>NC_140590.1:1444861419-1445496106 GCF_964204655.1 Triturus cristatus | reverse complement strand
GAAGGTCCCGTACAACGGGATGAACCGGAAATGGCCTCATACCCAATCCAGTCTAAAAAGCCGCTGAGTCACAGAAAGTTAAAGAGCAAAAAAAAACGAGGGCACCGGAAGACACCACCGCCTTTCTCCGAGGCAGAGCAGAAATGTCTCGGAGAAAGGCAGCGTCTTTTTCGGATTCGGGGGCGTGTTTTGCGGTTTAATGAAACGGAACGCAAAAAACACGCCCCCCGATCCGAAAAAGACGGGGCTTCAACGGAGTGACTGACCTGTTCTCCAGTGGCTGGCCAGCATTCAAGAGGCCAGCCAATGGAGAACAGGGGAGAAGAGGGGCGGGTGCAAGCCCCTCTTCTCCAAGACATTAAATATCCGGACTTCCGGTCTGCCGACCGGATGGTCCCGAGACCTAAAAAGAGAAGTACGCGGGTCAGACCAGAAGCACTGGAGTCCGATGCAATCAGTGCTGCTCCCCCTTCATCACTAGGGAAAGGGCCTCAAGGTGCTTTGCCAGGCTGAAGATGTCACGCCTACAGGAGCTGTGACTTCTTCAGCCCGGAAAAGTTTTGCTCAGGCATCCAGGAGCCTGCGCATTTAGTGCATGTCTAGCTCCTGGCTGCCTGACCTGAAAATAAAGGGTGTCTGTCAGGCTGACCTTTGCTCATCCTGAAAAACATTCTTTATAAGTGCCAAAAGGTGAGGGGGCCCCCTCAGCCATAAGGATAAGTCACAGCTAGTGCGAACACTAGCCAATGGTATTGGAGCACTTTATGTGCTCAGCACTTACATCCACAATGACACATTCATTTTTGGTGCTGAACCTACTTCAATTAAGGTATTTTTTGCCCTTCATTGTTTATTCCCCCTGCCCTCTCCCTCATTGCTTGCCAATCTTCCTATCCCCTCCTGCTTCCCTTCTTGATTCGTCCCCCCACTACCTCCCTCATTGCTGCTGCTTTTATTTATTTATTTTTTGTATGATCCAATGTATTGGGGCGCTTGTTCCGGCCTCAATTTTGCCACAGTGCTAACAAAAACTGATGGTATGCGAACGCTTTAAGTGTTCACCAGCTACATTACACAATAACACATTCATTTTCGTGCACAGGCCGAAACGTTTGTGATTTGCCCAGAATCATAAACTGTTCAGCCAACCCAGAGATTCGAACCTGGTTCCCCAGCTCTGGACGTTAAGCCACATCCTCACTTCACTTCAAAGCTCCTCAATTGTTTCTCACCATCACTTACAGATTTGTTCAGCAAGACCTTGTAAACACCGAACAAGCATTGACAAAGCCAACAGATCACTGCAATGCCCAAGCTATTGACCTTGTCAATATGAATGTGCTTTAGCCATCTTTTCTAGCAGCACATCTGCTGTTCAGCATGGCGGAATGTCACTGAAAAAAAGTGCTGCGATGCGGCCAGTGCAGGCCACGTCATAGCACTTTTTTTGTTAAGAGCAGCAGGACAATGAATTAAACATGGAGGCGAAGAGACTAAGCGTGAGCTCAACATTCTGTGATTCTGAACTTTCAGTGACTTTCAGCCATGCTTAACAGCAGATGTGCTGCTAGACAACATGGCATAAAGACAATCTCATTGACAAGACCAATAGCACAGCCACTGCTGAGACCTATCGTCTTTGCCAATGCTTGTTTCAAATGGCATGATAAAGCAGAAGACTTCTGATTCCAGTAGAAAGGTAAAAGTTATATAGAGGGATTAACTTCTTTAAAGGAATGTCTGCAACCAATTTAAAGACTGGGCCATTTATCTAGCCACTGAGAAAGACACTATCCCTTTTAATACACCTAAGATTGTGGAATGCTTGAATGTATATTCCCTTTGAAATATATCATATTATGCTCTGTCTGTTTATCTATGTCCAAACACATGTTTTTAATACCTGAAACTCTAGCTTTAGTGAATACATGCATGTATTGCCGGTAGAAAGAATGCATTTGGACACATTTCATTTGATGGTTGAAATACGTCCCTTAAAAAGGGGCCATTTTTTTTATGGCCCTCTACCTTTGGGAACAAGAATGTCTAGCCATATTAGCTGAACCACTTGTACATGACAGGTGATGTTTGTAATTTACAGCTTTTGTACTGAACAGCTGCTTTCGTCATGGGTGCTTGTAGCGGCATCTACCTAATTATTTCAACACCACAGCAGGTTCCACTTATGGAGACCTTGAAGAGAAGAGGTTTCTTTAGAATCATATTTTGTCTGGCAACTCTTTGTGCATCGCAGTTTTATCTAGAGATTCCAAATCCACAAGCCTTGGCCACAGCAATGGTTCCCTCTGATAAAGGCAGGAACTGTCCTTAAAAAAACCATACATTTAATAGAGATTCCATTTTGCGAATTCTTCAGAGCAGAACCATGCAAACAGTTTCTAGGCCCTAACATTCACATAAATATCTCATTTACGTACCCATACAATGTGTTTTTGTAAAGTGTAGCTTTCACCATCAAAGAAGTCTTTTGGAGCTACTGTAAGATGATTACTGTTACTCAACTTCATGAAATTTATTGTATAGACCTCAGTAGGATGAAATGCCGAGTGGACCCACCAGAATTCAAAACTGTGACCATGGGGTCAAGGCCAGATTCCTGGAGTTGTCCACTGATCCACCATAAATCCAAAATCACAAGTGTTATTACAGAACCAGACTTTCTTGTTCCAATCAATCACGTGCAACCAGTAGCTCCCAGGCACCTTCAGAGTAGCTTGCAGCCTTGAGTTCATTTTTAAATATGCACAGGGTCACATTTTTCTTTCAAAGTTTAAGGAAGGATGTGTTTACTTTACATTATTATCAGCAGACTACGGATAACAGAGTCTGATAATAAGAAGTTCTGGAGTCAGATTTATGACCTAGGGCACTGAGGTGAACAACTGAAGCACCAAGGTATCTTACTCTTAAATAAAGGTCCTTGTCTTAAATAAAGGTCCTTGTCAACTAAATATTGGAGCTGAAAACAAAATAATATTTCTGAATGCTTTTAAATGAGGATTAAAATTAAACCTAACTTCAATGACTAACTTCATTTTTTCTCCCTTTTCAAAGTGTCGCATTTACAAGCAGAAGGCATTTTGCTCCTAGTGGCCAGTAGATACGCTGTCATATTTATATCTGAAATAGTAATCTTTTTCAAATGGGAGAAATTTAAAGTGAAGAAAACCTTTTCTATGAAACATTAAATGTTAATGTCTTTCTCCTCTTTAAATGAAACCTTAATGTTTTATAAAGCATGGTCTTCACTTAAAATTCCTCCCATTTAAACAAATGTAATTTTCTAAATTATGAGTTTTATGGAATCCATATAAACAAGATTAACTCTTCAATTAAATTTTCTTGACACAGTGCCATATTTATAAGTGAAAAATACAATCATTATTTTAAGTGGGAGAAATTTAAGAGCAGAACATTTTTCAATATTCTGAACATTTTTGCAGAACATTTTTCTGCACTTTAAATTTCTCCCATTTGTATTATACATGTGACAGTGCCACACATGGCTAAAGGCTTGCGCCACAAGTACATGCAACACAGTATCTCAGTTACCTGTACACATATATCCATTCATACTCACATATGTTAATGCATTCCCACAGACCACGCTCTCACTGACACACATGGCAGACCTGTCATAGTGCCCCGAGTCAAAGCATTTTGTTCACACCACAGTATCCGGCTCTATGGACATTAGGCTTAAAGTCAATTAAGCTGGGCATGGGGGCATCTGGTAATAATATGCAAGTTGCTTGGCCTTCAGTAGTTCACAATGATTTTCACTGATCAGAAGTAGCTCTCACTACAGAAAAGGTTGGAGATCCCTTAAACACTTCTTCATAACTTTCTGAAAAGTTGCTGAGTCACTGAACATTGCATGCCATAATTATCCAGAACAAGGTCTATATTTATGTTCATGTCGGGTTTTGGTGGAGCATTGCATACAGGCACTACAATTAAATACAAATTAATAATCCGCAGCAAATGGCTATAAATGTTGTTAAAGGTGATTTTCCTGAATTATAAGCCCAAGATAAGGGTCTATTAAGAGGGAAAGTGCCTATAATACAGTATTATAAAGCCCGCTGCCATGGGCTAATCTGCTAAATGTTCTGTCCTCGAGTTATATGCCCAAACCACAGGTGAGGGACTATAATGAGAGACAGGGCAATTAACAACCAGCATAGTCTGAGGTAGAAGGGCTATAATGCTATTACAACAATCCACCCACTATGGGCAAAATGCTCTAAATTAACCTGGGAGAAACAGAATACAAACATTGGAATATTGAAGCAGAAAGGCCACCAGCCATTATTGGCCCTGACCCACACCATTGACTTCAGAGAGCTATCAACATGCCAATGTTCCAACATTTGCTTAAGTATTGTATGTAAGTAGGGCAGCCATAGCTAATTTCTCTAGGAAGATGTAGTTGCATGCATTGTATTCAGTGGCGGTACCCCACTGCTTCTGCTGCAAGTTGAATGCAAAAAATGAAATGATAATAACGTTCGTTATTATCATTTTGCTTTTTGTATCCAGCTTGCAGCTGAGGCCAGCCAGGCAGGGCTTGGCTTCCCGCGTCACAGGGGAAGGCGTGGTGGCAACATCTAAAGTCTGCATGGCACTAATGAGATGATTTCAAGGATTCAAGAACTTTCTCCTTGAGCCCTATGTTTGGCTTTCCAAGATCAGTTCAATTATCTAAGCCCTTCAGGGAAATGGTACGTTTGCCAAACGTACCATTTCCCTGAAGGGCTCAAGGAGAAAGTTCTTGAATCCTTGAAATCATCTCATTAGTGCCGCCATATTACCACAAGTATTGCATTAGTTTAATATCAGACAAACATCTATCAGAGATGGGGGTAGGTGCATCTTTTGTTCTAGAACTTGGCTCAAACATATCTCCTTGTTTTCCAGACCTAGAATGGAAATATTAAAGGGAGGAGGAGGAAGAACTCAGTCCAAACCTCTCTTGCCCTGAGATGAGGTTCAGAGTGTCACCAAGAATGAAGGGAAGAGGGGACCTAAAATAACCCACTATGGGGCATATTATCAAGGACGGCGTTAAAATTATCGCTGGTTTAGTGGCAGAAAACTGCCGCTAAAGCTGCGATAATGGGCTTGATAACATGCCCTGGAGAATTCCAATAGAAGCCCATGTTCACACCAGAACATAGACTTCTATTGGAATTCTGAAGGACATATTATCAAGCCCATTATCGCCTCTTTAGCGGCAGTTTTCTGCCGCTAAACCGGCAATAATTTTTAACGCCGTCCTTGATAATATGCCCCTATGTAGTTTTGTCCACCTTAACCACCGCTTTCTGTCCATCCACTCCACTCGCTATATTTCTCAAGAAAAATGTGTCTCCATAATTAATTCTCATGTCCTCTGTATAAAAATTGTTTATGTCTGTGGATATTCAGTCCCTTTTGTACCTGGCTTGTGTGCAGGGTTAATATTGTAGCTGCCTACAAACTGCTCTACTATGTTGGAAGACTTTCCATAAAAATGACAAAGCCCATAGTTCCTCTATTAAGGAGCTGCTTATGTGTTTGTAACACCTTCCCTTGGAACTCGAATGGGTTGAGAAGGTCACTGTGGCAGCTGTGGGGGATCTGACCTTGAAACACTTCTTCCCCACCCAGCACCATATAGATGTTTTAAGCAGTCCAGGCTGGGATTATCTCCCTGGCCTGGACTGAAGGTCATAGTTTTGGATCCAGAGGTGTCATATGCAAAGCTTCAAATTTCTGATACTACAGGGGATGCCCAATCTATGTACCCGTTGCCACATAACTTTTTAGACCCCTATAATTTTCTATTGACAACCACATATTAATAAAGTCCATAGACTTATTTGTCCAGTGGTCTGCACTCAGAAATGAAGACAGCAAGACAGCACTTTTCAATAAGAAAGCACAACAGCAGCAGTCTGTCATGGTTCATTAGAACCATCCAGCTAAGAGGACTCATCTGCCCAGATTCTTCATCTGTCTCCAACACTAGAAGATGGGCGTAACCTGTTAGTTGACCCTGGTACCCTTTACCAATCTCAAATTAAGATGCGCTCCTAATGTTTCACTTTCTAACATCATAGTTAAAAGATAATGTTGGGAATGGGCTGAGTGGGGCATTGGGTGAAATTCTTTTATGAATAGTCACTGATATGTCATGGCTCACCTTTTGTGCATTCTGGGCTGCTGAATGATTGTTTTTCCAGTTGGCATCACTCCTTGAGACTATTGTTAGTTTTTATGTCTCTCCCATTAGCTATAGACTCTGCTGCAATGGGAGTACAATGTATATAATCCTTACCCATCAAGGAGATGGCTGTGGACCACACCAGGATATAGAGTGGCTCATTAATGGCAATGGCTGAATTAATGGCACAAACTGCTTTACTTGTATTTATGGGAAAGAAGTGTTTCACCCTCTCTGTATTAAATCAGTTCAGTCCGCTATCCTTTAGTTCACCCTAAGTGGGTGGTTGTGCTATCCTGTGGTTGGATATTGAATGCCATTCTACAGGTTGATCATATACACCAGTGACTGTTTCATATTGAAACTGTTTCCACTAGTTTATTTTTTGTGTAGCACATAACCTTTCTTCTAGCATTTCCTATTTTATTGATGGCTCCTCCCCTTACTCAGGTTTTTGATGTTCCTCCTCCCCTTCTTCCTCCTCTCTGCTTCTCTTCGTTGTCAATACGCTCCTCCCTCGACCATTTGTGCTTTGCGGACAGCTTTATCTATTGTCTTCAATACATTTAAATGTATACATATATATATATTCACTGAAAAAACCATAGGTTTCACACATGTTATAGTTAGCGGAAATTTTACTGATAAAAAACCAATGAAATTCCCCCGTTATAGTTAGTGCAGGCAACTATAACTCACGCGACCGCAATCTTCTGCTGATGCTAATACTGTATTTAGACACTTATTTGCCCATGTCTTCTTCCATACATTTTTAGCTATACATATATTACAAATATTTTTTTTTCATAAAGCCACATATGTCATCAGCAGAAGATTGCGGTCGCGTGAGTTATAGTTGCCTGCACTAACTATAACGGGGGAATTTCATTGGTTTTTTATCAGTAAAATTTCCGCTAACTATAACATGTGTGAAACCTATGGTTTTTTCAGTGAATTTGCAAGGTTTTTTAAATGCTAATTCCTAACTATAACGTGTGTGAAACCTATGGTTTTTTCAGTGAATTTGTACGGTTTTGTAAATGCTAAGTTACTTTACGCCATTCGTGGCGTGCGCGCCCACTTAACGCAGTTCGTTCCGTGCGTGCACGGTGCGCTTCGCGCACTGTGCGTGCACAGTAAGCACGCGGTGCGCTTCGCGCACCGCGCGCCCACTTTACGCAGTTAGTGCCGTGCACGCACGATGTGCTTCGCGCACCGTGCGCACATGGAGGACATATGATGCACTTCGTTTTGAAAGGTAATATTTTAATTTTTCGGCCACCAATTGTACACGGGGTGGGGAGAGTGTGGATAACTTTTTTTTTTTATATAATTTTTTACCGTACGCGTACGGTAAGCGTAATCGGCGAAATTAGCGAAAAAAAAAAAATTCCGTTTTTGGCCTTGGGGGATCTTTGGGGACTCCCTCAACATGGCTATGTGTGTGGGAGCTGTCTAAACAGCCCCTTTACATGTTTTTGTGCTTTGTATTTTCATCATCACTCTCAGTGCGAGAGAGAAAATGGCGGCCGTCGCTTCCTGGTTTCGGCCGATTCGAATGTTTACTAAGATCTAAGAGCCAATCAGAATCGCGCTCGCGCACGCCACCGTGCGCGTACGGTAAGCGTACCGTAAGCGCACCGTAAGCTGGCTCAGATATATATATTGATTTAAAGGCTATTTTCTCAGAATCTACTGAACAGATTTACACCAAACCTACAAAAGGCACTTCCTTGACCTGAGGACTACCTCTCTGCCAAATTTCAAGTAATTCTGTTCAGCCGTTCGGGCTGTAGCCCTGTCTAAAGGTCCTATGGAAAAATGCATGGGAAAAACGCGTTTTGGGACCCCCCTTTTATCTCAGCCCCCGCTTGACAAATCCCCCCGAGACTTTTAGGGTAGGAGCGGAGCGTAGCGCCCCACCTATTTTGAAAAATTCGCGAGGATTCGTCGACCGGCCCCAAAGTTATTCAAAATAGAATGTTGCGGATTTCCTATGGAAACGTGGTCCTAACTATAACTACCCACTGGCGACCGCCAGTAGGTAATATATATATATATATATATATATATTCACTGAAAAAACCATAGGTTTCACACACGTTATAGTTAGGAATTAGCATTTAAAGAACCTTGCAAATTCACTGAAAAAACCATAGGTTTCACACATGTTATAGTTAGCTGGACATTTCGTTCGTAAACGACCAATGAAATTCCCCTGTTATAGTTAGTTCAGCTAACTATAACTGGCGCGCCCGCAATCCACTGCTGATCACGTCACATATTACATCACTCATGACATGGTCAGTGACATCACTCATGACATCACTGACGACATCTCAAATGACATCACAGATGACATCACTGATGACGTCATCCATGTGATAAATTACCGCATCTTTTCACACCCTAATATAACCTTTGATACACCGACTAAAAATTTCAGAGTTCCATTCTCAAAACCATAGATAATCCAATACCAATAGCTACATACCCAATTATTTACTCTTACATAAGGTGCAATACTTGCTTCGCTCTTATTGCTTTTGGGGAGTCCAGTATTCCCCTTATAGATAATAAGATACAGCAGCACAAGTGCGGCACCTTCTAATATTGCCATTCTTTCCTTCCTCTGTCCCTGTATTAACACAACGGCTCTTTTTAGAGCCACCTTACCTCTAAAAATTGTTTAATTTTTTTAAACATTTTTTTTTTCCAGCCGTGAGCGCACAGTGCGCGCACCTCTTGTTTTTTTCACCCTTCATGGTCCTTGAGGGACCACAAGGGGAATGAGAAAAGCAGAGTGAGGAAAAGTGAAAAAAAGGGAGCATGAAATTAAAGGGCTGAAAAATACAGATATTTCAAACTTACCTGACCCACAAAATAAATTAATTATAAATAAATGTTTTTTTTTAATTGCTAGAAAAAAGGATTAATTTCCCTAACTTTTCTTTCTCGATCTGAAAAAAATGAAAAAAAGTATTAATATTTAACAATACATTTTAGAATACATTAAACATATGTTCATATTTAACAAAGTAATTTTTTGCCCTTTTTTTGCTGTTTTCAGAATATATTGAATTTCACTGCAAATTGTGAAACCAATTGCATTCATCACTTAACAGCGGGCAAAAAAATTTACAATCTGAAAGATTGTTTAAAAAAAGCCCAGAATCTCTTCTAAGTAAAACATACCTTTATAGAAATGTAACATATTTAATAAAAATATCAGGTAAGAACAATAACTTTTTGCAATAAATATCGTCTGTAAATCTTGTTGCTTAAGCACATACACCAAAATAATATCTGTCAAAGAAGTCCACAAGAGAAATTTTTACCTTTCCATGAGGCCAAATGGTAATTTTTTAATTCTTTTTTGATGAAATATCCAATGGTAATCCAATAAAATTGCAATAATGGTTTGTTCAGATGGTGCAATTTGTATCTAAAATTTTGGTTTTAGAAAAATTAAGTAACAATTTGGTAAATCATAAGGCAAACGTTGCTTGAAAATCAATTGAGAATCATTACACAGTGTCCATCCTTTTTCACATTTAAGATAAACTGTGTAATGACCAGAAGTTATAGAAGGTCCATCATGAAAAATTATTGCAACCGCAACAAAAGTTTTTCCAGATATTGATAATTGATGTCCTGTAAACTTCTTTCTTAAAGTGTCCAATTTTGTACCATCAGCTCTACAACGTTGCATCATTAAAATTACATACTGTCCATATTTATGTAAAAATAACGTTGAAAACATGTCTGATTTACATTGAGAACATTCCATGTTGTGATTGGCATCTTTAACTAATTTACTAAAAGTCACTGATTTACTCTCTGGCAATGTTAAATATATGAACCTTTCAGAATCAACATTAGAGCTGCATGTGTTCAAACAGTTTTCACAACTATGTTCCCATTTATAAGAGACACCTAATATATTATCTATTTCTACCCCTTCATCTTCCAGTACCATAAGCATATACATCAAGAATTCCTGTGCATCTTGCTGGACATTTTGAGTAAACTGTGTACATCCTGAACATACATCTAAAAGATTTCTAACATCAGAAGCACTTTCTATTTTAGTTTTATCATTACTCAACTTCTCATAAAGGAGACTCAGCAGAGAACAGAATCTTTTTTCATGATTTACTATTATCTGCTCTTGCAAAATTTCAAGATAAAATACAACATTGAGCACTACATTTGCATAGCAGTTGACACCAGAGCTATTTTCAAAATGACAACCAACAACCTCTTCAACACTGTGTGTTCTTTTTCTTTTTGCTTGCAGTCACATCACTCTCTTTTTGTTTTCTCTTCTGTACATCCTCATTACAGATATTCTCAAATCTCCTTTTCCGACAAACAACACGTTTTTCAAACACAGGATACTGACCTAAATGAGGAGCATAGCTTCTTCTTAATCTATTATACTCCTTTACACAGTTTGCATCAGCACTTACTTTTGAGTCATCAAAGTCTATCATGAATAAACCAGATATTTTTTTCACGCGTGACAAAGCAACATATGCCATACCTTCTTTAAACACAGTAGATCCAATGTTTACAAATGCACTATCTACAGTTAATCCTTGAGATTTGTGAATAGTTACTGCATATGCTAGAGAAAACGGAAACTGCTTCCTACGTACATATAAGTCTTTCACAAGCAAGATACGAACTGAACAACGACAAATGTCTTTAACCTCTTCAATCTGATCAAATTTTATTTTTAAAAATTCAATTCCAACTTTTTTCTGGTAATTAACAAAACCCACAACTTTACCCATAGCTCCGTTCACTAAACCTTTCTCTACATCCAAATTACGTCTTCAAATTACTCGACAGTTCATACATACATAAAGATTCTTTTCTAAACCGGCTGTTTTCGAGATGTTTTTCTCTAGAGAATCCAATTTACTTGTCAATTTGTTTGTCAATATCATAGTTATTCCTTCATGTTGTATTTTATCCACAGCTTCCAGTTTGACAATCTCTTCATTTTCCAATTTCAAAAGTTCTTGATTGAATATAGAGCATTCATGTAGTGTTGGCATTAAGCAGATTACAGTATTTTTTCCAGCAATGTTCTTGTATATTTTCTCTGGAACTATTTGTTCTGTTGGAAAAACATTACATAGCAATCGACTCTGTAAAGATTTTCTGCCATGTTCTGTGAGTAGTCCAATTCTGATATCTTTGAGAATACTTGCATAATCCTCATCATTGGCTTGCCGCATATTGGTAATGAGTTCTTTGTACTCAAAGTATGTCCAAATATTCACATTACCTATACTTCCTAATGACTTTTTCGTGTCTTCATGTGTAAGGGTTTGAAAAACTGGTTGTCCTTTAACTGGAGTAAGCTGCAGAAGATCTCCAAAAACTATTACATGTTTTCCTCCAAATAGCACGTCATAGTTTGTCTTTAGAATTTGTTGCATTCTTAAATGCACAAAGGCAAGCATTAAGTTTGATACCATGCTTACCTCATCAATGATGAGAACTTTCATTTTTTTCAATACTCTTGCAACTTCAAAACATGCTTCACCTGTTAGCTTGTGGTATTGTATTTTGTTCTCGTGCTCTACTGGTAACATTAGCAAACGATGGAGGGTTATTCCTTTTATGTTATATGCTGCTAACCCAGTTGGAGCAGTAACAACACAAGACAAAGTTGAATCTGTTTTTTGCTGTAGGTAGCTTCTAATTACTTTAATCAAGAAACTTTTTCCAGTTCCGGCTTGTCCACTCACATACATTCTGATTGGTTCAAACGATGTGCATGAGCACTGTTTATTTTCATGTAGTGATCCGTGATCAATTTTTTTTCTGACTTCCTCATAAATTTGTTGTTGTTCATCATTCAGTGGTTGTTCCATATTTGGTAAGTTTATTAAATCTTCCTGAGCTTGATTCATAGCTGTTTCGACTTCAGTCATGGCTATTGCAGCTTCATTTTCTACGATTGGTTGTCCTAGAGGATCTTGACTGAACGTCCCAGAACTTTGACTGTCTTGAGAACTGTCTCTAGCTACTTCAGCTGCAATTGTTGCTTCTTGTTCAATTTCTTCATTTAACATTTGAACATAAGTTGAGAAAGTATTGCATTCTATGCTATCTTTGCAAGCATTAAAGGAATCTTCATAGCTCTGAAAATCTCCAAGTAGTTCGTCCTCTGAACGCCAAGGTTTAAACAGCTGTAAAAGTGCCAAGTAGTAAAATTTCTTTTTGTCAGTAGTGTCACAACTCAGCTTCCGGTGATTAATCAAACTTCCTTTTGTTTGTTTTACCAAACATCCTTCCTTACAGGTGACTTTGGGGCATATGTATCAACATCACCATTTGCGATTCTCAAATAGCGATTGTTAAGGAATCGCTATTTGGGAATTGCAAAACGGGATGTATTTAAAAAATTGCAAACTTTTTGCGATTTCTTAAAATTCCTTAATTGCGATTAGCAAATTGCGAAATCGCAATTAAGGAATACCTGGCCATTCATTTCTATGGGCCAGGAGACCCATAGGAATGAATGGGAAGTAATTCTCAAATAGCGAATTCGCAATTTGCTAATCGCTATTTGAGAATAATTTCAAAGGTGCAAGGGTGTCATGATGACACCCTGATGCACCCCTGAAATGAGCATGTGTGTGCATATGGCGCACATACATGCCCTAAGGGCATGTATGAGCGTCACGTGGCACTTTGCAAAATTAAAAATAGTGCATTTTGAAAGGAAATCGCAAATTACCACCAACTGGAAGTTGGTGGTAATTTGCGATTTCTTAAGGATAATTCGCACAACTTGGGTGCTTTTTACATATCATTTAAGAAATTGCAATGTGCGATTTCTTAAATGATTACGCAAAATTAAGAAATCGCTAAATTAGCAATTCCTTAATTTTGCGATGGGATTTTGCCTAATACATCCCGTTTTGCGAATTTTTACTCGCAAACGCTGTATTTTGCGATTCGCAGCGTTTGCGAGTAAAAATTAGCTTGATACATATGCCCCTTAATATTTTCCATTGTTGATGTCTTCTGTGGTATTCCGTTTATAAATGTAGTTCTGCAGCACTTCATATAGACACATGTTCTCAAGATGATGACTTCTTTGTGGGTAATATGTGTCCAACATGTTTGTTCTTAAAATGTCTGTACTTTCAGGTTCGTTCTCTGCTAAATATTAAATTTCTCGAACAGATTTCAGTACCCGATTTCTCATTCCTGCAAGGCCTAAACTTACCCAAATTATTCTTCTGGATTTGGAGTACAGACTTGCAGATGATAATCTATCTGAGCATTCGTAGGATCCAATTTCTCGATGCGATAACATCTTTAAACTGAAACTGTATAGCTTTTTACTGACAGTCTTCTCGTGAGAAATCTCTTCCCACATTTCTTTCAATTCCGTTTTCTCAGATTTAGTGATGTAAGATGTGACATACCGAGCAACAGCAATAGAATTGTCAGCTACATACTGTATATCCATGTTAGCATTCCACATGGATAAAATGACTGGGTTGTAGTCATTTATATATTTTGACTCTTCTTTTCTTCTTAGATTGTAGGTATTCTTAGGCGATTTTCTTGTAATAGTATGTCGCACAGCTGACATAAAACTGTTTACGCTGCCTTTTGAAAGAACAGGTCATGGAAATCCAAATCGACATTTTGTGTAAAATTTATCTTTACTCTTGTACTTTCGTCGACAGTATTTTCCACACCGATGTCTTTGGAAACGTAAAACTTGCTCCTTTAAGTTTTTTTCTTCTGTGCTTTTAGGTATAGCACATGTTGCATATTCTTCAATGAAAGATAAAACTGCATCATCAGAATCTGTTCCAAATTTTGGGGCATCCTTGATCCACAACAGCATATGAATATGAGGAGCACCTCTTGCTTGGTACTCTTTTCTCCAAAAGAAATCCACAACTTCTCCAAGAGGTGGATTTTTTTTATTGCAGATGAAGGACATCATAGCCTCAAATCTATGATTGAAATATCTCCAAACATTAACCGGATCCAATGAGCACAATTCTCCTGCTGTCTTGTATTGGATGTTTTCAATATTTGAATTTGCCTCTCGAAGAAAATCCAGTAAATCATTCCAAGCGTACTCAGCACAGCTTAGGGTAAGGAACCATGTAGGAGTTCCTAAATTCCGTAACATACCTTTCAATTCTCCATGGCGTCGGTACCAATATTCATTAGTTCCTCGCTGACAAGCCATCAAATTTATCAATTGAGATTCCAAATGATCATCTCGCTGTTGCACTTTGTTCATAAAATCCTTTGCAGACACATTATGTAGATGTACTCCAGTTTTTAAAATGTGATTTACTGCATAAGATAGTGCAGACAAGTCACTTTCAAATAAAAGATGGAACAAATAAGGAATACTTTGATGAAATCTTGGATCTTCTGCATATAATCTTGTAGTCCGATACTCAGAAGCAGGAATCTGTACTGGACGTTCATCATATCGTCCACCTTTTCCTGTAGGAACAGCAGGGGAAAACAACGAGCTTCCAAGCTCTCCTCCCATACACTCACGGGACTTCCTTGTGCTTTTTTCATCTGAAACAGATCAATAGTGTTTCCCATAACTTCTTTAGAATGAAGAGGATGTATGCTGAAATGTTCATAAATTTCTTCTTCTTTTGATTTATCCACTTTTTCAATTTGCCCAGCTGGTATTCCTGAGTCTGCTAGTAAAACTTCTTCATCTTCATCCATATAAATTGCTTCATACCATTTATTATTTCTTTTCAAATATAAATTTGCTCTTTGTACTTTTCGTACATCTACCAGCTCCTGCCAAATTTTCTTATTCTTTGTTGGTACTCCATTAACCAGAATAACTAATGGTTCAGTTTCTAATCTATCTGCATCAATTGTTTCCATATTTTTTTTCAAATCCAATGGCAAATAGACAACTCTTCCTTTTAATCCTCTTTGTAAATCCGAAGGAGGTAATTTACCTGTTTTGGGCTCCATACGAACTATAGTCTGAAAAGGATGGACACATTGAATGAGTATAGACTCATATGTATTTAAATCACTAAGTTCTGCAGGAATTTCAACCAATTCTAAATTATTATGTACAGCTCTTGCTGGCATTTTATTTTCTTCTAACTTGTTATAACAGTATTTACAAATACGGTGATATTCACTCAAATCAAAACAATTTTCCAGAAATAAATATGTAGCAAAATCCATCCACTTAGTATTATTTTCTTTTTCACTTTTTTTATAGAGATCAACATACCTTGTTTGATTTTTATAATGGCTTCTCCGGCAACAAATACAAGTAATATTTGGTCTTTCATTAGAGATGATAGTAAATTTTGTCATTTGATCTTCGAATGTTTTACTAACAGTAGGTTCTACATTCTCTTCCACATTTTCCTCAATAACTGTGTCATTTCCTGCACTTTCTTGCTCTGGACCAAAGTAACAAAACTGAATATCATCAGTAACCTTCACTACATCTGATACAGATCCACGGAACAGAGCACTATTCAACTCATTTAACTTTAGTGCTGGACTTTTAGCAAAATACAATGTTCTCACAAACTTTCTCATTTCAGTATGATGAACAGCCAGCATCCTAAAATGGTGAAAAACACTTTGGCAAACTTTCCTAGATAGACAAGCAAGAGAATGTCCTTGCAAACCAGTATTCTCTCTCACTCTGCATGGGTCTAGACTTTGAAGCACCTTAATCTTCTGTTTAACACTCTTTTTACTATATTCTCTTAGGAAGTCACGTAATTTATCAATAGATTCCTGTCGCACAGTGCAAATACTACTACAATTCCAAGTGTACACTGGGGCTTTAGGACGTCTCCCCATAACCTCATCAGCTAACACTTCTTCCTCATTTCTTGGAACCATTTTCTCCTTTTCCATTACACAACCATCTTTAACTTCATAAGCTCGACCATTGGTGTCAACTGCATGCAACAAACTATTACTTTGAAGATAACTCTCTTCATTAAAAAATGACTCAGTACTTGAACTATGCTTCCATTCTCCTAAGAACACTTTACAAAAGTTATTTTTTTTCACTACTCTTTTCCTTTTGCTTTGTGACTTCATTACTTTTACTAATTTTTCTAACCTACGCATCCTGTTCAAAATTAAAATAAATAGTTTTCGTTTTATTCCCAAAGCCTTAGAAACAATTTTTTCAATATATTTCTTTTTTTTATAAAATGTGGTTTTCTTCTTATATTTTTTCACATCCTTTAGCAAATTTAACATCACTCTTCTCTGAAACATTTTTCTACGAATGTTTTTAAAATCTATTTTTCGTATTAAGTCACTCTTTCTTACTTCTGATTCAACATTGGCTTTTCGTATTTTCTGTCGACTCTGTTGTTGTTTTGTACTTGAAACACTATTTGCAGTGCATATTTTCTTAACATTTTTTCTTTGTTTGAAGTCATTTTTTAAAAATTCCTTAGTCTGCTTAGTTGCTTAGTTTTTTTCTTTTTTCCAACATGAGGTTCTTCAACCATTTTTTTGGGTCCAGTTTTCTTCAAATATAGATGTTGTTGCTGTTCTTTTCTCTTTCTTGACTTTATAGGCATCTTTAATTAATTTCACTGTTGTTCAGCAATACCTGAAAGAAACTAAAAAAAAAATATCTTTATGTAATTTTAATTCATTACCATTTTTTTTCAGAGCTTTTCAAATCCTATCACATGACCTGTCCCTTTCCTACAACTCCAAGTCTTACAGAACAAGAGCAACACAAATTAAATCTCTGACAACAATTCCTGAGTGCACACAGACTCATGGTGTGATTCTAGACAAAAAACTATTTTAGTTTTGCAATTTCAAAGCACATTTACTACTGTGGAACAGTAAGTCATAATTACTATGGCAGCCTGACACATTTTCCTTATATTTTAAAGAGGCAGAAAAGAGTACACGTCCTAACAGCTACTTGAGACCATCAGCATGTGTTACAGGGTGAGTGATTAGAGTAGAGCAAAGGAAATGAGCCTTGCTGACATTGAATGTGTTACCATTACACACTGCTATCTAAAATACCACACAGAGCTAAATAGTAAGCATGAGAGTGCAGGAGAAGCACCTGTCTGTGTGCTAAGGGCGTGCTTCTGGAGACCATGTATTGTCAGGTGCAACATAGATCTGCATGGACGCTTGTAGAACTGCATGAAAACTGCAGAGATGTATGTAAGAGTACATGTGTGGTAAAGGTTAATTGGAGTTTTGAACATGTAGGATCTACCTCACCCATTGCGGGAGTGGAAGGAAAATGTACCATGCTAATTTCAAATGTGTTAGCATTTGCCTCTCATTTGTGAGAAAGTGATTTCTGCTGAATGCTAACCATCACAGTTCAAGAAAACAAGCTGCCCCTTTCCTGCGAGTGCAAGTCTAACAGAGCAAGAGCAACATGAATTAAATCTCTGTGAAAAATTCCTGTGACCAGACAGACTCATGGTGTGATTCTAGGCACAAAACATTATTCCTGGGTGATACCAGTACACCTTAACTTATGGTGAAGACATACTCCATAATATCTGACATGTTCAAGGCACTTAAATATCTTCCTTAACATAAAATGTAAAACACAACTTTTAAAGTGGTAGGAAAATGTACCATGCTATTTTCAAATGTGTTTGCATTTGCCTCTCATTTGTGAGAAAGTGATTTCTGCTGAATGCTAACCATCACAGTTCTTGAAAACAAGCTGCCCCTTTCCTGCTAGTGCAAGTCAAACAGAGCAACAGCAACACAAATTAAATCTCTGTGAAAAATTCCTGTGTACAGACAGATTCATGGTGTGATTCTACGCACAAAACAGTATTCCTGGGTGATACCAGTACACCTTAACTTATGGTGAAGACATACTCCATAATATCTGACATGTTCAAGGCAGTTAAATATCTTCCTTAACATAAAATGTAAGACACAACTTTTAAAGTGGTAGGAAAATGTACCATGCTATTTTCAAATGTGTTTGCATTTGCCTCTCATTTGTGAGAAAGTGATTTCTGCTTAATGCTAACCATCACAGTTCTTGAAAACAAGCTGCCCCTTTCCTGCGAGTGCAAGTCTAACAGAGCAAGAGCAACACGAATTAAATCTCTGTGAAAAATTCCTGTGTACAGACAGACTCATGGTGTGATTCTAGGCACAAGACAGTATTTCTGGGTGATACCACTGCACCTTAACTTATGGTGAAGACATACTCCATAATATCTGACACGTTCAAGGCAGTTAAATATCTTCCTTTACAAAAAATTTAAAACACAACTTTTAAAGTGGTAGGAAAATGTACCATGCTATTTTCAAATGTGTTTGCATTTGCCTCTCATTTGTGAGAAAGTGATTTCTGCTGAATGCTAACCATCACAGTTCTTGAAAACAAGCTGCCCCTTTCCTGCGAGTGCAACTCTAACAGAGCGAGAGCAACACAAATTAAATCTCTGTGAAAAATTCCTGTGTACAGACAGACTCATGGTGTGATTCTACGCACAAAACAGTATTCCTGGGTGATACCAGTACACCTTAACTTATGGTGAAGACATACTCCATAATATCTGACATGTTCAAGGCAGTTAAATATCTTCCTTAACATAAAATGTAAAACACAACTTTTAAAGTGGTAGGAAAATGTACCATGCTCTTTTCAAATGTGTTTGCATTTGCCTCTCATTTGTGAGAAAGTGATTTCTGCTGAATGCTAACCATTACAGTTCTTGAAAACAAGCTGCCCCTTTCCTGCGAGTGCAAGTCTAACAGAGCAAGAGCAACACAAATTAAATCTCTGTGAAAAATTCCTGTGTACAGACAGACTCATGGTGTGATTCTAGGCACAAAACAGTATTTCTGGGTGATACCACTGCACCTTAACTTATGGTGAAGACATACTCCATAATATCTGACACGTTCAAGGCAGTTATATATCTTCCTTTACATAATATGTAAAACACAACTTTTAAAGTGGTAGGAAAATGTACCATGCTATTTTCAAATGTGTTTGCATTTGCCTCTCATTTGTGTGAAAGTGATTTCTGCTGAATGCTAAACATCACAGTTCTTGAAAACAAGCTGCCCCTCTCCTGCGAGTGCAAGTCTAACAGAGCAAAAGCAAAATGAATTAAATCTCTGTGAAAAATTCCTGTGTACAGACAGACTCATGGTGTGAGTCTAGGCAAAAAACAGTTTTTTGGTTGATACCAGTACACCTTAACTTATGGCGAAGACATACTCCATAATATCTGACATGTTGAAGGCAGTTAAATATCTCACTTAAAATAAAATGTAAAACACAACTTTTAAAGTGGTACGAAAATGTACCATGCTATTTTCAAATGTATTTGCATTTGCCTCTCATATGTGTGAAA
Organism: Triturus cristatus; assembly: GCF_964204655.1. Lineage (NCBI taxonomy): Eukaryota > Metazoa > Chordata > Amphibia > Caudata > Salamandridae > Triturus > Triturus cristatus. The sequence goes on along the minus strand of NC_140590.1, from coordinate 1,445,476,477 downwards.
GTGATTTCTGCTGAATGCTAACCATCACAGTTCAAGAAAACAAGCTGCCCCTTTCCTGCGAGTGCAAGTCTAACAGAGCAAAAGCAAAATGAATTAAATCTCTGTGAAAAATTCCTGTGTACAGACAGACTCATGGTGTGATTCTAGGCACCAAACTCTATTCCTGGGTGATACCAGTACACCTTAACTTATGGTGAAGACATTCTCCATAATATCTGTCATGTTCAAGGCAGGTAAATATCTTCCTTAACATAAAATGTAAAACACAACTTTTAAAGTGGTAGGAAAATGTACCATGCTATTTTCAAATGTGTTTGCATTTGCCTCTCATTTGTGAGAAAGTGATTTCTGCTGAATGCTAACCATCACAGTTCTTGAAAACAAGCTGCCCCTTTCCTGCTAGTGCAAGTCAAACAGAGCAACAGCAACACAAATTAAATCTCTGTCAAAAATTCCTGTCTACAGACAGACTCATGGTGTGATTCTAGGCACAAAACAGTATTCCTGGGTGATACCAGTACACCTTAACTTATGGTGAAGACATACTCCATATTATCTGACATGTTCAAGGCACTTACATATCTTCCTTAACATAAAATGTAAAACACAACTTTAAAAGAAGAATCACATTTCTATTATTTATATCAAAATGCACCACATACATCCCCTCTCAAATTCATCTCACCTTTAAAAGTAGTTAGTTGAGAAAGAAATGTGCCACTCATACAGCAGATTATCAGAGCCAGAATCTCTGAACTGTACACCTCTCAGCAGAACCAGTAAATGGCAATGTTTCCCTCTCTTTTTTCACACATATACATGTTAATGTCAAATCACAGTCCTTCCCACATGTTTTCAAATGGAATAACACATTTCTATTGGTTGCAAATTTCAACCCTTTTCCAAATCATCCCTTTCCCCAACATGACTTCTGCCTGCTACCATAGCAACAGGTCATGGAACACTGGTGTGAGCAGAGAGGTCAGAAGTTCAGCACACAATGTTTCTAATCCAAAGAGCAAGAGTGCTTGACTTTTCAAACCTTACAGCAAATCCAAAGTAATGTTCTGTGGGAACACATTTTTCTGAACCAATACAAAACATGTTTTTAAAAATTTAAACATACAACCTAGTTTTTAGTGTTGTATGGTCTGAAACAGCCAATGATTTCTTTTTATTTTGAAAAAAGTATGTAAGACTCCATTTTACAACTATCTTTCTTTTCATATTGCCATTCTACTGAAAGACACCTTCTGAGTGCATCCAGATCTCCTTGGAAGATGTTCACAGTGTGGATTATAGGTCACAGCTATGTCTTCTGGAGTGAAAAGTTTGCAGAAAAAAGAGGTATTGTGAAAGATCTTGCTTTGCCAAATGTAGACATTAAATGGATTGGTCAGAGAGGGTTAAAGTGGCACCAATTAATGCCTTTGGTGAAAACCTTTCTACATCTCCCACAGCCTAACCTTATTATTGTGCACTGTGGTGGAAATGACCTAGGCACTTTAACTGGGGTAGGTCTGGAAATGCTTATTAAGGACACCTTTGTGCAATTGATGTCACTTTTTCCACAAACTGCCTTTGTATATTCTAATATATGCCAAAGGCAAAAGTGGAACTGGTCCTACCAACATTGTCCGCAGATTGACAAAGCAAGAAAGCACGTCAATAAGTCTGTTTGTGCTTTCCTCAGAGACTATGGTATGGGTTCTATATACCACAACAACTTGCCTTACAAAATGCAAGGCATTTATAGAGGAGACGGTGTACATTTCAATGATGAAGGGAACAGAGTCTTGCTCTTGAACTTTAGACTCTGCATCGGTACTTACTTGTAGGTACCAAAAACACTCAATGAACACAACGGCTCTTTTTAGAGGCAACCAACATCCAAACACTTAATCTTTTTTTTCAATTTTTTTTTTTTTTGCCGTGCGCGAACAGTGCGCACACCTCGCAATTTAAAAAAAAACGCGTCTGGCAGCAAACTTCACGATGACATTTTGCCGGAAATCTGTGTGCAGCCTCTGTGAAATAAATATTTGGAACTACAACCTACCTGCTGTGGCTCTTCCATATAAGGCAACATTTCGACTTGATTTGTATCGGCCTGCTCCGGCCGCGGATGAAGCCCCGCTGCTAGCGCGGCGTTCCCGAGATGAGGCTATTCAGTGTCATCGACAAAGGGAGGTAGTCCATCACAGAGGATTAATTGTGCTGCAGTTTTTGACAGGATCGCATCATCCCACTGTGGTAAATAATAAACTGTAAATTTCATGTATTTTCAGGACGAACTCACTGGAGTTTTAATCATGTGCAACTACAATAACCATAAGGCCAGAGTGGTGGCCACGCCCATTGGGGCATTTCAGAGACATTTAAATCGAGCTGCACATTGCCGGTCCTGTTCTACGTGCTTTTGCCAATGATTAAGTGTCAGGAGGACTCGAAATGCGTCTGGCAGCAAACTTCACGATGACATTTTGCCGGAAATCTGTGTGCAGCCTCTGTGAAATAAATATTTGGAACTACAACCTACCTGGTGTGGCTCTTCCATATAGGGCAACCTTTCGACTTGATATATATATATATATATATATATATATATATATATATATATATATATATATATTAATATATATATGCCACAAAGCTTCCTTCCATCAAAAAGAAGAGAGGGACACAGCGGGGCTCGTCAAGACATTTATTTGAAAAGCGATCGGCATGACCGGTTTCGGCGTTGAGCCTTCTTCAAATGCCACAGTTCGCCCAAGATTTTCCCATCAACTCTATATAGGGCTCCTCCTACACAATGGTGAAAGGCCCAGCTGCAGCTCATTATCGCGCCGATTCCTCAGCAGCCTCTGCCACGGACTGCTGATCCCATCATGCACCTTGCTGGTATTCAATGAGCTGCAGCGGGAAAAGGACTTGCGAATTTACTGGGAATAAATGTCCATAGGTCCCCTTCTTCCCAGCCTCATAGCCCTGAGTCTCCAAGACTGGAAGTGCAATAACAGTGCATGCGCCTCTCCAAAAAGTTTCAGACCGCCGTAGCAGCAGCTACTTGAAGAACAAAGGCAGGCGGGCGGGCTGTGCAGATCCGATACCTCGGGTGCAAGTAAGTCAGTTCCCTGACGTCCTGAAAACTTCACAGCCTCTTGTAGGGAGGGTCCCCCTTAGCGTGCCACAGGATTGCACGCAAAATATGCCACAAAGCTTCCTTCCATCAAAAAGAAGAGAGGGACACAGCGGGGCTCGTCAAGACATTTATTTGAAAAGCGATCGGCATGACCGGTTTCGGCGTTGAGCCTTCTTCAAATGCCACAGTTCGCCCAAGATTTTCCCATCAACTCTATATAGGGCTCCTCCTACACAATGGTGAAAGGCCCAGCTGCAGCTCATTATCGCGCCGATTCCTCAGCAGCCTCTGCCATGGACTGCTGATCCCATCATGCACCTTGCTGGTATTCAATGAGCTGCAGCGGGAAAAGGACTTGCGAATTTACTGGGAATAAATGTCCATAGGTCCCCTTCTTCCCAGCCTCATAGCCCTGAGTCTCCAAGACTGGAAGTGCAATAACAGTGCATGCGCCTCTCCAAAAAGTTTCAGACCGCCGTAGCAGCAGCTACTTGAAGAACAAAGGCAGGCGGGCGGGCTGTGCAGATCCGATACCTCGGGTGCAAGTAAGTCAGTTCCCTGACGTCCTGAAAACTTCACAGCCTCTTGTAGGGAGGGTCCCCCTTAGCGTGCCACAGGATTGCACGCAAAATATGCCACAAAGCTTCCTTCCATCAAAAAGAAGAGAGGGACACAGCGGGGCTCGTCAAGACATTTATTTGAAAAGCGATCGGCATGACCGGTTTCGGCGTTGAGCCTTCTTCAAATGCCACAGTTCGCCCAAGATTTTCCCATCAACTCTATATAGGGCTCCTCCTACACAATGGTGAAAGGCCCAGCTGCAGCTCATTATCGCGCCGATTCCTCAGCAGCCTCTGCCACGGACTGCTGATCCCATCATGCACCTTGCTGGTATTCAATGAGCTGCAGCGGGAAAAGGACTTGCGAATTTACTGGGAATAAATGTCCATAGGTCCCCTTCTTCCCAGCCTCATAGCCCTGAGTCTCCAAGACTGGAAGTGCAATAACAGTGCATGCGCCTCTCCAAAAAGTTTCAGACCGCCGTAGCAGCAGCTACTTGAAGAACAAAGGCAGGCGGGTGGGCTGTGCAGATCCGATACCTCGGGTGCAAGTAAGTCAGTTCCCTGACGTCCTGAAAACTTCAGAGCCTCTTGTAGGGAGGGTCCCCCTTAGCGTGCCACAGGATTGCACGCAAAATATGCCACAAAGCTTCCTTCCATCAAAAAGAAGAGAGGGACACAGCGGGGCTCGTCAAGACATTTATTTGAAAAGCGATCGGCATGACCGGTTTCGGCGTTGAGCCTTCTTCAAATGCCACAGTTCGCCCAAGATTTTCCCATCAACTCTATATAGGGCTCCTCCTACACAATGGTGAAAGGCCCAGCAGCAGCTCATTATCGCGCCGATTCCTCAGCAGCCTCTGCCACGGACTGCTGATCCCATCATGCACCTTGCTGGTATTCAATGAGCTGCAGCGGGAAAAGGACTTGCGAATTTACTGGGAATAAATGTCCATAGGTCCCCTTCTTCCCAGCCTCATAGCCCTGAGTCTCCAAGACTGGAAGTGCAATAACAGTGCATGCGCCTCTCCAAAAAGTTTCAGACCGCCGTAGCAGCAGCTACTTGAAGAACAAAGGCAGGCGGGCGGGCTGTGCAGATCCGATACCTCGGGTGCAAGTAAGTCAGTTCCCTGACGTCCTGAAAACTTCACAGCCTCTTGTAGGGAGGGTCCCCCTTAGCGTGCCACAGGATTGCACACAAAATATGCCACAAAGCTTCCTTCCATCAAAAAGAAGAGAGGGACACAGCGGGGCTCGTCAAGACATTTATTTGAAAAGCGATCGGCATGACCGGTTTCGGCGTTGAGCCTTCTTCAAATGCCACAGTTCGCCCAAGATTTTCCCATCAACTCTATATAGGGCTCCTCCTACATAATGGTGAAAGGCCCAGCTGCAGCTCATTATCGCGCCGATTCCTCAGCAGCCTCTGCCACGGACTGCTGATCCCATCATGCACCTTGCTGGTATTCAATGAGCTGCAGCGGGAAAAGGACTTGCGAATTTACTGGGAATAAATGTCCATAGGTCCCCTTCTTCCCAGCCTCATAGCCCTGAGTCTCCAAGACTGGAAGTGCAATAACAGTGCATGCGCCTCTCCAAAAAGTTTCAGACCGCCGTAGCAGCAGCTACTTGAAGAACAAAGGCAGGCGGGCGGGCTGTGCAGATCCGATACCTCGGGTGCAAGTAAGTCAGTTCCCTGACGTCCTGTAAACTTCACAGCCTCTTGTAGGGAGGGTCCCCCTTAGCGTGCCACAGGATTGCACGCAAAATATGCCACAAAGCTTCCTTCCATCAAAAAGAAGAGAGGGACACAGCGGGGCTCGTCAAGACATTTATTTGAAAAGCGATCGGCATGACCGGTTTCGGCGTTGAGCCTTCTTCAAATGCCACAGTTCGCCCAAGATTTTCCCATCAACTCTATATAGGGCTCCTCCTACACAATGGTGAAAGGCCCAGCTGCAGCTCATTATCGCGCCGATTCCTCAGCAGCCTCTGCCACGGACTGCTGATCCCATCATGCACCTTGCTGGTATTCAATGAGCTGCAGCGGGAAAAGGACTTGCGAATTTACTGGGAATAAATGTCCATAGGTCCCCTTCTTCCCAGCCTCATAGCCCTGAGTCTCCAAGACTGGAAGTGCAATAACAGTGCATGCGCCTCTCCAAAAAGTTTCAGACCGCCGTAGCAGCAGCTACTTGAAGAACAAAGGCAGGTGGGCGGGCTGTGCAGATCCGATACCTCGGGTGCAAGTAAGTCAGTTCCCTGACGTCCTGAAAACTTCACAGCCTCTTGTAGGGAGGGTCCCCCTTAGCGTGCCACAGGATTGCACGCAAAATATGCCACAAAGCTTCCTTCCATCAAAAAGAAGAGAGGGACACAGCGGGGCTCGTCAAGACATTTATTTGAAAAGCGATCGGCATGACCGGTTTCGGCGTTGAGCCTTCTTCAAATGCCACAGTTCGCCCAAGATTTTCCCATCAACTCTATATAGGGCTCCTCCTACACAATGGTGAAAGGCCCAGCTGCAGCTCATTATCGCGCCGATTCCTCAGCAGCCTCTGCCACGGACTGCTGATCCCATCATGCACAGCCCGCCCGCCTGCCTTTGTTCTTCAAGTAGCTGCTATGGCGGTCTGAAACTTTTTGGAGAGGCGCATTCACTGTTATTGCACTTCCAGTCTTGGAGACTCAGGGCTATGAGGCTGGGAAGAAGGGGACCTATGGACATTTATTCCCAGTAAATTCGCAAGTCCTTTTCCCGCTGCAGCTCATTGAATACCAGCAAGGTGCATGATGGGATCAGCAGTCCGTGGCAGAGGCTGCTGAGGAATCGGCGCGATAATGAGCTGCAGCTGGGCCTTTCACCATTGTGTAGGAGGAGCCCTATATAGAGTTGATGGGAAAATCTTGGGCGAACTGTGGCATTTGAAGAAGGCTCAACGCCGAAACCGGTCATGCCGATCGCTTTTCAAATAAATGTCTTGACGAGCCCCGCTGTGTCCCTCTCTTCTTTTTGATGGAAGGAAGCTTTGTGGCATATTTTGCGTGCAATCCTGTGGCACGCTAAGGGGGACCCTCCCTACAAGAGGCTGTGAAGTTTTCAGGACGTCAGGGAACTGACTTACTTGCACCCGAGGTATCGGATCTGCACAGCCCGCCCGCCTGCCTTTGTTCTTCAAGTAGCTGCTGCTACGGCGGTCTGAAACTTTTTGGAGAGGCGCATGCACTGTTATTGCACTTCCAGTCTTGGAGACTCAGGGCTATGAGGCTGGGAAGAAGGGGACCTATGGACATTTATTCCCAGTAAATTTGCAAGTCCTTTTCCCGCTGCAGCTCATTGAATACCAGCAAGGTGCATGATGGGATCAGCAGTCCGTGGCAGAGGCTGCTGAGGAATCGGCGCGATAATGAGCTGCAGCTGGGCCTTTCACCATTGTGTAGGAGGAGCCCTATATAGAGTTGATGGGAAAATCTTGGGCGAACTGTGGCATTTGAAGAAGGCTCAACGCCGAAACCGGTCATGCCGATCGCTTTTCAAATAAATGTCTTGACGAGCCCCGCTGTGTCCCTCTCTTCTTTTTGATGGAAGGAAGCTTTGTGGCATATTTTGCGTGCAATCCTGTGGCACGCTAAGGGGGACCCTCCCTACAAGAGGCTGTGAAGTTTTCAGGACGTCAGGGAACTGACTTACTTGCACCCGAGGTATCGGATCTGCACAGCCCGCCCGCCTGCCTTTGTTCTTCAAGTAGCTGCTGCTACGGCGGTCTGAAACTTTTTGGAGAGGCGCATGCACTGTTATTGCACTTCCAGTCTTGGAGACTCAGGGCTATGAGGCTGGGAAGAAGGGGACCTATGGACATTTATTCCCAGTAAATTCGCAAGTCCTTTTCCCGCTGCAGCTCATTGAATACCAGCAAGGTGCATGATGGGATCAGCAGTCCGTGGCAGAGGCTGCTGAGGAATCGGCGCGATAATGAGCTGCAGCTGGGCCTTTCACCATTGTGTAGGAGGAGCCCTATATAGAGTTGATGGGAAAATCTTGGGCGAACTGTGGCATTTGAAGAAGGCTCAACGCCGAAACCGGTCATGCCGATCGCTTTTCAAATAAATGTCTTGACGAGCCCCGCTGTGTCCCTCTCTTCTTTTTGATGGAATTAATATATATATATTCCCAACAAAAAGCACTCTCCCAGGTCCAGAAGAATTAAGCAAGCCCACAAGCCAGTTTGGAAGCACATTTCTGTATTGCAGAGTCACACTGGTACATGACGCGTTTCGACCCTACCGGGGTCTTAATAATTTGTAAATGCAGAGTAATTAGTAATTCGTTTTTTAAACACAACATACAGAACCTTGAAGAAGGACTTCCAGTGAAGTAAAGCAATCAAAGTGATAGTAATTATCTATAGAACTAAGGTCATATGTATGAACACATTTTCCCATAGACACAGAATGGGTAAATCCCTTTAATACATATGGCCCTTAGTAAACAATTGCAGAATGCCTGAGAATGGAAATAATTGTGATTCTAATGATCAAAAGAAGCAGAACATTTAAACAGTCACTGAGCATCGTGGCATGTTTCTGGAAATGCTACTTCAGTATAATTACTATAACTTTGATTGCTTTACTTCAATGGAAGACCTTCTTCAATGTTTATGTTTTGTATGTTTAGAAAACGAGTCACTGACTACCCTGCATGTACATTTGATAAAAACCCCGGACAGGTTGAAGCACGTCATGTAACAGTGTGACTTTCTTCATTAAAGAAATCTGCTTATGAACCAGTTAGTAGGCTTGCTTCATTCTCCTGGACCTGGGATAGTGTTCTTCGTTGGGAATATATGACCTCCTGTGAGCCGCAACCTTAGAGGCTGGGCGTTCTATACAGTGGAAGCTTTCATTTGGATGGATATATATATATATATATATATATATATATATATTCACTGAAAAAACCATAGGTTTCAGGGGTGTTATAGTTAGCTGGACTTTTCACTTGTACAAAACCATTGAAATTCCCCCGTTATAGTTAGTTCAGCTAACTATAACTCGCGCGCCCGCAATGCACTGCTGATGACGTCACATATTACATCACTCATGACATGGTCAGTGACATCACTCATGACATCACTGATGACATCTCAAATGACATCACTGATGACATCACTGATGACATCATCCAGTGAATGTGTGTTTTTCTGAAAATTAAATATGTTTTATATATGCATATCTCAAGGTCGATGGAAGAATAAATGGGTATACAAGTGTCTAAATGGATGATTTGTTTTTGAAAAATTGATTGTGTAACTGACTGATTAAGTGTATCATAGTGAATACATGGCTTAGTGAGTAATGTTTAAATATGTAAATATCTGTATCAGTCTCTCACTTTGTGTATAAGTGGCTGCATGGGTTGGTGAGTAGCTACATGGGTGTCTATATAGGTTATTAGTTGGTTTTTTGAGTATGAATCTGAGTGTCTGCATGGTTCGGTGGGGGGTATTACGTAGTGCATAGGTGCATGAATGAGTGACTCACTGTTTGTATGTGTTGAAGACAGCATGTGTGCAGGACTGTATGGGTGGATGAGTGTGTGTATGGGTGTGTTAGTGAGTGAATGACTGTCTCAATAGTGTCTTTATGAGTAACTACATATGTTTTAAACTAGTATATGTGACTATTGGTGTATATAAGTGAGTATATGTGAGAGTGAGAGATTGAAAGAGTTCCTGTATGAATAAGTATGTGTTTCTATAAGTGATTGTTTAAAAGACTAAGTATGTGTAAGTTTCCGTAGAAGTAAGTGTGGTGGTGTGTGTATAACTGTATATGCAAGTAAATGTATGTTTGATTCTTTATTAGCATGAGTGACTATGTGTGTGAGTAACTCTATGGATGAGTGGCATTGTGTAACAGGATGTATAGGTGTATGAGTACATATGATGAGTGAGTACATGTATGAGTAACTGTATAGGACTTTTGGTGAATGAGTGGATGTGTATGTGGATCTTAGAATTACTGAAGAGGTTGTTGTAACTGGTATTGGTATGTCCATTGTTTTGAAAATTTTAGTTTCTATTTTTGAATGTGTGTATCAAAGGTTATATTAGGGTGAGAGGAGGTCTGCCACTCTATCACAAGGATGATGTCATCAGTGATGTCATCACTGATGTCATTTGAGATGTCATCAGTGATGTCATGAGTGATGTCACTGACCATGTCATGAGTGATGTAATATGTGACGTCATCAGCAGTGCATTGCGAGCGCGCGAGTTATAGTTAGCTGAACTAACTATAACGGGGGAATTTCAATGGTTTTGTACAAGTGAAAAGTCCAGCTAACTATAACACCCCTGAAACCTATGGTTTTTTCAGTGAATTTCTGAGGTTTTTTAAATGCTAATTCCTAACTATAACGTGCCTGAAACCTATGGTTTTTTCTGTGAATTTCAAAGGTTTTTTAAATGCTAATTTCTAACTATGCCTACAGAGATAGGACATGTGAAGAAAGAAGAAAAAATGCACAGAAAGAAAAAAAAGAAATGCAGAAAGAAGCAACAGAAATCCTCAAAGACGAAGAAAAGTGCAGGAAGAAGGCTAACGTGCAGAAAGAACAAAAAGAAGAGCAGAAAGAAGCCTTGTTGCAAAATCATCCTGTACCCTCAACTTTTTCAGACGGATACTGGTGGTAACTGAGTCTGACTAACCAGTCCTAGAGCCAGTGCTATGTTAAAAGACACTTAGAATACAGTGAAAACACCTACATACACTAGGGAACATTATGCGTTGGGGTCCCCCTGTGATTAGCATGACCTCCTCTGTAAGCCCCTAGTATATAATAGGGCAGGGGGATTAAAACTACCTCTTAAAACAGGCCACAGGGCGTTTTTGCACACGTTAACTCAGGCCCCGTCCCCTCCCTTCACCACTGTGTAAACACGCCCTGTGTCCGTTTTTAGTTGGGAGATTAAGTTCATTTGAATCCTGAGGGTCCCTAGGGTCCAACTAGCCCACTAGGTACCTCCAGTAAGCGCCACAGAGCTGCGTTGCAGAGAGGTGTAAAAAGTGGCACGGCCTGGACCACCTCTCTGCAATGCAGCTCAGTGGTGCTTACTGGAAGCACTTGGCGGGCTAGTTAGCCCCCAGGGGCCCTCAGTATTGAAGGGAAATTATATCCCCAATTTAAAACGTGCCATAGTGCGTGTTTGCACACGTCACCTCAGGCCCCGTCCCCTCCCTTCACCACTGTGTAAACGCGCCCTGTGGCTGTTATAAGTTGAGAGATTAAGTCCCCTTGAATCCTAAGGGTCCCTAGGGTCAATCTAGACCACTAGGTACCTCCAGTAAGCGCTACAGAGCTGCGTTGCAGAGAGGTGTAAAAAGGGGCTTGGCCTCAGAACACCTGTCTGCATACTGGAGATGCCTGTTGGGCTAGTTGGCCCTCAGGCACCCTCAGTATTGAAGAGGAATTAATTCCCCAACTTACAATTCGCCAGGGGGCGCATTTGCAGAGTGCTGCAAGGAGGGGGCGTGGCCTCCGGCACGATGCCAGTCTTTTATTTATTTTAATTTTTCAAGAAGGGGGGCTGTGTGGTTCCCCTTCTTATTCTAATTTATTGGCCCTGATGACCCCATCCCCCAGGGCCTGTCTCCTAATTATATTTTTTTGACCCCAATCCCCAGACCCGGCCACTGTTTTTTATTATTTTTAAAAAATATATATTTATAGACACATCTAGGTCATGCTGGACAAACCGTACGTACCTATCACCATGACGATTTGCGTGATATTCATTAAAAGGCGACTATGCATACAATGAATCCACGTGGAATGTTTTTACACCACTAGTGAAGCTCTGACATGTCTGATGCCCTACCGTGCCTAATCCCGGTAGACACCCTTGTCGTTTATTTATACAAACATGGGTAGCTATTGACGGGCACATTTAATACACATGCACACCAAGCCATTCAAAGGGGATTCAACAAAAATTCGACCAAAACTATGCAAGAAACCCCCCTCACAGTTAATAAAACACACATCCACTGCCGGATGTGTAATACTTTTTATTTTACTCTCTGGAAAGGGGACGAACATCACTTGAGAGTCACAGCGCGCTCCTGGCAGAGCCCAATGCTGTGTTACACCCACCATTGCCTGCTGAGTGCCACACACCTCTGTGTTGTATTCCACTAGCTAGTGCATATGCTATGACACTCTCTAGCCCATGTGCACTGTAACACCACCCCATGAATATGTCATGCCACACTTGTCTTCGCACGGGTTATATTGCCCCATCTAACGTGCCTTCCTCGATGCCTATGTTATAACACACAGTGCTATGCCATACATATTACAATCTGGGATCCATATCTTTGTCACAGTGCATATGCAACGTTACACTCCCCAGCACATATTTTATATTACAACTTTAGAGACTAGTTAGGTTACACAACACTGCCCTGTGCATATTACACTCCAAGGCGCATATCGCATAGCATACGCTAGTGCCTGTGCTATCTCGCGCTCTCCAATGAATCTGTAATTGCGCACAATGTATTGCATATTATATTTCACGCCGGTTCATCTTATATCACACTTTGTGGTGCATAGTTTATACCATACACTATATCTAGTTTTCATTTTCAATCGTGCTCTCAGGACTATGTTCTATATAACACTGTGTTCACCTACCCTTTTCACGGGCATTACATTTTGCGATAGGGGGTGGAGGGTCAGGGGGTGTTTCTGTCAAGTGAGCCCGGAGTCACAGTCCCAAACGTCCTCTTCTTCCTGAATAAAATTGAGATTATGCTGCATACTTGTTCATATTTTAAGTAGTTCGCACAGACACACATTTTAAAAACAATAAAGTTCCTAATACCCACCTTCTCTGAACAGTTAGCTTGCTGCCCCATCTCCCTCCTCCCTATCCTCTGTTGTGTGAATCCATGGACTAGCCTCCTCCCTCCTGCCATGCATGGTCTAATGTGCTGCCACTGCCCTCAATTTAGTATGATGTACCAGTCCACTCCTCCTGCCCTCCATTGCCCAATTCTATGCCCCATCATTGACCTCCTGCTTAAACTCTGTGCTTAGCTTGCTGCCCCTATTCTCCTTCCCCCTGCCCTCCGATGTCTTTGTGCATGCCCCTGCTCCATCCTTTTTGCCCACCATGTTCCATGGACCTGCCACTCCTATCTACTCTGAGTGTTCTGTTGAGCTGCCACTCCCCTCCCACCTGCCTAGCATTGTCAGATGACTGTAACCTGTCCCTGCCACCTCCACCCTGCCTGTCCACATGCCATGCCCCTATCCTCTTCCTCCTGTCCTACATGGTCCATTATACTGCCACACCCTTCTGCCCTCCCTGGTCTGTTGTGCTGCAACTGCTCCTCCTGCCTGCCCCGTGCGGTCTGTTGTGAGGCCCCTTCCCCTGAACTTTCTTGTCTGTGCACAGGTCCTGACCCTCCCTTCTATCCTCCATCGTCCTTTGTGCATGCCCCTGCACCCTCCTTCTTGCCCATCATAGCCATTGTGCTGCCACTAACCCTCCCACTTGCCATGCATGGTCTTCTGTGCTGCCATGGCCCCTCCCACCTTCCCTGTGTGGTCAGTTAGCTGCCCCTGACCCCCTCCCACCTTCCCTCCATGGTCTGTGTGTATGCCATCACAGTCTCAGTGTTGCTCTTCATGGTGTGTCTTGCTTCTAGTGCCCATCCTGCCTGACCTCCATGGCTATCTTGCTGCTCCTGCCCTGCCCCCTTGCCCCCAGCCCTCTGTTTACATGTGCAGACCCCTACTCCCTCCCTCCTGGCTTGTCGGTTCCATTGAAATGCCCCTGATCCGTCCCTCCTGCTCTTTATCGTCTGTTATGCTGCAGCTTTCTCTCCTGTCTGTCCATTATGGTCAGCTAGCTACCATTGCCTCTTGCCCCTCTGTTCTCTGTTGTCCATGTGCATGGTCCTGTCCCCTCCCTTTTGCTTTCTATGGATTGTTGTGCTGCACTCCCGTCCCGCATGCCCTGTGTGGTGTATTGTGCTGCTGCAAACCCTGATGCCTGCCCTGCAGGGTCAGTTTGGTGCACCTCTCCATGTCCCTCCTGTCCTCTGTTATCCAAGTCCATGTCCCTACCCCATTTCCTTCCATGATCCAATGTACCATACTTGCGAACATTTTGAACTTGGTAAGAGGGAGATTTTGAAGAAAAACTGGGGTATTGATTTTCCCCTTTGAGTTACATTGAAAAAGAGGAGATTGTAGACAGGAGACAGATCAAATAAAGCCCATTTGAGCTTAAAAACATTGGACGTTTCCTGGCTGAATCGGGTCTCTTGGCATGTATGGTTGTACTACCATTGCCTCTTCCTTCTGCCCACATTGGTCTATTACATTGCCACAGCCTCTCTTGCAAGTCCTGTATTGTTGGTTTGTTGCCCCTGCCCCCCTTTCCACTGCCCTCCATAGTCTGTTGTGCTGCCACGGCCCTTCCTGCCTGCTCAGTGTGGTTAAATTGTTGCCTTTGCACCCTCCTACCTGCCTTCAATTTTCAGAGTCCGTGCCCCTGGCCTCTGCCTCTCAACAGTATCCTAATGAACAACTAGATTGCTAACATTCTATATTTATTACAAAAGTGTGGAATGCCTGACGTCATCTTGATATAATCAAAACTGTAATACCTAGAGCATTTCCTTTAGAAATTACATGTATGAGAGGGTCTTATTGGCATCAAAATTATGGTTAGTGCTCTAAAAGACTAAAATAAGGACATATTTTCTGAGTTTTCAAATAGTGACAAAGCACTTTTAAATTAGTTGTTATCTTTATGTTTTTTTATCCAGTTGACCACTTGATTAAATGTTGCACTTAGGGGAGAGGATGTGGTGTTACTTCCAGAACTGCAGACTTTGCAACTGGGGAACCAGGTTGGAGTTTCTGCTTCAGCTCGACATTCTGTGATTCTGGTCAAATCACTTAGGGGCATATCAACAACAACCGGCGATAATTACCGCTAAGCGCACTTAGCGCTAGGATAATTATCGCCGGCTAGTGTTGATTTTTATCGCTGAGATAGCGTGCTATTAGCAACGCTTATCTCAATAGCGATAAAAATCCTCACGCTAAGTGACTAACGTGAGATTATCGCTGGAAACCCAGCGATAATCTCAAGTTAGCTTGTTGATAGGGACAGACAAACTTAGCCATGATATCCTCCTTCCATAGGATATCATGGCTAAGTCAGAAAAATACCAGACGTAAAAAAGCAGCGTTAACCACGGTTAGCGCAGCTTTTTTTGTCTCTAACAGGGTTAGCGACATTCTTGATAATAGGAGAAATGTCGCTTAGCGACATTTCTCCTATTATTTTACTCTGGAACGCCCCATTTGCATCTCATTAGAGATGCAAGGGGAAGCGTAGAGTAAAATGGTGCTAACATGCGAATTTTCATGTTAGCACCCTGTTGTTGATAGGGTGCTAGTTTTATCTCTGCTTTTTTGGCTTTTAAAGCCAAAAAAGCAGAGATAAAGCCCTTGTTGATATGACCCCTAGTCTCCCCATGTCTACAACCAAAATGAATTTGTTCTTGTGTGATGTAACCAATGCTCATGTAAAGCACTCCAATACCTGACAAGTCTGCACTATATAACACTGCAAAAATACAAAATAATAAGTGTTTTGCACACTTCTGTCATTGGGCTATATTTGGGCTACATCTGGGTGATTTTGGGCTACATTTGGGCTCTTTTGTCTCCGGTGGCCATCTTGGGAGATTTATTTGTTTTGAAGTTTCCTAATTTCCTCATGTACTGCAGTCTCCTCAGTAGGAAATGCTTTCAGTTTTTTACTTTGATTCCATCATGAAGGTATTCAGATATGTCACACATTTGCCATAAATTCTGAATGTTAGCACTCTAGTTGCTCATTAGATCACTGTAGTAAAACTACTGTTCACCATGGAAGTCTGCTCCTGGTATTAAAAGTGCATGTTTCAGTCTGCATGTCAGAATTCTTTAATGAAATAGAAGAGGATTCGAGAAGTCACTCAAAATGTGCCCTCGTTTTCTTTCTTTAGCATTAATCATAATTTCTATGGCAAAATGAACTCCCTCATTGTGTTCCTTTTTAAATTAAATGTTTTAAGTGTTACCAGTTTATTCCAATCAAGATGGCTTCAGGTGTGCCATACTTTTGTCATAATGAAGACAGTAAGCGCTCTAGTTGTTTTTAAGAACACTCTGGGACATTGTCATTGGGCTATACTTGGGCTACATCTGGGTGATATTTGGGCTACATTTGGGCTCTTTTGTCTCTGGTGGCCATCTTGGGAGACTTATTTGTTATGAAGTTTCCTAATTTCCTCATTTACTGCAGTCTCCTCAGTAGGAAATACTTTCAGTTTTTTACTTTGATTCCATCAAGAAGGCATTCAGATGTATCACACATTTGCCATAAATTCAGAATGTTAGCACTATTTTTGCTCATTAGATCACTGTAGTAAAGCTACTGCTCACCAGGGAAAACTGCTGCTGGTATTGAAAGTGCATGTTTCAGTCTGCATGTCAGAATTTTTTAATGAAATAGAAGAGGATTTGAGAAGTCACTCAAAATGTGCCCTAATTTTTCTTTCTGCAGCACTAATCATACTTTTTACGGAAAAATGAACCCCCTCATTTTGTTCCTTTTTAAATTAAATGTTTTAAGAGTTACCACTTTAATCCAAGCAAGATGGCTTCAGGTGTGCCATATGTTTATCATAAGTAGGACTGTTAGCGCTCTAGTTGTTCTTTGGAACACTCTGGGAAGCTGCAGTAGAACACAAAGGAATCAACTGACAGTCTCTGCCCTTGTTGGATGTACATGTTTTACTGAGAATGTCAGACTTCATTCTCACATGACTGAGAAAGATAATGTGAATTTACAGAAAATAAGCTCTCAGTTTAGCTTATAGATCACCTTCCAAACCTCTGTGGGAAAAGCATGAGAAAATATTTTTCTCTCAATCATGACATCCCAGCAGAAGGCTTTTTCACATGGTGAAATCACCTTAGAACATACCACAATTCCTAAAATGAGTATGGTACCATCAACAAATGATTTATAATGTAACTAAAGTCTTAAAACCTTCTATTAACTGCAATGCTTTTTAATGAGGTGCTATCATGTATATTGGTCCCAAGATGGCTGCCAACACTTCTTGGATGAAGTGCTGACAGCCAATCAGATCTCAGGATGAGATGTGTGGTTAGGCTCCGCCCACATATATATATGATTTTACTTTTGATTTTCTCAGGAACTACTGAATAGATTGACACCAGACCTGCAAAAGGCACTTCCCCGACCTGAGGACTACCTCTCTGCCAAATTTCAAGTAATTCTGTTCAGCCGTTCGTGCTGTACCTTGGACTAAAGGTCCCTATGGAAAATTGCATGGGGAAAATGCGTTTTGGGACCCCCCTTTTTTCTCAGCCCCCGCTTGACGAATCCCCCCGAGTCTTTCAGGGTAGGAGCAGAGCGGAGCGCCCCACCTATTTTGAAAATTTCGCGAGGATTCGTCAACCGGCGCCAAAGTTATTCCAAATAGAATGTTGCGGATTTCCTATGGAAACACGGTCCTAACTATAACTATCTACTGGCGACCGCCAGTAGATATATATATATATATATATATATATATATATATATATATATATATATATATATATATATATATATATATATATATATATATATATATATATATATATTCACTGAAAAAACCATAGGTTTCACACATGTTATAGTTAGCGGAAATTTTACTGATAAAAAACCAGTGAAATTGCCCCGTTATAGTTAGTGCTGGCAACTATAACTCACGCGACCGCAATCCTCTGCTGATGCTAATACTGTATTTAGACACTTATTTGCCCATGTCTTCTTCCATACATTTTTAGCTATACATATATTACAAATATTTTTTTTTCATAAAGACACATATGTCATCAGCAGAAGATTGCGGTCGCGTGAGTTATAGTTGCCAGCACTAACTATAACGGGGCAATTTCACTGGTTTTTTATCAGTAAAATTTCCGCTAACTATAACATGTGTGAAACCTATGGTTTTTTCAGTGAATTTGCAAGGTTTTTTAAATGCTAATTCCTAACTATAACGTGTGTGAAACCTATGGTTTTTTCAGTGAATTTGTACGTTTTTTTAAATGCTAAGTTACTTTACGCCATTCGAGGCGTGCGCGCCCACTTAACGCAGTTCGTTCCGTGCACGGTTTTTATCAACTTTAATAAGCCCTGTACATTTGGTGGCCTTCGGCCACCAAAAGCACAGGGGGTGGGGTCAATGTGGATAGTGTTTTTTTTATTTCGATTTTATAATTTCATGTTGCCAAAATTTAGTTTTTTTTACCTATTAATAAGCCCTGTACATTTGGTGGCCTCCGGCCACCAAAAGCACAGGGGGTGGGGTAAGTGTGGATAGTGTTTTTTTTTTTTTTTTTTTTTTTTACCGTACGCTTACGGTAAGCGTACGGTAAGCGTACTCGGCGAAATTGCCGAAAAAAAAATAAAACCGTTTTTGCTCTTGGGGGATGTTTGGGGACTCCCTCAACATGACTGTGTGGGAGGGAGTTGTCAAAAATGCCCCGTAACATGTTTTTGGGCATCAAGTTTGAGAAATAACTCTCAATGCGAGAGACAAAATGGCGGACGCCGCTTCCTGGTTTCGGCCGATTCGAATGTTTACTAAGATCTAAGAGCCAATCAGAATCGCGCTCGCGCACGCCACCGTACGCTTACGGTAAGCGTACGGTAAGCGTACCGTAAGCGGGCTCAGATATATATATTGATTTAAAGGCTATTTTCTCAGAATCTACTGAACAGATTTACACCAAACCTACAAAAGGCACTTCCTTGACTTAGGGACTACCTCTCTGCCAAATTTCTAGTAATTCTGTTCAGCCGTTCGGGCTGTAGCTCGTTCTAAAGGTCCTATGGAAAAATGCATGGGAAAAACGCGTTTTGGGACCCCCCTTTTATCTCAGCCCCCGCTTGACGAATCCCCCCGAGACTTTCAGGGTAGGAGCGGAGCGTAGCGCCCCACCTATTTTGAGAAATTCGCGAGGATTCATCGACCGGCGCCAAAGTTATTCAAAATAGAATGTTGAGGTTTTCCTATGGAAAAGGGGTCCTAACTATAACTACCTACTGGCGACCGCCAGTAGGTAATATATATATATATATTACCTACTGGCGGTCGCCAGTAGGTAGTTATAGTTAGGACCCTGTGTCCATAGGAAATCCGCAACATTCTATTTTGAATAACTTTGGCGCCGGTCGACGAATCCTCGCGAATTTCTCAAAATAGGTGGGGCGCTACGCTGCGCTCCTTCCCTGAAAGTCTCGGGGGGATTCGTCAAGCGGGGGCTGAGATAAAAGGGGGGTCCCAAAACGCGTTTTTCCCATGCATTTTTCCATAGGACCTTTAGACAGGGCTACAGCCCGAACGGCTGAACAGAATTACTAGAAATTTGGCAGAGAGGTAGTCCTCAGGTCAAGGAAGTGCCTTTTGTAGGTTTGGTGTAAATCTGTTCAGTAGATTCTGAGAAAATAGCCTTTAAATCAATATATATATCTGAGCCAGCTTACGGTACGCTTACCGTAAGCTTACCGTACGCGTACGGTGGCGTGCGCGAGCGCGATTTTGATTGGCTGTTAGATCTTAGTAAACATTCGAATCGGCCGAAACCAGGAAGCGGCGGCCGCCATTTTGTGTATTTCACTCCGGTAAAAAAGAGTGATATCTTGAAAAGGGGGCAAGGGAGAGAGTTACAGACCCCCTAACATTTGTAAGGGGGTCAAAGAAGGACAGAAAAGTACAAAGAAAACATTTATTGATTTTTTAAAAAAATCACGGGGTACGCGTACGGTAAGCTTACGGTAAGCGTACGGTAAAAAATAAAATAAAAAAAGAAATGAAATTCAGATTTAAGTGTTTAGATATTAGGGGGCTCTAAAAAGAGCCGTTGTGTTTATTAAGTGATTTTTTAGTGGTACCTACAAGTAAGTACCGATGCAGAGTCTAAGGTTCAAGAGGAAGACTCTGTTCCCTTCATCATTGAAGTGCACACCATCTCCTCTATAAATGTCTTGCATGTCGTAACGCAAGTTGTTGTGGTAAATGGAACCCATACCATAGTCACGGAGGAAAGCAGAAACAGATTTGTTGACGTGCTTTCTTGCTTTGTCAATCTGCGGACAGAAATGATTGGACCAGTTCCATTTTTGCCTTTGGCATATGTTAGAAAACACAAAGGCAGTTTTAGGGAAAAGTGAAAACAGTTGTGCAAAGGTGTCCTTCATAAGCATTTCCAGACCTACCCCAGTCAAAGTGCCTAGGTCATTGCCACCACAGTGCACTATTATGAGGTCAGGGTGTTGGATTTGCATGAAGGATTTCACCAATGGCATCAATTGGTGCCACTTTAACCCTCTCTGACCAATCCATTTAATGTCTACATTTGGCAAAGCAAGGTCTCTCACCATACCTGTTTTCTCTGCAAACTTTTCACTCCAGAAGACATAGCTGTGCCCTACAATCCACACTGTGAACATCTTCAAAGGAGAACTGGATGCACTCAGGAGGTGTCTTTCAGTAGAATGGCAATATGAAAAGAAAGACAGTTTGGAAATGGAGGCATACATATTTTTTTTTTTAAAAAAAGAACTGATTGGCTGTTTCATACCATTCTAGAATAAAAACAAGGCTGTATGTGTAAATTAATAGAAGCATGTTTTGTATTGGTACAGAAAAATGTGTTACCAAAGAACAGTACTATGGATTTGCTGTTAGGTTTGAAAAGTCAAGCACTCTTGCTCTGTGGAATTGAAACATTGTTTGGCGAACTTCTGACCTGACTCCACACAGCAGTGTTCCATGAGCTGTTGCTATGGTAGCAGGCAGAAGTCAAGTTGGGGGAAGGGTACTAGGCAGAAGTCAAGTTGGGGGCAGGGTACTTTTGGAAAAGGGTTGGTTTTCAACCAATAGAAATGTGTGATTACATTTGAAAAAAAGGGGGAAGCACTGAGATTTGAAACTTACATGTATATGTGTGGAAAAATAGAGGGAAACTTTGCCATTATCTGGTTCTGCTGAGAGGGGAGAGGTGTAGAGAACAGAGATCCTGGCTCTGATAATCTGCTGTTTGAGTGCCACATTTCTTTCACAACTAACTAATTTTAAAGGTAAGGTTAGAGTTTGAGAGGGGATGTATATGGTAAATTAAGAAATGAATAATAGAAATGTAATTCTTTTTGTTGAAGTTGCGTTTATTATTTTCTGTTTTGGGAGAAATTTAAATGTGAGGAACATGTAAAATAATATGGACTATGTTTTCACGATAAATTAAGGTGTATTGGTATAAAAAATGAATAGTTTAAGGGTTTGAGGTTGGACTCAGTAATGCAAATACATTCAGCATCACTAAGGCTGGTTGCCCTTGGTGGAATGTAGGCAGTCACCCAGGTTACACATGTTGGGAAATATAGGCAGAGATTTATTGTGTACAACTCTGGTAATTTTATATTTGCATTAGTGGGAAAAAGGGGGAGCGATTTTTTGGTGCAGAAGCAGACTCTTAGCACACACCCAGCTCCTTTCCATGTATAATCATGCACAGTATTTACAAGCGAGTGGGGTTTGAGGTTTCAGTCTGTAATGCAAATACATTCAGCATCACTAAGGCTGGTTGCCCTTGCTGGAGTGTAGGCAGTCACCCAGGATACACATGGTGGTGGTCTGAAAAAGCAGTTTGGACATGTGCATTTAAAAAAATCTGAAAAGTGGATTCATAATGTGTCAGTCTGTAAAAGTGATTATCACTTGCCAAAAAAAAAGAGCAGTAAGTGTGCATTCAAATTGGCAAAGAAATTTCGTTTTGTGACTAATGTGAAAACATGACTCTGTGTGCAAATAGGAATTACAGGCAGAGATTTATTGCGTTTTGCTCTGGTGATTTCACAGTTGCATTAGTAGGAAAAAGGGGGAGCGATTTTTTGGTGCAGAAGCAGACTCTTAGCACACACCCAGCTCCTTTCCATGTATAATCATGCACAGTATTTACAAGCGAGTGGGGTTTGAGGTTTCAGTCTGTAATGCAAATACATTCAGCATCACTAAGGCTGGTTGCCCTTGCTGGAGTGTAGGCAGTCACCCAGGATACACATGGTGGTGGTCTGAAAAAGCAGTTTGGACATGTGCATTTAAAAAAATCTGAAAAGTGGATTCATAATGTGTCAGTCTGGAAAAGTGATTATCACTTGCCAAAAAAAAGAGCAGTAAGTGTGCATTCAAATTGGCAAAGAAATTTCGTTTTGTGACTAATGTGAAAACATGACTCTGTGTGCAAATAGGAATTACAGGCAGAGATTTATTGCGTTTTGCTCTGGTGATTTCACAGTTGCATTAGTAGGAAAAAGGGGGAGCGATTTTTTGGTGCAGAAGCAGACTCTTAGCACACACCCAGCTCCTTTCCATGTATAATCATGCACAGTATTTACAAGCGAGTGGGGTTTGAGGTTTCAGTCTGTAATGCAAAGACATTCAGCATCACTAAGGCTGGTTGCCCTTGCTG
This sequence comes from Triturus cristatus, assembly GCF_964204655.1. NCBI lineage: Eukaryota > Metazoa > Chordata > Amphibia > Caudata > Salamandridae > Triturus > Triturus cristatus. Next base: position 1,445,454,150 of record NC_140590.1, on the reverse strand, counting down.
GAGTGTAGGCAGTCACCCAGGATACACATGGTGGTGGTCTGAAAAAGCAGTTTGGACATGTGCATTTAAAAAAATCTGAAAAGTGGATTCATAATGTGTCAGTCTGTAAAAGTGATTATCACTTGCCAAAAAAAAAGAGCAGTAAGTGTGCATTCAAATTGGCAAAGAAATTTCGTTTTGTGACTAATGTGAAAACATGACTCTGTGTGCAAATAGGAATTACAGGCAGAGATTTATTGCGTTTTGCTCTGGTGATTTCACAGTTGCATTAGTAGGAAAAAGGGGGAGCGATTTTTTGGTGCAGAAGCAGACTCTTAGCACACACCCAGCTCCTTTCCATGTATAATCATGCACAGTATTTACAAGCGAGTGGGGTTTGAGGTTTCAGTCTGTAATGCAAATACATTCAGCATCACTAAGGCTGGTTGCCCTTGCTGGAGTGTAGGCAGTCACCCAGGATACACATGGTGGTGGTCTGAAAAAGCAGTTTGGACATGTGCATTTAAAAAAATCTGAAAAGTGGATTCATAATGTGTCAGTCTGTAAAAGTGATTATCACTTGCCAAAAAAAAAGAGCAGTAAGTGTGCATTCAAATTGGCAAAGAAATTTCGTTTTGTGACTAATGTGAAAACATGACTCTGTGTGCAAATAGGAATTACAGGCAGAGATTTATTGCGTTTTGCTCTGGTGATTTCACAGTTGCATTAGTAGGAAAAAGGGGGAGCGATTTTTTGGTGCAGAAGCAGACTCTTAGCACACACCCAGCTCCTTTCCATGTATAATCATGCACAGTATTTACAAGCGAGTGGGGTTTGAGGTTTCAGTCTGTAATGCAAAGACATTCAGCATCACTAAGGCTGGTTGCCCTTGCTGGAGTGTAGGCAGTCACCCAGGATACACATGGTGGTGGTCTGAAAAAGCAGTTTGGACATGTGCATTTAAAAAAATCTGAAAAGTGGATTCATAATGTGTCAGTCTGTAAAAGTGATTATCACTTGCCAAAAAAAAAGAGCAGTAAGTGTGCATTCAAATTGGCAAAGAAATTTCGTTTTGTGACTAATGTGAAAACATGACTCTGTGTGCAAATAGGAATTACAGGCAGAGATTTATTGCGTTTTGCTCTGGTGATTTCACAGTTGCATTAGTAGGAAAAAGGGGGAGCGATTTTTTGGTGCAGAAGCAGACTCTTAGCACACACCCAGCTCCTTTCCATGTATAATCATGCACAGTATTTACAAGCGAGTGGGGTTTGAGGTTTCAGTCTGTAATGCAAAAGACATTCAGCATCACTAAGGCTGGTTGCCCTTGCTGGAGTGTAGGCAGTCACCCAGGATACACATGGTGGTGGTCTGAAAAAGCAGTTTGGACATGTGCATTTAAAAAAATCTGAAAAGTGGATTCATAATGTGTCAGTCTGTAAAAGTGATTATCACTTGCCAAAAAAAAGAGCAGTAAGTGTGCATTCAAATTGGCAAAGAAATTTCGTTTTGTGACTAATGTGAAAACATGACTCTGTGTGCAAATAGGAATTACAGGCAGAGATTTATTGCGTTTTGCTCTGGTGATTTCACAGTTGCATTAGTAGGAAAAAGGGGGAGCGATTTTTTGGTGCAGAAGCAGACTCTTAGCACACACCCAGCTCCTTTCCATGTATAATCATGCACAGTATTTACAAGCGAGTGGGGTTTGAGGTTTCAGTCTGTAATGCAAATACATTCAGCATCACTAAGGCTGGTTGCCCTTGCTGGAGTGTAGGCAGTCACTCAGGATACACATGGTGGTGGTCTGAAAAAGCAGTCTGGACATGGGCATTTAAAAAAATCTGAAAAGTGGATTCATAATGTGTCAGTCTGTAAAAGTGATTATCACTTGCCAAAAAAAAAAGCAGTAAGTGTGCATTCAAATTGGCAAAGAAATTTCGTTTTGTGACTAATGTGAAAACATGACTCTGTGTGCAAATAGGAATTACAGGCAGAGATTTATTGCGTTTTGCTCTGGTGATTTCACAGTTGCATTAGTAGGAAAAAGGAGGAGCGATTTTTTGGTGCAGAAGCAGACTCTTAGCACACACCCAGCTCCTTTCCATGTATAATCATGCACAGTATTTACAAGCGAGTGGGGTTTGAGGTTTCAGTCTGTAATGCAAAGACATTCAGCATCACTAAGGCTGGTTGCCCTTGCTGGAGTGTAGGCAGTCACCCAGGATACACATGGTGGTGGTCTGAAAAAGCAGTTTGGACATGTGCATTTAAAAAAATCTGAAAAGTGGATTCATAATGTGTCAGTCTGTAAAAGTGATTATCACTTGACAAAAAAAAGAGCAGTAAGTGTGCATTCAAATTGGCAAAGAAATTTCGTTTTGTGACTAATGTGAAAACATGACTCTGTGTGCAAATAGGAATTACAGGCAGAGATTTATTGCGTTTTGCTCTGGTGATTTCACAGTTGCATTAGTAGGAAAAAGGGGGAGCGATTTTTTGGTGCAGAAGCAGACTCTTAGCACACACCCAGCTCCTTTCCATGTATAATCATGCACAGTATTTACAAGCGAGTGGGGTTTGAGGTTTCAGTCTGTAATGCAAATACATTCAGCATCACTAAGGCTGGTTGCCCTTGCTGGAGTGTAGGCAGTCACCCAGGATACACATGGTGGTGGTCTGAAAAAGCAGTCTGGACATGTGCATTTAAAAAAAATCTGAAAAGTGGATTTATAATGTGTCAGTCTGTAAAAGTGATTATCACTTGCCAAAAAAAAAGAGCAGTAAGTGTGCATTCAAATTGGCAAAGAAATTTCGTTTTGTGACTATTGTGAAAAGAAATGTAGTAATATATTTAAATAAAATAAAGGAATTTTTTTTTAGTTTTTTTCAGGTATTGCTGAAGAGCAGTGAACAAAATTTAAGATGCCTACAAAATCCAGAGTTAAAAAAACTCACAAAAAAAACCTATATTTGAAGACAACTGGAGGACCAAAGTTAGTAGAAGATGCTCATGTTGGGAAAAAGAAAAAATCTTCTGGTAAGCAGAAAAAACAATTTCTAAAAAATATATTCAAAAGAATGAAAAATGTACAAAATGTCTGTACTGGAAAGAATGTTTTGAAAAGAAAAGGACAGGAAAAAATTGAGAATTTAGTTAATGCAAATATACCTTCGGCAACTGAAAAGATTTACATAAATAGAAAAACAGCGTTTAAAGAGATACGTAGAAAAATGTTTCAGAGAAGAGTTATGTCCAATTTGATAAAGGATGTGAAGAAATATAAGCAAAAGAGTAAGTTTTATAAAAGAAAAAAAGAAATTGAAGCCATTGCAGCAAAGGCATTAGAATTAAAAAGGAAACTATTCATTTTAATTTTGAATAGGATGCGTACATTAGACAAAATGGTTAATGTACTGAAATCACATAGCAAAAGGAAAAGAGTAGTGAACAGAACAAACTTTTGTAAAGTGTTTTTAGGAAAGTGGATGCATAGTTCAAGTAGTGAACCTTTTTTTAATGAAGAGAGCTATTTTCAAAGTAATAGTTTGCTGCATGCAGTTGACACCAGAGGTCGTGCTTACGAAGTAAAAAATGGTTGCATAATGGAGAAGGAGATAATGGTTCCAAGAGATGAGGTACAAGTGATGGCAGATGAGGCTATGGGGAGACGTCCTAAAGCCCCAGTGTACACTTGGAATTGTAGTAGTATTTGCACTGTGCGTCAGGAATCTATTGACAAATTTCGTGAGTTTCTAAGAGAATATAGTAAAAAAAGTATAAAACAGAAGATTAAGGTGCTTCAAAGTCTGGATCCATGCAGAGTGAGAGAGAATACTGGTTAGCAGGGTCATTCTCTGGCTTGTCTATCTAGAAAAGTGTGTAATAGTGTTTTCCATCATTTTAGGATGCTGGCTGTTCATCATACTGAAATGAGAAAGTTTGTGAGACGGTTGTATTTTGCCAAAAGTCCAGCAATAAAGTTAAATGAATTGAATAGGGCTCTGTTCCGAGGAACGGTATCAGATGTAGAGAAGGTTGTTGATGAAATTCAGTTTTGTTACTTTGGTCCTGAACAAAACAGTGCAGAGAAGGACACAGTAAATGAGGAAGAAGTGGAAGAGAATGTAGAACCCTCTGTAAGTAACACATTTAATGATCACATAACAAAATTTGCAATAATCTCTAATGAAAGACCAAATTTTACTTGTATTTGTTGCCGCAGAACTCATTATAGAAAACAAACTAGGAATGTTGATCTCTACAGAAAGAGTGAAAATGAAGATAATTATAAGTGGAAGGATTTTGCCACATATATATTTCTTGAAAATTGTTTTGATTTGGGTGAAGATCAGCGTATTTGTAAATACTGTTACAACAAGTTAGAGGAAAATAGAATGCCGACCAGAGCTGTACATAATAATTTAGAATTGGATGCTATTCCTGTTGAACTTTCTGAATTAAATACATATGAGTCTATACTCATTCAATGTGTTCATCCGTTCCAGACCATAGTACGTATGGAGCCCAAAACTGGTAAATTACCTCCTTCCGATTTACTGAGAGGTTTAAAAGGTAGAGTGGTGTATTTGCCCTTGGATTTGAAAAAAAATATGGAAACTATTGATGCGGATACTTTGGAAACTGAACCATTAATTATTCTGGTTAATGGTGTACCTACAAAGAATAAGAAGATTTGGCAGGAGCTGGTAGATGTGCGGAAAGTACAAAGAGCAAATTTGTATTTGAAAAGGAATAACAAATGGTATGAATCAATTTATATAGAAGAAGAAGAAGAAGAAGATTTACAAGAAGACACAGAAACACCAACTGGACAAATTGAAAAAGTGGACAAGTCAAAGGAAGAAGAAATTTATGAACATTTCAGCATACATCCTCTTCAGTCAAAAGAAGTTATGGGAAACACTATTGATCTGTTTCAGATGAAAAAAGCACAAGGAAGTCCCGTGAGTGTATGGGAGGAGAGCTTGGAAGCTCGTTGTTTTCCCCTGCTGTTCCTACAGGAAAAGGTGGACGATATGATGAACGTCCAGTACAGATTCCAGCTTCTGAGTATCGGACTACAAGACTATATGCTGAAGATCCCAGATTTCGACAAAGTATTCCTTATTTGTTCCATCTTTTATTTGAAAGCGACTTGTCTGCACTGTCTTATGCAGTAAATCACATTTTAAAAAGTGGAGTACATTTACAAAATGTGTCTGCTAAGGATTTTATGGAGAAAGTGCAGCACCGAGATGATCATTTGGAAACACAACTGATCAATCTGATGGCTTGTCAGCGTGGGACAAATGAATATTGGTACCGACGCCATGGTGAATTAAAATGCATGTTACGGAATTTAGGAACACCAACATGGTTCGTTACACTAAGCTGTGCCGAGTACGCTTGGGATGATTTACTGGATTTTCTACGAGAGGCAAATTCAAACATTAAAAACATCGAATACAAGACAGCAGGAGAACTGTGCTCATTGGATCCGGTTAATGTTTGCAGATATTTCAATCATAGATTTGAGGCTATGATGTCCTTCATCTGCAATAAAAAAAATCCACCTCTTGGAGAAGTAGTAGATTTCTTTTGGAGAAAAGAGTACCAGGCAAGAGGTGCTCCTCATATTCATATGCTGTTGTGGATCAAGGATGCCCCAAAGTTTGGAACAGATACTGATGAAGCAGTGTTATCTTACATTGAAGAATATGCAACATGTGCTATACCAAAAAGCACAGAAGAGAAAAAGTTAAAGGAGCAAGTTTTACGTTTCCAAAGTCATCGGTGTGGAAAATACTGTCGACGGAAATACAAGAGCAAAGATAAATACTACACTAAATGTCGATTTGGATTTCCTAGACCTGTTCTTTCAAATGGAAGAGTAAACAGTTTTATGTCAGCTGTGAGACATACTATCACAAGAAAATCACCTAAGAATACCTACAACCTTAAAAGAAAAGAAGAATCAAAAAATATAAATGACTACAACCCAGTCATTTTATCCATGTGGAACGCTAACATGGATATACAGTATGTAGCTGACAATTCCATTGCTGTTGCTCGATATGTAACGTCTTACATTACGAAATCAGAAAAAACAGAATTGAAGGAAATGTGGGAAGAGATTTCTCACGAGAAGACTGTCAGTAAGAAGCTGTACAGTTTCAGTTTGAAGATGTTATCGCATCGAGAAATTGGATCCTACGAATGTTCAGATAGGTTATCTTCTGCAAGTCTCTACTCGAAGTCAAGAAGAATAATTTGGGCAAGTTTAGGCCTTGCAGCAATGAGAAATCGGGTACTAAAATCTGTTGGAGAAATTGAATATTTGGCCGAGAATGACCCAGAAAGTACAGATATTTTGAAATCAAACATGTTGGACACATATTATCCCAAGAGAAGTCAACATCTGGAGAACATGTGTCTCTATGAAGTGCTGCAGAACGACATTTATTCACGGAAAGCCGCAGAAGACATCAACAATGGAAAATATAAAGTCATTGGTGAGGAAGGATGTTTGGTGAAGCAAACAAAAGGAAGTTTGATAAATCACAGGAAGCTGAGTTGCGACACTACTGACAAGAAGGAATTTTACTACTTGGCTCTTTTACAGTTGTTTAAACCATGGCGTACAGAGGATGAACTACTGGGAGAATTTCAAAGCTATGAAGATTCTTTTAATGCTTGCAAAGACAGCATACAATGCAGTACATTCTCAAGTTATCTGCAAATGTTAAATGAAGAAATTGAACAGGAAACTACAATTGCAGCAGAAATAGCTAGAGACAGTTCTCAGGACAGCCAAAGTTCAGAAACACTCAGTCAAGATCCCCTAGGACAACCAATCGTTGAAAATGAAGCATCAATAGCCATGAATGAAGTGGAAACGGCTATGAATCAAGCTCAAGAAGAATTTATAGACTTACAAAATTTGGAAAGACAACTGAACGAAGAGCAGCAACAAATTTATGAAGAGATCAGAAACAAAATTGATCACGGATTTCTACATGAAAGAAAAGAGTGCTCATGCACATCATTTCATCCAATCAGGATGTCTGTAAGCGGACAAGCTGGAACTGGAAAAAGTTTCCTAATTAAAGTCATCAGAAGCTACCTACAGCAAAAAACGGATTCTACTTTGTCTTGTGTGGTTACTGCTCCAACTGGGTTAGCAGCATATAACATAAAAGGAATCACTTTACATCGTTTGCTAATGTTACCAGTGGAGCATGAGAACAAAATACAATACAACAAGCTAACTGGAGAAGCATCCTTGGAAGTTTCAAGAGTCTTGAAGAAGATGCAAGTTCTCATTATTGATGAGGTGAGCATGGTTTCAAACTTAATGCTTGCCTTTGTGCATTTAAGAATGCAGCAAATTCTGAAGACAGACTATGACATGTTATTTGGTGGAAAACACCTCATAGTTTTTGGAGATCTTTTGCAACTTACTCCAGTTAAAGGACAACCAGTGTTTAATACTGTCACACATGAAGACACGAAGAAGTCATTGGGAAGCATCGGAAATACAAATATTTGGTCCTTCTTTGAGTACAAGGAACTTACTACTAATATGAGGCAAGCAAGCGATGAAGAATATGGAAGTATTCTGAAAGATATCAGAATTGGACTACTCACAGAAGTTGGCAAAAAAGCATTACAGAGTCGGCTGCTACATAATTTATTTCCAAAGGAAGAAATAGTTGCAGAGAAGATATACAAGAACATTGCAGAAAACAAAAGTATCATCTGCTTAATGCCAACTCTACGTGAATGCTCAATATTCAATGAGGAGCTTTTGAAATTGGAAAAGGAAGAGATCAGGAAATTAGAAGCAGTGGACAAAATTGAGGATGGAAGAATTACTGTCACAGTAACAGGCACACTGAAAAATAAATTGGATTCACTAGAGAAGAACATTTCCAAAACAGCTGGATTAGAAAAAAATCTATATGTTTGCATGAACTGTAGAGTATTTTTAAGGAGAAATTTGGATGTTGAAAAAGGTTTAGTTAATGGAGCTATGGGAAGAGTTGTGGGTTTTATTAATTATCAGAAAAAAGATGGAATTGAATGTTTAAAAATAAAATTTGATCAGATAGAAGAAGTTAAAGACATTTGTCGTTGTACAGTTCGTTTCATGCTTGTGAAAGACTTATATGTACGTAGGAAGCAGTTTCTGTTTTCGCTAGCATATGCTGTAACTATTCACAAGTCTCAAGGATTGACTGTAGATTGTGCATTTGTGAACATTGGTTCAACTGTGTTCAAATAAGGTATGGCATATGTTGCTTTGTCACGAGTGAAAACATTATCAGGTTTATTCATGATAGACTTTGATGACTCAAAAGTTAGTGCTGATACAAATTGTGTAAAGGAGTATAATAGATTAAGAAGAAGCTATGCTCCTCATTTAGGTCAGTATCCTGTGTTGGAGAAACGTGTAGTTTCTCGTAAAAGGAGAAATGAGAATATCTGTGATGAAGATGTACAGAGGAGGAAAAAAAAGAGGAGTGATGTAATTGCAAGCAAAAAGAGTAAGGAAAAAGAAGAACAGGTTGTAGGATGTCATTTTGAAAATAGCTCTGGTGTCAACTGCTACGCAAATGTAGTGCTGAATGTTGCATTTTATCTGGAAAGTTTGCAAGAGCAGATAATAGTAAATCAGGGAAAAAGATTCTGTTCAGAGCTGAGTCTCCTTTTTCAAAAGCTGAGTAATGATAAAACTCAAATAGAAAGTGCTACTGAAATTAGAAAACTTTTAGATGTATGTTCAGGACGAACACAGTTTTCTCAAAATGAACAGCAAGATGCACACGAATTTTTGATGTTTTTTCTTCAGGTACTGGAAGAAGAAGAAGTTGCAATTGATAATTTATTTGGTCTCTCTTATAAATGGGAACATAGTTGTGAAAACTGTTATAATATATGTGGCTCTAATGTTGATAATGAAAGGTTTATTTTTTTGACATTGCCAGAGACTAAAACAGTCACTTTTGCTAAATTAGTTAAAGATGCTAATCATAGCATGCAATGCGGTGAGTGTCAATCTGACATGTTTTCAACATTAAGTTTAAAGGAATACGGACAGTATGTAATTTTAATGATGCAACGATGTAGAGCTGATGGTTCAAAATTGGATACTTTAATAAAGAAGTTTACAGGACAGCAATTATCAATTTCAGGAAAAACTTTTGTAACTGTTGCAATAATTTTCCATGAAGGACCTACTGTTACTTCTGGACATTACACAGTTTATCTTAAATGTGAAAAAGGCTGGACACTGTGTAATGATTCCCAATTGGTTTTTAAGCAACGTTTGCCTTTTGATTTAGCAAATTCCTATCTAATCTTCCTGAAACCTAAATTTTAGAGAGACTTGGCAAGATCTGGACAAAACAATTTTACCATTTTATTGGATTACCATTGGAATTTTCAAAAATAAAGATTTTTTAAATTATCATTTGGCCTAATGGAAAGATAACCAATTGTAATGTGGACTTTTTTAATTTTTAATGAAACTTTCGAAAACCAAAAATTTAGAGAAAATCGGTAACATCTGCACAATTTAAATTTTGGAATGTTATTGGAGTGCCATTGGAAATTTTTTCAAAAAAGATTTTTTAAATTACTATTTGGCCATGTGGAAAGGTAACCAATTCTATTGTGGGCTTAATAAATTATTAATAAATATTTAGGGAACCAATATGTTACAGAGAATCGGTGAGATCTGTACAAATAAAACTTTAGAATTTTATTGGATTACCATTGGAAATTTAATCAAAAAAGAATTTTAAAATTACTATTTGGCCTAAAGGAAATGGAACCAGATGTAATGTGGAGTTATTTGAGATATAATATTGTGATTATACTTCTGAAACAAACATATCAGACGGTATTTTAAAGAAATAAGTATTGATATCAGATGATATTTTTTTAGAATATTATGCATTTCTATAATGTTAAGTTTAAGTAAAAAGAGATTCTGAACTTTTTTAATACAATCTTTAAGATTGTTATTTTTTTTTGCCCGCTGTAAAATGATGAATGCAATTGCTTTCACAATTTATAGTGAAATGCAATATATTCTGAAAACAGCAAAAATAAGGCAAAAATATTTTTTGAAAAATATGTAAATATGTGTACTATATTATAAAATGTTTTAAAAATATTAATCCTTTTTTCTTTTTTTTCAGATTGATATAGAAAATTTTCGAAAACTAGAACCATTTTTAAAGCAATTTTTTTTAAAAACAAATGAATAAATATTTTTTTGAGTGGGTATGGTAAGTCAATAATAATAATTGTAGTCTCTCAAGGACCTTGTAATGTGATAATTGATTTTTAGTGTTTTAAAAAAAAAAAAAAAAAAATTACGCGTACCGTACGCGTACGGTAAAAAAATAAAATAAAAAAAGTTTTAAAAAACATATATAAAAAATAGATGAAAGGTAAGGTTGGCTCTTAAAAGAGCCGTTGTGTTCATGCAGGGACAGAGGAAAGAAAGATTGGGAATATTAGACGGTACGACAAGTGTGCTGATCTATTTTACTGTTCACTAGGGAAACACTGGTCTCCCTATAAGTAATTAGATCGTGACAATGGGCGCACCGTACTTCAACCCTCGCAAACCGAGGGTTAATTTCCAGAGGGCCAGCAAAAGGAGATGCTCCCCCCACAGATGAAGGGCTCACCTGACCTGCAGAAGAAGGACTCAGCCCTGCAGATGATGGTCCAGGCTGAGCTGCTGTGGATGTGCTTGGTTGACTTACTGAAGGGTTACCTCCAGTAAGTCGAGCATGTGTCCTTTTGTGTACATCCTTGAGGTGCCTCATCATGGTATGATTCCCAAAGGAATACTTCCTGTCAGGATTACCTCTTGAAAGTACAAGCTGACACAGCTTGCAAGTCACTAAGGGTGCATTTACCTTTTGCTGGCCTTCAGGAAAAGTAAAATAATCCCATACATAAGAGGTCTTTTGTTTCCTCGCTCTCTGCCTCAAGGTAGTGCTGCTAGTGCTAGCCTCACTCTCAGAAGGGCTCTGCTGTTCTGCCATCGTATCACAAAGACAACCCAGCTCCTTCTCCTAAGGGATCACAAGCAGAAATTAGGGGAATGGGTGTGGTGTAGGAGAGTTCTAGAACTGAAAGTAGTTTCATCCAATCAAAAGTTGTGTTTCATGATCACATGACCTACCGTACGCTTACGGTACGCTTACGGTGCGCTTACGGCAAAAGTACGCATGCGCGTAAAAAAGACATGCGCTTGCGCGCATGCGCATAACAGTCACTACCCGACACTTCCGCGTAACGTGCGCGTGTAGCGTACACGCGTACGCGTCCCACGCGGAGTACGCGCGGCTACGCAAATTGCGTAACTATACGCAAACAGCGTAGATAAATTACGGGCATTGCGTAAACCGTACCATGGGTTTCACACACGTTATAGTTAGGAATTAGCATTTAAAAAACCTTGCAAATTCACTGAAAAAACCATGGGTTTCACACACGTTATAGTTAGGAATTAGCATTTAAAAAACCTTAGAAATTCAATGAAAAAACCAAAGGTTTCACACATGTTATAGTTAGCTGGACATTTCACTCGTAAAAAATCAATGAAATTCCCCCGTTATAGTTAGTTCAGCTAACTATAACTCGCGCGCCCGCAATGCACTGCTGATGACGTCACATATTACATCACTCATGACATGGTCAGTGATGGTCAGCTGAACTAACTATAACGGGGGAATTTCATTGGTTTTTTACGAGTGAAATGTCCAGCTAACTATAACATGTGTGAAACCTTTGGTTTTTTCATTGAATTTCTAAGGTTTTTTAAATGCTAATTCCTAACTATAACGTGTGTGAAACCCATGGTTTTTTCAGTGAATATATATATATACATATATATATATGTAGAGAGCAGGTTCCCCAAAGATCCAACAGGTGGTGGAAACGGGTATAGACCACAGCACGCAGAAGATAAGTAGTAGTGCAGATTTTATTCCAAGTTAATCAGCATGACGCGTTTCGGCCGCGTCACCACGGCCTTGATCACATGACACTTGGTGAACCTATCACATGTTATATAGTGTAGTATGGTTGATTTCCTGCTCTCTCAACCAATGGAATAATAACAGACAAAACAGCAAGCTACACGTACCGACAGGGTAAACATAAAAGAAATACTATTGTTTGGACAGTTAATTTCTAAGATAAACTTTAAAACATTTGGTTCCAAAGTGGCAAACAATTCTAGAAAAACCCTGTAATGTACACTGAATATAATTCCAAACAGTAAAAAGGGGACCAATGAAATTCGATCTAAAAGTAGCCCTAATTACATAAATAAGCATACGGAGGAAGGAATTCCATAAAACCAATTGATTAAAACATAAATAATTTGAGAAGTCATAGCCTTAGAAACCCTGAGAACACCAAAGCGTAGAACAAAGTACCATCTTGTTTGTGCGTTCTATTTGAAGAATCAATAATTGCATTTGGTAGTTTGGCACAAACCATAAAGGGTTTTCTTTTTGCTGCAGATGACAACATTGTTTAATGACTATTCTTAAATGTATACCATATTAAAATATAGTTGAATAAACTATAGACATGATTGAACATCTAAACGTGTATCACATGTATGAGTATGCGCTATGGTGGTTGGTAAATCCCCAGATATTGATGCATGAATTTAATACATAGATAATATTCAAATTCTGAACAGTATACTACTCTCCAATAAAGTGCAAGTGCACTATATATTGGGAGTCTATCAGGTTAGGGGAATATTTATAAAATGGATAAAATTCCAAATATAAATATTAATATCATACAGTGCATCTAAAAAATCATGTAGTATAAAGTGCTAGTGCCTCATACAGTACATCTAAATAATCATGTATTATAAGGTGCTAGTGCATCTGTGCAAATATGGCCAAAACAATGTGCAAAGATGGCAACCATATAGCAGCATAGAAACAGGAGGTTGGAAAGACAAGGGAAAATGATCTGCCTTAGGCTAAAAATGTTACAACAGTATTGAAAACTATCAGATTTCGAGGGAAATGTATAATAACATATATACTCTGATGAATAGAAATCTAGTGAGAAAAACCTTGATATATAAACCCAAAGACAACCCACAGGGATAAATATAGGTTAAAATCAAGGAACAGGCAATTAAAGACGATAAAGGAAAACCTAAATGGCTAGTATTTACTGGATTCAACTAGTATACTGTGGTCATAAGAAATTGTGCATGTCCTCCCCTGTATTAAGTCCATTGGGCATCTTGGTGTCTAGTAGCAGTATATATTGTGTTTCTAATTGTCTGAGAAGTTTTTCCCTGTTGCCGCCTCTCGGAAGTTTTGGTACCGTATCTATCACAAAGTATTTCAAGTCATTCAAATTACTGTGATGGACTAATTTGAAATGTCGTGCAACAGGGTAACTTGAGTCAGAATTGACTATGGCACTGTTAGAAAAGGTAGATGGACCGGGAGGGTCGGCCGGGGTCAGGAGGAGAGGTCTCCGGGGAGAGCCGTCTCCAGCAATCGTACAGACAAGTAACTTCCCCCCCCACAGACAGATATCACACACGGATAAGGTTCAGTGTTCTTTATAAGCACTTATTTAAGGTACGGTTAAATGGTACAAGGAGGTCTGGACTCAGGGGTCCCCTCGATTAGAGTCTCGCAAGGTAGGGAAGGGGGTAGCGGGACAGTCTATTTACCAATCAGGTAGTTCGGATGAGATGATGATGAGCTCACAATCCTCGAGCTTGGTGATTAGGTGGTATGGGCCGCGGCAGCGCCAGCAGGTCCCGGTGTGGATGGTCGTTACAACGGGCCGCGGCAGCGCCAGCAGGTCCCAGGAAGATGACTGTTGCAGAAGGCCGCGGCAGCGCCAGCAGGTCCCGGTGAGGATGGTCGTTACAACGGGCCGCGGCAGCGCCAGCAGGTCCCAGGAAGGTGAAGGTTGCAGAAGGCCGCGGCAGCGCCAGCAGGCAGGACGATGGTTCACAAGAGCGGGCTACGGCAGCGCCAGTAGACCGTCAGGGTTGAGTTCACTCGGTGTCTCTCGACTTCAGGATACAACTCCTTCCTGCTCCGGAGCTGCCCCAGTTATAGGGCTGGTGCCCTTTGATGTCCGGACCCTCGCACTTGGAGGTCGGAGGGTCCGGGATTAAGGTGTCCAGACACCCAGCAGGGGGTGGAGCCAGTGCCTGGGGGAGCTGGGGGCGATCGGCACCTGGCGGGGGAGAGCCCTTGACACTTCGTTCTCCCATTGACCTGCCAAGTGGTCCGCTCACCTCCTGGGTGGATGGTGGTGCCGGGATGTCGGGGCCGGCCAGGCCCGGGGTTAGGGTCGAGGGGAGGCCGTGCGGCCGCGTGGTGCAGGGCCCAAGATGGCGGCTTGACCCGGCCGGGAAAGCCGGTGGGGCTGGACCCCGTGATGAGTAGGGGTCCGAGGGCAGAGGGTCCGTCGGGAGACGGAGTACAGGTGCTTGTTGCGGGGATATGCCAGGTGGGCCGGGGTTCGGGCCCCGTCGAGCGGGGAGGGAGCGAGCCGTTTGTGAGGCCTGTCCAACATGCGTCCCCCCCAGCTGAAGGCGGGGAGAGTCACCCATCTCCTTGGGGACTCTCTTCGTCGAGGCGGAAAAAGCGGGACAGGCCATCTGCGTTGGCGTGATCTTGGCCTGGTCGGTGCTCCACGGTGAAGTCCATTCCCTGCAGGGAAATGGACCAGCGCAAGAGTTTTGGGTTCTCCCCCCGCATCTGCATCAGCCATTGCAGGGGTCGATGGTCGGTTTGTACCCGGAAGTGGGTACCGAAGAGATAGGGTCGGAGCTTTTTGAGGGCCCACACTACTGCAAATGCCTCCCTCTCGATGGTGCTCCAACGCTGTTCTCGGGCCAGGAGACGTCGGCTGATGAAGGCCACCGGCTGGTCATGACCTTCGGGGTTCAGCTGAGAGAGGACGGCCCCGATGCCGTGGTCGGAGGCGTCGGTCTGCACCACAAATTCCCGACTGTAATCGGGGGCCTGGAGCACCGGGGCGGTGCACAGGGCGGCCTTCAGCTCCTCGAAGGCCGCTTGACAATCAGGAGTCCAGTTGACCCGCTTCGGCTGGTTCTTGGATGTGAGACCCGTGAGGGGCCCCACGATGCTGCCGTAGTCCTTCACGAACCGCCGGTAGTAGCCGGTGAGCCCCAAGAAGGCTCGGACCTCGGTCTGGGTGACGGGGGGCTGCCAGGACTGGATGGCAGCAATCTTAAGTTGTAGTGGGGCCACCAGCCCGCTCCCCACTTGGTGCCCAAGGTAGGTCACAGACCCTTGGCCAATCTGGCACTTGCCGGCCTTAATGGTGAGGCCGGCCCGCTGGAGGGCTTGCAGGACCTCTTGGAGGTGGCGGAGGTGGTCGGACCAGTGGCGGCTGTATACAGCGATATCGTCCAGGTAGGCAGCGCTGAATTCTTCAAGCCCTGCCAAGACCTGGTTCACAAGGCGTTGGAACGTGGCGGGGGCATTCTTCATGCCAAAGGGCATGACCTTAAATTGATAGTGGCCATCGGGGGTAGAGAAGGCTGACCGTTCCTGAGCCCTGGGTGTGAGGCCGATCTGCCAGTAGCCCGCCGTTAGGTCGAAGATACTAAGGTAGCGGGTGGCCCCCAGCCGGTCGATCAGCTCGTCTGCTCGGGGGATGGGATGAGCGTCGGTCCGGGTGACAGCGTTCAAGCCCCGGTAGTCGACACAGAATCTCAGTTCAGGGGCGGAGCCGGGGGCAGCGGCCTTGGGAACTAATACGACCGGACTGGCCCAGGGACTGTCCGAGGGCTCGATGACCCCGATCGTGAGCATCTTGGCCACTTCCTCCTGGATGCAGGCCCGTACCCGATCTGGTACGCGGTAGGCCCGGTGCCGGACAGGGGGACTGTCCCCGGTGTCTACGTCGTGCAAACACCAGGGGGTGACCCCGGGGGTGAGGGAGAACAGGGCAGCGAACTGCAGCAGGAGGTTCCGGCAGTCCTGGCGTTGCTCTGAAGTGAGGGCGTCCGAGAGCCGGACCCCGTCCACGGAGCCGTCCTTCTCCTGAGTCCTCAGGAGGTCCGGGAGGGGCTCGGAGTCTTCTTCTGTGCCACTGTCTGTAGCCATCAAGAGGCTTAGTTCGGAGCGCACAAAGTGCGGTTTGAGCCGGTTGGTGTGGAGGACCCGAAGGGGGTTCCGGGAGGACCCCATGTCGATGAGGTAAGTGACGGGGCTTTTGCGCTCGACCACTTTGAAGGGCCCCGTCCACTTATCTTGCAGGGCGCATGGTTCGGTGGGGGACATCACCCATACTTGCTGCCCCGGCTCGAATTCAACGGAGGAGGCATTGTGATCATACCACCTCTTCATGTCCTCCTGGCTGGCCTCGAGGTTCGCCTTGGCCATCTCCCTGAAGCGCCGGGTCTGGTTTCGTAAGGCCAGGATGTATTTGAAGACGTCTGGAGGGGTCGTTAGGGGGGCCATCTCCCAACCTTCCTTGACTAGGCTGAGGGGCCCTCGCACAGGGTGTCCGTATAGGAGTTCAAAGGGGCTAAAACCGAGGGACTTCTGGGGCACTTCCCGGTAGGCGAAGAGGAGGCACGGGAGCAGTACATCCCACTGGCGACGGAGAGGTTCTTCCAATCCCCCAATCATCCCTTTGAGAGTGCGGTTAAAACGCTCCACTAGTCCGTTCCCTTGGGGGTGATAGGGGGTCGTGAATCTGTAGGTGACCCCGCATTGTTGCCAGAGGGACTTCATGTACTTTGATATGAAATTCGTGCCTCGGTCGCTGACGACTTCTCGGGGGAAGCCTACCCGGGAGAAGATCCCCATCAGGGCCCGGCCAACCACTGGAGCGGTCACTGTCCGTAGAGGCACCGCCTCGGGGTAGCGGGTGGCATGGTCCACTAGTACCAAGATGAACCTGTGTCCTTGTGCCGTGCGGGGGTCCAGAGGTCCCACAATGTCTATCCCCACCCTCTCGAACGGGGTGGTGACCACCGGGAAGGGTTGTAGAGGGGCCTTCAGCTTCCGGCCACTCTTCCCGCTGGCTTGGCATGTGGGGCACGATCGGCAGTGGTTCAGGACGTCATGCCTCATTTTCGGCCAAAAAAAGTGGGTCACCAGGCGACTGTACGTTTTGTCCTGGCCCAGGTGTCCAGCCAGGGGGACATCGTGGGCTAGGTTGAGCAGAAAGTCTCGGAAGCGGAGCGGTACCACCAGAACTCGACCGGCCCCCAGTTCGGCGATTCTTTGCTCGCTGTAGAGCAGGTCGTTATCCCAGTAGACCCAGTGGGTTCCTGTGGTGTCCCCGGCGGTTTGGGTGCTGGCTTGTTGGCGGAGTCCCTCGAGGGAGGGACAGGTCTTTTGTTCCTGGCGGAACTGTTCTTGGGTGGGCCCCCCTTCTTGCCGCCACTGAGCCAGATCCGGGGGGTCCTGGTGTTGCGCGTCTTCCTCGGTAGTCGGGTCCGGGAGGTCGGTCTCGCCGTTGTCCTCTGCGAGGGCAACCGGGGGCGGAGGTGCTGGCCATTCGGTTTCTTCTGATCGGGGGGCGGCACGGGCGGCCATGGATCGGGTGGTTATGCAGGCCCAGTCCGGGAGGCCCAGCATCCCCAAGTGCTCTCTTCTCTCGACGGTGGCCCACGGGGAACTCTCGAGGTCATTCCCCAGGAGGCAGTCCACGGGGGCATCGTCCCGGACCGTCACCTTCAGTAGGCCGGAGACCCCTCCCCATTCAAACGGGACGCAGGCCATCTTACACATGCTCTCAGAGTTATCTGCCGAGCGGACGGGGCAGAGAATGTTCGGCAGGATCTGCTCGGGCTTCACCAGGTGACAGCGGACGGCCGTCACGCTGGCGCCGGTGTCACGCAAGGCCTCGGCTCTCTGTCCATTAATGGTCACCCACTGACCATATTTTCTGGTGTTGGCGGGTAGGGGAGCCCGCGGAACCATGTCCCTTCCCCCTAAGCATGCCAGGACCATGGCGGCCGGTTCCCACCCTTGCTGGTCCGGCTCATACTCCTCGGGTCCCTCCGATGATTGCTCTTCCCCCAGGGCAGCGGCAGCTACCTGGCGGGGCTTGGGTGGTTGGTTTAGCGGGCAGTTCGGATCGTTGGCGTAGTGGCCTAGTCGCTGGCACCGGTGGCACGTGACGTGGGCTCGGTACCCAGGCCGCAATGGGGGGTTGCCCCGGCCGGCCGGAGGTGGGGTGCTGGCCACGGGTGTTGCTGGTAAGGTGTCTCTCCCTCGCCCCTGGCCCCCTCCTCCTCCCCGAGGACGGTGCTGGCCTTGGTTGCTTCTGTTCTGGTCGTGGGGCCCTCTCCGGCCCACTCGGGTGCTTTCCCACCGGTCAGCTTCGGCGGCGAGCTGCCGTGGGTCAGTCAGCTTACTGTCGAGTAGGTGCTGCCTGAGCTCGACGAAACAGTTGTTTGATAGGTGCTCCCATACCATAAGGTTGAAGAGTTGTTCGTAGGTGGTGACCTGATTTCCCTTGATCCAACCCTCGAAGGCCCGGCTGAAATAGTTCACGTATTCCACCCAAGTTGTACCTGGGATCCGGGTGCAATCTCTGAACCTCTGGCGGTACATCTCGGGCGTGAGGCCGTAGCGGGTGAGGAGGGCAGCCTTCATGTGGTCGTAGGACGACATTTGGTGATCGGGGAGCTGCAGCAGGGCATCGCGACCCTCGTTGATGAATCTCCCCCAAAGTCCGGCTCCCCAATCACTCCGGTCGATCCGGTGGGAGGTCATTGCGATCTCATAGGCTTTAAACCACTGTTGTATGTCGTCTTCTCGGACATACTCGCGGACCACATCCTTGGGGATGTGAACTTTTTTCTCAATAGGCCCCGGGGTGTGTGGTCGCTCAGGCACCCCCAGTTCCTTATTCTGTTTGCGCAGTTCTATTTCCGCCAGTCGGCGCTCGTGCTCGAGCGTTATTTTTTTCTCTTCCAGCTCTCTTTGTCTCTGCTTTTCTTCTCGTTCCTCTCGAAGCCGCATATGCTCGAGGTTGATTTTCTGTTCAGCCAACTTAAGTTCCCCATCCATCTTGAGTCGTGCCATCTCTAATTCGTGTAATCTGACTCTGTCTCTTTCTCGTATCTCCTCCTGTGAGAGGCCCGTTCCCCGCTCCTCGGGAGCCGTGGCGTTCCCCTCTGGTGTGATGCTGGTTTGGTCGGAGGGTCCTGTGACCCCAGTTTCTGTCCATGACTCAAGAGCGCGCTTTAGATCATCCTTGGTACTCAGGCCGGTGGTAGCAATGCCAAGTTCTATGCAAAATTGTCTCAGTTCGCGGTGGTTGTATTCTTCTAATTTCTCCATTTGGAATTTCTCGGTGGAGCTGCTATCTTTGGTCGACATCGTGCTTTGTCGTGGGGTGAGCTACTCTCTGTACGATTACGCGTTGATTCGGATCGCGCCGCTGGCCACCAATGTTAGAAAAGGTAGATGGACCGGGAGGGTCGGCCGGGGTCAGGAGGAGAGGTCTCCGGGGAGAGCCGTCTCCAGCGATCGTACAGACAAGTAACTTCCCCCCCCACAGACAGATATCACACACGGATAAGGTTCAGTGTTCTTTATAAGCACTTATTTAAGGTACGGTTAAATGGTACAAGGAGGTCTGGACTCAGGGGTCCCCTCGATTAGAGTCTCGCAAGGTAGGGAAGGGGGTAGCGGGACAGTCTATTTACCAATCAGGTAGTTCGGATGAGATGATGATGAGCTCACAATCCTCGAGCTTGGTGATTAGGTGGTATGGGCCGCGGCAGCGCCAGCAGGTCCCGGTGTGGATGGTCGTTACAACGGGCCGCGGCAGCGCCAGCAGGTCCCAGGAAGATGACTGTTGCAGAAGGCCGCGGCAGCGCCAGCAGGTCCCGGTGAGGATGGTCGTTACAACGGGCCGCGGCAGCGCCAGCAGGTCCCAGGAAGGTGAAGGTTGCAGAAGGCCGCGGCAGCGCCAGCAGGCAGGACGATGGTTCACAAGAGCGGGCTACGGCAGCGCCAGTAGACCGTCAGGGTTGAGTTCACTCGGTGTCTCTCGACTCCAGGATACAACTCCTTCCTGCTCCGGAGCTGCCCCAGTTATAGGGCTGGTGCCCTTTGATGTCCGGACCCTCGCACTTGGAGGTCGGAGGGTCCGGGATGAAGGTGTCCAGACACCCAGCAGGGGGTGGAGCCAGTGCCTGGGGGAGCTGGGGGCGATCGGCACCTGGCGGGGGAGAGCCCTTGACACTTCGTTCTCCCATTGACCTGCCAAGTGGTCCGCTCACCTCCTGGGTGGATGGTGGTGCCGGGATGTCGGGGCCGGCCAGGCCCGGGGTTAGGGTCGAGGGGAGGCCGTGCGGCCGCGTGGTGCAGGGCCCAAGATGGCGGCTTGACCCGGCCGGGAAAGCCGGTGGGGCTGGACCCCGTGATGAGTAGGGGTCCGAGGGCAGAGGGTCCGTCGGGAGACGGAGTACAGGTGCTTGTTGCGGGGATATGCCAGGTGGGCCGGGGTTCGGGCCCCGTCGAGCGGGGAGGGAGCGAGCCGTTTGTGAGGCCTGTCCAACAGGCACGTAGATGTTGTAGGATCCTGGTAAATACCTGTAGTTTAGTGCTGCCAATATATTTGAGTTTACAGGCACACTCAAGTACATATACTGCATAGTCAGATTTGCATGTGAACAGACCTCTAAGACTGATAGGGGTCTGATCAAAGGCACAAATTCACAGGTGTTAATGCCAAATCTGCAAGCTCGACAGGAGCTGCATTTAAAAAAAAACTTTACGTTTGGATAACCAGGTGTTAGTGATGGTTACCTCAGGACTAGTTTTCACCAGAGCATCCCTCATTGAGGGCGCTCGTCTGAATGTAATTTGGGGTAAGTCTGGTACTAGTTGTGACATAGTGAGGTCAGTTTTCACTATAGGCCAGTTTTTGTATATAAGTTTCCTTATATCCTTGTCTTGACTGCTGAAAGTAGTAATGAAACGGAGAGAGTCCACCTCATTGGATGCACTGTTAGTGTTGCCCGTAGTTTTGTGAGTGGTAGTTTTGGTGACTGTCTCAAAATATACACTGCGGTTCATAGTCGTAGCTTTGGCCAAAGCTCGTTCTAGATCATCTCTTTTGTATCCTCGAGCTAGGAATCTTAAAAAAGATTCAGCTAGACAGGTGTTACAATCAGACTCTAAGCTGCATATACGCCTGATGCGCAGGAACTCACCATAGGGAATACTATTGAGTAAATGATGGGGATGGGAGCTCTGGGCATGGAGTATAGTGATCCCAGCTGTACTTTTCCGGTGTAGTTTGGTCTGTATCTTGTTGTCCCTGATATACAGTTCTACATCTAAAAATTCCACTCGTTCTGCATTAATTTGAGCAGTGAATTTTAGATTATATTCGTTAACATTAACCATTTTTACAAATTCATTAGCTGATTCGATTGAGCCATTCCATATGATACAGATATCGTCAATGAATCTCCCCCAGTGTATTACATGGGCCTTGAATATCTCACCGTAAGTGTGGTTGAGGACATGCTCCTCCCACCAGCCTACGTGTAAACACGCATAACTAGGAGAGAAGCATGACCCCATGGCTGCGCCCTGAAGCTGTTGAAATAGCTCATTATTGAACATGAAGCTTGTGAAGCTTGGGCTGCCTATTCTGTGTGTCTTTTGTATGCATATGTTGCTATCACTGCCATCCCAGAAGACCTCTGTGCAGGTCGGTGCCTGGTGCAGAGTGTCAGGCCCAGATCGGTACCAGAGAAGCCTCGGGCTGCCGGCAAGAATAGCCTCAAGGGCTGGGTCATGGTGACAGAAAGATAAGAGGGGCTTTCATTTGCACAGCTCGAGGTCCTGAGGTCGTCGCTCAGTGACACGTAGACAGTGCAGTATAAATGAGAGTATGGAAGTGTTGTGAGTTAACCACCACTGAAGCACAGAATCCACGTTAAGTAAACTATTAGTCATTGGAAGCGTTCTCATCAGTCATGCCCTCCGTAGAACACGATTCTCTACACGGGTCGCTCACTGCAAAACATTAGACAAGCTGCACTATAAACCATTCTTTCCAAAGATGTAGATAGAACAGGCCTCGGTGTGCTCATGTGAGACATGTTTTGTCACAGATGCACCTTACGGGAAAGAGCTCAATCAGCCTCTCACACAAACCAGCTGAGCTACTTCAGTTGTTGTAGCTTTAAAGTGACCATCGTCTTTTCATACTTTGTTTTAGCCAGTAGTATCAATAGTCCCAAAATGCAACATCATGTAGGTTAATAAGTTAGAACTGTAACAAGGTGTTACACAAGATAAAGAGTAATGTAGGAAGTAAACATTAAATAAGAGTCTTTCAGACTAAAAGAGTCAGTAGCTCTAAATATGAACAGGAGTCATCAAGACTTGGGAGAGTGAAGGAGAGAGATAGATAAGGGTAAAATGGCGCAACCGGAGGAAGTACGGAGAAAAGGGAGAGGGTGAAATGAGTGGAGAGAAAGGAGTAATACAAGAGACAGAGGGTGATGGGTGGAGAGAGACCGTTTCTCTAGTCTTCATTGCTTGATTTTGCTCGTGATAAAGTGTCACTCATAGTCGTTGAAATATTACTCATAATTCCAATGAAATTATGGAAATGTCACACATAGCAATCTGAAACCTTGGCAGCTATGATTAGATAGATCATGATTGTAGGACAGTATCGACGCGCAGCAGGACAGAAAGTATAGACCTTCTCTCATGTTTGTTCTGGCACAATAGAAAACTGCTCGGAAAGGCGAAATTAAATACTTGAAAAAAGTTTCACAGAGCATGAAGCAAGTAAATGTGATAAGGATCAGCAAACAAGTGTGAGGCGAGAGGAACCTTAATGAAAAGGAAAAATTGAATACAGAAAATGAAAAAAACAAAAAACCTCAAGAAGCTGCAGTGTCTAGGATGGGAGGTGTTAGGAAAAGGGAGTTCGACCACCTCTGCACCTGTGATTATTCAGTGATCACACGTCAAGGGCGCACTCCTTGACTTCCCAATCAGGCCAGATAATTACAGCTGAGTTCGCCACGCGCTGCCACCCGCATCTACAGTCTGCCTCCTGAAACTGTTATCATGAAATAAATACCTGGGAACGGCTGGCAAGATGTCGAGAGGCCTACTTCGGTAGTGTCTACAGGAGCAGGCGCAGATGGCTCTTGCTGACGTGCGCAGTTTACTCTGCGCAGTGCGCACGTGACCCACACTGCCCCACCCTGCAGAGCAATGGTTGATGGCGCACTGGCGGCGCACTAAATGTGAACGTGAGTGCGGAACTATGAGACCAGCCTCTGTCTCTGAGGCTGAGGGCCTGTTTTAAAAATGGCCTGCAGATTGTGCACAGAGCCACCCTTTGCGGTGCATGGGCTGCAGGTCATTACCATGATTAAAATGCTCCTCTGCCTCGGAGACTCTTCCGAGGTGAACCGTGCGAGTTAATATTTATTTTGTCCCAGAGTCAAGCCAGTCTGCATTGTGCTGAGGGGGCCCCCTAGACGTGGGGACCCCCTGCACCGCAGGGGCTGCGGGGGCCTGTGTTACGCCCCTGTACCAAAAACTCTCAATGAACACAACGGCTCTTTTTAGAGCCACTCAAGAACAAAACACTTAAGCTTGATCTTTATCTTCCAACAATTTAAAAAAATGTTCCCTTGGTTCCGCGCACCCAACGCGAGAGAATTTGTGCACCCAACGCGATAGGATGCGCGCACCGTGCGTGCATTTTGCCGTTTTTTTTAAAAAAGGGGGACCCCCTAAGCACCGCTAGAGGGTCAGAGTATTTCCACTCTGCCCCCTTTATATGTTTTACACACTTATTCCCCTTGCTTCTTCAGCCTCGCTTCTACCGAGGCAGAAAATGGTTGCCAACAGTTCCTGGTTTCGAATGTAGACAGACACTCGACAGCCAATTAGCATTCAGCGCGCGATCGGGAGGGTGTGCGCTCGGTTCGGGGAGGGTGCGCTTACGGTGCGGGTAGGGTCCGCGGATCCTCCCCGGCCATAGATATATATGTACATTTAATTCTAATTTTCTCAGGAACAACTGAACGGATTCACACCATTTATGCAAAAGGCACAAGTCTGAACTGAGGACAACCTCTTTGCCAAATTTGGTGTAATTCCGTTCAGCGGTTCGGGCTGTAGCTGCGACAACAGATCCTATGGGAAATTGCATGGGGAAAATGCGTTTTGGGACCCCCCTTTTTTCTCGTCCCCCGCTTGACGAATCACAACGAAACTTTCAGAGTAGGAGCGGAGCGGAGCTGGCCAAATGTTTGGAAAATTTCGCGAAGATTCGTCAACCGGCGCCAGACTTATTGGGAATAGAATGTTGCGGATTTCCTATGGAAAATAGGTCCTAACTATAACTATCTACTGGCGACCGCCAGTAGATAATATATATATATATATATATATATATATATATATATATATATATATATATATATATATATATATATATATATATATATATATATATATATATATATATATATATATATATATATATATATTATCTACTGGCGGTCGCCAGTAGATAGTTATAGTTAGGACCGTGTTTCCATAGGAAATCTCAAAATTCTATTTTGAATAACTTTGGCGCCGGTTGACGAATCCTCGCGAAATTTTCAAAACTAATGGGGCGCTCCGCTCAGCTCCTACCCTGAAAGTCTCGGGGTGAGTCGTCAAGCGGGGGCCGAGAAAAAAGGGGGGTCCCAAAACGCGTTTTCCCCATGCATTTTTCCATAGGACCTTTAGACACAGCTACAGCCTGAACGGCTGAACAGAATTACTTGAAATTTGGCAGAGAGGTAGCCATAAGGTCAAGGAAGTGCCTTTTGCAGGTCTGGTGTAAATCTGTTCAGTATTTCCTGAGAAAATAGCATTTGAAAGCATATCAATATCTATACGCGCGCAGCGTGCGTGCACTGAGCAAGCCCTGTGCGCGCACCCTGCCGTGCGCGAGCGAAATTCTGATTGGTTGTTACATGTCTGTAAACATTCGAATCGGTCGAAATCAGGAAGTGTCGGCCGCCATTTTGTCTGTCGCACTAAAAAGGAAAGGTGGAGACCGTGAACAGGGGGCAGGGTAGGGAGTTCTAGACCCCCTAGCCATTGTCAGGGGGGCACAGTAGGACCACGAAGGGCAAAAAAAAAGATTTAAATTTTTTTAAAAACATCACGAGGTGCGCGCACTCTACGTGTACCCGAAAAAACCTTAAAAACATCACGAGGTGCGCGCACTCAGCGCACACCCAAAAAAAAGGCTTAAAAAAATAGAAATAAAAATCACTTTTAAGTGTTTAGATATTAGGTGGCTCTAAAAAGAGCCCTTGTGTTTATTGAGTGTTTTTTGGTACCTACAAGTAAGTACCGATGCAGAGTCTAAAGTTCAAGAGGAAGACTCTGTTCCCTTCATCATTGAAATGTACACCATCTCCTCTATAAATGTCTTGCATGTTGTAACGCAAGTTGTTGTGGTATATAGAACCCATACCATAGTCTCTGAGGAAAGCAGAAACAGACTTATTGACGTGCTTTCTTGCTTTGTCAATATGCGGACAAAATTGGTTGGACCAGTTCCACTTTTGCCTTTGCCATATATTAGAATATACAAAGGCAGTTTGTGGAAAAAGTGACATCAATTGCACAAAGGTGTCCTTAATAAGCATTTCCAGACCTACCCCAGTTAAAGTGCCTAGGTCATTTCCACCACAGTGCACAATAATAAGGTTAGGCTGTGGGAGATGTAGAAAGGTTTTCACCAAAGGCATTAATTGGTGCCACTTTAACCCTCTCTGACCAATCCATTTAATGTCTACATTTGGCAAAGCAAGGTCTCTCACCATACCTCTTTTTTCTGCAAATTTTTCACTCCAGAAGACATAGCTATGACCTACAATCCACACTGTGAATATCTTTCAAGGAGAACAGGATGCACTCAGGAGGTGTCTTTCAGTAGAATGGCAATATGAAAAGAAAGACAGTTGAAAAATGGAGGCATACATACTTTTTTTTAATAAAAAGAACTCATTGGCTGTTTCAAACCATTCTACACTAAAAACTAGGCTGTATGTTTACATTTTTAAAAGCATGTTTTGGATTGGTTCAGAAAAATGTGTTCCCACTGAACATTACTTTGGATTTGCTGTTAGGTTTGAAAAGTCAAGCACTCTTGCTCTTTGGATTTGAAACATTGTCTGCTGAACTTCTGACCTCTCTGCTCACACCTGTGTTCCATGAGCTGTTGCTATGGTAGCAGGCAGAAGTCATGTTGGGGGAAGGGATGATTTGCAAAGGGGTTGAAAGTAGCAACCAATAGAAATGTGTGATTCCCTTTGAAAAAATGTGGGAAGGAATGTGATTTTACATTAACATGTATATGTGGGAAAAAAGAGAGGGAAAAATTGCCATTTACTGGTTGTGGAGAGAGGAGAGAGGTGTACAGCTCTGAAATTCTGGCTCTGATAATCTGCTGTTTGAGTGCCACATTTTTTTCTCAACTAATTAATTTTAAAGGTGAGTTATGAGTTTGAGAGGGGAAGTATGTGGTGTATTTTGATAAAAATATTAGAATTGTCATTCTTGTTTTAAAGTTGTGTTTTACATTTTGTGGTTTAGAAGATATTTAACTATCTTGAACTTGTAAGATATTATGGAGTATGTCTTCACTGTAAGTTAAGGTGTAGTGGTATCAGTGAGGAATATTGTTTTGTGCCTAGAATCACATCATGAGTGTGTCTGCACACAGGATTTGTTAACAGAGATTTAATTTGTGTTGCTTTTGTTCTGTTAGCCTTGCACTCGCAGAAAAGGGATAGTTTGTTATCTTAAAGTGTGATGGTTAGCATTAAGCAGAAATCATTTACTGACCAATGAGAGGCAAATGCAAACACATTTAAAAATAGTATGGTACATTTTCCTACCACTTTAAAAGTTGTGTTTTACATTTTATGTTAAGGAAGATATTTAAGTGGCTTGAACATGTTATATATTATGGAGAATGTCTTCATTATAAGTTAATGTGTACTGTTATCACCCAGGAATACTGTTTTCTACCTATAATCATACCATGAGACAGTGAGCACAAAGGAAATGTAAACAGAGATTTGATTCGGGTTGGTCTTGCTCTATTACTCTTGCACTCGCAGGAAAGGGGCAGCTTGTTTTTTGTAACACATGGTCATGGTCTCAAGGAGCTGTTAGGACATGTGCTCCTTTCTGCCTGTCTAAAGTAGAAGGAACATGTGTCAGGCTGTTACAGTAATTATCACTTGCTCTACCACAGTAGTAAATGTGCTTTGAAATTGCCAAAGGAAATATCGCTTTCTGCCTAGAATCAGACCATGAGTCTGTGTGCACACAGGAATTGTTGTCAGCGTTTTAATTTGTGTTGCTGTTGTTCTGTAAAACATGCACATTCAGGAAAGGCCCAGCTTGTTTTCTTCCAATGTGTTGGTTAGCACTCAGCAGAAATCAGTATCTCAAAAATGTGAGGCAAATGCAAACACATTTGAAAATAGCATGGTAGATTTTTCATTAATTCTTGCAATGGCTGAGGTGGTTTCTACATGTTGAAAACTCCAATTAACCCTTACCACACATGTACTCTTACACACATGTCTGTACTCTTCATGCAGTTGTGGGAGTCTCCATGCAGATCTCTCTTGCAACTGAAAATACACAGTCTCCAGAAACACACTCTTTGCACACACGCAGCAGCTTCTGCTACACTCCCATGCGTAATAGTCAGCTCTGTGTGGTGTTTCAGATATCAGTGTGTAACGCAAACAGATTCAACGTCACCAAGGCTCATTTCCTTTGCTCTAGTCTAATCACTCACCCTCTAACACATGGTCATGGTCTCAAGGAGCTGTTAGGACATGTGCTCCTTTCTGCCTGTCTAAACTAGAAGGAACATGTGTCAGGCTGTTACAGTAATTATCGCTTGCTCTACCCCAGTAGTAAATGTGCTTTCAAATTGCCAAAGGAAATATCGCTTTCTGCCTAGAATCAGACCGTGAGTCTGTGTGCACACAGGAATTGTTGTCAGCGTTTTAATTTGTGTTGCTGTTGTTCTGTAAAACTTGCACATTCAGGAAAGGCCCAGCTTGTTTTCTTCCAATGTGTTGGTTAGCACTCAGCAGAAATCAGTATCTCAAAAATGTGAGGCAAATGCAAACACATTTGAAAATAGCATGGTAGATTTTTCATCAATTCTTGCAATGGCTGAGGTGGTTTCTACATGTTGAAAACTCCAATTAACCCTTACCACACATGTACTCTTACACGCATGTCTGTACTCTTCATGCAGTTGTGGGAGTCTCCATGCAGATCTCTCTTGCAGCTGACAATACACAGTCTCCAGAAACACACTCTTTGCACACACGCAGCAGCTTCTGCGACACTCCCATGCGTAATAGTCAGCTCTGTGTGGTGTTTCAGATAGCAGTGTGTAACGCAAACAGATTCAACGTCACCAAGGCTCATTTCCTTTGCTCTAGTCTAATCACTCACCCTCTAACACATGGTGATGGTCTCAAGGAGCTGTTAGGACATGTGCTCTTTTCTGCCTGTCTAAAGTAGAAGGAACATGTGTCAGGCTGTTACAGTAATTATCACTTGCTCTACCCCAGTAGTAAATGTGCTTTCAAATTGCCAAAGGAAATATCGCTTTCTGCCTAGAATCAGACCATGAGTCTGTGTGCACACAGGAATTGTTGTCAGCGTTTTAATTTGTGTTGCTGTTGTTCTGTAAAACTTGCACATTCAGGAAAGGCCCAGCAAATTTTCTAAAAATGTGTTGGTTAGCACTCAGCAGAAATCAGTATCAGAAAAATGTGAGACAAATGCAAAAACATTTGAAAATAGCTTGGTAGATTTTTCATCAATTCTTGCAATGGCTGAGGTGGTTTCTACATGTTGAAAACTCCAATTAACCCTTACCACACATGTACTCTTACACACATGTCTGTACTCTTCATGCAGTTGTGGGAGTCTCTATGCAGATCTTTCTTGTAGCTGACAATACACAGTCTCCAGAAACACACTCTTTGCACACATGCAGCAGCTTCAGCTACACTCCCATGCGTAATAGTCAGCTGTGTGTGGTGTTTCAGATAGCAGTGTGTAACACAAACAGATTCAACGTCACCAAGGCTCATTTCCTTTGCTGTAGTCTAATCACTCACTCTGTAACACATGGTCATGGTGTCAAATAGCTGTAAGGACATGTGCTCTTTTTCTACTTCTTTAAAATATAACAAAAATGTGTCAGGCTGTCACAGTAATTATCATTTGCTCCTCAACAGAAGTAAATGTGCATTCAAATTGCCAACCAAATATCTTTTTCTGCCTAGAATCACACCATGAGTCTGTGTGCACACAGGAATTGTTGTCAGAGATTTAATTAATGTTTCTTCTATTTTGTCAGAGTTTGACTCGTAGGAAAGGATCAGCTCATTAGATAGGATTTGAAAAGTTAAAAAAAAAAATTGTAATGAATTTAAATTACATAAAGGTATTTTTTTTTAGTTTTTTGCAGGTATTGCTGAGCAACAGTGAAAAAATATAAAGATGCCTATAAAGTCAAGAAAAAGAAAAGAAAAGAAACAACAACTATAGTTGAAGACGACTGATAAAAAAAAAATAGGAGGCGAAGCATGTGTTGGAAAACAGAAAAAGTCTTCTGGTAAGCAAACTAAAGAATTTTTAAAAAATATCTTCCAAAAAAAAAAAAAATGATCGAAAGGTACATTCAAACAGTGTTTCAAGTACAAAACAACAACAGAGTTGACAACAAAAACAAAATGCTAATATAGATTCAGAAGTTAGGAAGAGTGACTTAACACGGAAAATAGATTTTAAAAACATTCGTCGAAAAATGTTTCAGAGAAGAGTGATGTTAAATTTGCTGAAGGATGTGAAAAAATATAAGAAAAAAAGCAAATTTTATAAGAAAAAGAAATTAATTGAAAGTATTGCTACCAAGGCATTAGAAATAAAAAAAACTATTCATTTTAATTTTGAACAGGATGCGTAGATTAGATAAATTAGTGAATGCAATGAAGTCATAAAGCAAAAAGAAAAGAGAAGTCAAAAAAAAAAACTTTTGTAAAGTGTTCTTAGGAGAATGGAAGCATAGTTCAAGTACTGAACCATTTTTTAATGAAGAGAGTTATCTTCAAAGTAATAGTTTGTTGCATGCAGTTGACACCAATGGTAGAGCTTATGAAGTTAAGGATGGTTGTGTAATGGAAAAGGAGAAAATGGTTCCAAGAAATGAGGAACAAGTGATGGCTGATGAGGTTATGGGAAGACGTCCTACACTTGGAATTGTAGAAGTATTTGTACTGTGCGTCAGGAATCTATTGATAAATTACGTGACTTTCTAAGAGAATATAGTAAAAAGAGTGTTAAACAGAAGATTAAGGTGCTTCAAAGACTAGATCCATGCAGAGTGAGAGAGAATACTGGTTTGCAAGGACATTCTCTGGCTTGTCTATCTAGGAAAGTGTGTCAAAGTGTTTTTCACCATTTTAGGATGCTGGCTGTTCATCATACTGAAATGAGAAAGTTTGTGAGAACATTGTATTTTGCTAAAAGTCCAGCACTAAAGTTAAATGAGTTGAATAATGCTCTGTTCCGTGGATCTGTATCAGATGTAGTGAAGGATACTGATGAGATTCTGTTTTGTTACTTTGGTCCAGAGCAAGAAAGTGTAGAAAATGACACAGTGATTGATGAAAATGTGGAAGAGAATGTAGAACTCACTGTTAGTAAAAATTTTGAGGATGAAATGACAAAATTTACTATCATCGCTAATGAAAGACCAAATATTACTTGTATTTGTTGCCGGAGAAGCCATTACAAAATTCAAACAAGGAATGTTGATCTGTATAAAAAAAGTGAAAATGAAGATAACTATAAGGGGAAAGATTTTGCAACATATATATTTCTGGAAAATTGTTTTCATTTGGGTGAAGATCAGCGTATTTGTAAATACTATTATAACAAGTTAGAAGAAAATAGAATGCCAGCTAGAGCTGTACATAATAATTTAGAATTGGTTGATATTCCTCCAGAACTTTCTGATTTAAATACGTATGAGTCTATACTCATTCAATGTGTCCATCCGTTTCAGACCATAGTGCGTATGGAGCCAAAAACTGGTAAATTACCTCCTTCGGATTTACAAAGAGATTTAAAAGGAAGAGTTGTCTATTTGCCATTGGATTTGAAAAACAATATGGAAACAATTGATGCAGATACTTTGGAAACTGAACCATTAGTTATTCTGGTTAATGGTGTACCTACGAAGAATAAGAAAATTTGGCAGGAGCTGGTGGATGTACGAAAAGTACAAAGAGCAAATTTGTATTTGAAAAAAAATAATAAATGGTATGAAGCCATTTATATGGATGAAGATGAAGAAGAAATACTAGAAGACACAGGAATACCAACTGGGCAACTTGAAAAAGTGGATAAGTCAAAAGAAGAAGAAATTTATGAACATTTCAGCATACATCCTCTACATTCTAAAGAAGTTATGGGAAATGCTATTGATCTGTTTCAGATGAAGAAAGCACAAGGAACTCCTGTGAGTGTATGGGAGGAGAGCTTGGAAGCTCGTTGTTTTCCCCAGCTGTTTCCTACAGGAGAAGGAGGACGATATGATGAACGTCCAGTACAGATTCCTGCTTCTGAGTATCGGACTACAAGAATATATGCAGAAGATCCGAGAATTCGTCAAAGTATTCCTTATTTGTTCCATCTTTTATTTGAAAGTGACTTGTCAGCACTATCTTATGCAGTAAATCACATTTTGAAAACTGGAGTACATCTACATAATGTGACTGCAAAGGATTTTATGAACAAAGTGCAACAGCGAGATGATCATTTGGAATCTCAATTGATCAATTTGATGGCTTGTCAGCGTGGGACGAATGAATATTGGTACCGACGCCATGGAGAATTGAAATGTATGTGACGGAATTTAGGAACTCCTACATGGTTCCTTACCCTAAGCTGTGCTGAGTACGCTTGGGATGATCTTCTGGATTTTCTTCGAGAGGCAAATTCAAATGTTGAAAACATCCAATACAAGACAGCAGGAGAATTGTGCTCATTGGATCCGGTTAATGTTTGCAGATATTTCAATCATAGATTTGAGGCTATGATGTCCTTCATATGCAATAAAAAAAATCCACCTCTTGGAGAAGTTGTGGATTTCTTTTGGAGAAAAGAGTTCCAAGCCAGAGGTGCTCCTCATATTCATATGCTGTTGTGGATCAAGGATGCTCCAAAATTTGGAACAGATTCTGATGATGCAGTTTTAAGTTTCATCGAAGGATATGCAACATGTGCTATACCTAAAAGTACAGAAGAGAAAAATTTAAAAGAGCAAGTTTTACGTTTCCAAAGTCATCGGTGTGGAAAATACTGCCGACGAAAGTACAAGAGTAAAGATAAATTCTACACAAAATGTCGATTTGGATTTCCACGACCTGTTCTTTCAAAAGGAAGAGTAAACAGTTTTATGTCAGCTGTGCGACATACCATTACAAGAAAATCTCCGAAAAATACCTATAACCTAAGAAGAAAAGAAGAGTCAAAATATATAAATGACTACAACCCAGTCATTTTATCCATGTGGAATGCTAACATGGATATACAGTATGTGGCTGACAATTCTATTGCTGTTGCTCGCTATGTCACATCTTACATCACTAAATCTGAGAAAACGGAATTGAAAGAAATGTGGGAAGAGATTTCTCACGAGAAGACTGTCAGTAAGAAGCTATACAGTTTCAGTTTAAAGATGTTATCGCATCGGGAAATTGGATCCTACGAATGCTCGGATAGGTTATCATCTGCAAGTCTGTACTCAAAATCCAGAAGAATAATTTGGGCAAGTTTAGGTCTTGCAGGAATGCGAAATCGGGTACTGAAATCTATTCGAGAAATTGAATATTTAGCAGAGTACGAACCAGAAAGTACAGACATTTTAAGAACAAACATGTTGGACACATATTATCCACAAAGAAGTCATCACCTTGAGAACATGTGTCTCTATGAAGTGCTGCAGAACTTTATTTTTGAACGGAATGTCACAGAAGATATCAACAATGGAAAATATAAAGTCATTGGTGAGGAAGGATGTTTGGTGAAGCAAACAAAAGGAAGTTTGATAAATCACCGGAAGCTGAGTTGCGACACTCCTGATAAAAAGGAATTTTACTACTTGGCACTTTTGCAGCTGTTTAAACCATGGCGTTCAGAGGACGAACTACTTGGAGAATTTCAGAGCTATGAAGATTCCTTCAATGCTAGCAAAGACAGCATCGAATGCAGTACTTTCACAACTTATGTTCAAATGTTAAATGAAGAAATTGAACAAGAAGCAACAATTGCAGCTGAAGTAGCTAGAGACAGTTCTCAAGATAGTCAAAGTTCTGGGACATTCAGTCAAGATCCTCTAGGACAACCGATCATCGAAAATGAAGCAGCAATAGCTATGAACGAAGTGGAAACAGCTATGAATCAAGCTCAGGAAGATTTAGTAGACTTAACATATTTGGAGGAGCAACTGAATGAAGAACAAAAACAAATTTATGAAGAACTCAGACAAAAAATTGATCACGGATTACTACATGAAAATAAAGAGTGCTCATGCACATCTTTTGAACCAATGAGAATGTATGTAAGTGGACAAGCAGGAACTGGAAAAAGTTTCTTAATTAATGTAATTAGAAGCTACCTACAGAAGAAAATGGAATCCATTTTGTCTTGTGTTGTTACTGCTCCAACTGGGTTAGCAGCGTATAACATCAAAGGAGTTACCTTACATCGTTTGCTAATGTTACCAGTAGAGCATGAGAACAAAATACAGTACCACAAACTAGCAGGAGAAGCATGCTTGGAAGTTTCAAGAGTATTGAAGAAAATGAAAG
The DNA here is from genome assembly GCF_964204655.1 of Triturus cristatus. NCBI lineage: Eukaryota > Metazoa > Chordata > Amphibia > Caudata > Salamandridae > Triturus > Triturus cristatus. The sequence continues at coordinate 1,445,420,155 of NC_140590.1, read as the reverse complement.
TACTCATTATTGATGAGGTTAGCATGGTATCAAACTTAATGCTTGCCTTTGTGCATTTAGGAATGCAGCAAATTCTGAAGACAGACTTTGACGTCCTATTTGGAGGAAAACACGTCATAGTTTTTGGAGATCTTTTGCAACTTACTCCAGTTAAAGGACAACCGGTATTCCATACACTTACACATGAAGACACAAAAAAGTCATTAGGAAGTATAGGCAATGTAAATATTTGGACCTATTTTGAGTATAAGGAACTCATTACCAATATGAGGCAAGCCAATGATGAGGACTATGCAAGTATTCTGAAAGATATAAGAACTGGACTACTCACAGAACATTGCAGAAAAGCATTACAGAGTCGATTGCTGAGTAATTTGTTTCCAACAGAAAAAATAGTTCCAGAGAAAATATACAAGGAAATTGCAGAAAAAAATACTGTAATCTGCTTAATGCCAACACTCCATGAATGCGCTGTATTCAATCAAGAACTTTTGAAATTGGAAAATGAAGACATCATAAAACTGGAAGCTGTGGATAAAATAGAACATGAACGAATAACTGTTATATTGACAGGCAAATTGGGTACTAAATTGGATTCTCTGGAGAAAAACATTTCAAAAACAGCTGGTTTGGAAAAGAATCTTTATGTGTGTATGAACTGTAGAGTAATTTTAAGACAGAATTTGGATGTAGAGAAAGGTTTAGTGAATGGAGCTATGGGAAGAGTTGTGGGTTTTATTAATTACCAGAAAAAAGTTGGAATTGAATGTTTAAAAATAAAATTTGATCAGATACAAAAGGTTAAAGACCTTTGTCGTTGTTCAGTTCGTTTCTTGCTTGTGAAAGACTTATATGTGCGTAGGAAGCAGTTTCCGTTTTCTCTAGCATATGCTGTAACTATTCACAAATCTCAAGGATTAACTGTTGATGGTGCTTTTGTAAACATTGGATCTACTGTGTTTAAAGAAGGTATGGCATATGTTGCTTTGTCACGCGTGAAAAAATTATCTGGTTTATTCATGATAGACTTTGATGATTCAAAAGTAAGTGCTGATGCAAACTGTGTAAAGGAGTATAATAGATTAAGAAGAAGCTATGCTCCTCATTTAGGTCAGTATCCTGTGTTTGAAAAACGTGTTGTTTGTCGGAAAAGGAGATTTGAGAATATCTGCAATGAGGGTGTACAGAAGAGAAAACAAAAAGATAGTGATGTGACTGCAAGCAAAAAGAAAAAGGACAGTGTGGAAGAGGTTATTGGTTGTCATTTTGAAAATAGCTCTGGTGTCAACTGCTACGCAAATGTAGTGCTGAATGTTGTATTTTATCTTGATTTTTTGCAAGAGCAGATAACACTAAATCATGAAAAAAGATTCTGTTCTTTGCTGAGTCTCCTCTATTAGAAGCTGAGTAATGATAAAACTAAACTAGAAAGTGCTTCTGATGTTAGAAATCTTTTAGATGTATGTTCTGGACGTACACAGTTTACACAAAATGTCCAGCAAGATGCACAGGAATTCTTGATGTATATCCTGATGGTACTGGTAGATGAAGGGGTAGGAGTAGAAAATGTATTTGGTGACTCTTATAAATGGGAACATTGTTGTGATAACTGTATGAACACAAGCAGTAGTAATGTTGATTCTGAAAGGTTCATATATTTACCATTACCAGAGAGTAAAACAGTGACTTTTAGTAAATTAGTTAAAGATGCTAATCACAACATGGAATGTTCTCAATGTAAATCAGACATGTTGTCAACTTTATTTTTAAAGAAATATGGACAGTATGTAATTTTAATGATGCAACGTTGTAGAGCTGATGGTTCAAAATTGGACACTTTATTAAAGAAGTTTACAGGACAACAATTATCAATATCTGGAAAAACTGTTGCTGCAGTTGCAATAATTTTTCATGATGGACCTTCTATAACTTCTGGTCATTACACAGTTTATCTTAAATGTGAAAAAGGATGGACACTGTGTAATGATTCTCAATTGATTTTCAAGCAACGTTTGCCTTATGATTTACCCAATTGTTACCTAATTTTTCTAAAACCCAAATTTTAAATACTAACATTATCATTGGAAGAAAGCATTATTAAAATTTAAAAGGATTACAATTGGATATTTCGCTCAAAAGAGATTTTAAACTTACCATTTGGCCGTAAGGAAAGGTAAAACAAACAATTGTGGACTTCTTTGACAGATATTATTTTGGAAAATGTTCTTTTGTAACAAGGTTTACAGACGTTATTTTTTGGAAATTGTTATTCTTCTTAAAAGGTATTTTTAACATTTCTATTAAGGTATGTTTTAGTGAGGATACATTTGGGGCTTTTTTAAACAATCTTTCAGATTGTTTTTTTGTTTGCCCGCTGTTAAATGATGAATACAATTGATTTCACTATTTTCAGTGAAAATCAAAACATTCTGAAAACAGCAAAAAAAGGGCAAAAAATTGCTTTGCTAAATATGAAAAAACATGTACTGTTTAATAAAGTGTATTGTTGAATATTAATACTTTTTTTCTTTTTTTCAGAACTAGAAAGAAAATTTAGAAGATGTAATTCAGTTATCTTTGCAATTAATTAAAAACATTTAATTCTAAATTATTTATTTTGATGGTCAGGTAAGTTTAACATATCTGTATGTGTCACTGGTTTCATTTCATGCTTCCTTTTCTTCACCTCTCCTTACTCTACTTTTCTCATTTCTCTTATCACTCTCTCTTCCTGCTTTACTACTCTTTTGTAACTTCCTCAATCCTTCTATACTACTTCCCTATCTTTACTACCTCCATCACTAATTTTTTATCCATGTTTCTTTTTCTGTATCCATATGTCTTAGTCTTTTTAACTGCCTTACTCCTTCTCAGTTGTTTGCTCTCTGTGTCTGTATCTGTCACTCTCGGTTTGTCTGTTTTACCCTTAATTTCCTTAACATCTCTGGGGCACATTTACAAGTCACCTGCACCACCACTACGTCAATTTTCAAGATGAACTAGTGGCGCGGGGTACTTTTCCATTTTTACAAGGAGAGGATAAGCCTCTATTAGGGTGTGTGAAGATGTGGGAATTTTTCACATGGATGACGTCATCAGTGATGTCATCAGTGATGTCATTTGAGATGTCATCAGTGATGTCATGAGTGATGTCACTGACCATGTCATGAGTGATGTAATATGTGACGTCATCAGCAGTGGATTGCGGGCGCGCGAGTTATAGTTAGCTGAACTAACTATAACGGGGGAATTTCATTGGTTTTTTACGAGCGAAATGTCCAGCTAACTATAACGTGTGTGAAACCTCTGTTTTTTTCAGTGAATTTGCAAGGTTTTTTAAATGCTGATTCCTAACTATAACGTGTGTGAAACCTCTGTTTTTTTCAGTGAATATATATATATATATATATATATATATATATATATATATATTTATTACCTACTGGCGGTCGCCAGTAGGTAGTTATAGTTAGGACCACGTTTCCATAGGAAATCCGCAACATTCTATGTTGAATAACTTTTGCGCCGGTCGACAAATCCTCGCGCATTTTTCACAATAGGTGGGGCGCTACGCTCCGCTCCTACCCTGAAAGTCTCAGGGGGATTCGTCAAGCGGGGGCTGAGATAAAAGGGGGGTCCCAAAACGCGTTTTTCCCATGCATTTTTCCATAGGACCTTTAGTCCGAGCTACAGCCCGAACGGCTGAACTGAATTACTTGAAATTTGGCAGAGAGGTAGTCCTCAGGTCAAGGAAGTGCCTTTTGTAGGTGTGGTGGAAATCTGTTCAGTAGATTCTGAGAAAATAGCCTTTAAATCAATATATATATCTGAGCCAGCTTACGGTGCGCTTACGGTGCGCTTACCGTACGCGTACGGTGACGTGCGCGAGCGCGATTCTGATTGGCTCTTAGATCTTAGTAAACATTCGAATCGGCCGAAACCAGGAAGCGGCGGCCGCCATTTTCTCTCTCGCACTCAGAGCGTGGAGTAAAAACAAAGGACAAAAACATGTAAAGGGGCTGTTTGGACAGCTCCAAAGCACCTAGCCATGTTGAGGGAGTCCCCAAAGATCCCCCAAGGCCAAAAACGGAATTTTTATTTTTTCGATAATTTCGCCGATTACGCTTACCGTACGCGTACGGTAAAAAAATTTTTTAAAAAAAAAATGATCCACACTCTCCCCACCCCGTGTGCAAATGGTACCCGAAGTGCACCATTTGTGCATGGCTTATAACAGGTAAGAAAAAGTAAAATATTACCTTTTAAAATGAAGTGCATCATATGTCCTCCATGTGCGCACGGTGCGCGAAGCGCATCGTGCGTACATGGCCCATCTAGCGTAACGTGGGCACGCGGTGCGCGTAGCGCACTGCGTGCCCACCGTGCGTGCACGGCACTAACTGCGTAAAGTGGGCGCGCGGTGCGCGAAGCGCACCGCGTGCTCACTGTGTGCGCACGGTGCGCGAAGCGCACCGTGCGCGCACGGAACGAACTGCGTTAAGTGGGCTAGCACGCCACGAATGGCGTAAAGTAACTTAGCATTTAAAAAAACGTGCAAATTCACTGAAAAAACCATAGGTTTCACACACGTTATAGTTAGGAATTAGCATTTAAAAAACCTTGCAAATTCACTGAAAAAACCATAGGTTTCACACATGTTATAGTTAGCGGAAATTTTACTGATAAAAAACCAATGAAATTCCCCCGTTATAGTTAGTGCAGGCAACTATAACTCACGCGACCGCAATCTTCTGCTGATGACATATGTGTCTTTATGAAAAAAAAATATTTGTAATTTATGTATAGCTAAAAATTTATGGAAGAAGACATGGGCAAATAAGTGTCTAAATACAGTATTAGCATCAGCAGAGGATTGCGGTCGCGTGAGTTATAGTTGCCTGCACTAACTATAACGGGGGAATTTCATTGGTTTTTTATCAGTAAAATTTCCGCTAACTATAACATGTGTGAAACCTATGGTTTTTTCAATGAATATATATATGTATATATATATATATATATATATATATTCACTGAAAAAACCATAGGTTTCACACATGTTATAGTTAGCTGTACATTTCACTCGTAAAAAACCAATGAAATTCCCCCGTTATAGTTAGTGCAGGCAACTATAACTCACGCGACCGCAATCCTCTGCTGATGCTAATACTGTATTTAGACACTTATTTGCCCATGTCTTCTTCCATTAAATTTTAGCTATACATATATTACAAATATTTTTTTTTCATAAAGACACATATGTCATCAGCAGAAGATTGCGGTCGCGTGAGTTATAGTTGCCTGCACTAACTATAACGGGGGAATTTCATTGGTTTTTTACGAGTGAAATGTACAGCTAACTATAACATGTGTGAAACCTATGGTTTTTTCAGTGAATTTGCAAGGTTTTTTAAATGCTAATTCCTAACTATAACGTGTGTGAAACCTATGGTTTTTTCAGTGAATTTGTACGTTTTTTTAAATGCTAAGTTACTTTACGCCATTCGTGGCGTGCGCGCCCAGTTAACGCAGTTCGTTCCGTGCGCGCACCATGCGCGCACAGTGAGCACGCGGTGCGCTTTGCGCACCGCGCGCCCACTTTACGCAGTTAGTGCCGTGCACGCACGGTGGTCACGCGGTTCCCACGTTATGCGGGATGGGCCATGTACGCATGATGCGCTTCGCGCACCGTGCGCACATTTGTTAATTTCATAGCTCTTATATGCCATGCACAAATGGTGCCCTTCGGGCACCATTTGCACACGGGGTGGGGAGAATGTGGATAATTTTTTTAAAAAATTTTTTTTACCGTACGCGTACGGTAAGCGTAATTGGCGATTTTCCGAAAAAAAATAATTTTTTTTTTGGGCTTGGGGGTTGTTTGGGGACCCCTATATCAATGCTGGGTGGTTAGGATCTCAAGAAACTGCCTCTTTAGACATTTTTGGGCTTCGTTTTTGCTGCCCAACTCAGAGAGCGAGAGAGAAAATAGCGGCCGCCGCTTCCTGGTTTCGACCGATTCGAATGTTTACTAAGATCTAAGAGCCAATCAAAATCGCGCTCGCGCACGCCACCGTACGCTTACGGTAAGCTTACGGTAAGCGCACCGTAAGCGCACCGTAAGCTGCCACAGATATATATATTGATTTAAAGGCTATTTTCTCAGAATCTACTGAACAGATTTACACCAAACCTACAAAAGGCACTTCCTTGACCTGAGGACTACCTCTCTGCCAAATTTCAAGTAATTCAGTTCAGCCGTTCGGGCTGTAGCTCGGACTAAAGGTCCTATGGAAAAATGCATGGGAAAAACGCGTTTTGGGACCCCCCTTTTATCTCAGCCCCCGCTTGACGAATCCCCCCGAGACTTTCAGGGTAGGAGCGGAGCGTAGCGCCCCATTAGTTTTGAAAATTTCACGAGGATTCGTCGACCGGCGCCAAAGTTATTCCAAATAGAATGTTACGGTTTTCCTATGGAAAGAGGGTCCTAACTATAACTACCCACTGGCGACCGCCAGTAGGTAATATATATATATATATATATATATATATATATATATATATATATATATATATATATATATATATATATATATATATATATATATATATATATATATATATATATGTAAAACATCAAAGGTTGAAGTGATAATATAGGTTAGATGAAATACAAGTGAATGTGTAACATTATAAATATAAAGGCTGCTGACATTTACTAGTTATGGTTATCTCTTGTAACTATAACTCGCACCCCCGCCATGCACAGTATTGTCATCAATGTCATTTCAAATGTTACTGTGATTTTATCAGTGATGTTATAGAACTGATGTTATAGAACATGTCATGAGTGATGTAACATGTAGGATAGTTAGTTGTGCATGGCGAGAACACTCACTTAGGTCAAAGTTCCCAGGCCTGCCTTAACTCTGTATAGAAAATCACCATGAGGGCCATGTACAGTTTGTCACAGAGGAATCCATTTGTATCACCACCACCAATGCTACTATTGACTGCAGCTGCTATATTTATATATTCTCATCAAAATTCTCTGATACCCAAAAGAGAACAGAGATGCACTTGACTGCAAGTTGAATTTATTTAACTCCGGAGCATGATGAAACATAGTGCGCCTCCCATAGGCGTTTTTGCCAATGACCTTAATCATGGGTACAATCGGAAGTTCATTGCAGCTGCTGTTAACTTATACCAGTGGCCTTAACTTGTAAGAACGGTTTTAGTGGGTTTCCAAAAAGGAATGGACCAACAGCTGCTGTTCAAACACCGTATTTCTGACAAACAGATAAAGCTCAATTTTGTCAATGATTACTCTGAAAAAGTTGTTACTCATCCATATTTGGGTATACATTAAGCGTTTATTTAAACTGGGCAATGTAAGAGAGGCATTGTGGTCAAGATAAATTAATAGATGGGTATTAACAGCATAAGAAATCATTGTGACCCCAAAATCCCAATTCAACTCATCAGGGGTTTAAAGTAAATATTAAAAAGAATCGGAGGCACTGATCTTATTGCCGATCTAAATAAAGATATGCTCAAGATCAGAAAAATTTGCTAAAGGGAGGCGTGGCTTGACGCCCACGGGAGATGGCGGCTGACTCCTGAGCTCTGGCGCAGATGAGGACTGTTTCACCGCGGGTCCCGTGACCCATTTTCTTCGTGAAGTGCGGTTTTACATCCATGAACCGCCCGACGATCCACTGGTAGTGCAAGCGGCACATCAGCAATGACCCAAGAAGGTATTTACTTCATCCGTGCTGCTGCCTCAATCGCAGCTGCCATTTTGTATAGCGGCTGCGATAATCACTTAACTAATCGTCTCACAATGTTGAAATGGCGCACCTTATATCCCTCCTTATTTTACCTTCAGTAATCTTATTATTTTTCCTCCTTATTTTATCTTTTTTGCTGAAAACCTCTATTTTTACTGCAAGCGGTATCCTCTTCGGTCAACAAAGAACATTATTCCCACTACCACATGGCATTGTTTCTTCAACAATAACTGTTCTCTGCTCCTTTGTTTCAATACTCTGCTTCTTTTTGTTCCCTCAATTGACTTTTTCAAAAACCTGCAAAGACTTCCTGGCACAGTTTATGGGGAGGTTAAGGAGGCTCAATTCATCTATCTCATCCCCTTCACGCAGTGTCATAAAAAATTCGACAATCTTTACGAAGCTTACTGTAATGGAGTCTGCCTCTGCTTCCCAATTGAAGGGTGGCGCTCCCTCATCTACATCTACATCGTCAACAGTGTCCACTTTGACTAACCCTGTCAAGGCTAATCCTAAACGCCTTAAAAAAGACCCTCCCACCCCTGCGAAGTCACCACCTCCTGTCTCATTAGACTTGCTATTGGAGGAAATACGCGCCGTAAAACCCTTTATGGAAGAGACAAATTCCAAGCTTCAATTTCTGACGGACCGGTGGTCCCAACTAGATGAGCGTTTTGTCGCAGTGGAGCAGAGTGTTTCTTCTTATAACGCAACTAAGAATAAAGTTCATGTTCTTCAGTCACAAGTCACCTCCTTACAGAAGCATATTGAGGACTTAGAAAACAGAAACCGTAGAAATAACCTACGCATTTATGGCCTACCATAAAATACAGAGGGTGCGGACCCTCTCTCCTTCTTCAAATCTTTTCTACCTAAAGTGTTGGGCTTACCTGCAGACTCTACTCTGAACATTCCACGTGCCCATCGACTAGAACGTCAGCATACAGACACTTCTGGCTCTAACCGACCTCGTAGTGTCATTCTGTATTTCTTGGAATATACAGATCTTCTTAAAGTCTTAGCAGCTTCTAAAAAATCACCTTGTATTTCATGGTTAGGCCACAGTTTGTTTTTTTCACAGGACTATGCCAAATCTACTGCAGACTGACGCAAGGAGTTTCTAAATATGTGGCCGGATCTCCGTGCCCTTGGTGCTAGATATGGCCTTTTCCATCCTTGCCTCTTTAAGGTCACATACCAAAACAAAGTAATTTCCTACGAAGATCCTGTTAAGCTGAAAAGTTTTCTAAATACCTGCAGAGTTAAAACTATGGATACCTCTGGTGCCTCAACTTCCCAGTTTGGCTGAATACACTGTTTTGCATTATCAATATTGTTCTCTCTATTTCTCATAACTTCCGGTACTATGTTCTGTTTTCTTAAATCCTTATTGTTTTTGTTTCCTGTTATTCTGATGTCCTATATTTGATATGTTATCATTTTGCAGTTCAATCATATGTATTCTCTCAGGGGAACCCTCATTGCATGTATATCCACTTGTCTCGCACCATGTAATTTCCAGTCATCTCTGTGCCTCCCTCCATGAGACCTGGATACACCATTCTTCCATGTAGTTTCACCCTCCCCCACCCTCATTTTTGGATTTTTATAGGTATGTGTCTCTTCTATTTTCTCCCTTTTCTCGCTTGATACTTCATTTTACTACTGGCCTCTTCTTGAGTTCTACACCTTTTTGGTTTTCTCTTCTTTTCCTGTTTCTATTTTTCATGTTACATTTTTACTCACCTATCTAAATTGAAAGCAGACAGTGCAATGATATAAGAATCACAACTTACAGAATCGGAATCCTTGAAATTGAAAAGAGACTGGGTTGGTGACGTCTTCTTCTCCCCGGGTGATGGCAAGCGCAATGGTGTTGTTACATTGTGTCATAAATCTCTCCATGTCAAACTAATCTCTCAGGAAAATGATATTGCCGGACATTGGTTATTTACAGATTTATTGATTGGGAAAGTGCCTCTCTCTTTGCTCAATATTTATGGACCTACTATGAATGACTCACTTTTTTGGTCCCATCTTGAACAAAAATTGATGCTATATTCTCATGAAAATTTTATTTTAGCCGGAGATTGTAATCAGATTATAGATCCCTTTATCGACTGAAACTCTGTAACTTCTTTCATACCCTCTAAAGCACATAAATCATTTCTACAGTCCTTTCAACATAGACACTTGACAGAAGCTTGGCGATTATGTAATACCACCCTGAGGGAATACACTTACTTTTCACCAGTCCATAAGACACAATCACGTATAGATCACATTTTTACTTCTCATAATATTACTCAATGCATAATATCTGCAGAAATTGGTTCTATACTGATTTCTGATCATGCCCCTGTTTCTATTTCATTAGACATACTTCATACATCTCCTGCCCCCAAAACGTTGGTGATTCAATAACTCATTGTTACTCATCCTTTACCTTGTTTTTCGAAGAATATTTACAATTTAATGAATCAGATACTCTCCCTTTTCACACGGTTTGGGATGCCTTTAATGCTGCAGCTCTTGATTTTATTATTAATTTTGTATCTAAAAAACGCCACAATGACCGCAAGAAAGCTACAGACCTTTTTTCAATGATAAAGAAATTAGAATATTCATATTATGCTACTAGGTCAGAGGAATGCTTAGCCGAACTCATAGCCACTAAACTTAAATTCAATAAAGAATCCGCTCACAATGCTTCACTGTCCCTGCTCAAATCTACAGCAAAGTTCTATGGTAGCCAAAATAAGTCTGTTAAATTGCTGGCAAATTATCTTAAAGTTAAAAAACATAAGTTCAACATTGAATCAATACTTGATGACCAACATTCACCTAAATATAAAGATTTTGAGATTCTGGAAGAATTCTACAGATTTTACGAGTCCCTATATACTCCTGTCTCCTCCTCCCATTTCAGATTATCTCTCCTCCATCAACAAATCCTTTGATACCTCCTTAAATTTTGATTTATTGGAATCTGATATTTCTTTAAAAGAATTACAAAATGCGCTGTTCACACTTAAAAAGGACAAAGCCCCAGGACCTGACGGTTTTACTGTTGAGTCTTTTCTACATTTTTCTCAGTTACTTCTCTCTAAGTTACATAAATTATTACTTTCCTTTACACAAGCAGAAAATTCCTCTGGTTCCTTTTTGGAAGCCCTAATTTGCCTCATTCCCAAAGAAGATAAAGACCCCCGTTTCTGTAAAAATTACAGGCCCATCTCATTAGTGAATATTGATTATAATTTTATTTCAAAATCCCTGGCCATTCGTTTAGAATCACTTCTTCCTAGTCTCTTGGGTAGAGAACAATCGGGTTTTGAGAAAGGCCGATACCTAACTGATAACACATGTTTATTCTTTGACATCCTTTCTAAATCATCTCGCATTTCTGAATCTCTAGCAGCTATTGCTTTAGACACAGAAAAAGCATTTGATAGAGTTTCTTGGCCTTTTATTTTTTCAACTCTTAAATGGTTTGGTTTTGGTCCTAAAGTTATAAATCTAATTTCTCTTCTATACTCCTCTCCTAAAGCAGCAATTTTTGCAAATGGTCTAACCTCCTCTTATTTTGCCTTGCGTAGAGGTGTTAGACAGGGCTGTCCCTTAGCTTCCTTTTTATTAAACTTAGCCTTAGAACCTTTTTAATCAAAAATTTGCCAAAATCCAGCTATCTTTGGATTTATTTCTGGTGTCACTCGCATAAAATTGGTAGCCTATGCGGATGACATTGTTATTTCTTTCGCAGCCCCAATCTTCTTTACCCAGTTTCCTTCAAGAAACAATGACCTACTCGGCTGTCTCCGGCTATAAACTCATGATGATAAATGCAAAATTTTACCCTTGATTAAATTCACTTTTAAAGATGATTTCCAAACCGCCAAATGGAATACCCATCATATCAAATACTTGGGTATGTACTTTTCCACCTCAATCAAATCGTCAATCTCCATTAATCTCGATAAATGTTCTTTGAAAATATCCTCCTCGATAGATAAGTGGCACCCTTTATATCTTTCTTGGTGGGGAAGATTAGACACAATAAAAATTATGTTATCCCTGATTGTTCTTTTTACCATTTCTAATATCCCACTAGCCATACCTCAGAAATTTTTCAAAAAAATTTATTCCCTACTCTCATCTTTTCTTTGGAATAAAAAGAAGGCCTGCATGTCATTATCAAAACTCATTTGTCCTTAACTGGAAGGTGGTGTAAATTTCCCCGACTTTCCCACTTATCACAAAGTCTTCATTTTATGTCAATCATCTCACTGGCTGCTTGACCTTTCCACTGACTCTCCTCTACGGGTTCCACTCGAACATTCATGTCTTACCCCTTTCTCTTTTCAGGAATATCTATCTGTAATATCTTGTACTTATATATATTCACTGAAAAAACCATAGGTTTCACACATGTTATAGTTAGCTGGACATTTTACTGATAAAAAACCAATGAAATTCCCCCGTTATAGTTACTGTAGGCAACTATAACTCACGCGACCGCAATCCTCTGCTGATGCTAATACTGTATTTAGACACTTATTTGCCCATATCTTCTTCCATTAAATTTTAGCTATACATATATTACAAATATTTTTTTTTCATAAAGACACATATGTCATCAGCAGAGGATTACGGTCGCGTGAGTTATAGTTGCCTACAGTAACTATAACGGGGGAATTTCATTGGTTTTTTATCAGTAAAATGTCCAGCTAACTATAACATGTGTGAAACCTATGGTTTTTTCAGTGAATTAGCAAGGTTTTTTAAATGCTATTTCCTAACTATAACGTGTGTGAAACCTATGGTTTTTTCAGTGAATTTGTACGGTTTTTTAAATGCTAAGTTACTTTACGCCATTTGTGGCGTGCGCGCCCACTTAACGCAGTTCGTTCCGTGCACGGTTTTTATCAACTTTAATAAGCCCTGTACATTTGGTGGCCTTCGGCCACCAAAAGCACAGGGGGTGAGGTCAATGTGGATAGTGTTTTTTTTATTTCGATTTTATAATTTCATGTTGCCAAAATTACGTTTTTTTTCTCTATTAATAAGCCCTGCACATTTGGTGGCCTGCGGCCACCAAAAGCACAGGGGGTGGGGTAAGTGTGGATAGTGTTTTTTTTATTTTTATTTTTTTACCGTAAGCGTACGGTAAGCTTACGGTAAGCGTACGGTAAGCGTACGGTAAGCGTACCCCGCGAAATTGCCGAAAAAAAAATAAAACCGTTTTTGCTCTTGGGGGATGTTTGGGGACTCCCTCAACATGACTATGTGGGAGGGAGTTGTCAAAACAGCCCCGTAACATGTTTTTGGCCATCATGTTTGATAAACAACACTCAGTGCGAGAGACAAAATGGCGGACGCCACTTCCTGGTTTCGGCCGATTCGAATGTTTACTAAGATCTAAGAGCCAATCAGAATCGCGCTCGCGCACGCCACCGTAAGCTTACGGTAAGCGTACGGTAAGCGTACGGTAAGCGTACCGTAAGCGGGCTCAGATATATATATTGATTTAAAGGCTATTTTCTCTGAATCTACTGAACAGATTTACACCAAACCTACAAAAGGCACTTCCTTGACCTAGGGACTACCTCTCTGCCAAATTTCTAGTAATTCTGTTCAGCCGTTCGGGCTGTAGCTCGTTCTAAAGGTCCTATGGAAAAATGCATGGGAAAAACGCGTTTTGGGACCCCCCTTTTATCTCAGCCCCCGCTTGACGAATCCCCCCGAGACTTTCAGGGTAGGAGCGGAGCGTAGCGCCCCACCTATTTTGAGAAATTCGCGAGGATTCGTCGACCGGCGCCAAAGTTATTCAAAATAGAATGTTGAGGTTTTCCTATGGAAACGTGGTCCTAACTATAACTACCTACTGGCGACCGCCAGTAGGTAATTTCACAAGTGTCAGACAATCTCAAAAAAGGGCCCCTAGATGGGATTAAGGTAGAAGGGAAACTTACAAAAGTGTTGTTTGACTCAGGAGCATAAATCACCATCATTTCAAGACAGTTCTTTGTACACAACCTTGCTAACACTATAAAACTTCTCAAAGCTGATATAAAACCCACTGGATATGGAGGTGAACCCATAAGACTGTTAGGGTACTTTACAGGATTGATAGAATACGGAGGTAGGTATACCACAGGTAAAATATATGTCTCATACAAAGGGGTACAAAAGGGGGTGGTGATGGACGGAACATCAGAACCAATTAAACACTCACACCCAGTCAATAGATCTGGGTTTGATCCATCACCGTTCTTTAGCCCACTCTGCCACCCCAGTTCAGACATGGCCATATGCAAATCAGTCTGACCCTGTACCTCATGGGAACAGTCCAGCCCGAACTGCCAAGCCATGCCTTCCCTGGACCGGAAACAAGCTTCCTAGGACCGGTTTCTGGCATTTCAGCCGTCTTCAGCCAGGCTTGCTTGAATCCAGTGGCAAAGTGAGCAAGGGACTCACGTCTGAGCATACCCTGCCAACTTATGGCGAACAAAGCGGTACAAAAGGGGGTGGTGATGGACGGAACATCAGAACCAATCAAACACTCACACCCAGTCAATAGATCTGGGTTTGATCCATCACCGTTCTTTAGCCCACTCTGCCACCCCAGTTCAGACATGGCCATATGCAAATCAGTCTGACCCTGTGCCTCATGGGAACAGTCCAGCCCGAACTGCCAAGCCATGCCTTCCCTGGACCGGAAACAAGCTTCCTAGGACCGGTTTCTGGCATTTCAGCCGTCTTCAGCCAGGCTTGCTTGAATCCAGTGGCAAAGTGAGCAAGGGACTCACGTCTGAGCATACCCTGCCAACTTATGGCGAACAAAGCGGTACAAAAGGGGGTGGTGATGGACGGAACATCAGAACCAATCAAACACTCACACCCAGTCAATAGATCTGGGTTTGATCCATCACCGTTCTTTAGCCCACTCTGCCACCCCAGTTCAGACATGGCCATATGCAAATCAGTCTGACCCTGTGCCTCATGGGAACAGTCCAGCCCGAACTGCCAAGCCATGCCTTCCCTGGACCGGAAACAAGCTTCCTAGGACCGGTTTCTGGCATTTCAGCCGTCTTCAGCCAGGCTTGCTTCAATCCAGTGGCAAAGTGAGCAAGGGACTCACGTCTGAGCATACCCTGCCAACTCATGGCGCACAAAGCGGTACAAAAGGGGGTGGTGATGGACGGAACATCAGAACCAATCAAACACTCACACCCAGTCAATAGATCTGGGTTTGATCCATCACCGTTCTTTAGCCCACTCTGCCACCCCAGTTCAGACATGGCCATATGCAAATCAGTCTGACCCTGTGCCTCAGGGGAACAGTCCAGCCCGAACTGCCAAGCCATGCCTTCCCTGGACCGGAAACAAGCTTCCTAGGACCGGTTTCTGGCATTTCAGCCGTCTTCAGTCAGGCTTGCTTGAATCCAGTGGCAAAGTGAGCAAGGGACTCACGTCTGAGCATACCCTGCCAACTTATGGCGAACAAAGCGGTACAAAAGGGGGTGGTGATGGACGGAACATCAGAACCAATCAAACACTCACACCCAGTCAATAGATCTGGGTTTGATCCATCACCGTTCTTTAGCCCACTCTGCCACCCCAGTTCAGACATGGCGATATGCAAATCAGTCTGACCCTGTGCCTCATGGGAACAGTCCAGCCCGAACTGCCAAGCCATGCCTTCCCTAGACCGGAAACAAGCTTCCTAGGACCGGTTTCTGGCATTTCAGCCGTCTTCAGCCAGGCTTGCTTGAATCCAGTGGCAAAGTGAGCAAGGGACTCACGTCTGAGCATATCCTGCCAACTTATGGCGAACAAAGCGGTATAAAAGGGGGTGGTGATGGACGGAACATCAGAACCAATCAAACACTCACACCCAGTCAATAGATCTGGGTTTGATCCATCACCGTTCTTTAGCCCACTCTGCCACCCCAGTTCAGACATGGCCATATGCAAATCAGTCTGACCCTGTGCCTCATGGGAACAGTCCAGCCCGAACTGCCAAGCCATGCCTTCCCTGGACCGGAAACAAGCTTCCTAGGACCGGTTTCTGTCATTTCAGCCGTCTTCAGCCAGGCTTGCTTGAATCCAGTGGCAAAGTGAGCAAGGGACTCACGTCTGAGCATACCCTGCCAACTTATGGCGCACAAAGCGGTACAAAAGGGGGTGGTGATGAACAGAACATCAGAACCAATCAAACACTCACACCCAGTCAATAGATCTGGGTTTGATCCATCACCGTTCTTTAGCTCACTCTGCCACTCCAGTTCAGACATGGCCATATGCAAATCAGTCTGACCGTGTGCCTCATGGGAACAGTCCAGCCCGAACTGCCAAGCCATGCCTTCCCTGGACCGGAAACAAGCTTCCTAGGACCGGTTTCTGGCATTTCAGCCGTCTTCAGCCAGGCTTGCTTGAATCCAGTGGCAAAGTGAGCAAGGGACTCACGTCTGAGCATACCCTGCCAACTTATGGCGAACAAAGCGGTACAAAAGGGGGTGGTGATGGACGGAACATCAGAACCAATCAAACACTCACACCCAGTCAATAGATCTGGGTGTCCGGATTCAAGGACTCTGGAAAGTCTCACCGGGAGTTTCTGCAGAGGCGCCCAGGAACTGATGACTAGCTCCTCGACTTCCCCCAATCACCGCCTAAGTATATCAGACTCTATACTACGGGGGTGACCAGGGAAAGAGGGGAAACAAAACAAGGGAAGAAACAAGGGGATGAGCTCCAGACACTGTCTCTATCTTCGGTCTCTGCACAATGAAGTGGCTAAAAGAAAGAAGGAGTGGTTAGCTGACACAGAAGACAGCGACTTCCTATCCCACTCTCCCAGACCTGTGCTATACCTTATGTTTCCCTCCTTCTGGTCTTGGATAGCAGTGTAATGAGAAAGAGATGCTCCGGAAGCTGTAAGAACAAGGAGAGTGCACTAAGGACATGTATATATCAACCCAGCCTGGAGCACTATACCACTGACTTCACGTATGTGTATGCTCACCTAGATTCCCTCCCCAGAAGCGTGGAACTGTACAATCAGGGATGCGTCGGGCCACTGACAAGACCTTTTGAATGGCAAATGGAGTTATACAGTGCAGGAAATAAGTAAAGAAAGAGGCGACCTTTACTTGTTACCGGAGATCAGAAGGGTGAGTTAATTCCGGTGTAGTCACAGATGGGTCGCGGTGAGGAGACGCTGTAGTTGGAGGCTGATGGAAATCCGAGATGCAGCAGAAGTAACAAGGCAGGCTACGGGATGCTTACGGGGCTCAGGGAAGCAAGGAAACCATTCGTGCCGTACAACGTGGAGAATACCAGCCCGACCTACCACACGGGACGCTGAGTTCTCACCCTGGGGAACGCAGATCCAATCGGCAGATGGAGACCCTCTCATACGTTACCAAACACTACAACGGAATCCCTACCTCTTGCGAGAGATATAGCCTCGGAACATTCCTATCAAAGGTAAGGAGGACTCTGGACGACAGTGACGGCTGTTACGGGAGTAGATAGTAAGACAAACACGGAGATTGGAAGGAGAATCCAAGCGTTATGCAGGAAAGCTTCGGACCTTGGGGCTTCAGGAACAAACGAACGCAAAGCGCTATTTCCGGGGGAAGCGAGGCTTTTGTTCCTGCCTGACTCCTCCGCGCATGCGTGTTGTCAAGGCGCCATCTTTAGGTTGGTGCGGCGACAGTCCTGACACTGGGTTTGATCCATCACCGTTCTTTAGCCCACTTTGCCACCCCAGTTCAGACATGGCCATATGCAAATCAGTCTGACCCTGTGCCTCATGGGAACAGTCCAGCCCGAACTGCCAAGCCATGCCTTCCCTGGACCGGAAACAAGCTTCCTAGGACCGGTTTCTGGCATTTCAGCCGTCTTCAGCCAGGCTTGCTTGAATCCAGTGGCAAAGTGAGCAAGGGACTCACGTCTGAGCATACCCTGCCAACTTATGGCGAACAAAGCGGTACAAAAGGGGGTGGTGATGGACGGAACATCAGAACCAATCAAACACTCACACCCAGTCAATAGATCTGGGTTTGATCCATCACCGTTCTTTAGCCCACTCTGCCACCCCAGTTCAGACATGGCCATATGCAAATCAGTCTGACCCTGTGCCTCATGGGAACAGTCCAGCCCGAACTGCCAAGCCATGACTTCCCTGGACCGGAAACAAGCTTCCTAGGACCGGTTTCTGGCATTTCAGCCGTCTTCAGCCAGGCTTGCTTGAATCCAGTGGCAAAGTGAGCAAGGGACTCACGTCTGAGCATACCCTGCCAACTTTTGGCGAACAAAGCGGTACAAAAGGGGGTGGTGATGGACGGAACATCAGAACCAATCAAACACTCACACCCAGTCAATAGATCTGGGTTTGATCCATCACCGTTCTTTATCCCACTCTGCCACCCCAGTTCAGACATGGCCATATGCAAATCAGTCTGACCCTGTGCCTCATGGGAACAGTCCAGCCCGAACTGCCAAGCCATGCCTTCCCTGGACCGGAAACAAGCTTCCTAGAACCGGTTTCTGGCATTTCAGCCGTCTTCAGCCAGGCTTGCTTGAATCCAGTGGCAAAGTGAGCAAGGGACTCACGTCTGAGCATACCCTGCCAACTTATGGCGCACAAAGCGGTACAAAAGGGGGTGGTGATGGACGGAACATCAGAACCAATCAAACACTCACACCCAGTCAATAGATCTGGGTTTGATCCATCACCGTTCTTTAGCCCACTCTGCCACCCCAGTTCAGACATGGCCATATGCAAATCAGTCTGACCCTGTGCCTCATGGGAACAGTCCAGCCCGAACTGCCTAGCCATGCCTTCCCTGGACCGGAAACAAGCTTCCTAGGACCGGTTTCTGGCATTTCAGC
The DNA here is from genome assembly GCF_964204655.1 of Triturus cristatus. NCBI lineage: Eukaryota > Metazoa > Chordata > Amphibia > Caudata > Salamandridae > Triturus > Triturus cristatus. The sequence continues at coordinate 1,445,401,460 of NC_140590.1, read as the reverse complement.
CGTCTTCAGTCAGGCTTGCTTGAATCCAGTGGCAAAGTGAGCAAGGGACTCACGTCTGAGCATACCCTGCCAACTTATGGCGAACAAAGCGGTACAAAAGGGGGTGGTGATGGACGGAACATCAGAACCAATCAAACACTCACACCCAGTCAATAGATCTGGGTTTGATCCATCACCGTTCTTTAGCCCACTCTGCCACCCCAGTTCAGACATGGCCATATGCAAACCAGTCTGACCCTGTGCCTCATGGGAACAGTCCAGCCCGAACTGCCAAGCCATGCCTTCCCTGGACCGGAAACAAGCTTCCTAGGACCGGTTTCTGGCATTTCAGCCGTCTTCAGCCAGGCTTGCTTGAATCCAGTGGCAAAGTGAGCAAGGGACTCACGTCTGAGCATATCCTGCCAACTTATGGCGAACAAAGCGGTACAAAAGGGGGTGGTGATGGACGGAACATCAGAACCAATCAAACACTCACACCCAGTCAATAGATCTGGGTTTGATCCATCACCGTTCTTTAGCCCACTCTGCCACCCCAGTTCAGACATGGCCATATGCAAATCAGTCTGACCCTGTGCCTCATGGGAACAGTCCAGCCCGAACTGCCAAGCCATGCCTTCCCTGGACCGGAAACAAGCTTCCTAGGACCGGTTTCTGTCATTTCAGCCGTCTTCAGCCAGGCTTGCTTGAATCCAGTGGCAAAGTGAGCAAGGGACTCACGTCTGAGCATACCCTGCCAACTTATGGCGCACAAAGCGGTACAAAAGGGGGTGGTGATGGACGGAACATCAGAACCAATCAAACACTCACACCCAGTCAATAGATCTGGGTTTGATCCATCACCGTTCTTTAGCTCACTCTGCCACTCCAGTTCAGACATGGCCATATGCAAATCAGTCTGACCCTGTGCCTCATGGGAACAGTCCAGCCCGAACTGCCAAGCCATGCCTTCCCTGGACCGGAAACAAGCTTCCTAGGACCGGTTTCTGGCATTTCAGCCGTCTTCAGCCAGGCTTGCTTGAATCCAGTGGCAAAGTGAGCAAGGGACTCACGTCTGAGCATACCCTGCCAACTTATGGCGAACAAAGCGGTACAAAAGGGGGTGGTGATGGACGGAACATCAGAACCAATCAAACACTCACACCCAGTCAATAGATCTGGGTGTCCGGATTCAAGGACTCTGGAAAGTCTCACCGGGAGTTTCTGCAGAGGCGCCCAGGAACTGATGACTAGCTCCTCGACTTCCCCCAATCACCGCCTAAGTATATCAGACTCTATACTACGGGGGTGACCAGGGAAAGAGGGGAAACAAAACAAGGGAAGAAACAAGGGGATGAGCTCCAGACACTGTCTCTATCTTCGGTCTCTGCACAATGAAGTGGCTAAAAGAAAGAAGGAGTGGTTAGCTGACACAGAAGACAGCGACTTCCTATCCCACTCTCCCAGACCTGTGCTATACCTTATGTTTCCCTCCTTCTGGTCTTGGATAGCAGTGTAATGAGAAAGAGATGCTCCGGAAGCTGTAAGAACAAGGAGAGTGCACTAAGGACATGTATATATCAACCCAGCCTGGAGCACTATACCACTGACTTCACGTATGTGTATGCTCACCTAGATTCCCTCCCCAGAAGCGTGGAACTGTACAATCAGGGATGCGTCGGGCCACTGACAAGACCTTTTGAATGGCAAATGGAGTTATACAGTGCAGGAAATAAGTAAAGAAAGAGGCGACCTTTACTTGTTACCGGAGATCAGAAGGGTGAGTTCATTCCGGTGTAGTCACAGATGGGTCGCGGTGAGGAGACGCTGTAGTTGGAGGCTGATGGAAATCCGAGATGCAGCAGAAGTAACAAGGCAGGCTACGGGATGCTTACGGGGCTCAGGGAAGCAAGGAAACCATTCGTGCCGTACAACGTGGAGAATACCAGCCCGACCTACCACACGGGACGCTGAGTTCTCACCCTGGGGAACGCAGATCCAATCGGCAGATGGAGACCCTCTCATACGTTACCAAACACTACAACGGAATCCCTACCTCTTGCGAGAGATATAGCCTCGGAACATTCCTATCAAAGGTAAGGAGGACTCTGGACGACAGTGACGGCTGTCACGGGAGTAGATAGGAAGACAAACACGGAGATTGGAAGGAGAATCCAAGCGTTATGCAGGAAAGCTTCGGACCTTGGGGCTTCAGGAACAAACGAACGCAAAGCGCTATTTCCGGGGGAAGCGAGGCTTTTGTTCCTGCCTGACTCCTCCGCGCATGCGTGTTGTCAAGGCGCCATCTTTAGGTTGGCGCGGCGACAGTCCTGACACTGGGTTTGATCCATCACCGTTCTTTAGCCCACTCTGCCACCCCAGTTCAGACATGGCCATATGCAAATCAGTCTGACCCTGTGCCTCATGGGAACAGTCCAGCCCGAACTGCCAAGCCATGCCTTCCCTGGACCGGAAACAAGCTTCCTAGGACCGGTTTCTGGCATTTCAGCCGTCTTCAGCCAGGCTTGCTTGAATCCAGTGGCAAAGTGAGCAAGGGACTCACGTCTGAGCATACCCTGCCAACTTATGGCGAACAAAGCGGTACAAAAGGGGGTGGTGATGGACGGAACATCAGAACCAATCAAACACTCACACCCAGTCAATAGATCTGGGTTTGATCCATCACCGTTCTTTAGCCCACTCTGCCACCTTAGTTCAGACATGGCCATATGCAAATCAGTCTGACCCTGTGCCTCATGGGAACAGTCCAGCCCGAACTGCCAAGCCATGCCTTCCCTGGACCGGAAACAAGCTTCCTAGGACCGGTTTCTGGCATTTCAGCCGTCTTCAGCCAGGCTTGCTTGAATCCAGTGGCAAAGTGAGCAAGGGACTCACGTCTGAGCATATCCTGCCAACTTATGGCGAACAAAGCGGTACAAAAGGGGGTGGTGATGGACGGAACATCAGAACCAATCAAACACTCACACCCAGTCAATAGATCTGGGTTTGATCCATCACCGTTCTTTAGCCCACTCTGCCACCCCAGTTCAGACATGGCCATATGCAAATCAGTCTGACCCTGTGCCTCATGGGAACAGTCCAGCCCGAACTGCCAAGCCATGCCTTCCCTGGACCGGAAACAAGCTTCCTAGGACCGGTTTCTGTCATTTCAGCCGTCTTCAGCCAGGCTTGCTTGAATCCAGTGGCAAAGTGAGCAAGGGACTCACGTCTGAGCATACCCTGCCAACTTATGGCGCACAAAGCGGTACAAAAGGGGGTGGTGATGGACGGAACATCAGAACCAATCAAACACTCACACCCAGTCAATAGATCTGGGTTTGATCCATCACCGTTCTTTAGCTCACTCTGCCACTCCAGTTCAGACATGGCCATATGCAAATCAGTCTGACCCTGTGCCTCATGGGAACAGTCCAGCCCGAACTGCCAAGCCATGCCTTCCCTGGACCGGAAACAAGCTTCCTAGGACCGGTTTCTGGCATTTCAGCCGTCTTCAGCCAGGCTTGCTTGAATCCAGTGGCAAAGTGAGCAAGGGACTCACGTCTGAGCATACCCTGCCAACTTATGGCGAACAAAGCGGTACAAAAGGGGGTGGTGATGGACGGAACATCAGAACCAATCAAACACTCACACCCAGTCAATAGATCTGGGTTTGATCCATCACCGTTCTTTAGCCCACTCTGCCACCTTAGTTCAGACATGGCCATATGCAAATCAGTCTGACCCTGTGCCTCATGGGAACAGTCCAGCCCGAACTGCCAAGCCATGCCTTCCCTGGACCGGAAACAAGCTTCCTAGGACCGGTTTCTGGCATTTCAGCCGTCTTCAGCCAGGCTTGCTTGAATCCAGTGGCAAAGTGAGCAAGGGACTCACGTCTGAGCATATCCTGCCAACTTATGGCGAACAAAGCGGTACAAAAGGGGGTGGTGATGGACGGAACATCAGAACCAATCAAACACTCACACCCAGTCAATAGATCTGGGTTTGATCCATCACCGTTCTTTAGCCCACTCTGCCACTCCAGTTCAGACATGGCCATATGCAAATCAGTCTGACCCTGTGCCTCATGGGAACAGTCCAGCCCGAACTGCCAAGCCATGCCTTCCCTGGACCGGAAACAAGCTTCCTAGGACCGGTTTCTGGCATTTCAGCCGTCTTCAGCCAGGCTTGCTTGAATCCAGTGGCAAAGTGAGCAAGGGACTCACGTCTGAGCATATCCTGCCAACTTATGGCGAACAAAGCGGTACAAAAGGGGGTGGTGATGGACGGAACATCAGAACCAATCAAACACTCACACCCAGTCAATAGATCTGGGTTTGATCCATCACCGTTCTTTAGCCCACTCTGCCACCCCAGTTCAGACATGGCCATATGCAAATCAGTCTGACCCTGTGCCTCATGGGAACAGTCCAGCCCGAACTGCCAAGCCATGCCTTCCCTGGACCGGAAACAAGCTTCCTAGGACCGGTTTCTGTCATTTCAGCCGTCTTCAGCAAGGCTTGCTTGAATCCAGTGGCAAAATGAGCAAGGGACTCACGTCTGAGCATACCCTGCCAACTTATGGCGCACAAAGCGGTACAAAAGGGGGTGGTGATGGACGGAACATCAGAACCAATCAAACACTCACACCCAGTCAATAGATCTGGGTTTGATCCATCACCGTTCTTTAGCTCACTCTGCCACTCCAGTTCAGACATGGCCATATGCAAATCAGTCTGACCCTGTGCCTCATGGGAACAGTCCAGCCCGAACTGCCAAGCCATGCCTTCCCTGGACCGGAAACAAGCTTCCTAGGACCGGTTTCTGGCATTTCAGCCGTCTTCAGCCAGGCTTGCTTGAATCCAGTGGCAAAGTGAGCAAGGGACTCACGTCTGAGCATACCCTGCCAACTTATGGCGAACAAAGCGGTACAAAAGGGGGTGGTGATGGACGGAACATCAGAACCAATCAAACACTCACACCCAGTCAATAGATCTGGGTGTCCGGATTCAAGGACTCTGGAAAGTCTCACCGGGAGTTTCTGCAGAGGCGCCCAGGAACTGATGACTAGCTCCTCGACTTCCCCCAATCACCGCCTAAGTATATCAGACTCTATACTACGGGGGTGACCAGGGAAAGAGGGGAAACAAAACAAGGGAAGAAACAAGGGGATGAGCTCCAGACACTGTCTCTATCTTCGGTCTCTGCACAATGAAGTGGCTAAAAGAAAAAAGGAGTGGTTAGCTGACACAGAAGACAGCGACTTCCTATCCCACTCTCCCAGACCTGTGCTATACCTTATGTTTCCCTCCTTCTGGTCTTGGATAGCAGTGTAATGAGAAAGAGATGCTCCGGAAGCTGTAAGAACAAGGAGAGTGCACTAAGGACATGTATATATCAACCCAGCCTGGAGCACTATACCACTGACTTCACGTATGTGTATGCTCACCTAGATTCCCTCCCCAGAAGCGTGGAACTGTACAATCAGGGATGCGTCGGGCCACTGACAAGACCTTTTGAATGGCAAATGGAGTTATACAGTGCAGGAAATAAGTAAAGAAAGAGGCGACCTTTACTTGTTACCGGAGATCAGAAGGATGAGTTCATTCCGGTGTAGTCACAGATGGGTCGCGGTGAGGAGACGCTGTAGTTGGAGGCTGATGGAAATCCGAGATGCAGCAGAAGTAACAAGGCAGGCTACGGGATGCTTACGGGGCTCAGGGAAGCAAGGAAACCATTCGTGCCGTACAACGTGGAGAATACCAGCCCGACCTACCACACGGGACGCTGAGTTCTCACCCTGGGGAACGCAGATCCAATCGGCAGATGGAGACCCTCTCATACGTTACCAAACACTACAACGGAATCCCTACCTCTTGCGAGAGATTTAGCCTCGGAACATTCCTATCAAAGGTAAGGAGGACTCTGGACGACAGTGACGGCTGTCACGGGAGTAGATAGGAAGACAAACACGGAGATTGGAAGGAGAATCCAAGCGTTATGCAGGAAAGCTTCGGACCTTGGGGCTTCAGGAACAAACGAACGCAAAGCGCTATTTCCGGGGGAAGCGAGGCTTTTGTTCCTGCCTGACTCCTCCGCGCATGCGTGTTGTCAAGGCGCCATCTTTAGGGTGGCGCGGCGACAGTCCTGACACTGGGTTTGATCCATCACCGTTCTTTAGCCCACTCTGCCACCCCAGTTCAGACATGGCCATATGCAAATCAGTCTGACCCTGTGCCTCATGGGAACAGTCCAGCCCGAACTGCCAAGCCATGCCTTCCCTGGACCGGAAACAAGCTTCCTAGGACCGGTTTCTGGCATTTCAGCCGTCTTCAGCCAGGCTTGCTTGAATCCAGTGGCAAAGTGAGCAAGGGACTCACGTCTGAGCATACCCTGCCAACTTATGGCGAACAAAGCGGTACAAAAGGGGGTGGTGATGGATGGAACATCAGAACCAATCAAACACTCACACCCAGTCAATAGATCTGGGTTTGATCCATCACCGTTCTTTAGCCCACTCTGCCACCCCAGTTCAGACATGGCCATATGCAAATCAGTCTGACCCTGTGCCTCATGGGAACAGTCCAGCCCGAACTGCCAAGCCATGACTTCCCTGGACCGGAAACAAGCTTCCTAGGACCGGTTTCTGGCATTTCAGCCGTCTTCAGCCAGGCTTGCTTGAATCCAGTGGCAAAGTGAGCAAGGGACTCACGTCTGAGCATACCCTGCCAACTTTTGGCGAACAAAGCGGTACAAAAGGGGGTGGTGATGGACGGAACATCAGAACCAATCAAACACTCACACCCAGTCAATAGATCTGGGTTTGATCCATCACCGTTCTTTATCCCACTCTGCCACCCCAGTTCAGACATGGCCATATGCAAATCAGTCTGACCCTGTGCCTCATGGGAACAGTCCAGCCCGAACTGCCAAGCCATGCCTTCCCTGGACCGGAAACAAGCTTCCTAGAACCGGTTTCTGGCATTTCAGCCGTCTTCAGCCAGGCTTGCTTGAATCCAGTGGCAAAGTGAGCAAGGGACTCACGTCTGAGCATACCCTGCCAACTTTTGGCGAACAAAGCGGTACAAAAGGGGGTGGTGATGGACGGAACATCAGAACCAATCAAACACTCACACCCAGTCAATAGATCTGGGTTTGATCCATCACCGTTCTTTAGCCCACTCTGCCACCCCAGTTCAGACATGGCCATATGCAAATCAGTCTGACCCTGTGCCTCATGGGAACAGTCCAGCCCGAACTGCCTAGCCATGCCTTCCCTGGACCGGAAACAAGCTTCCTAGGACCGGTTTATGGCATTTCAGCCGTCTTCAGTCAGGCTTGCTTGAATCCAGTGGCAAAGTGAGCAAGGGACTCACGTCTGAGCATACCCTGCCAACTTATGGCGAACAAAGCGGTACAAAAGGGGGTGGTGATGGACGGAACATCAGAACCAATCAAACACTCACACCCAGTCAATAGATCTGGGTTTGATCCATCACCGTTCTTTAGCCCACTCTGCCACCCCAGTTCAGACATGGCCATATGCAAATCAGTCTGACCCTGTGCCTCATGGGAACAGTCCAGCCCGAACTGCCAAGCCATGCCTTCCCTGGACCGGAAACAAGCTTCCTAGGACCGGTTTCTGGCATTTCAGCCGTCTTCAGCCAGGCTTGCTTGAATCCAGTGGCAAAGTGAGCAAGGGACTCACGTCTGAGCATATCCTGCCAACTTATGGCGAACAAAGCGGTACAAAAGGGGGTGGTGATGGACGGAACATCAGAACCAATCAAACACTCACACCCAGTCAATAGATCTGGGTTTGATCCATCACCATTCTTTAGCCCACTCTGCCACCCCAGTTCAGACATGGCCATATGCAAATCAGTCTGACCCTGTGCCTCATGGGAACAGTCCAGCCCGAACTGCCAAGCCATGCCTTCCCTGGACCAGAAACAAGCTTCCTAGGACCGGTTTCTGTCATTTCAGCCGTTCAGCCAGGCTTGCTTGAATCCAGTGGCAAAGTGAGCAAGGGACTCACGTCTGAGCATACCCTGCCAACTTATGGCGCACAAAGCGGTACAAAAGGGGGTGGTGATGGACGGAACATCAGAACCAATCAAACACTCACACCCAGTCAATAGATCTGGGTTTGATCCATCACCGTTCTTTATCCCACTCTGCCACCCCAGTTCAGACATGGCCATATGCAAATCAGTCTGACCCTGTGCCTCATGGGAACAGTCCAGCCCGAACTGCCAAGCCATGCCTTCCCTGGACCGGAAACAAGCTTCCTAGAACCGGTTTCTGGCATTTCAGCCGTCTTCAGCCAGGCTTGCTTGAATCCAGTGGCAAAGTGAGCAAGGGACTCACGTCTGAGCATACCCTGCCAACTTTTGGCGAACAAAGCGGTACAAAAGGGGGTGGTGATGGACGGAACATCAGAACCAATCAAACACTCACACCCAGTCAATAGATCTGGGTTTGATCCATCACCGTTCTTTAGCCCACTCTGCCACCCCAGTTCAGACATGGCCATATGCAAATCAGTCTGACCCTGTGCCTCATGGGAACAGTCCAGCCCGAACTGCCAAGCCATGCCTTCCCTGGACCGGAAACAAGCTTCCTAGGACCGGTTTCTGGCATTTCAGCCGTCTTCAGCCAGGCTTGCTTGAATCCAGTGGCAAAGTGAGCAAGGGACTCACGTCTGAGCATACCCTGCCAACTTATGGCGCACAAAGCGGTACAAAAGGGGGTGGTGATGGACGGAACATCAGAACCAATCAAACACTCACACCCAGTCAATAGATCTGGGTTTGATCCATCACCGTTCTTTAGCCCACTCTGCCACCCCAGTTCAGACATGGCCATATGCAAATCAGTCTGACCCTGTGCCTCATGGGAACAGTCCAGCCCGAACTGCCTAGCCATGTCTTCCCTGGACCGGAAACAAGCTTCCTAGGACCGGTTTCTGGCATTTCAGCCGTCTTCAGTCAGGCTTGCTTGAATCCAGTGGCAAAGTGAGCAAGGGACTCACGTCTGAGCATACCCTGCCAACTTATGGCGAACAAAGCGGTACAAAAGGGGGTGGTGATGGACGGAACATCAGAACCAATCAAACACTCACACCCAGTCAATAGATCTGGGTGTCCGGATTCAAGGACTCTGGAAAGTCTCACCGGGAGTTTCTGCAGAGGCACCCAGGAACTGATGACTAGCTCCTCGACTTCCCCCAATCACCGCCTAAGTATATCAGACTCTATACTACGGGGGTGACCAGGGAAAGAGGGGAAATAAAACAAGGGAAGAAACAAGGGGATGAGCTCCAGACACTGTCTCTATCTTCGGTCTCTGCACAATGAAGTGGCTAAAAGAAAGAAGGAGTGGTTAGCTGACACAGAAGACAGCGACTTCCTATCCCACTCTCCCAGACCTGTGCTATACCTTATGTTTCCCTCCTTCTGGTCTTGGATAGCAGTGTAATGAGAAAGAGATGCTCCGGAAGCTGTAAGAACAAGGAGAGTGCACTAAGGACATGTATATATCAACCCAGCCTGGAGCACTATACCACTGACTTCACGTATGTGTATGCTCACCTAGATTCCCTCCCCAGAAGCGTGGAACTGTACAATCAGGGATGCGTCGGGCCACTGACAAGACCTTTTGAATGGCAAATGGAGTTATACAGTGCAGGAAATAAGTAAAGAAAGAGGCGACCTTTACTTGTTACCGGAGATCAGAAGGGTGAGTTCATTCCGGTGTAGTCACAGATGGGTCGCGGTGAGGAGACGCTGTAGTTGGAGGCTGATGGAAATCCGAGATGCAGCAGAAGTAACAAGGCAGGCTACGGGATGCTTACGGGGCTCAGGGAAGCAAGGAAACCATTCGTGCCGTACAACGTGGAGAATACCAGCCCGACCTACCACACGGGACGCTGAGTTCTCACCCTGGGGAACGCAGATCCAATCGGCAGATGGAGACCCTCTCATACGTTACCAAACACTACAACGGAATCCCTACCTCTTGCGAGAGATATAGCCTCGGAACATTCCTATCAAAGGTAAGGAGGACTCTGGACGACAGTGACGGCTGTCACGGGAGTAGATAGGAAGACAAACACGGAGATTGGAAGGAGAATCCAAGCGTTATGCAGGAAAGCTTCGGACCTTGGGGCTTCAGGAACAAACGAACGCAAAGCGCTATTTCCGGGGGAAGCCAGGCTTTTGTTCCTGCCTGACTCCTCCGCGCATGCGTGTTGTCAAGGCGCCATCTTTAGGTTGGCGCGGCGACAGTCCTGACACTGGGTTTGATCCATCACCGTTCTTTAGCCCACTCTGCCACCCCAGTTCAGACATGGCCATATGCAAATCAGTCTGACCCTGTGCCTCATGGGAACAGTCCAGCCCGAACTGCCAAGCCATGCCTTCCCTGGACCGGAAACAAGCTTCCTAGGACCGGTTTCTGGCATTTCAGCCGTCTTCAGCCAGGCTTGCTTGAATCCAGTGGCAAAGTGAGCAAGGGACTCACGTCTGAGCATACCCTGCCAACTTATGGCGAACAAAGCGGTACAAAAGGGGGTGGTGATGGACGGAACATCAGAACCAATCAAACACTCACACCCTGTCAATAGATCTGGGTTTGATCCATCACCGTTCTTTAGCCCACTCTGCCACCCCAGTTCAGACATGGCCATATGCAAATCAGTCTGACCCTGTGCCTCATTGGAACAGTCCAGCCCGAACTGCCAAGCCATGACTTCCCTGGACCGGAAACAAGCTTCCTAGGACCGGTTTCTGGCATTTCAGCCGTCTTCAGCCAGGCTTGCTTGAATGCAGTGGCAAAGTGAGCAAGGGACTCACGTCTGAGCATACCCTGCCAACTTTTGGCGAACAAAGCGGTACAAAAGGGGGTGGTGATGGACGGAACATCAGAACCAATCAAACACTCACACCCAGTCAATAGATCTGGGTTTGATCCATCACCGTTCTTTATCCCTCTCTGCCACCCCAGTTCAGACATGGCCATATGCAAATCAGTCTGACCCTGTGCCTCATGGGAACAGTCCAGCCCGAACTGCCAAGCCATGCCTTCCCTGGACCGGAAACAAGCTTCCTAGAACCGGTTTCTGGCATTTCAGCCGTCTTCAGCCAGGCTTGCTTGAATCCAGTGGCAAAGTGAGCAAGGGACTCACGTCTGAGCATACCCTGCCAACTTTTGGCGAACAAAGCGGTACAAAAGGGGGTGGTGATGGACGGAACATCAGAACCAATCAAACACTCACACCCAGTCAATAGATCTGGGTTTGATCCATCACCGTTCTTTAGCCCACTCTGCCACCCCAGTTCAGACATGGCCATATGCAAATCAGTCTGACCCTGTGCCTCATGGGAACAGTCCAGCCCGAACTGCCAAGCCATGCCTTCCCTGGACCGGAAACAAGCTTCCTAGGACCGGTTTCTGGCATTTCAGCCGTCTTCCGCCAGGCTTGCTTGAATCCAGTGGCAAAGTGAGCAAGGGACTCACGTCTGAGCATACCCTGCCAACTTATGGCGCACAAAGCGGTACAAAAGGGGGTGGTGATGGACGGAACATCAGAACCAATCAAACACTCACACCCAGTCAATAGATCTGGGTTTGATCCATCACCGTTCTTTAGCCCACTCTGCCACCCCAGTTCAGACATGGCCATATGCAAATTAGTCTGACCCTGTGCCTCATGGGAACAGTCCAGCCCGAACTGCCTAGCCATGTCTTCCCTGGACCGGAAACAAGCTTCCTAGGACCGGTTTCTGGCATTTCAGCCGTCTTCAGTCAGGCTTGCTTGAATCCAGTGGCAAAGTGAGCAAAGGACTCACGTCTGAGCATACCCTGCCAACTTATGGCGAACAAAGCGGTACAAAAGGGGGTGGTGATGGACGGAACATCAGAACCAATCAAACACTCACACCCAGTCAATAGATCTGGGTTTGATCCATCACCGTTCTTTAGCCCACTCTGCCACCCCAGTTCAGACATGGCCATATGCAAATCAGTCTGACCCTGTGCCTCATGGGAACAGTCCAGCCCGAACTGCCAAGCCATGCCTTCCCTGGACCGGAAACAAGCTTCCTAGGACCGGTTTCTGGCATTTCAGCCGTCTTCAGCCAGGCTTGCTTGAATCCAGTGGCAAAGTGAGCAAGGGACTCACGTCTGAGCATACCCTGCCAACTTATGGCGAACAAAGCGGTACAAAAGGGGGTGGTGATGGACGGAACATCAGAACCAATCAAACACTCACACCCAGTCAATAGATCTGGGTTTGATCCATCACCGTTCTTTAGCCCACTCTGCCACCTTAGTTCAGACATGGCCATATGCAAATCAGTCTGACCCTGTGCCTCATGGGAACAGTCCAGCCCGAACTGCCAAGCCATGCCTTCCCTGGACCGGAAACAAGCTTCCTAGGACCGGTTTCTGGCATTTCAGCCGTCTTCAGCCAGGCTTGCTTGAATCCAGTGGCAAAGTGAGCAAGGGACTCACGTCTGAGCATATCCTGCCAACTTATGGCGAACAAAGCGGTACAAAAGGGGGTGGTGATGGACGGAACATCAGAACCAATCAAACACTCACACCCAGTCAATAGATCTGGGTTTGATCCATCACCGTTCTTTAGCCCACTCTGCCACCCCAGTTCAGACATGGCCATATGCAAATCAGTCTGACCCTGTGCCTCATGGGAACAGTCCAGCCCGAACTGCCAAGCCATGCCTTCCCTGGACCGGAAACAAGCTTCCTAGGACCGGTTTCTGTCATTTCAGCCGTCTTCAGCCAGGCTTGCTTGAATCCAGTGGCAAAGTGAGCAAGGGACTCACGTCTGAGCATACCCTGCCAGCTTATGGCGCACAAAGCGGTACAAAAGGGGGTGGTGATGGACGGAACATCAGAACCAATCAAACACTCACACCCAGTCAATAGATCTGGGTTTGATCCATCACCGTTCTTTAGCTCACTCTGCCACTCCAGTTCAGACATGGCCATATGCAAATCAGTCTGACCCTGTGCCTCATGGGAACAGTCCAGCCCGAACTGCCAAGCCATGCCTTCCCTGGACCGGAAACAAGCTTCCTAGGACCGGTTTCTGGCATTTCAGCCGTCTTCAGCCAGGCTTGCTTGAATCCAGTGGCAAAGTGAGCAAGGGACTCACGTCTGAGCATACCCTGCCAACTTATGGCGAACAAAGCGGTACAAAAGGGGGTGGTGATGGACGGAACATCAGAGCCAATCAAACACTCACACCCAGTCAATAGATCTGGGTGTCCGGATTCAAGGACTCTGGAAAGTCTCACCGGGAGTTTCTGCAGAGGCGCCCAGGAACTGATGACTAGCTCCTCGACTTCCCCCAATCACCGCCTAAGTATATCAGACTCTATACTACGGGGATGACCAGGGAAAGAGGGGAAACAAAACAAGGGAAGAAACAAGGGGATGAGCTCCAGACACTGTCTCTATCTTCGGTCTCTGCACAATGAAGTGGCTAAAAGAAAGAAGGAGTGGTTAGCTGACACAGAAGACAGCGACTTCCTATCCCACTCTCCCAGACCTGTGCTATACCTTATGTTTCCCTCCTTCTGGTCTTGGATAACAGTGTAATGAGAAAGAGATGCTCCGGAAGCTGTAAGAACAAGGAGAGTGCACTAAGGACATGTATATATCAACCCAGCCTGGAGCACTATACCACTGACTTCACGTATGTGTATGCTCACCTAGATTCCCTCCCCAGAAGCGTGGAACTGTACAATCAGGGATGCGTCGGGCCACTGACAAGACCTTTTGAATGGCAAATGGAGTTATACAGTGCAGGAAATAAGTAAAAAAAGAGGCGACCTTTACTTGTTACCGGAGATCAGAAGGGTGAGTTCATTCCGGTGTAGTCACAGATGGGTCGCGGTGAGGAGACGCTGTAGTTGGAGGCTGATGGAAATCCGAGATGCAGCAGAAGTAACAAGGCAGGCTACGGGATGCTTACGGGGCTCAGGGAAGCAAGGAAACCATTCGTGCCGTACAACGTGGAGAATACCAGCCCGACCTACCACACGGGACGCTGAGTTCTCACCCTGGGGAACGCAGATCCAATCGGCAGATGGAGACTCTCTCATACGTTACCAAACACTACAACGGAATCCCTACCTCTTGCGAGAGATATAGCCTCGGAACATTCCTATCAAAGGTAAGGAGGACTCTGGACGACAGTGACGGCTGTCACGGGAGTAGATAGGAAGACAAACACGGAGATTGGAAGGAGAATCCAAGCGTTATGCAGGAAAGCTTCGGACCTTGGGGCTTCAGGAACAAACGAACGCAAAGCGCTATTTCCGGGGGAAGCGAGGCTTTTGTTCCTGCCTGACTCCTCCGCGCATGCGTGTTGTCAAGGCGCCATCTTTAGGTTGGCGCGGCGACAGTCCTGACACTGGGTTTGATCCATCACCGTTCTTTAGCCCACTCTGCCACCCCAGTTCAGACATGGCCATATGCAAATCAGTCTGACCCTGTGCCTCATGGGAACAGTCCAGCCCGAACTGCCAAGCCATGCCTTCCCTGGACCGGAAACAAGCTTCCTAGGACCGGTTTCTGGCATTTCAGCCGTCTTCAGCCAGGCTTGCTTGAATCCAGTGGCAAAGTGAGCAAGGGACTCACGTCTGAGCATACCCTGCCAACTTATGGCGAACAAAGCGGTACAAAAGGGGGTGGTGATGGACGGAACATCAGAACCAATCAAACACTCACACCCAGTCAATAGATCTGGGTTTGATCCATCACCGTTCTTTAGCCCACTCTGCCACCCCAGTTCAGACATGGCCATATGCAAATCAGTCTGACCCTGTGCCTCATGGGAACAGTCCAGCCCGAACTGCCAAGCCATGACTTCCCTGGACCGGAAACAAGCTTCCTAGGACCGGTTTCTGGCATTTCAGCCGTCTTCAGCCAGGCTTGCTTGAATCCAGTGGCAAAGTGAGCAAGGGACTCACGTCTGAGCATACCCTGCCAACTTTTGGCGAACAAAGCGGTACAAAAGGGGGTGGTGATGGACGGAACATCAGAACCAATCAAACACTCACACCCAGTCAATAGATCTGGGTTTGATCCATCACCGTTCTTTAGCCCACTCTGCCACCCCAGTTCAGACATGGCCATATGCAAATCAGTCTGACCCTGTGCCTCATGGGAACAGTCCAGCCCGAACTGCCAAGCCATGCCTTCCCTGGACCGGAAACAAGCATCCTAGGACCGGTTTCTGGCATTTCAGCCGTCTTCAGCCAGGCTTGCTTGAATCCAGTGGCAAAGTGAGCAAGGGACTCACGTCTGAGCATACCCTGCCAACTTATGGCGAACAAAGCAGTACAAAAGGGAGTGGTGATGGACGGAACATCAGAACCAATCAAACACTCACACCCAGTCAATAGATCTGGGTTTGATCCATCACCGTTCTTTAGCCCACTCTGCCACCCCAGTTCAGACATGGCCATATGCAAATCAGTCTGACCCTGTGCCTCATGGGAACAGTCCAGCCCGAACAGCCAAGCCATGCCTTCCCTGGACCGGAAACAAGCTTCCTAGGACCGGTTTCTGGCATTTCAGCCGTCTTCAGCCAGGCTTGCTTGAATCCAGTGGCAAAGTGAGCAAGGGACTCACGTCTGAGCATATCCTGCCAACTTATGGCGAACAAAGCGGTGCAAAAGGGGGTGGTGATGGACGGAACATCAGAACCAATCAAACACTCACACCCAGTCAATAGATCTGGGTTTGATCCATCACTGTTCTTTAGCCCACTCTGCCACCCCAGTTCAGACATGGCCATATGCAAATCAGTCTGACCCTGTGCCTCATGGGAACAGTCCAGCCCGAACTGCCAAGCCATGCCTTCCCTGGACCGGAAACAAGCTTCCTAGGACCGGTTTCTGGCATTTCAGCCGTCTTCAGCCAGGCTTGCTTGAATCCAGTGGCAAAGTGAGCAAGGGACTCACGTCTGAGCATATCCTGCCAACTTATGGCGAACAAAGCGGTACAAAAGGGGGTGGTGATGGACGGAACATCAGAACCAATCAAACACTCACACCCAGTCAATAGATCTGGGTTTGATCCATCACCGTTCTTTAGCCCACTCTGCCACCCCAGTTCAGACATGGCCATATGCAAATCAGTCTGACCCTGTGCCTCATGGGAACAGTCCAGCCCGAACTGCCAAGCCATGCCTTCCCTGGACCGGAAACAAGCTTCCTAGGACCGGTTTCTGGCATTTCAGCCGTCTTCAGCCAGGCTTGCTTGAATCCAGTGGCAAAGTGAGCAAGGGACTCACGTCTGAGCATACCCTGCCAACTTTTGGCGAACAAAGCGGTACAAAAGGGGGTGGTGATGGACGGAACATCAGAACCAATCAAACACTCACACCCAGTCAATAGATCTGGGTTTGATCCATCACCGTTTTTTAGCCCACTCTGCCACCCCAGTTCAGACATGGCCATATGCAAATCAGTCTGACCCTGTGCCTCATGGGAACAGTCCAGCCCGAACTGCCAAGCCATGCCTTCCCTGGACCGGAAACAAGCTTCCTAGGACCGGTTTCTGGCATTTCAGCCGTCTTCAGCCAGGCTTGCTTGAATCCAGTGGCAAAGTGAGCAAGGGACTCACGTCTGAGCATACCCTGCCAACTTATGGCGAACAAAGCAGTACAAAAGGGGGTGGTGATGGACGGAACATCAGAACCAATCAAACACTCACACCCAGTCAATAGATCTGGGTTTGATCCATCACCGTTCTGTAGCCCACTCTGCCACCCCAGTTCAGACATGGCCATATGCAAATCAGTCTGACCCTGTGCCTCATGGGAACAGTCCAGCCCGAACTGCCAAGCCATGCCTTCCCTGGACCGGAAACAAGCTTCCTAGGACCGGTTTCTGGCATTTCAGCCGTCTTCAGCCAGGCTTGCTTGAATCCAGTGGCAAAGTGAGCAAGGGACTCACGTCTGAGCATATCCTGCCAACTTATGGCGAACAAAGCGGTACAAAAGGGGGTGGTGATGGACGGAACATCAGAACCAATCAAACACTCACACCCAGTCAATAGATCTGGGTTTGATCCATCACTGTTCTTTAGCCCACTCTGCCACCCCAGTTCAGACATGGCCATATGCAAATCAGTCTGACCCTGTGCCTCATGGGAACAGTCCAGCCCGAACTGCCAAGCCATGCCTTCCCTGGACCGGAAACAAGCTTCCTAGGACCGGTTTCTGTCATTTCAGCCGTCTTCAGCCAGGCTTGCTTGAATCCAGTGGCAAAGTGAGCAAGGGACTCACGTCTGAGCATACCCTGCCAACTTATGGCGCACAAAGCGGTACAAAAGGGGGTGGTGATGGACGGAACATCAGAACCAATCAAACACTCACACCCAGTCAATAGATCTGGGTGTCCGGATTCAAGGATTCTGGAAAGTCTCACCGGGAGTTTCTGCAGAGGCGCCCAGGAACTGATGACTAGCTCCTCGACTTCCCCCAATCACCGCCTAAGTATATCAGACTCTATACTACGGGGGTGACCAGGGAAAGAGGGGAAACAAAACAAGGGAAGAAACAAGGGGATGAGCTCCAGACACTGTCTCTATCTTCGGTCTCTGCACAATGAAGTGGCTAAAAGAAAGAAGGAGTGGTTAGCTGACACAGAAGACAGCGACTTCCTATCCCACTCTCCCAGACCTGTGCTATACCTTATGTTTCCCTCCTTCTGGTCTTGGCTAGCAGTGCAATGAGAAAGAGATGCTCCGGAAGCTGTAAGAACAAGGAGAGTGCACTAAGGACATGTATATATCAACCCAGCCTGGAGCACTATACCACTGACTTCACGTATGTGTATGCTCACCTAGATTCCCTCCCCAGAAGCGTGGAACTGTACAATCAGGGATGCGTCGGGCCACTGACAAGACCTTTTGAATGGCAAATGGAGTTATACAGTGCAGGAAATAAGTAAAGAAAGAGGCGACCTTTACTTGTTACCGGAGATCAGAAGGGTGAGTTCATTCCGGTGTAGTCACAGATGGGTCGCGGTGAGGAGACGCTGTAGTTGGAGGCTGATGGAAATCCGAGATGCAGCAGAAGTAACAAGGCAGGCTACGGGATGCTTACGGGGCTCAGGGAAGCAAGGAAACCATTTGTGCCGTACAACGTGGAGAATACCAGCCCGACCTACCACACGGGACGCTGAGTTCTCACCCTGGGGAACGCAGATCCAATCGGCAGATGGAGACCCTCTCACACGTTACCAAACACTACAACGGAATCCCTACCTCTTGCGAGAAATATAGCCTCGGAACATTCCTATCAAAGGTAACGAGGACTCTGGACGACAGTGACGGCTGTCACGGGAGTAGATAGGAAGACAAACACGGAGATTGGAAGGAGAATCCAAGCGTTATGCAGGAAAGCTTCGGACCTTGGGGCTTCAGGAACAAACGAACGCAAAGCGCTATTTCCGGGGGAAGCCAGGCTTTTGTTCCTGCCTGACTCCTACGCGCATGCGTGTTGTCAAGGCGCCATCTTTAGGTTGGCGCGGCGACAGTCCTGACACTGGGTTTGATCCATCACCGTTCTTTAGCCCACTCTGCCACCCCAGTTCAGACATGGCCATATGCAAATCAGTCTGACCCTGTGCCTCATGGGAACAGTCCAGCCCGAACTGCCAAGCCATGCCTTCCCTGGACCGGAAACAAGCTTCCTAGGACCGGTTTCTGGCATTTCAGCCGTCTTCAGCCAGGCTTGCTTGAATCCAGTGGCAAAGTGAGCAAGGTACTCACGTCTGAGCATACCCTGCCAACTTATGGCGAACAAAGCGGTACAAAAGGGGGTGGTGATGGACGGAACATCAGAACCAATCAAACACTCACACCCAGTCAATAGATCTGGGTTTGATCCATCACTGTTCTTTAGCCCACTCTGCCACCCCAGTTCAGACATGGCCATATGCAAATCAGTCTGACCCTGTGCCTCATGGGAACAGTCCAGCCCGAACTGCCAAGCCATGCCTTCCCTGGACCGGAAACAAGCTTCCTAGGACCGGTTTCTGGCATTTCAGCCGTCTTCAGCCAGGCTTGCTTGAATCCAGTGGCAAAGTGAGCAAGGGACTCACGTCTGAGCATATCCTGCCAACTTATGGCGAACAAAGCGGTACAAAAGGGGGTGGTGATGGACGGAACATCAGAACCAATCAAACACTCACACCCAGTCAATAGATCTGGGTTTGATCCATCACCGTTCTTTAGCCCACTCTGCCACCCCAGTTCAGACATGGCCATATGCAAATCAGTCTGACCCTGTGCCTCATGGGAACAGTCCAGCCCGAACTGCCAAGCCATGACTTCCCTGGACCGGAAACAAGCTTCCTAGGACCGGTTTCTGGCATTTCAGCCGTCTTCAGCCAGGCTTGCTTGAATCCAGTGGCAAAGTGAGCAAGGGACTCACGTCTGAGCATACCCTGCCAACGTTTGGCGAACAAAGCGGTACAAAAGGGGGTGGTGATGGACGGAACATCAGAACCAATCAAACACTCACACCCAGTCAATAGATCTGGGTTTGATCCATCACCGTTCTTTAGCCCACTCTGCCACCCCAGTTCAGACATGGCCATATGCAAATCAGTCTGACCCTGTGCCTCATGGGAACAGTCCAGCCCGAACTGCCAAGCCATGCCTTCCCTGGACCGGAAACAAGCTTCCTAGGACCGGTTTCTGGCATTTCAGCCGTCTTCAGCCAGGCTTGCTTGAATCCAGTGGCAAAGTGAGCAAGGGACTCACGTCTGAGCATACCCTGCCAACTTATGGCGAACAAAGCAGTACAAAAGGGGGTGGTGATGGACGGAACATCAGAACCAATCAAACACTCACACCCAGTCAATAGATCTGGGTTTGATCCATCACCGTTCTTTAGCCCACTCTGCCACCCCAGTTCAGACATGGCCATATGCAAATCAGTCTGACCCTGTGCCTCATGGGAACAGTCCAGCCCGAACTGCCAAGCCATGCCTTCCCTGGACCGGAAACAAGCTTCCTAGGACCGGTTTCTGGCATTTCAGCCGTCTTCAGCCAGGCTTGCTTGAATCCAGTGGCAAAGTGAGCAAGGGACTCACGTCTGAGCATATCCTGCCAACTTATGGCGAACAAAGCGGTACAAAAGGGGGTGGTGATGGACGGAACATCAGAACCAATCAAACACTCACACCCAGTCAATAGATCTGGGTTTGATCCATCACTGTTCTTTAGCCCACTCTGCCACCCCAGTTCAGACATGGCCATATGCAAATCAGTCTGACCCTGTGCCTCATGGGAACAGTCCAGCCCGAACTGCCAAGCCATGCCTTCCCTGGACCGGAAACAAGCTTCCTAGGACCGGTTTCTGTCATTTCAGCCGTCTTCAGCCAGGCTTGCTTGAATCCAGTGGCAAAGTGAGCAAGGGACTCACGTCTGAGCATATCCTGCCAACTTATGGCGCACAAAGCGGTACAAAAGGGGGTGGTGATGGACGGAACATCAGAACCAATCAAACACTCACACCCAGTCAATAGATCTGGGTTTGATCCATCACCGTTCTTTAGCTCACTCTGCCACTCCAGTTCAGACATGGCCATATGCAAATCAGTCTGACCCTGTGCCTCATGGGAACAGTCCAGCCCGAACTGCCAAGCCATGCCTTCCCTGGACCGGAAACAAGCTTCCTAGGACCGGTTTCTGGCATTTCAGCCGTCTTCAGCCAGGCTTGCTTGAATCCAGTGGCAAAGTGAGCAAGGGACTCACGTCTGAGCATACCCTGCCAACTTATGGCGAACAAAGCGGTACAAAAGGGGGTGGTGATGGACGGAACATCAGAACCAATCAAACACTCACACCCAGTCAATAGATCTGGGTGTCCGGATTCAAGGACTCTGGAAAGTCTCACCGGGAGTTTCTGCAGAGGCGCCCAGGAACTGATGACTAGCTCCTCGACTTCCCCCAATCACCGCCTAAGTATATCAGACTCTATACTACGGGGGTGACCAGGGAAAGAGGGGAAACAAAACAAGGGAAGAAACAAGGGGATGAGCTCCAGACACTGTCTCTATCTTCGGTCTCTGCACAATGAAGTGGCTAAAAGAAAGAAGGAGTGGTTAGCTGACACAGAAGACAGCGACTTCCTATCCCACTCTCCCAGACCTGTGCTATACCTTATGTTTCCCTCCTTCTGGTCTTGGCTAGCAGTGCAATGAGAAAGAGATGCTCCGGAAGCTGTAAGAACAAGGAGAGTGCACTAAGGACATGTATATATCAACCCAGCCTGGAGCACTATACCACTGACTTCACGTATGTGTATGCTCACCTAGATTCCCTCCCCAGAAGCGTGGAACTGTACAATCAGGGATGCGTCTGGCCACTGACAAGACCTTTTGAATGGCAAATGGAGTTATACAGTGCAGGAAATAAGTAAAGAAAGAGGCGACCTTTACTTGTTACCGGAGATCAGAAGGGTGAGTTCATTCCGGTGTAGTCACAGATGGGTCGCGGTGAGGAGACGCTGTAGTTGGAGGCTGATGGAAATCCGAGATGCAGCAGAAGTAACAAGGCAGGCTACGGGATGCTTACGGGGCTCAGGGAAGCAAGGAAACCATTTGTGCCGTACAACGTGGAGAATACCAGCCCGACCTACCACACGGGACGCTGAGTTCTCACCCTGGGGAACGCAGATCCAATCGGCAGATGGAGACCCTCTCACACGTTACCAAACACTACAACGGAATCCCTACCTCTTGCGAGAGATATAGCCTCGGAACATTCCTATCAAATTTAACGAGGACTCTGGACGACAGTGACGGCTGTCACGGGAGTAGATAGGAAGACAAACACGGAGATTGGAAGGAGAATCCAAGCGTTATGCAGGAAAGCTTCGGACCTTGGGGCTTCAGGAACAAACGAACGCAAAGCGCTATTTCCGGGGGAAGCCAGGCTTTTGTTCCTGCCTGACTCCTACGCGCATGCGTGTTGTCAAGGCGCCATCTTTAGGTTGGCGCGGCGACAGTCCTGACACTGGGTTTGATCCATCACCGTTCTTTAGCCCACTCTGCCACCCCAGTTCAGACATGGCCATATGCAAATCAGTCTGACCCTGTGCCTCATGGGAACAGTCCAGCCCGAACTGCCAAGCCATGCCTTCCCTGGACCGGAAACAAGCTTCCTAGGACCGGTTTCTGGCATTTCAGCCGTCTTCAGCCAGGCTTGCTTGAATCCAGTGGCAAAGTGAGCAAGGTACTCACGTCTGAGCATACCCTGCCAACTTATGGCGAACAAAGCAGTACAAAAGGGGGTGGTGATGGACGGAACATCAGAACCAATCAAACACTCACACCCAGTCAATAGATCTGGGTTTGATCCATCACCGTTCTTTAGCCCACTCTGCCACCCCAGTTCAGACATGGCCATATGCAAATCAGTCTGACCCTGTGCCTCATGGGAACAGTCCAGCCCGAACTGCCAAGCCATGCCTTCCCTGGACCGGAAACAAGCTTCCTAGGACCGGTTTCTGGCATTTCAGCCGTCTTCAGCCAGGCTTGCTTGAATCCAGTGGCAAAGTGAGCAAGGGACTCACGTCTGAGCATACCCTGCCAACTTTTGGCGAACAAAGCGGTACAAAAGGGGGTGGTGATGGACGGAACATCATAACCAATCAAACACTCACACCCAGTCAATAGATCTGGGTTTGATCCATCACCGTTCTTTATCCCACTCTGCCACCCCAGTTCAGACATGGCCATATGCAAATCAGTCTGACCCTGTGCCTCATGGGAACAGTCCAGCCCGAACTGCCAAGCCATGCCTTCCCTGGACCGGAAACAAGCTTCCTAGAACCGGTTTCTGGCATTTCAGCCGTCTTCAGCCAGGCTTGCTTGAATCCAGTGGCAAAGTGAGCAAGGGACTCACGTCTGAGCATACCCTGCCAACTTTTGGCGAACAAAGCGGTACAAAAGGGGGTGGTGATGGACGGAACATCAGAACCAATCAAACACTCACACCCAGTCAATAGATCTGGGTTTGATCCATCACCGTTCTTTAGCCCACTCTGCCACCCCAGTTCAGACATGGCCATATGCAAATCAGTCTGACCCTGTGCCTCATGGGAACAGTCCAGCCCGAACTGCCAAGCCATGCCTTCCCTGGACCGGAAACAAGCTTCCTAGGACCGGTTTCTGGCATTTCAGCCGTCTTCAGCCAGGCTTGCTTGAATCCAGTGGCAAAGTGAGCAAGGGACTCACGTCTGAGCATACCCTGCCAACTTATGGCGAACAAAGCGGTACAAAAGGGGGTGGTGATGGACGGAACATCAGAACCAATCAAACACTCACACCCAGTCAATAGATCTGGGTGTCCGGATTCAAGGACTCTGGAAAGTCTCACCGGGAGTTTCTGCAGAGGCGCCCAGGAACTGATGACTAGCTCCTCGACTTCCCCCAATCACCGCCTAAGTATATCAGACTCTATACTACGGGGGTGACCAGGGAAAGAGGGGAAACAAAACAAGGGAAGAAACAAGGGGATGAGCTCCAGACACTGTCTCTATCTTCGGTCTCTGCACAATGAAGTGGCTAAAAGAAAGAAGGAGTGGTTAGCTGACACAGAAGACAGCGACTTCCTATCCCACTCTCCCAGACCTGTGCTATACCTTATGTTTCCCTCCTTCTGGTCTTGGATAGCAGTGTAATGAGAAAGAGATGCTCCGGAAGCTGTAAGAACAAGGAGAGTGCACTAAGGACATGTATATATCAACCCAGCCTGGAGCACTATACCACTGACTTCACGTATGTGTATGCTCACCTAGATTCCCTCCCCAGAAGCGTGGAACTGTACAATCAGGGATGCGTCGGGCCACTGACAAGACCTTTTGAATGGCAAATGGAGTTATACAGTGCAGGAAATAAGTAAAGAAAGAGGCGACCTTTACTTGTTACCGGAGATCAGAAGGGTGAGTTCATTCCGGTGTAGTCACAGATGGGTCGCGGTGAGGAGACGCTGTAGTTGGAGGCTGATGGAAATCCGAGATGCAGCAGAAGTAACAAGGCAGGCTACGGGATGCTTACGGGGCTCAGGGAAGCAAGGAAACCATTCGTGCCGTACAACGTGGAGAATACCAGCCCGACCTACCACACGGGACGCTGAGTTCTCACCCTGGGGAACGCAGATCCAATCGGCAGATGGAGACCCTCTCACACGTTACCAAACACTACAACGGAATCCCTACCTCTTGCGAGAAATATAGCCTCGGAACATTCCTATCAAAGGTAAGGAGGACTCTGGACGACAGTGACGGCTGTCACGGGAGTAGATAGGAAGACAAACACGGAGATTGGAAGGAGAATCCAAGCGTTATGCAGGAAAGCTTCGGACCTTGGGGCTTCAGGAACAAACGAACGCAAAGCGCTATTTCCGGGGGAAGCCAGGCTTTTGTTCCTGCCTGACTCCTCCGCGCATGCGTGTTGTCAAGGCGCCATCTTTAGGTTGGCGCGGCGACAGTCCTGACACTGGGTTTGATCCATCACCGTTCTTTAGCCCACTCTGCCACCCCAGTTCAGACATGGCCATATGCAAATCAGTCTGACCCTGTGCCTCATGGGAACAGTCCAGCCCGAACTGCCAAGCCATGCCTTACCTGGACCGGAAACAAGCTTCCTAGGACCGGTTTCTGGCATTTCAGCCGTCTTCAGCCAGGCTTGCTTGAATCCAGTGGCAAAGTGAGCAAGGGACTCACGTCTGAGCATACCCTGCCAACTTATGGCGAACAAAGCAGTACAAAAGGGGGTGGTGATGGACGGAACATCAGAACCAATCAAACACTCACACCCAGTCAATAGATCTGGGTTTGATCCATCACCGTTCTTTAGCCCACTCTGCCACCCCAGTTCAGACATGGCCATATGCAAATCAGTCTGACCCTGTGCCTCATGGGAACAGTCCAGCCCGAACTGCCAAGCCATGCCTTCCCTGGACCGGAAACAAGCTTCCTAGGACCGGTTTCTGGCATTTCAGCCGTCTTCAGCCAGGCTTGCTTGAATCCAGTGGCAAAGTGAGCAAGGGACTCACGTCTGAGCATACCCTGCCAACTTTTGGCGAACAAAGCGGTACAAAAGGGGGTGGTGATGGACGGAACATCAGAACCAATTAAACACTCACACCCAGTCAATAGATCTGGGTTTGATCCATCACCGTTCTTTATCCCACTCTGCCACCCCAGTTCAGACATGGCCATATGCAAATCAGTCTGACCCTGTGCCTCATGGGAACAGTCCAGCCCGAACTGCCAAGCCATGCCTTCCCTGGACCGGAAACAAGCTTCCTAGAACCGGTTTCTGGCATTTCAGCCGTCTTCAGCCAGGCTTGCTTGAATCCAGTGGCAAAGTGAGCAAGGGACTCACGTCTGAGCATACCCTGCCAACTTATGGCGAACAAAGCGGTACAAAAGGGGGTGGTGATGGACGGAACATCAGAACCAATCAAACACTCACACCCAGTCAATAGATCTGGGTTTGATCCATCACCGTTCTTTAGCCCACTCTGCCACCCCAGTTCAGACATGGCCATATGCAAATCAGTCTGACCCTGTGCCTCATGGGAACAGTCCAGCCCGAACTGCCAAGCCATGCCTTCCCTGGACCGGAAACAAGCTTCCTAGGAACGGTTTCTGGCATTTCAGCCGTCTTCAGCCAGGCTTGCTTGAATCCAGTGGCAAAGTGAGCAAGGGACTCACGTCTGAGCATACCCTGCCAACTTATGGCGAACAAAGCGGTACAAAAGGGGGTGGTGATGGACGGAACATCAGAACCAATCAAACACTCACACCCAGTCAATAGATCTGGGTTTGATCCATCACCGTCTTTAGCCCACTCTGCCACCCCAGTTCAGACATGGCCATATGCAAATCAGTCTGACCCTGTGCCTCATGGGAACAGTCCAGCCCGAACTGCCAAGCCATGCCTTCCCTGGACCGGAAACAAGCTTCCTAGGACCGGTTTCTGGCATTTCAGCCGTCTTCAGCCAGGCTTGCTTGAATCCAGTGGCAAAGTGAGCAAGGGACTCACGTCTGAGCATACCCTGCCAACTTATGGCGAACAAAGCGGTACAAAAGGGGGTGGTGATGGACGGAACATCAGAACCAATCAAACACTGTCACCCAGTCAATAGATCTGGGTTTGATCCATCACCGTTCTTTAGCCCACTCTGCCACCCCAGTTCAGACATGGCCATATGCAAATCAGTCTGACCCTGTGCCTCATGGGAACAGTCCAGCCCGAACTGCCAAGCCATGCCTTCCCTAGACCGGAAACAAGCTTCCTAGGACCGGTTTCTGGCATTTCAGCCGTCTTCAGCCAGGCTTGCTTGAATCCAGTGGCAAAGTGAGCAAGGGACTCACGTCTGAGCATACCCTGCCAACTTATAGCAAACAAAGCGGTACAAAAGGGGGTGGTGATGGACGGAACATCAGAACCAATCAAACACTCACACCCAGTCAATAGATCTGGGTTTGATCCATCACCGTTCTTTAGCCCACTCTGCCACCCCAGTTCAGACATGGCCATATGCAAATCAGTCTGACCCTGTGCCTCATGGGAACACTCCAGCCCGAACTGCCAAGCCATGCCTTCCCTGGACCGGAAACAAGCTTCCTAGGACCGGTTTCTGGCATTTCAGCCGTCTTCAGCCAGGCATGCTTGAATCCAGTGGCAAAGTGAGCAAGGGACTCACGTCTGAGCATACCCTGCCAACTTATGGCGAACAAAGCGGTACAAAAGGGGGTGGTGATGGACGGAACATCAGAACCAATCAAACACTCACACCCAGTCAATAGATCTGGGTTTGATCCATCACCGTTCTTTAGCCCACTCTGCCACCCCAGTTCAGACATGGCCATATGCAAATCAGTCTGACCCTGTGACTCATGGGAACAGTCCAGCCCGAACTGCCAAGCCATGCCTTCCCTGGACCGGAAACAAGCTTCCTAGGACCGGTTTCTGCCATTTCAGCCGTCTTCAGCCAGGCTTGCTTGAATCCAGTGGCAAAGTGAGCAAGGGACTCACGTCTGAGCATACCCTGCCAACTTATGGCGAACAAAGCGGTACAAAAGGGGGTGGTGATAGACGGAACATCAGAACCAATCAAACACTCACACCCAGTCAATAGATCTGGGTTTGATCCATCACCGTTCTTTAGCCCACTCTGCCACCCCAGTTCAGACATGGCCATATGCAAATCAGTCTGACCCTGTGCCTCATGGGAACAGTCCAGCCCGAACTGCCAAGCCATGCCTTCCCTGGACCGGAAACAAGCTTCCTAGGACCGGTTTCTGGCATTTCAGCCGTCTTCAGCCAGGCTTGCTTGAATCCAGTGGCAAAGTGAGCAAGGGACTCACGTCTGAGCATACCCTGCCAACTTTTGGCGAACAAAGCGGTACAAAAGGGGGTGGTGATGGACGGAACATCAGAACCAATCAAACACTCACACCCAGTCAATAGATCTGGGTTTGATCCATCACCGTTCTTTAGCCCACTCTGCCACCCCAGTTCAGACATGGCCATATGCAAATCAGTCTGACCCTGTGCCTCATGGGAACAGTCCAGCCCGAACTGCCAAGCCATGCCTTCCCTGGACCGGAAACAAGCTTCCTAGGACTGGTTTCTGGCATTTCAGCCGTCTTCAGCCAGGCATGCTTGAATCCAGTGGCAAAGTGAGCAAGGGACTCACGTCTGAGCATACCCTGCCAACTTATGGCGAACAAAGCGGTACAAAAGGGGGTGGTGATGGACGGAACATCAGAACCAATCAAACACTCACACCCAGTCAATAGATCTGGGTTTGATCCATCACCGTTCTTTAGCCCACTCTGCCACCCCAGTTCAGACATGGCCATATGCAAATCAGTCTGACCCTGTGCCTCATGGGAACAGTCCAGCCCGAACTGCCAAGCCATGCCTTCCCTGGACCGGAAACAAGCTTCCTAGGACCGGTTTCTGGCATTTCAGCCGTCTTCAGCCAGGCTTGCTTGAATCCAGTGGCAAAGTGAGCAAGGGACTCACGTCTGAGCATACCCTTCCAACTTATGGCGAACAAAGCGGTACAAAAGGGGGTGGTGATGGACGGAACATCAGAACCAATCAAACACTCACACCCAGTCAATAGATCTGGGTTTGATCCATCACCGTTCGTTAGCCCACTCTGCCACCCCAGTTCAGACATGGCCATATGCAAATCAGTCTGACCCTGTGCCTCATGGGAACAGTCCAGCCCAAACAAAGGGGACAGCATTATCAGCTGGTTCCACCGGAGAGATCTTGGAGTAATGTTGGATCCCAACAGTGATCCTCCCATCATTTAAAAAAAGGATTTTAAAGTTAATTATATTTTAGCCCAAGATTGTGAAGGAGATTTTGCTGGTTTGATAAAAGAAAGAATTTCCAGAGGTTTTTAAAGAGGAGTTAGGGTGCTTGAGAGGTTATTTACACAACATAAGATTGATTCCTGGAGCGGTCCCTGTGGCTTGTAAGGTTCGCAGTGTCCCTTTGTCAGTAAGAGAGGAAATGAAAGGTGAACTGGAGAAATTGAGGAAAGATGGTATAATTGAGGAGGTTGAAGGCACTAGATGGTTGGCGCCAGTCGTGGCCGCACATAAATCGAACGGAAATTTGCGTTCATGCATAGATTTAAGAGAATTGAATAAACAAGTTATCATTGATAAATATCCTTTGCCTAAAATATCTGACATGTTGATGCTATTACAGGGTGCAAGTGTTTTTTCTACAGTGGATTTAAAATCCGCTTATCATCAGATAAAATTAGAGGATGAGTCCAAGGATCTAACGGCTTTTATCACGCCGTTTGGGACTTACAGATTTGTTAGAGTACCTTTCGGACTTGTGTCCGCAGCGTCTGTATTTCAGAGAGCTTTAGAGAAAGTTTTAAAAGGTGCTGCGGGAGTAAAGATTTATCAGGATGACGTACTAGTGTATGGGAAGAATGAGGAGGAACATGATAGAATACTCAGAATGGTCTTTAAGAAATTCCAAGAATACAATCCCACGGTCAGGATGGACAAATGTAAGTTTAAAAAATCTTTGATAGATTACCTTGGTCATACCATTTCAGGCCAAGGTGTACAACCCAAAGCTGAACTTGTAAGTGTCATTCAAGATTTAGCCTCTCCATGCAATAAGGAAGAGCTGATGAAATTCCTTGGAATGTCTGAATATTATAGCAAATTCATTAAGGATTTTGCTGGAATGTGTGTCAATATGCGAAAACTGCTGTACAATGGGGTACATTTCACTTGGTCCAATGAATGTGAAAATAAATTTATCGCAATTAAGAACATGCTCAAGAAAACTCCCAAATTGAAAAGTTTTGATCCCAGTAAAAGAACGGTACTTATCACTGATGCCAGCATGAAAGGCCTGGGTGGTGTCTTACAGCAGAATAATGGCAAATCTGACAACATTGTTTTATTCTTATCACGAAGCCTCAGGGGTGTAGAGTTGCGTTACTCTGTAACAGAAAAAGAGGCCCTAAAAAATTTGTTGTGGGGGATAAAGTTTGAGGTCAAGACAGATCACAAACCCCTGTGCCAAGTTTTCAACAAAAAGGGCATTGATGCCATATCTGGGAGGATCTCAAAATGGGTGGTAACACTTCAATGTTATAATTTTAATGTTGAATACTTGCCGGATGCAAGGAATTGTGTTGCTGACACACTTTCAAGATTGGTCGCACAAAGTGATGATAAGTGTGAACTGCAGGAGGACCACATCAATGAATGGGTTTGCAACATTGAGGCCGGTGGGTTGAAAGAAAATAGATGGCGAGATGAATGTGCTAAGGATAAAGAGTTTGTTGAGTTGACCTCCCTACTTAAGAATGGATGGTATAGGAAAGTCAAAGGAGAGTGTGAAAAGTTTTGGATGGTGAAAGAAGAATTATCTGTGTGTTAAAGTTTCATTTTTAGAGGCACCAGGTTAGTCCCTCCTACCACCTTGCGTGAAGAACTTCTTATAATGGCACATGAAGGTCACCTCGGAATGTCGAAGACAAAGGAGAGACTAAGACTCACCTATTGGTGGCCAGGGATGGACATGCAAGTCGAGCGACTTGTGAGAGATTGTATACCTTGCTGCTTAAGTGAAAAGAGCCAGAAACCAAGGGTTCAACCTATGTTGATCAGAGAAAGGCCAAAAAAACCATGGGAAGAGTTATCTTTTGATATTTTAGGTCCAGTCGTGGGAACGGGTGTGAGAATTATGTGTTTGTCCTGGTTGACTTATATTCCAGGTGGCCGGAAATAAGAATTCAAAGTGCATTGATACCATGCATTTTATTGAGTTTCTTAAAGAGGTTTTTGGGAGAGAGGGGTTACCTGGAGTATTATTGACTGATAATGGTACACAATTAGTTTCATCTGAAATGGAGAATTTCTTGTCAAAATGCTCCATTAAACATAAAAGGTGTGCTCTTTACCACCCAGAAAGCAACGGTATGGTGGAGCGCTTTAACCGCGTTCTAAAAGAAACCATTGATTTGGCAAAAGATAACAATTTAGATTGGAAGAAGGAAGTCATCAGGAAGGTTGAAATTTACAGAATCACTCCTCATGCCACCACTGGTCGAACTCCCTTTGAACTACTTAAGGGTAGACATGCAAATACTTTGGTTGCTCCTTTTTGGATCAATGATACTGAGTCCAAAAGGGGTCATGAAAGTTTTGATGATAAGTGGAAGGGTAAGGAGTGAGACAAGATAAGAGCACGCAAAATAAACTATGATTTGAGGAAGGCTGTGAAAGTCACTAATGTCAAAGTTGGTGATTTAGTCATGATAAGAGCTCCTGTTGGCAGGAAAGGATCAGCTCTGTTTCAAAAACCTCACAAGGTTATCAAGGTATGGAGCAATGCTATAAAAACTGAAGATTCCCATGTTTGGAATCTCAACAGAGTGATTGCTATAAAAAACTGTGAATTAAAACGTGATAAAAACAAACATAGTTCAGGTGGTGCTCCTCTCAATCCGACTGTAGATGGTAACCTTGTGAGTGATCCAAGGGAGAAAAGGATCAGCAAACTACCTTCAAGGTTCAATGATTTTCAGATGTAATTTCTTTAGGGTTTCATTCTCAAACAATTTTTATCTTTCTATGTATTTCTTGTGTTGGCTCGTATATGGCAGCTTCTGTTTGAAAATTCACATTTCTTGTTTTGTATATAGGGGAAAGGTGTGTAATATCTTGTACTTATATATATAAGTTTCCAATTCAGAGTCACTTGATTTATATTTAGGTTCCTTTATCTGTACACAGTCTTGACATGTTGATGCTGTTTGAATGTGCACCATGGAGATAGAACCTGGTGTGGTGATGCCTCTGATGCTATCTGTCAGTTGCACCTGACTTCTAGTCCTGGATGGGTGGGATCACTTATAATGGAATAAACTTACTTCTACATTTCCATAACTGGAGGCTCCTGAACTTCCTTTAAACTTGAATGTTACACTATCATTTACTCGGAAACCCCAAAAAACTTTCATACTCTATTTTTCAATACACTGACAAGCTATTAGGTCCACTTCTATTGAGCAATTGCATTGACAGAGATTCTTTTTTACAATCCACTATTTGGCATAATAAGCATATAGTGATTAATGGCAAACCCATATATTGGAAATCTTGGAGACAAAAGGGTCTTATCTGGGTTAATCACCTTATTCATAATGATATCATCTTATCTTTTCCCCAAGCCAAAACTATTTTTGATTTTCCTCTCTCATTTAGCAATAAATATCAACTGCTCTCCACCGCATTAAGTCTAGTTATTGCTCAAACTGCTCACACTCCTGTTTTGTCCAACTCCTCTCTTAACATTTCTCGTGAATTTTTAAGAACCTGTCCTAAAGCATCCAGCATATACACTTGTTTACGCATTTCAAAATCCCCTAGAGACAAAACTAAAGGGGAACCGGATTGGGAATGTCATTTGGACATAACTTATCCCCTCTCGTTATGGAATAAAATCTGGCTCAAGATACGAAAATCCTCTAGGGTGGCTAACGCCACACAAACACTTTTCTTTCTTTACAACAGATTACTTTTTCCCCTGCCCTCCTTCACAAGATAAATGCAGACACTCCCAATACTTGCTGGTCATATTCCTCCATAAATGCTGACTTAAAACATATGCTTTTTACTTGTCCTTATGTACACGACTTTTGGACTTGTGTCTGGAAACAGATTACCTCCCTTTTAAATTCACCAATACTCCTCTCACTTTCTAATATATTTTTGGGTTCCCTTTCTGATGATTGGTCTCACTTTCATATAAACATACAATTTTAAACTTATTTCTGGGAGATGCATTTAAGCAGATTACCAAACATTGGAAATCTATATCTGATTTATCCTTCCAGGCTTGGTGGTATGCGGTTTGTCACAACCACAGATTAGATACAGCTTATGCATAGCCTAAGGCAGAGGTCTTCAAACTTTTTTAGGCCCAGCCCCCCCGGCAATATTTTTTTAGGAGCCGGGCCCCCCATCACAAAAATTTCTGGAAGTTGGGATTTAGCATCTTTGACAACCTGTTTAGCCCTGAGGTGTCAGCTGACAAATAAATTTCACAACAGCAAAACAACGTTAGCAGGGTTTTGTAAAGTTAAGATTTGTGAGTTGAAAATCTGGCCCACAACCACTGAACTCATTCAACGCCCTCTGATGGGAAACTTTCTTTTGGGGACAACCACCAGAAGGTCAGTGCATGCACCCCCACCTTTCAGGACCACATATAATACCATGCAGCCTGATCTAGCGAACAAGCAGAATGATGCAGACCTGGCAACCACATCATTCTCAGGGCAAGGTCTTTGCTCTGAAAATACATCTCAACCAATTGAAATTCTCACTGCCATATATGTTTATTTTGTATTATCATGTGAAAGCAGTATAGATACCATGGGCCCTGGTACAGGCAATGAAAATTGCCTCCTTGACTAGAGCTGGGATAGGAAAACACATCAAGTATTGGGGTTTAATGGGCTAAAACTATATTAAGGCTGTGCAGGAGGCTTCTTGACAGCACCATCACAAATGAACCGGAATGGGTGAAAAACTGCAACAAATGGCCTGAAAATGCCGTATTATTGAAAATACTATGGCAAATGGCCAAATGTAATTTTGCACCAAGCTCTGAAAATAAATGCCTGCATCACAGCAGATTGCAGAGGCCAAACTGCTGTTAGCTAAAATGCCAGGACTCACAGAGATAACTGTCAACTGAGACCACTGGACAACAAAGTGCAAGGCTGATAGGTCATCAGCATTTGCACTGCGTAGTTATGCCTTGTGTAAGACCTCAAAGCACTCTATTTTTTTTCAGTTTATTTTTATCTAATGGTTCCTTTTTGTCTGGCTATCAGAGTGTTCCTCTGCCTTTTAGAAAGATTCCCAGCAAAGAAAGCATCACCTGGACCTTGAGAAGGTTGACAGAAGTGACTCCAGAATTGTACCTTTTGGTGCGACCCATAATTAGTAGAATTGGAGTGACTCGGTGTCTGCAATCTGAAGGCCAGCACGTGGTAAAGTTTCTGGATATTACTTTCCGAGTCACTAATATTCCTTTCCCTTTTGGTGGTGTTTAAACCCACCCAAGTTTAGTGAACCTTTCCCTGTTTCAAGTACGTGTACAGTCCATGGAACGGTTGCATGCCCTACGTGTGTGTGTATTTATGTGTGAAATAATATCAGCTTGTCTGATAGTGTGAACACCTGTTGTACAAGTATTGTGCTGTGAGGCAAAACTCAATTTAAGTTTGGCAGTGGTAAAATAACAGAATATGGGGGAATAAGGAAATTATACTGCAGGAAAATGTTTAAACTTGACCTACGAGTAGCTTCAAATGTCAGGACAGCTGTGCAATGAACAGGTGTAAAAGGCAGCAGCTAGGACGCCAAAAGGCACCAGCAAGAAAAGCTAAGGCCAGGGAAGAAGCACCGTTCTCTCTGCAAAGTAGCATGTTTTTATGTTTCATTTTGTATAAAAGTGAAATTTGCTGCCATTTCCTGCCTTTATGCTGCTGTGTCTCAGATTAAAGGAATGTCAAAGTTGAAGCCTCCACATAGTTATTATTTGCTCTGACTGCTGCCTCCAATAGAGAGTCCTGTTTGCGATGGCCATGATTCACGAGAATAAACAGCAGTAAACGTGCTTCACATGTCGAAATGAATGTGGGGAAATCTTTCTGTGAAGCTCGCGCCCCCCCTGAGATGTTTTCACGCCCCCCCCTGGGGGGCGCGCCCCATAGTTTGAAGACCTCTGCCCTAAGGGGTATATTTACAAGAACGTGTGATAACTACCGCAAGAGTAGCGTAACGCAACTTTCAATATCGCAGTGTATCGCGGGAAAATAACCCTGTGCCAACGTGTAATTCACAACAAGGCGGTAGCATGCGATAGTCAACAGATAACCTTCCAAATCTCCACGTGAAAATCAACGCCACGCCACATAAATGCGATACATGAATGCAAAAAAACATGCGATGAGGCCAACTGCGGTACAAAAAGTAGCGAAAACCAGCCACAGGCCTGCAAATCTCACGCGTCGGGTGGAACAATGCACCATAAAAACCACCGAAAAAATACACTAAAACCAATCCAAAGCGCGCAGCAACATAGATGCACCCTGACACAGCGCAGGGGCCAACCTGAACCCCACAACCCCCACAGACTACCAGCAAGGAACAACGTGGTCGGGGAAGGCCAAGGAGAAGAGGGAGAGGAAGACGGGGTGCAGACCGCAGGAAAACAAGACCAGAGTCACGAAGGTGACAGAACACTACCAGCAACTGACCCACTAGCAGGCCACCTGGATTGCAGTCGGAGTGCCGAGGAGGCCAATAGGCACCGGCATGACATGAATACCTAAACCAGGCACAAGCACCCTGCCAACAGGAAGGCAGCAACGGTGACAGGAAGTGGCAGTCCAGCGCCACCGGAGCTGAAGGAAACCCAGGCCACAGTCATCAGTGTGGAGACGGTGCAAGGAGTAGTGAGTACGGACACACCTCGAGAGGACCTGACACAACATCAACAGGGAGTGCAACGAACAGTGACTGGGGGCACGGGGAGTGGGCACAATGGCATACATGCACAACGAGGTGTAGCACACTGCAAACCCGCAATCACCCAGGTCCATGGGCCCGATCCCCTTGGCACTTTGCAGCACACACACATAGCACGAACAGCACACCCACATTGACGACAACGAGGAACAACACGCATAGCCGACACTGCAGAACAGAGGACACAACTGGCTCCGCACATGCACAGAAACATGCCTACTACATCTGACGGAGCCGGAAACTGTAAATTGGATATGTACGCGTACGACACCACATCCGTCGTGTAGACCAAATGTACACTGTCCCTCAGAAGAATTCAGCACCCCAAACAGTCACAATGTACATTGCCATACAGTCTGAATACAAAACTGCACAATGCGCCAACATATATGTCAACGAAAAGTCAATACGCACCTCCCCTTCACATTGCAGAGGGGCACAAAACACCTTCAGCAGAGCACAGAATACAACACATCAGTGATGCCGGAGAGGACCACCACACTGTCGACACCCACGCCCTACAACAGCACATGGATATCCCACGCAACCCACCACCAGGACCCGGACAGCCAAGCTACTCAGAGGAGAACACCGAGCCTGGAACAGACCACACAGCAGGAAGCATCCACAAGCACAGCTGGCTCACGACACTTCAACCACCCACACATTGCACCCCAATGCCATGTTCCTGCACGCCAAAAGGAGGTGGCCCAATAGGTGTGAGTGGGGGCCTAACCCATGGAATGCGAATCAGGACACATAAGTAGGTGTCCATCACCCTTCAGGAGCCACCAACACCCCACTAAGGAGACCCACACTGCCATAGAGACACATGCAGTTGCATATTCACAGTACAGAACCACGGGCAGGGGCGCTCATATAGTAGTCACACACCCATGTTGGCTCTGCGTACGATGGCCCTGGCCACTCCCCTTACGAATTGAGTGGGTGACGACAAAGCTACATGTCCTAGCTCCAACCCCCTGTCTGCAGTG
The DNA here is from genome assembly GCF_964204655.1 of Triturus cristatus. Lineage (NCBI taxonomy): Eukaryota > Metazoa > Chordata > Amphibia > Caudata > Salamandridae > Triturus > Triturus cristatus. The sequence continues at coordinate 1,445,365,316 of NC_140590.1, read as the reverse complement.
ACACGTCTGCATCCGATGTACACAGCACAATGTAATGGCGTCGGGCACAGGGCCCTCATGCATACAACAAGACCACAGGGACACATGCAGATATCATGTTGAACTGGCTACAGGCACATGCGCCTGGCCCCTTTATTGGCAGGGCCACATGTACAGTGACGCCTGTGCTGGATGTGTGTGGGGTGAGTGTAAGCCAGCACGCATGGAATGTCTGGTGCTAGCAACCACTTGAACATTAGACACCAGTGCAACGGAAACAGAAAACACATGCATAAAAGAGTCAACTGCTGAGCAACATGGAGGGAGCCGGAGAACGTCCAGAGGACAGCCAACATGCAACCAGAATTGTACGTGAGTTGCAGTGCACTGGGGATGGAACACTAGAGATGAGCGCGCCCATGTGAGGAAAAGATCTCGGATTGTGTCCCTCCGACAGATACCTGATGCAGATGCAGTGGGGTGTGTCATACCTGCATCATCTTCCCCATCAACGTCTCAGGGCCCCCACACTGTCTGAGGTGACATAGCTGCGCAACCTCTCCACAGCTCAAAACTCAATCAGTAACGGACAATGGCTTGAGGTGCACTGAGTCACTGGCACCTGGAGTGCTGAGCAGGGTATCAGGCCGATGATGGCATCCACAACAGGTCTGAGCAACTCTGTAAGTCTGTCAGGAAGACCGTGTCGACTGTGGCAGATGGCTGTTGGAGATAGTCCTTGGGGTGGTGGTGTGTATCTCCTGCGGTGATGCCACGTCCGGGCCGGTCAGAACTCGATTTGGTATGTGAGCCCTGGTGGGATGCTGTTGGGCCCAGAGGCTGCGTACAGCGCAGGGCCACAGAGAAATGGCATTGATGACCCAAGGCCAACGCTTCAGGGGCCATCCAATATCTCAGAAGAAGGGCTCCTGGACCTTACCAGTACAGAGTTAGTGGCCCCGGATGCACAGCAGCCCTCACAGGCACCCAGCCACGGGACGGTGACTTGCGGTGCAGTCAGATGGGCCATGCGACCTGAGCGGGTCACCATCAATGTCCTAGGTGTATGTTGCGGAGGGTTTCGGTGGACAGTGGAAGGTGTCCTCCAGGGAATGACGCAGAAAGGTTTGATTTTATCAGGAAGCAGCAAATGGAGGAGTGGAATGCGACAGCCTCGTTGCCACCACCAATTCGGTATCAGCTACATGAGAATGAAAACTGCCCCCTAGTCCATAGACTCAGGCGCCACCAAAGTTCATCCAGAGAGTGTCCATGATTGTCGGGGAACAGACTTAGTGGCACCGGGGCTGAGAGGGGATGCTGTCTGCGATGATGCCGGTACGCTGATATGAACTCAGCCATTGCAAAATGAAGAGTGTGACCTACTGGACTGCAGTGTAGGCCGGAGGCAGCAGTCAGCAGTGGCCCACAGCCAAGTGTCGTTGGCTGACGTTAAACAGGGTTAGTGGCACCGCGTGTCGCAGGCTGGCATTGAACAGGGTTAGTGGCACCACATGTCGCAGGCTGACGTTGAACAGGGTTAGTGGCACCACGTGTCGCAGACTGGCGTTGAACAGGGTTAGTGGCACCACGTTTCGCTAGAAGCCCATATGGAACCATGCCTCACTGATCGGGTGGGGCTTGGTGCTGTTGCCGCTGTCCCGGGTTTGGGGTCACTGCCATTCATTACTCAGGACACAGTTTCACACATGGGACCTACTGGGCCGAGGAGTAGGCCTGAGGTGGCAGTAGAGTACGTCAACGAAAAAGGACTAAAGCGGGCCCGTGTTATGGTGGCCGTGATGGTCTGAGGAGGGTGCCAAGGTTGCGGGACCCGGGCCTGGACCTTGCGCCGGAACGGGGGGTGTTCCGGGTGTGGGTTGTGGTCCTGGGGTGGTGTTGATGGGTGTTGTGGCCATCTTGGGTGTCCGGGCCGCTTGATGGGTGGCTCCATGGCATCTGTTGCCCTTCCGATGTGGCCCTGGGATGTGCTCCCTTTTGTTGTGCAGGCTGCCATCCGACTTTACACCAGGTCAGAGCAGGTGTAGATTTCCTGGTGCTAACGCGCCTTATCGCCTGTTTTGTGTTTTTATCGCAGTTCTGTCGGGTCGTTGAGAATGTTGAGGTGTGATGTTGTCGCGGCTTCTGGCACGGGAACGCCCATTCCGCATCTCATTAGCGATAGTTGCGGGGGGCCTCTGTGCCGATGTTTTTTGCGGCTGCTATTGTGGGTAAACTGGTGCTGTGAACAGTTAACACTAGCTTGTGAATGGGGCGATAACTTTATCGCAACTTTGGCTGTGATAAAGTGCCGTTGACTCGGCAATAGATTCTTTTGAATATGCCCCTATGTCTCTTGCTGTAAAACGTTCACGGATATGGTCTCCAGTTACGAAATTTTAAAATTTCTCATGCACGTGCCAGCTCTGCACAAGAAGTTTTAAAACCTCCTTGACATTCTATTTTCTGATATCAGCATTGTTGAATATATTTATTAGTAATATGTTGTTGTTTCTTTAATGAGGAACCAAACCTGTTTCATAACTGTATTTTTCTCCACTCCTTTTTTCCCCCTCTTATTGATGATGTAACCATGACTTCATATATAATCTTATGTTCTCATATCATATTGTATGTATACTTTTTGTTGTATTTGCTTTCTTTCTTTTTCTTTTCGGATGATTGTACCTCGATAAACTTTACTTTTTGAAACTTAAAAAGAAAAATGTGCTTAAGAAAAGAGCCAAACCATTTAGGCAATGTTCCTTAGATGCCCAGCTCCTCAACACTTTTCAACAGGAAATGAGGTTCAACCATTCCGCAAGCTGCAAAAAGATCCATATGATTACTCATTTCTGCCGCCTTTAACACAAATAGAAGGAGAGTGATAGATTGGTAGTTATTACTTTGCATTCTACTGGGAATACATGGTATCCTTTGACCAGTGAAATAGCACCAAAGAGCCTATGGCATAAATGGTAAACAATAGTTATTCACCATTAGTCACTGGCTAGCCCAGATCTGGAGAAAAGGCCTGAAAGTCATATGCTGATGGAGCACTGTCAGAGTTCACTTCTCAACTGTAATCTAGTTAAATTCATCCAGGAAATTTCCTAGGCATCCTGTGTTTATCTTTAATAATGAGATGAAACCCAGGATGGTGTGTTTGCTTGCTAGTAGACTGTGGAGAGGTACATGTATCACATTTTGGTAAATTGTGAAACTAAGTAACATCCCAAGTGCATTACTTTTTGTTAAAACAAATAATTTATTTAAAAAAAATAAACTCCCAAGACCACCTTTAAGATAGGAAGGATACATTTCAGCAAAACCACGTGCTGATCCTAGCCAAGGCACTTGTACATGTGTAGCTGTGAGGCATAGTTGGAGTCTTTTAATTGGGCTTTGTTCAGTCCCAGATTTCCTAACATTTTGTGGCATAGATACCCGCGTGCCGCAATATTTTATTTGAGATTTAGAAAACCACACAAATCAGATGGCTTGCGTTGGGTTTTTCCCAAAAAGTAACTGAAAGCAGTGCATTGTGTTACTTCCCCTCCCCCCGCTATGCAGGATTAATGTGCCTCACAGTGTCCGGAGCGGTTTCTGTGGAGGCTGTAGAGAGGTAGCGGAGCCGGGACAGCCGGGATAGGAATGTTGGGGACTTGCGCTGGTTTAGGGCAGCCCTGGAGCTCAGGAAGAGCCACAGGGCAGCAGTTCGAGGTCTACCCCGGGTCAGCGGAAGCAGCATCAGCACATACGCTGCACCCACAGGTCCTGGAGGGCTGAAAGACTCTGTGGTTGCTGGGGAGTGCGCAGAGAGAGAAAGGTCGTAGAAACACCTCGCTGGCAAGGCAGCCCCATATGTAAGTTAGGGGGGGGTGGGGTCAGTCCTGGTGGGGGAAAACATAGTGTGGGCAAGATAAAACATTTGCAAAAGGCCACAAATTCAACAGAGGGTGGTAAAAAATAACTTCCTGAGCAACCCTTAACTATTCACGCAATTTGTTTACCTGCTAATTATAGTGCAGAAGGAACCTACCCCCAAACACACATGTGTAGACACAAGGAGAAGTCCAGGAGAGAGGCGCAATGGACAGGTGTGAGAAGTTGGCCTGGCATATGCTGGTCACTAGTTATAGTGGCCACCTTGCACCAGTCCAATTCGACTCTTGTGGTAGATAGGTTTAAGACAACCTTTAAAGAAAGCTATCCTAGTGGTAGCTGTGGAGAGCAGCCTTCAGGCTAAGTCTCTGAGGAATGTAAAGCAGCTTGTTTTACCTTATAATCTCTTGAATTACCAAATGAAAAGACACCACACAGGTATATATATCAAATATATATGTATTTATTTCTAAATAACTCTACTAATCTCTTTATGAGATTAGAGCCAGGTAAACATTCAAAAGATCAACAGTTCTCAATAAATTAAGCACAAATATGGCTGTAGCCCTAGGGGCGTACCAGACCATATACTAAAAAAATGGGTTAACAAACTCGACTTGCAAAATGAAAAGGCCTAGGGCCTTGGGAATCACTGGGGCTTCACTTCTGCAGTGTTAACAGGTAAGTAATCAGCCCACAGGAGACGCATGCAGTGTCTAAACACACACGCGGGTTTCCTATACGTTTCAATGGCAAATGTCGCGGTTTGTAATTTACAGTTTCAGGGCACTTTGCAAAAGTCAACAAGCAAGCCACTTACAGGATAAGTATTTCGAGGGCCAACACACACTTGGGCACTGGAGTGCACGAGTTACGTCACCCAGGGAAGCCGGGTGCATAGGTGTTCTTTGGTGTCGGGTCGCGATGCTGTTTTCAATGGAGATCACTGAAGACTTGCTACTTGTGACGACTGGAGAGGTGTCCGCTGGAATCCAAAGATGGATTGGAGTTGCAGAAGACCTAGAAATTGAGGGGACAGAGTTCAAAGTCACATGCCAGTGACCGGTGGCCAGCAAGATGGATGACCACAGCTGTCGCGTCTCTTCAGGTCGATGATGGTGTTTTGTCTCTTCGCTCACGAGGTCCAGGAGAGATCGACGATGACCAGCAGCTGGATTCGGAGGTTCCCATAACGTCTGCAGCTGATGACTGTATCGGCACCCGGATTGGAGCCAACAAGCCTTGGCAACTGCAAGTCTTGTGTAGAGTGAAGATTGGCAATGGTGCAGACCAGCAAGGTCTGAGGGACTTACCCAGCAAAGGTAAGTGAGGGCAGGCCCAGAGCAACTAGGCGAGCCCTTGAAGTTGATGTGGAATTCTTCAGGTGAGTTACTAGCCAACGGGCAAGCAACTGCAAAGACGCCTTTGCAGGAAAAGTTTAACAACAGCCCACGGTCACTCGGGACGTGGTAGGCCACTGATTTTTGGTACTAGACCTGCTAGGGACTTGGACAACAAATGGTCCAAAGCACAAGTTCGTAGCATGTAGATTAGGGCTTGCACTCAAAATCAGTGCACGGTTCCCTGGTATTGCTGTTCCTCGTCACTCATGGGGTCCAGATGCCACAGCTTCGCTGGGGACTCAAAATGGCCATCGAGAGGTCAGGAAATCTGCTTCAGGGGACGCAGGGACTTCGGGCTCAGGCGGGAGCGGTAAAGATTGCAACCGTTGTTGAAGAGTTTTGGTGCCTGCCAAGCAGGGGAGTCACTCCTTGACTCCAAGGGAGATTCTTCCGTCTTCCAGAGATAGTGGAACGTCGAAGGGCCAGGATTCTTCTTTGTAGAGCGTCGTCCAGGTGTAATCTGAATTGCATTGGCAATGCTTGGTATCTTATAGTGAAGATAGGGGAGGGACTAGCTCTATGACCACTCCTCTAGGAGGGTCAGGGTAGTGGGTGGTTACACCCACTTCCCGTTGTCCAGTTTCGCACCAGAGCAGGGGCCGGTAGCCCCTGAACCGGTTTGAGCTGGCATATGCACAGAGGAGCCTACTGCTCCCCCAGTGCAGGACTTCAAAGCACTCTAAGAGTGCACCCACCCAGCTCCAATAAACTAAATCCTGTCTGGGAGGTGGTGACACCTCCCTGTGACAGGAAACCTTTTGTTGGGCTCCCTCCACTGCGAGTTTCGGTTAGCAGCAGGAGGGCAGCCCGGTGTCTGTGCTGGTGGCATCCATTTTGTGATGCCAGGGCTCTTGAAGATTTCTACCGTGTAGTACAGTGGGTACATGTCGTCCCCTCTAGAAGGGTGGGATCCTACTCCCACACCAGTTACTGGGGGGGGGGGGGGGGGTAGGATTCCAAGTTGTTTGACACCAAACACGACATGTTTTGATGCAGTCATTCCAAAGTTAGCATTTTCCGCGAGGTTATAATTAGGGCTTCCGGTTTTATGGTATTTACTTTTTGGCCATTTCCGTCTGTATTTATCCATATTTATTTTGTGTACTGCGTATAAACGATGTGGTAAAACTGTACATTTCCTTATCTATTTAACTGATAGGCGTGCACTCCTACTTTGATGTCTGTTGTGTTTTAGCTATTTAAACTGCCAAATATTACATAATGATACATCTAGTGGTAAATACTAGCATTATACCATAAATATATGTTGACATATGCGTTATTTAAAGAAATTTCATCCTGTTGTTTAATTTCCCATACTGCCCATCTGCTCACTGCTGGCTTATAACTCATGAAAGACAGCACGGAGAGTCACTTCAAAGAAGCACAATTTTCTGTATTTATCCACTTTTAAAAATAAATGCAGACAGAAAATACATTGTTTTCTGTCTGTATTTATCTGTAAAAATCAGTAAAAACGGAAAACAGGGAGCCTTAGTTATAATGCACTTAAGAGTATATGGTTTAACCGCATCCACAAACAGCAGTAGAGAATAGACTCTGCTAGCTGCAGAGGGGTCCTGCTCAGGCAGAAGCACCCCCTCACATAGTAAACCAAGCACCCTGCCCTCAGCATTGTTAGGGGCTGCTAGAGGGGTGACTGATAGGTTTATATGTGTGTGTATGGTGAGATATAGGAACCTATACCTCAGTGAGGAGTGCTTACACTACCTCACACAGGCCGCAGTAGCAGGCCTGTGGTGTCAGATTGTGAATGCTTCCCAGGGGTGGCATAATACATGCTGCAGCCCCTGGTAGGCCTGTGAAGTACCAATGCCCTAGGTACCTAAGGTACCATATAATAGGGGCTCACAAGGCACCACAGTATCCAATCACTAGTGCATCTAATATGCACACCAAGTTGTTTAGAGAGATCAGTGAGACTGGGGCCCTGATTAGCAGGGACCCAGCCAGACTATAGTCAGAAACCAGTGTATACATCAGAAAAAAAGTGTGGGCAACATAAGTGCAGATCCTACTCTCCTACAACAGGGAGAACACAGGGAAGAAAAGATATTTTAGAGCGTAATGTAAAAATTACTCCCTCCATGAGGTCCTTTTTTAAGGTATTACCACCCGTAGTGACTCTCCGAGAGCAAGAGCCAGCTGCTGTAGGGAAGGTGGGGGATAAAACAGTTTCACAAATGAAGGAGGTGGGGGGAGTCTATCTAGCCCAGAGTGGATTAATCAGGAAACAGCTTTAAATGGAGATTGTATGGAGGAAGCAGGACCTAGATGGATGATCCTAAACAAGACAAGGATGGGGAGAAACTACAGATAGACATAGCCTTAAAAAAACTAGGAAAAGATAAAACAAATGTAGAGACCTCAGCCGCGGTACCAGCGGTGCGGAAAAATCAATTTTCCGGCCACGAACAGCGGTCCTCACGTCCGCCTTATTAGTATGGCCAAACATAGCCCATTTCCCGTCTGCCGCGGTGCGATGCGCACCGCCATCAAAGTGCGCCCGCCACCGCGGCGGTGGGAGCCAATGGAGACTCACCGCCGTGCGGAATGACGTCCACCCCGCTCCACAAATTAGGATGCCCCAAACAAGCAGACGCACCATAGCGGAGAAACCGCCCAACCAGTGATGGCGGGAGCTCGATAGCGGAGCGTGAAACCAGAGTCCCGGCCCGCATCGCCCGGTCACGACCGCCATGGATCCAGCTCTACACGTTTTTCCGGTGCTGTACCTGCTACATCACCAGCAACTCATGGACCGCCGCGGATGCCGCCGCAGTTACGCAATAACACAAACACAACACACAACACATGGGCTGACACAGGGTTCAAATCCACATCAGACACCCTGGTGGGGACAGGAACACATCCACAAGGGCACCCACACATCACCCACCTGCCACCAAGTCACCCCTCTGCATCCTGGACACACATCTTCCGCGACCATGCAGCGGTGAACACAAGGAAATACATGTGCACAATGCAGAAGGCAGGGCCAGTGCCAGGCATGGGCAGGGCGCAAAGACCACAGGGCCACACCCCCTCCCACCATACACTAGCACACCCCATGAAGGCACATGCCATGTGCCTCTCCTGTGAAGCCCATGCACAACAAGCCAGGTGAATCCACATCCTGCACCACACAACAAACAACCAGGGAGACAGCCACTGCAGGAGTGGCTGCACAGGAACACACAGCACACAGCACAGTAGCACAGGGCCAGGGAAACACACACACCACCACAACACCACACTCAGGGAAACAAAAATGAGTACAAGCACCAAATGAACACATACAAGGAACAAACATCCAAAGGGACACACAGCCTGCATAGTCACACATATATACCACAGACTGACACACATACACACACCACATGCCAACAGCAATGGAGCACAACAAATAGGAAAGCCAAAGTGGGCTGCACACAAATGGAAGGCCATGGAGACACACAACAAGCATGTGTACATCACATGCAAGACAAGGAACAGAGAACAACACCCTCCGACCATCAAAGCACACATGGCTGGTACAGTCAGTGAGGTCAAACCACAGACATCACAGTGCAACAACACAGGGAGACAACAAGGCAAACCATGTATAGGCACAAGGACAAAAGGAAGGCCCTGAAGTCAAACTGTGAACAGCCACACATCTATACAACTACTTCACAGGAGGACACCAGCAGCACTACACACAGGGACCATTGACACACTTCATGACTGACAAACACCAGTAGGAATCTACACACATACCCCCCTCACACCAGCAGCACACAACACCAGTGTCAAACACACTGAAGGCTGGCAATACTTGCCAGTCAATACACAGACAAACAATCACACACCCTGGGGGTAGCCACAAACATCACACACACACAGGGATGCCACAACAAATGTCTGCACAAAAACAACAGACAAACACATAATCCAACAGAAACACACACAGAACCACAACAAGAACAGACATGCCCTGTGCAGCTAAACTGTGGAAAGGCAATGGGAGCACAGACACAACAGGAGTGCACAACCTCATCACTCAGGAACAATGCACGGACAACATACCACAACACACACAAGAAGTGCACCATCACAGAACAACACAGCTACATCAAACAAACAACAGATGCACAGGCAGAAAAATCACATAGCAAACCCAGCTGGACATCAGGGGATGGACACCAGGCAATGACAAGGCAACATATACACACAGCACTGCATGCACAACAAGCAGTGTGTGCACACCAAGCATACCAGCCACACACAGACATGAGTGACAGAACATCAACCCACACAACATCAATCAGTGCAGCACAAAGACAACAGCACACCCAGGAAGTGAAGCAATAACACAGCCAACACACATACATCCAACACAACACCAACAGATGCACAAGTCTGGGACACAAAGGTGGAAACAACTTGACCAGAGGACTAGGCAGCACACACAGTTGAACTGCATTGGAGCAACCGTAACTGCCAAACAGCACATGAACATCACATACAACCCATTGGTGAAATGCCCTGAGTGACATATTGATCCTGGCCAAAGAACTGCACCAGAAAGCTCAGTGTCACAAATGAAGTGATGGGGATGCACACACACATGTAAACCAAGGGATCAGCTGATACCAAAGTGAAGTGTACTGCATGTCAGTAGGGGACATGGCAGGAGTGTACCATACACAAAGAGAGGGAGTGCAGACCCACAATGGGTAGGCATCTGAAGCACAGATAGGGGATGGTATAACAACACACACAACATGCCATACTGGAGGCAAGAAGGCACCATGTGACAGCAATGCATGAGAAAAACCAACCACAATGGCAGTGTGGAACAGCAGGTCTGCACAGTCTCCACAAACAGTAACAAGACACATGGATGTGCAACACAACACAACACTGACTTGCCAGTCACACACTCTGCATACTCACAAGTGATAAAAACAACAAGTAGGAGTCAGACAGAACTGCAAGGACACATCAACACACTGCAAAGTACACAACATACAACTCACACATGTGCATACAACCACATCCACTGGGCTGAACAATCAAAACAACAGGCATACAACTCCTGGGTGACACATGTGTGTAGTTGACAATGCAGGGACATGCACACATCAAGACTCCTGACAAACTCACCCCCTTCCCACTGCACACTTCCTGACCATCCAAGATATATGGAAAGTAAGCCATGGGACTAGGATGACTGGCCATCACAAAATGACCACACACATACACCACTGGGCACACATAAAGGAAGAATACACATACATGATGACTCTGGCCAGCCTGCCTGCAATACTGTGTGCAGCAACCCACTCTGTGCTGGCAGTGCCCCCCAACCTGACATATGTACAATATAGCCAACCTGAACAAAATAAGAAAATAACAACTGCTTCCCATTGAAAATTGACACCATTGCCCCCACAAGTATCTGGGTCAGGAAGAACTGAAGACCCTGTCACCCCTGTACAAAATAGAGTAAGTGAGCCCAAACATTGCCTATGTTGAAGTGGCACACAGACCATGTGGCACAGTAAACCATATACACACAGCGAAATAACTTTATTCAGTAAGGACACTGACAAAATAGACAACTGGAGCAACTGTCTTTATTCACATATTGCACAGATAGGCACCATGAGAAGAGAAGAGTAAGGCACAAAATGCAGAGCATGTCCATGAGAAGCTGCACAGGCAAGGGCAAAACAGCAGTGAACAACAAGGCCAGTGGCCAGGGCTACGTGCCGAGCATGTCCATGAGAAGCTGCACAGGCAAGGGCAAGACAGCAGTGAACAACAAGGCCAGTGGCCAGGGCTACGTGCCGAGCATGTCCATGAGAAGCTGCACAGGCAAGGGGGAAACAGCAGTGAACAACAAGGCCAGTGGCCAAGGCGAAGTGCAGAGCATGTCCATGAGAAGCTGCACAGGCAAGGGGGAAACAGCAGTGAACAACAAGGCCAGTGGCCAAGGCGGAGTGCAGAGCATGTCCATGAGAAGCTGCACAGGCAATACTTGAACACAGCAAAGAGCAACAAGACCAGTGGCAAAAACGAAGTGCAGGGTATGTCCAGGAGAGGCTGCACAGGGAATGTGTGCGACTGTAACTTTCCATGGTCAGCAACACAGTCAGGGGGTAACAATCTGCAGTACAGGTCCACCTGTGTGAGAGACAGGCGTGTGAGGGTGACTACCACTCAGACTTGGCAGTCATGCGGACAGGGAGCTGGCTGTGTCTCGGGGACTGTCGGGGCACTTGACCGGGGAGAGAGCGGACCAGCTGAGGTAGAGCTATCAGTGGTTTGGCAAGCTGGAGGGCTCCTTGGACCAGGTGGTGTAGTGGCACGTAGAGGCGGAGTCATGCAGACGGGAGACACGGTGTGGCTGGGAGATTGTGGAGGGGTGCCTTTCCACTTCTTGGGGATCCTAAATGGCCTGCCTGACTTTGGATCAATGGGAAGTGGTGTGGGCACAACAGGAACACTCACCACCAAAGCTGCATCAGGTGCAGACGCTGGCACCCCCTCTGGTGATGTGCTGGATCCAGCGGAATGCTTTGTCTGGCTTCGCCTCTGCCCCCCCTTCCCCTATTTACTAGGTGTCACCCCTACAGTGCCCTTCTTCCCCTGCTTCACTGGGCTTGGAATGGCAGTCGAGGTGGTGGGTGAATCTACCTTGCAGCCCTTCCCAGGTGTACCCTTGGCATGCACCACCTCCTCGGTGGGCACAGAAACTGTATGCTTCTCTTTGCGAGATGCTTTAGGGACAGGAGAGTCCTTGGATGGGGATGCCTCTGAGGCATGTGTGCCTGAGGTCTGCTGCTTTGCTTTTTTTCCCCGGGTGTTGCCTGATGGGCTTTCTCTCTGCGCTCTGGGGTGGCTTTAGGTTGCTGCTGCTGTGTGCTTCATGTGCGGTATCGTGACTTTGATGTATGTGGACCGTGATCACTATCGTCAGACGTGGCTACTGCCAGGGGGGTGAACAAAGGGAGCTAAGCTGGACTGTGAGTATGTGCCTGTTGAGGGGCAGACGTCACTGTGGAGGACCAAGCCCGGACAGTCCGGTGCAGCCCACCCACGTCAGAATGTATGCTCTCCATGAAAGCAACCACCTGTGCCAGTTTTTGGTCGTGGTCAATGAAGGCATTGAGGAGAGCTGTCTGGCCTACACACCGCTGGCGCAAAAAGTCCACAGACTCAGCACTGATGGCAGCAGGGTGGGCAGGGGCAGCGGTGCCAGGGGTGAAGGACACTCTTCCCCTCTTACTGAGGCGGACACAGGCAGCACCAGAGGAAGTGGCTGCGAGGGTGGGCACTGGCCGCTGTATGGTGGAAGATGATGTAGAGTCCCCGTTCCCTGTGCCCGCCAGCATGGATGCATCCCCGCTGGCATCAGATGATGTGGTACTTTGCGTCCCAGGCTGGGATTCTTCCAGCAGACTCCTGTCCCCCTCTGAGGCGCTGGTGACATCTGTGTCACTGGGCTCCTGTGCAGCTGTTGTGCTAGTTTCACCCCCACTGGTGTCCGTCTCCTGTCCCTCCGTGACCACAGGAGATGCTGCATGACAGAGAGAGATGTAGGGTCAGGTCAGTGGCAGCAACAGAACAAACATATGCAAGCAATGCCTAACTAAAGATGACCAGATCTACATGTTGCACACCACCCTGTGCAATCGCATTGTGCCAAATCACTATATAGACTCAAACAGTGTGTGGAAACTGGAAATTCAGGCATGAGTGAGCCATGTGATGACCACACAGCACAACACCCTGCTTGTGGCTCAGTTCAACCAGACACACCACTAGCTCTGAGCACACCTAGGGACATGATGGGGGCAGACTACTTGTTGCCACTGACAGATCAGGATGGAACAGGGGGGGGACAACACAGACACAGACTATAACATGACAGTCCACAATGGCCATTAGCCAATGCCACCCACGATGTTGTACTTTGGGGCCCAAAGACTGGTGCACATTGTTGTCAGATGTCTAGACCTCCACAATCGGGGTGCATGCAATGGACGCATTGATGAAGGCACACTCAGATCGGGAACTCTGATGTTCCCTCCCATGGGATTCCCAAGACTTACCCCAATGCAGAAGAAACCTGAAGAGCACAACTCAGAATGCAATGGGAATGCACAGCATTCAGATCACCTTTGTAAGTACAGGAATGGCAAATGCATGACACCGGCACCCAGCCCAGCAGCCACTTACATGCCACTGCATCACACTACCAACATCACATAGGCCAGCACTGGCACAGGCTCTGTACACATGCAGCCACTCCCAGCCAAAGTCACCCTCCCCAAATGCTCACCCCTGGCTTGCTGCTGATGCTCCTTCAAATGTGCATCCAGCTCAGGCTGTGTCACCGCCAAGATGCACCCCATTAGTGGTGTCATGCTGCGCCGTGCCAAACGTCCAGTGCGAGGAAGCAGCCCCAAGGTCATCTCCGCCACGTTCTTTGCCAGCCGGCTGATTTCGTCCCACCTCTTGTGGCCGTGGGTGCGCCGTCGGTTTGAGACCCCCAGAGCTTGCACCTTGTCCGCAATGGCCCTCCACACGGCCTTATGCTGGTGTACCTTGAGCTGCAGGCATGGGAGACAAGAGGGGGAAATGATCAGTGACACAGTGTTATTTACCGACACCTATCAGTATAGCAGCAAGATACAAACTTATCACAAATCCAACGATATGTCAATCTGAGATTAGAGTACATATCACATGGTACATCGGCATGGCAAAAGCTGATGTAAATGCATGCAGGTGTGAGGGGGAACACAGTCCCTGCACATCTCACGCACATGCAGGATGCCAGCACCGAAACACCTGGGTAGCCTGCCCACATCTCCAGTCCATTGTTGGGTTGAGCAACACATACATCACATATCGACCTGTGTCTGGGGGTGGACTCACTGTGTCCAAGACTGCGCAGCCCCCAATGTACCTGCCCTGTGAATAGATAACTGTGTCATGATTGTCACATTGAGGGACATGATCTCACAATTCCAAAATCCTCATCACAAGGCCGGTCATGTGCAACCTACAGTGCTGAGATGGCCCATAGCTGGAGTGCAATGAGAAAAGACTGATGTAATAGTCTGTAAGTGGAGTGATGTGTCCTTGTCTCTGTGGGCGGGAACTGTGCTGGCCATGTGGGCTCACACTGAGCTGGACTACCGGGGCACACACAGCCATTCAGCCAAGCAATCAGTGTCCTGACTCCTGCATGAACAACCTTCTGCGTCACAGTATGGCTGACAACACGACACAGGTCACTCATACAGACATGTGCAGGCTGGGAAACCTGTGGCATTGGGTACACACACCTTCCCCCTGGAGACAGCATGTTAGGCAGTGCATGACACAACTCCACAATCCCAGGCACATACTGCATCAGTCCAACCAAATGTGTGTGACCCCTGCCCTCCCCCTCACTGTTGAGGACTTACCACAACATTTAGGGCACCATAGAGTGCCTTGGTTACTGTGTGAGCACCTCGTCCACCAGGACCTCAAGCTCCTCGCTCGTGTAGTGACTGGCACGGATCTTCTCTGTCCATGCCATCACCGAGGACATGAGACAACAGCATCGGAATTGGGTGGTGAGGGGTCTCAGGCAGCAGTCCCTGGAGGCAGCAGCAGGTGAGGGGTCTCAGGCAATAGGCTCTGTGAGCAGTGGAAATTTGAGGCTCACTCCCACACATATATAGCCTCCTGGGGTCGTTTCAAAGGTACCAAGCTGCAGCAATTGGTGGTCCAGGTCTGCCTCTTTCAAATGCATCCAATGACCGCCTCCGCGGTGGCAGAGCAAGCCTACCGCGATCTTCGAAATTGCATCATGCCACTACAATCAAGGTTCCCATTGGCTGCAAGGGCATGCTCCATGGCGGTGACACACCGCTGTGGCCTGGTGTGCGCTACTGCGATGGTGCATCTTTCAAATGCATCCAATGACCGCCTACGTGGTGGTGGAGTACGCCTACCGCGATCTTCAAAATTGCATCATGCCACCGCAATCAAGGTTCCCATTGGCTGTAAGGGCATGCTCCATGGTGGTGACACACCGCTGTGGCCTGGTGTGCACTACTGCGATGGTGCATCTTTCAAATGCATCCAAAGACCGCCTCCGCGGTGGCAGAGCATGCCTACCGCAATCTTCAAAATTGCATCATGCCACCGCAATCGAGGTTCCCATTGGCTGTATGGGCAGGCTCCATGGCGGTGACACACCGCTGGGGCCCGGTGTGCGCTATCGCGATTTTGGCGGTGGAACATGCCCACCGCCATTTGGGCATGTCTCCATGGCAATCACTACTGCACTTGTGTGAATGGGGGTGCTGGTGACACACCGCTGGGGCCAGGCGGAAGCTACTGTGAAAATGGGTGCCATACATTGACACGAGGCACCGAGATTCGGGCGGCGGAGCATGCCCACTGCCATTTTGCCATGTCTCCATGCCAATCACTACCGCACTTGTGTGAATAGGGGTGCTGGTGACAAACCGCTGGGGCCAGGTGGGGAACAACCTTTACAACGCAACTTTTACAACGCACTACCTTTACAACGCATTTTTTACAACGCATAATCCATTACAACGCATGACATTACAACGCATACCATTACAACGCATTTTTAAAAACTACCTTTACAACGCATTCCATTACAACGCATACTACCATTACAACGCATACCATTACAACGCATAATATTACACTACACTATCCAACACTTACTCTACTGTTGCACCCCCTGGAGTTAGAATAGTAATTTTCACCCCTATACTATCCAACACTTACCCTACTGATGCACCCCCTGGAGTTAGAATAGTAATTTTTACCCCTATACTATCCAACACTTACCCTACTGATGCACCCCCTGGAGTTAGAATAGTAATTTTTACCCCTATACTATCCAACACTTACCCTACTGATGCACCCCCTGGAGTTAGAATAGTAATTTTTACCCCTATACTATCCAACACTTACCCTACTGATGCACCCCCTGGAGTTAGAATAGTAATTTTTACCCCTATACTATCCAACACTTACCCTACTGATGCACCCCCTGGAGTTAGAATAGTAATTTTTACCCCTATACTATCCAACACTTACCCTACTGATGCACCCCCTGGAGTTAGAATAGTAATTTTTACCCCTATACTATCCAACACTTACCCTACTGATGCACCCCCTGGAGTTAGAATAGTAATTTTTACCCCTATACTATCCAACACTTACCCTACTGATGCACCCCCTGGAGTTAGAATAGTAATTTTTACCCCTATACTATCCAACACTTACCCTACTGTTGCACCCCCTGGAGTTAGAATAGTAATTTTTACCCCTACACTATCCAACACTTACCCTACTGTTGCACCCCCTGGAGTTAGAATAGTAATTTTTACCCCTATACTATCCAACACTTACCCTACTGATGCACCCCCTGGAGTTAGAATAGTAATTTTTACCCCTATACTATCCAACACTTACCCTACTGTTGCACCCCCTGGAGTTATAATAGTAATTTTTACCCCTATACTATCTAATACTTACCTTAAATGTAATTTAATATAATGCGTTGTAATGGTATGCGTTGTAAAGGTAGTATGCGTTGTAATGGCAATGCGTTGTAAAGGTATTTTTTAAAAATGCGTTGTAGTGTCATGCGTTGTAATGTCATGCGTTGTAATGGATTATGCGTTGTAAAAAATGCGTTGTAAGTGCATGCGTTGTAAAAGTGTGCGTTGTAACGTCATACATCCGGGCCAGGCGGTAGCTACCACGATATGGGTGCCATACATTGACATGAGGCACCGCGATTCAGATGGCGGAGCATGCCCACCGCCATTTACCAATGTCTCCATGCCAATCACTAGCGCACTTGTGTGAATGGGGGTGCTGGTGACACACCGCTGGGGCCAGGCGGTAGCTACCGCGTTATGGGTGCCATACAATGGCAATGGCCATCTGGCAAACATCAACAGTGCACAGTACCCACATGGTCAATGGCACATCATTATGCTGAGGATGCCAATGTTCCATTTACTCCACTGGTGACTACACATGTCATGTTTGTGTGTGTGATTTCGTAGATTGGCCTGTACTCACTCACATGTCACTTATGAATTTGATGGTCGTGTAGGCAGGACTGTGTTGTTCTGGACTCTACAATGTGTACACATGTCAATGTGTTGAGGTGCAGTGACAATCACAGCAATGCTCGTCTCAATGAATGATGATCTATTTTGCATGACTCTCATGTCTGCTCATGCACACATTCGTCATTCCTGCACCGATTGTGGTCATTGTGTGGTGGATGTGTGCCAGGTTGAAATGACACATGATGGTGTGACAGGTACAGCAGCTAGGTAGGAGACAGTGGGGTTGATTTGTTACACATATGCTGGATGCTATAATCCCAGGTGTGCCCATGTGAAATGTGGCCATATCCCTATATGCGTTCACCAAGATGGTGTTTGGGGTACTTGTTCTGTGTAAGTTGACAGGTGTGCCCTTTGTGTAGCTGAAGGTGTCCCTACATGTAAGCTGGTCTGTAACTCAATCAATTTTGATGGCAGTCATTGTTGTCGTTGTGTCCTCCCGAACGTGAGATGCTGTGCCCATCTCATGATGTATTGCATTGACATGTGTCCACTTTCATCTCAACTAGGAGGAGGCCAAATCTGATTTGTCACTTAACAGTGCTGGAGGACATGGAGGATGTGGCGATCATTCGGAAATGCTGTCTGGATAGAGCCACCCTAAAGACCCTTTGTGATTTGTTGGAGCCCCACCTGCAGCCTCGCCGGACATATCCAACAGCTTTCACCTCAACTTATAAGGTGATGGCGGCCCTGCATTTTTTTGCCACTGGATCGTTCCAAGAGACAGTGGCCAGCGCTGGTGGGATGTCACAACCGATGTTCAGTATGGTGCTGCGTGATGCTCTGTCCACCATGATGATATACAAGGACAGATATATACATTTCCCCAGGGGTGCTGAGTTGCCAGCTGTGAAGGGAGACTTCTATCCCCTTGGACACATCCCCCATGTTGTTGGGGCCATTGATTGCACCCATGTCGGGCTTGTTCCACCACAGGCAAGTGAGCACATTTACAGGAATTGCAAACATTACCACTCCATAAATGTGCAAATGGTGTGTCTGGCAGATATGATCATCTCCCACAGGCTCCCAGGCTCGGCCCATGACTCCTTCATCCTGCGGAACAGTATTGTGCCCCAGCTGATGGCTAATCTGCTTCCCATGCGTGCATGGATTGTGGGTGAGTATGCCTAGTCGTATGGCGTGCTGTGTGTGTGACCTGCTGCCCTATGCCTCATGCCTCAGCGATGTTGCAATGTCTATTTGTGTTTGTCCTACCTAGGTGACTCTGCATATCCCAACCGTCCCTGGTTGCTGAGCCCATTGCGGAATCCCAGGACCCCGGCTGAAGTCCAGTACAATGAGGCCCACGGAAGGACACATCGTGTGGTGCAGCGCACTTTTGGTCTGCTCAAGTCACGTTCCCGCTGCCTGGACAAGACCGGAGGTGCACTGACATACTAGCCCGGGAAGGTGTGTCAGATTGTTGTGGCATGCTGCATGCTCCACAACCTAGCCATTCGCAAGGCGATTCCCCTGCTCCTGGATGATGATGAGGGCCCAAGGCCCCAGCCTGCAAATCAACCCGTGTCCAGTGATGAGGACAGTGGAGAGGAGGAAGGTGTTGACCTGCGTAAACAGCTCATCACCCACTAGTTCACTTGAAGGTGGGTGACAATGTACAACATACCCATTGTCTGTTGATATTGCTGTTGTCATGAAGGGGTATGTGAGAATTGTGACATCAGCCAGTTGTAGACTCAGCAGTGGTTGGCAATGTTTCTGGGACAGGTCATTTTGGAACACCCACAGGACATGTATGTTGACACTTGTTGCCCATTGTGACGTGTGCATGTTGGGTTATCTTGATGGTAGGTGTTGTGTGATATCTGTGATGCCACACCCAGACCAGTGAATGTTGTTCTGTTGTGTTTCCCTAGGTGCCTTCAACTTCTCCTTGCCTACATACAGTCCATACTCCTGGTAAATTGTGATCATGTTGAAGGCGGTACATCCTGCAATAAAGACGAAGCAGACACGACAACATGTGTGTAAGGATTTTTTATTTACAATGGTGACATGTGAGGGGGTGTACATTTCCATTGAGGTGGTGGTGGAGCAGTGAGTTGACAGTTGTGGTAAATGAGATAGTCGAGTAGTTACCACATTGATGTGGTGACCCAGTCCAAGCTCGGGGGGATGGTCGTTATGTGTAGCAGAAAGATTATATATTGCTATGATGGAGTTAGATGGATACTCATGCATATGTTTCTGCGATGAAGACGCAGTTAGACACATTGATAATTCTGCGTTATTGTATTAAGAGGGCATAATGTTGTCAACGTTTTTCAATATTATTTTGTATTCTAGATACCCCTGACGAAGGGATTTTATCCCGAAATGCATTGGGTCACTTTTAATAAAGGTGTGGCATGTGGAAACCAGAACGCTTCCTACGTTTTGATTGGAATGAGTAAAATGGATTGAATAATTAAGAAGAAGAAAAGATATGGAGTAAATTATGGACAAACTAACAAGAAGTAGCAATTTTTGATTGATTGGATTCATTCTTTAACGGCTGTGCATCTTGAAGTGGCACCGAACGAGGTGTCAATGTGTTTTGTTAATGTTGTTACGCGCAACTGGACGGAGCGCGAATCATGCTTGCACGCCAAAACAGTTTGAAGGAGTACATGTTCTAAATTCTAGAGTACGCCGGTGTGCATCTCACTACATAATGTTGTTTATACTAGATACTGTCCGACTGTGAGGTTGCACCCTTGAGGAAATTGGTATGAGTACAAAGAGAACAAAGGAAGCGTCAATGGAACTGAACAATAAGACTCTGAACACAGGAGCGGGTTTTTTTCAGCCACAATGGAAGCGTATTGACATCAAAAACGAGATCAGCATTTTGCATT
Source organism: Triturus cristatus (assembly GCF_964204655.1). Taxonomy (NCBI): domain Eukaryota; kingdom Metazoa; phylum Chordata; class Amphibia; order Caudata; family Salamandridae; genus Triturus; species Triturus cristatus. Next base: position 1,445,344,985 of record NC_140590.1, on the reverse strand, counting down.
AACCCCTTCTGTGCCCATGACGAGCTGGACTCGTCATGGGCCGCGGTTGCGCTGTGCCCATGACGAGTCCAGCTCGTCATGAACCCTGCCCGCTAATGGAACGCCCGGCACAGGGCGGGGAAAGGGCGTGGCACACAAGGGGTTAATCAGGTGCTTATAAACAACAATCAAAGTGAATTTGTTATCATGATATGTTTTAAACGATACCAGTTATCAGTATGTATCATCTATTAACGACTATGCCAGTTTAAATTTGGGCTGGAAGAGTGAGATAAGACCCGAGGCGTGAGGTTCTGGGAATTGTAGTTTCACACAACACTGGATCAAAGGGTTAAATCAGAAGTTGGTTTTCAGTGTGGGGCGGGCTTGTCGATTAGTGCGCACGTGGTTATTCTCCTGGGGAGAATCAGGGATGTGGGACATACAATGCACCAGTCTCCAGTAGTTGATTCAGTTTAACCTACAAGTAAACCGGGGCTGTGGCGCGGTGTTGATATGTGCTCAGGAACAGGGCTTAAGAGTGAACTTGGCTTATTTTAAAATCGTGATGATGCATGTGCCACGGTAAGCGTTTTTGTTGCGTAAAGCTTTATAAAGTACGGGTGAAAGTAGATGTGAGAATCAAGAATCACGTAAAGTAGGTGGAAGGTTTAAGGACTCAGCTCGGGGGGATGGTCGTTATGTGTAGCAGAAAGATTATATATTGCTATGATGGAGTTAGATGGATACTCATGCATATGTTTCTGCAATGAAGACACAGTTAGACACATTGATAATTCTGCGTTATTGTATTAAGAGGGCATAATGTTGTCAACGTTTTTCAATATTATTTTGTATTCTAGATACCCCTGACGAAGGGATTTTATCCCGAAATGCATTGGGTCACTTTTAATAAAGATGTGGCATGTGGAAACCAGAACGCTTCCTACGTTTTGATTGGAATGAGTAAAATGGATTGAATAATTAAGAAGAAAAAAAGATATGGAGTAAATTATGGACAAACTAACAAGTTAAGAAGTAGCAATTTTTGATTGATTGGATTCATTCTTTAACGGCTGTGCATCTTGAAGTGGCACCGAACGAGGTGTCAATGTGTTTTGTTAATGTTGTTACGCGCAACTGGACGGAGCGCGAATCATGCTTGCACGCCAAAGACAGTTTGAAGGAGTACATGTTCTAAATTCTAGAGTACGCCGGTGTGCATCTCACTACATAATGTTGTTGACCCAGTCCAACAGACAGATGCCATTCACAAGGCAGTGTGGGGAAGGACAGTCTATAAAGTCCATACAGTGGTGAAGAGGGTTGCCATCAGGGCTGGCTCTGTGACTGGCGTTTGGCAGGTGCTTTGCCTCCAGATACTCCCAGGGTCTTCTTAGGACAGCCCCTTCGTTGCTTGGCAGGGGGCTCCCTGCTGCAGGGCCAGTGGAATCTGAGGACTCACCCCTCTCTGTGGGCGCAGGGGAGGATGGTGAACTGTCATCCTGCGGCCCACCAGAGGGAGGTGGAGGTGTTGGTTGTGGCACAGGCCAGTCCCTCAGTACCACCACTTGCTGGCCCAAGAGGTCCACGATTTGTCCCATGCGGGTGTCGATGGACCTCATCAGCAGGATGAGTTCGCATAACAATTCGTCCGACCAGCCCGTTTGTCCCTGGTCCTGTTCATATGCGCCAAGGACTCTGGTGATGTGTTCCAGAGATTGGGTCCCAGCCTCCTGGTGTCTGTGGGTGACCCTGCCCCTCCCATCTACCCTGCTGCCACTGACCTGTTGCCTCACCACTGTGGGCACCGCATCCTCTCCCTGCCCTCCTCAGTCGGTGTTGTGGGGTGGTCATCCTCTGGGACAGGGAGGGTGTTGCAGGCAGCACTGGTGGTGGTGGTAGTGCTGGTGGTGGTGGCGGTGGCCACACAGGCCGTAACAGCAGGGGTCTGCAGTAAAGTTGTTATTGCCGCAGATGTAGTTGGGGGGATGATGGGATCCTGGGTCCTGTTGCTCCCTGGCACACCTGAGCTCATCGTGCGTGGAATCCTAGGAGTCAACATCTGAGAGTCCATGTACCGGGGGGGAGGAGACTGGCTCTGCAGGTTGCTGGTGTTGTCCACTGCAGTAAATTCTTGGTCACCTGTGGATCAGATGGAAAATGGTCATTGTAGTGCACCCCGCAAGCTTTGTGTTAGCTGTGTGTCATTCACTGTTTGTACACTGCACAATTGACTGATCATCACATTGTTTCCTATGTGCACTACTGTGCCTCCTGACATGATGCAGTGATACATGCATTACTTGTCTATGGCGTGAGGTGTCAATGCATACCATGCGAGCCGTGCATAATTTATGTTTACAGGGACCTGTTGCCATCTAGAGACTGGCACAAAATGTTTCTCATTGTGGACTCTTTGTTGATTTGTCTGACCTGGAAGACTTCACATCTGGCGATGGACTGGCCATTGTCATCTCCTGCATACCTTTGTCCTGTCATGTGCATATCTTGATTTATACCACCACACATGCTTTATTATTTCTCTAATGGTCCTTGTTGCACTGGCCCCATGGCGAAGCACATGTCAATAGGTGCTGTGCATGATTGTGCCTAGACTTTCTTCAACATATGCATTGGTGTGTCACACTTTGGTAGCTGTGACAGTTCCCTTAGCTCACCTGTGTGCAAACTGTGCGTGGCAATGGGGTCGGTTTGCATATTTGTGCAATGAGAGGACTGGTGTTGTCATATGGCACCATTTCTTTTGTGACAAATGTGTGGGTGGACGTATTGGCTACTTGCCTGTTACGTGCTCGCCTTTGGGTTTGTGATGTGGCACATCTGTGTGTACGTGGAGGCTTACATCCTGCTCAGTGGTGTCATAAGACAGAATGATATGTCTACTTACCTGTAGGTTTCTTTTGTGTACTGCAATGGCTTCCAACTGCTTCTGGGTGGGGTGGGGGGAGTGCTCCATCCTGCTGAGGTGTGGGGCAAGGGGCATGGTGGGAGTAGTGGTACAGGCCTCCCACCCACAAACACCCTCCCAGGGAAGATGGCTACCTACCTCTAAGTTTGTTTGGTGTACTGCAATGGCGTCCAACTGCTTCTGCGTGGGGGAGTACTCTATCCTGCTCAGGTGTGGGACAGAGGGAATGGTGGAAGTACTAGTGCAGGCCTCCCACCCACAAACAACCTCCCAGGGAAGATGGCTACCTACCTGTTAGTTTGATGAGGGTGATGTAATGGGTGACACATGCTTCTGGGTGGGGTGGGGGGCGGGGTCCATCTTGCTAAGCTGTGGGACAGGGGGCATGGTGGGTGTAGTGGTATAGGCCTCCCACCCACAAACACCCTCCCAGGGAAGATGGCTACCTACCTGTAAGTTTGTTTGGGGTACTGCAATGGCTTCCAAATGCTTCTGGGTGGGGGAGTGCTCCGTCCTGCTCAGGTGTGGGCCAGAGGGCATGGTGGGAGTAGTGGTGCAGGCCTTCCACCCACAAACACCCTCCCAGGGAAGATGGCTACCTACTTGTTAGTTTGATGCGGGTGATGTATTGGCTGACACATGCTTTTGGGTGGGGGGAAGGGGTCCATCTTGGTAGGCTGTGAGACAGGGGGCCTGGTGGGAGTAGTGGTGTAGGCCTCCCACCCACAAACACCCTCCCAGGGAAGATGGCTACCTACCTGTAAGTTTGTTTGGTGTACTGCAATGGCTTCCAACTGCATCTGGGTGGGGGAGTGCTCCATCCTTCTCAGATGTGGGACAGAGGGAATGGTGGGAGTAGTAGTGCAGGCCTCCCACCCACAAACACCCTCCCAGGGAAGATGGCTACCTACCTGTTAGTTTGATGAGGGCGATGTAATGGGTGACACATGCTTCTGGGTGGGGTGGGGGGCGGGGTCCATCTTGCTAGGCTGTGGGACAGGGGGCATGGTGGGAGTAGTGGTATAGGCCTCCCACCCACAAACACCCTCCCAGGGAAGATGGCTACCTACCTGTAAGTTTGTTTGGGGTACTGCAATGGCTTCCAAATGCTTCTGGATGGGGGAGTGCTCCGTCCTGCTCAGGTGTGGGCCAGAGGGCATGGTGGGAGTAGTGGTGCAGGCCTCCCACCCACAAACACCCTCCCAGGGAAGATGGCTAACTACCTATTAGTTTGATGAGGGTGATGTAGTGGCTGACACATGCTTCTGGGTGGGGGGGTTGTTAAATGGTAGCGGCAGTTTCAGTCGATAACCCTTCAAGTATTGCCCGGCGGTAATCGCCTCTCATACCATTCGATAATTTACCAATGAAAGAGGCAGGCGCCGGAGACTGGAAGGCAGGAAACAAAGTTTTATTCCGTCGGAGCAGAACACATCAGATCAGACAGCAAGGTATCGTCACGAGGTGCTCTAACTGCATCTCTGAGGCCTGGCCTCTTATACACAGGTTTATGACTTTATTGTACATGGCACATTCTTGAGATTACTTTGATGTATAAAAGAACGTCTTCGGAATCCCCACTTCGAACTCGTTCCCACACATATCTACAGTGGAAGTCCCCACCCCATCTACAGTAGGAGATGGCTATCACGCAGCTGGACATTCCGCCAATTCCCGGGGATGTGCAACCGGCCGGGTCTCAGGGGGTAGGGGCTTTGATCCACTGTAATCCCTTTGATGTGGGGTGTTTCCCTTACAGTAGGGGCAATAAACTGCATCCGCAGGGCTAGGTGATGGCCTGGGACCGGTTCGGATAATGGGGCGCAGAGGAAGGGGGTTATCAAAGAGATGCATGACCATGTATGGGATGTCGGTCGGGCGTGGGATGTGGTTCCATGGCAGGGTCGCGCAGAAGGAGAGGGTTTATGGCCCGTGTATGAGAGAGCGGGGGTGGCCGGCGCACGGGGGATGCTCGCAGCGCCAGGGGAAAGCGCTGGCGATCGAGAATGAGCGGGGAGAGAGTGGGGTGCCTAAAATGGCGGCCGTGCATTCGCTGTGCGTGGCGCTGGGGAGAGGCAAGATGGCGCGGATAATGTTCAGTTACAAGCTAAATTTCCACAGGGATGGGTCCATCTTGCTAGGCTATGGGACAGGGGGCATGGTGGGAGTAGTGGTATAGGCCTCCCACCCACAAACACCCTCCTAGGGAAGATGGCTACCTACCTGTAAGTTTGTTTGGTGTACTGCAATTGCTTCCAACTGCTACTGGGTGGGGGAGTGCTCCATCCTGCTCAGGTGTGGGACAGAGGGAATGATGGGAGTAGTGGTGCAGGCCTCCCACCCACAAACACCCTCCCAGAGAAGATGGCTACCTACCTGTTAGTTTGATGAGGGTAATGTAATGGCTGACACATGCTTCTGGCTTGAGTGGGGGGAGGGGTCCATCTTGCTAGACTGTGGGACATGGTGCTTGCTGGGAATAGTGGTATAGGCCTCCCACCCACAAACACCCTCCCAGGGAAGATAGCTACCTACCTGTAAGTTTGTTTAGTGTACTGCAATGGCTTCCAACTGCTTCTGGGTGAGGGAGTGCTCCATCCTGCTCAGGTGTGGGACAGAGGGAATTGTGTGAGTAGTAGTGCAGGCCTCCCACCCACAATCACCCTCCCAGGGAAGATGGCTAACTACCTGTTAGTTTGGTGAGGATAATGTAATGGCTGACACATGCTTCCGGATGGGGTGGGGTGGGGGGAGGGGTCCATCTTGCCAGGCTGTGGGAAAGGGAGCATGGTGGGAGTAGTGGTATAGGCCTCCCACCAACAAACACCCTCCCAGGGAAGACGGCTACCTACCTGTAAGATTGTTTGGTACACCGCAATTGCAGCCTGTAAAAGTGTGTCTAAGCCCTGCCAGTGTAGAGCCTGTGTGCAGTCTGGTACTGCCATGCTGACTGGGCAAGTGTACCCACTTGCCAGTCCCTAAACCTTTCCTTTTCTTCATATCAGACACCCCTATGGGAGGCCCAAGGGCAGGGTGCATTGTAAGTATAAGGTAGGACATGCCCTGGTGTGTGTGGCATGTCCTAATAGTGAATTACAGCCATTTTCGTTTTTCACCATTGCAAGGCTACCTGTTCCCCGTAGGCCAGAATGGGCAGTTTGATTATTACATCTTACAATCCTGACTGACTCAGGGAACATGGTGAAAATTCGAGATTAGTATGCCTGAACTCAGAATGATAAAATACATCTTTTAGTGAAGCTGGTTTTAATATTCTGTGTTTGAAAATACCACTTTTAGAAAGTAGGTATTTTCTTGTCTAACCATTCCAAACCTGCCTCTGCTAGGCTGTGTATTCTTTGTCTGGAGTTTGAGTGACAGGGGCTGGGGAAATTCAAGGAGACAGGGTGAGTCAGCACATGGCTGAATAGAGAGATCTGCATCTAGATAGGTGGGAGGGGTTGCACCTGGGACCTGAATAGGGCTGTGCATTCCCTCCAGAACAGTGGTTCCCAAACTTTTGACTCCTGAGGAACCCCATTTTGTCACCACTGGAAGCCGGGGACCCCCAAGCAATTTGTAGGATTTAAATTTCAAACATTAAAACAGTAATTAGAAGAAAAAAAAAATACACGTGCACACAAAACAAATACTCTAATTACTAAGGATTTTAGGGACATATTTACAAGCCCCTATTACCATGGGAACGCCACTTTTTGCGACGTTCCCGTGGCGATAGGGGCTTCGCCATATTTACAAGGCAGCGAAAAGACACATAACGTGGCTTAACACTGCCTTGTAAATAAGGCCCCCTTTCGCGCAATGCTTAGCGTGAAAGGGGTGGGCAGTGGGTGTTCCACCGCAACACCCATTGATTTTGACGCTGCCCCCTATTTATAAGGGCAGCATAAATAGGAGGCAGGGCCAAAATTAAGACCAGGGAAAACCTGGTCTTAACTTGGCGAAACGAGGAGAAATGGTTTCCCTCTCCTCGTTTTTGCTTTTTCCGTGTGTGCTGCCTTGTGCAGCAAACATGGAAAATGCAAAACACCTTGGATTGTTTAAGGAAGGTGACCCTTCCTGCACATAAACAATCTTAAAAACAGAAATGTTTTAACTTCCATGTGTGCTGCATTAAGCAGCACACACAGAAGTGACAAAACTGCATTTCAAGATTTCAAGGGGGACCTTCCTGTACATAAAAAATCTTCCCCTGCGCTCAGACACCCTTGCACTATGGCGCAAGGGTGCCAGCCTTGATGCTACACTGCTAAGTGTAGCGCAATGGAAAACGCAGGACTGCACCACATTCTTGTAAATATGGTGCAGCCCTGCGTTTCTGAAGTGGCGGAGCGTGTCGTTAAGCCAAGGAGGCTAACGACATGCTCCGCCACTTCTGTTGTAAGTATACCCCTTAGTATTTTATATTGAAAGAATTTGCAAAAAACTAAAAATTGTAATGGGAAGGTTGATGCTGCATCTCCGTGACTAACTTTTAAATGGTTGGTTTTATTTCGCTCTACGAGGCTCCTGCTCCTGCCAAGGCCAGACTGGAAACCTAAAGCAGCCCTGGCAAATATTTTCAGACCAGTCCCCATACGGTGCACACCAAGTGCAGTGAGTGAGCCTGACCACTACAAAGTGGGCTTTGGGACGCTCTCCTCCCCACAAAAATTTAGGATACAATAGTGCAGTCTACAACACATTAATCACTATATATTTAATTGTATCAGCTTTGAAAGAATAGTAAATGAAGACCTTACTATGCACCAGGATACGACAGTCTTTGTTGGGTTTTTCAATGATTCCCCTACTAGCACCCTCCAACAGGGCCTCTCATCTCTCCATAGCCTCTCTCATACCATTTTTAAAGAGTGCTTGGTCTGGAGAAGCACAAACGCAAGATTCAGAACATAACACAGTGGTTAGCATAGACTTTACCAATAAAAACGTATTTCCACCCAAATAAACCTTTTTAGCAGCATCAGGATAATGAAAGACTGGGAAAATACACAAGTTACTAACTTGTACCATACCGTTTGTAAACAGCTCTTTGATGCCAATTTATAGGTCACTGTGCTAGATTATGATTCTCACTTATGAACTGCACAGTAACAAAAGAATCTGTGACAAAAGCAGTAACCCACTGATCTAGGCACATAAAATACTGTTTTTTTAAATTGCATGGTACACCTTCATTGCAGTAGGCATATAACCCTCTGTGCTACATTAGATAAGTCAACACAGCTACTGGACAAAATGCTCATCTCTCTCCAGCAGATACATTAATCACTGACATTATCTTGACCCTTTTATTGTTGCTTGAAAACTGCTAATTATACAAGGAACTTTGCAGTGCTTTTTAAACTGCTGCCTGCGGACCCCCTGGGAATGTGTCACGGACCCCTGGGGGTCCCCGGACCACAGTTTGGGAAACACTGCTCCAGAAAGCTGGCTCCACCTCCTGTGGTGTATCTGATGTCTCTGCCCTGCACTCTGAAAGGAAAGAAGGAGTCTTGTCAACAAAATGCGCCACGACTGAGCAGAACTGATTTGGACTAGGCAAAGGCCTCTCTGCCTTCAGAGAACAAAAGGAAACTGGGTATGAATATTGGGACCCAAACCCAAGAACTTTAGATCACTTTGGGAAACAAGAAGAAACCTTTGCTGAGGAGTGGAACCAGAAGAGACTGAGGAGAGACTATCCCTAAGCTTGAGGGGCTGGCCTGCAGTGGTTGCCTGACTGCCAAAGAAAGGAGAAAGGACATTGTGTGCACTTTATTCAACTTGTGAAGGATCTCCAGGGGCTTGGAAAAGAGCTTGCCTCCTGCTGAAGTCTCAGGGACAACAGACTTCACCCACCAGCTCCCCAGAGTTCTTTGGAAGTGCCTGCTGTTTTGCGAGGCTTTCTGAGGGACTGCGTGTCTCAAGGAGCTGGAAGCGCGACTCACGAGCAAGAAGCGTGTCGCCGAACTGCCGCTGCCTCTTCACAACACGAAGCGCCTTGCATCGCCGGAGAAGAGGATCGACGTCGCATCGGACGCCGCTGCATCACTGGGAAGCCTGTTGCAGAAGAATCGTTGAGTCATCGCAGGTCCACCGAAGCGCCTTGCATCGCCGGAAAAGATGATAGACGTCGCATCAGATGCCGCCGCACCTCCAGGAAGCGTGTTGCATGGCCTGTCGCGGCTCATCGTTGGAGAAGAGGATCGACGTTGCATCAAGCACCGCCACATCTCCGGGAAGCGTGTTGCAGGGCCTGTCGTGGCTCATTGCCGGAGAAGGGGATTGACGTCGCATCAGACGCCGCCGCATCACCGGGAAGAGTGACGCAGGGCCTGTCGCGGCTCGCATCATTGTGGGAGCAACTCGTATCACCAGGGGAGAGGATCGATGTCGCAACAGACGCCGCCGCATCACTGGGAAGCGTGTCGCAGGGCCTGTCGTGGCTCGCATCGTGAGGAAACATCTCGCATTGCCGGAGAAGAGGATCAACGTCGCAGCAGACGCCGTCGCATCACCGGGAAGCATGTCACATCAAGAAGAAAGGGCCATCTTTGGTTCTTTGCACCAGATCTTCAACGCAACACCGTCCTTGCAACACTTTAGTTGTCTTGCGTTACTCATCTTAAGGTACATTGAACTCTTAGTGTCACATTTACCATCTTAAGAGAACTAAGCTAATTCTACCATTTTGAAGTACAGTATTGTGGATTTTTGTCGTTTATGGTCTTGTGTTAAATCTATATAAAGAATACTTATTTTTTACATAAAACTTGTGTGGTGTCCATCTGTAGTGTTGTCACTTGATTACTGTATGTGTTCACAAATGCTTTACACACTACCTCTGAGATAAGCCTGTCTGCTCGTGCCAAGCTACCAAGGGGGTGAGCAGGGGTTATTTTAGGAGTGTACCCCCTTACCCTGACTAGACGCAAGGCTCCCTATTTGTCACAGGTACCTACCAATGCCAACTAGAGACCCCCAAATCTAACATTGGTGGTCAGCGGTGAGGATTCTGGACTTGCATTTGTGACTCATGTACAGTGATTGGTGAACACTACTAGTGAGTGCAGACCAAAACGCGACCACATACTTTTGGTAGATTGTGTTTCTGGGACTCTCTATTTTTACAAAGAACTGCCAAATTTAACAACCATGGAGAAAGCAGCATCCATAGCATCAGTTGATAATGATTGGAAAGAGGAGAAACTAGAATGCTACACAGTTAACCAGCTCAAGGACTTCTGCAGGAGGTTCAAAGTTTCTTTGACCGGTATCTCCAGAAAAGAGGATTTCCAAAAATCGCTGAGTGCCTGGATGGAAGCTAGGAATACCCCTGAGAATGAGGAAGGGGATGAGAATGCAGATGGGCAGCTGGCAGGGCCATTGGGTCCAGGAAGGAGGGGAGCAGTCTCCCCAGCGGGTAGCAGTGTTTCTGCCAAAAGCCTGTCTCCAGAGGAGTTGGAGGACAGGGAAAGATGTAGGGTGCATGAGATGGAGCTGACCAAGCTCAAGTTAAATGGGCAGTGGGAATTTGAATTGCAAGCTAAGAAATTAACCCTGGAAGAGAAGAAAATGCAGTTTGAACATGAGAAGATTTTGAGGGAGTTGGAATTGAAGGCCAAGAGCTTAGAGATTACTCCCTCTGGTGGCAGCACACTGTCAATGCCTGTTGAATCTAGGGTGTATGTTCCTAAGGATGTGGTTAGAGAGTTTTATAAGAATGATGACATTGGGCAGTGGTTCAAAGCCTATGAGGTAGCCATGTCTTCCCACCGGGTCCCCGAGAAGGATTGGGGAGCGGGGTTGTGGGGGCAGTTCCTTAGTGAGGGGCAGGTTACACTGTTAGACTTGCCTTCTGATGTCCATAATTCCAATAGCCACATGAAAGATGGACTAATGTCCATGTATGGTTTAGCTCCTGAATTGTATAGAAAGAGGTTCAGAGGTTGCAAGAAGATAGAGAACGGTACCTGGGAGGAATATGTCACTTTTTTCTGCAGAGCATTGGATGGTTGGGAGAAGGGTAGCAAAGTTGATGATTTTCAGGGGCTCCTTACTTTGATTGCATGGCAGAACTTGTCCAGTAATTGTTTTCCAGAGCTACGCCAGCACCTGATTGATAGTAGGCTGACTAATCCTAGGAAGCTTGCTGAGGAGGCGGAACGCTGGTTCAGTACCAGGGTCCACAAGGGTCACGTGGGAGATTCAGTCAAGAGTGGGCAGGGTCCCCAGCAGAAAAGTGGGGGGGACAAGGGTAAACAGAGGGAGTTTCAGAGAAGGCCCCAAAGTAATCCCCAAGGGAACCAAGGGAAAGGTTCCCAGCCTCCCCCCCAAAAAACCGTCAGGGGCCCCGACAGGTCCACCTGTTCAAGGGGGACCCCATAGATGCTACAAATGTGGGGACCTGGGTCATAGAGCGAATGATCCCAGTTGCCATCAGTTTGTGAAGACAGCACCCCCTGGTGCAGCCCCCAGCAGATGGCTAGTGTAGCCCTGGGTGAGGAGATGGGTGCCCAAGGTGGGTGGGGTCCTGCAGAGATGTCCCTTGTCTCTTTAGGAGACTGTGAGGTGGTCCCCAGGATCCAGCTGCCTGATAACACTAAGAAATACAGGCAGTGGGTGACCATCAATGGCCATAGAGTGGAGGCTCTTAGAGATACAGGATCCAGTGTGAAAGCTGTCAAGTGTCACCTGGCATCTCAAGAGCAGGTTGTCCCCAATGCATTCTATCCAGTTGTTGCCGCTGAAAACACAGAGAGCCACTGCAAGGTGGTTCAGGGTCCCTTTGAGTGGGGGGGGGGGGGGTCTCTGTTACTTTTTAGCTAGCTGTGAGGCCCACCATGCCTGTTGACTGTTTGTTAGGGAACGATCTGGAGAGCTCACCTTGAGCGAAGGTGGAGCGAAGTGCTCATTTGGAAATGTTAGGTCTGCCTGACTAGGCGTGTGTCACCACAAGGTCCATGGCAGCCAGTAGGGGTTCTCAAGAGGACCTGGAGCCTGAGAGGGGGGCCCAGGTGCTTGCCTTAGACAGAGGAGGCAGAGTGCACAGGAAAACGTCCCCTGAAGTTCCCACGGTCCAGGAGGAAGCAGACCCTGAGGGGGATGCCCTGGAGCCTACAGGGGAACAGGTAGCTGAACTGGAGGACCTGCCTGAGCTGACCCATTGGCAGCAAGAAGGAGGACCATCCAGGGAGGAGTTCTGTGAGGAGCAGAACAAGTGCCCTACTCTCGTGGGTCTGCGGCAGCAGGCTGCAGACCAGGCAGCGGGTGATCAGTCTGGGTCACATTGGGTCTGCTGGGAGAATGGTCTCCTGTATTCTGAGCCTAAGGTTGCTGAGCCTCGGTCAGCCCGTGTGCTGGTGGTACCCCATGCCTTCAGAGCCTTCCTACTGGGGCTGGCTCATGATGTGCCATTGGCAGGACATTTGGGGCAGGACAAGACCTTTGAGAGGCTTGTCACCAACTTCTATTGGCCCCAAATGCGCAGTTCATACACTCACTGCAGGACATGTTAGACTTGCCAGGCAAGTGAAAAGAGTGGGAGGAAGCAAAAGGCTCCTCTCTAGCCATTCCCTGTGGTCCACACCTCCCTTGAACGGGTGGGTATTGACATTGCGGGGCCACTGGACCCCAAGACAGCCATGGGCAACAGGTTCATCCTGGTCTTGGTGGACCTTGCCACCTGGTACCCGGAAGCCATACCCCTGAGGACAGTGACGGCCCATGTGGTGGGACGAGCACTGATGGGAATTTTCTCCAGAGTGGGATTCCCTCGCGAGGGAGTGTCTGACCGAGCCACCAACTTCCTTTCTAAGTATATGCAGTCCCTGTGGCAGGAGTGTGGGGTAACCTACAAGTTTACCACTCCTTACCACCCCCAAGGAAATGGATTGGTTGAAAGGTCTAACCAAACCCTGAAGGGCATGATTATGGGTCTTGAGGAACCTATGAGGCATAAGTGGGATGTCCTCTTACCATGCCTACTCTTTGCATACCGTGAGGTGCCATTGAAATCTCTAGGGTTCAGCCCCTTTGAGCTTCTCTATGAACACCCTATGGGCCCGATTCACAGAACTAACTTAAGACAAAATCCTAAACTTACTACCATTTTCGTATTCACAGAAGGCACTTACTCATTTTGGTATTCACAGAAGACACTTACTCACTTCGGTATTCACAGAAGTTAGGAGTCCTAAGTTTAGGACTCCTAAATGCCTTCTGTGAATACCGAAAGTCTTAAAATTAGGATTTTTCTCAGTTTAGGAGTCCTAAAGTTAGGACTCCTAACTTTACTACTACTAAACTGAGATAAATCCTAATTTTAAGGCTTTCGGTATTCACAGAAGGCATTTAGGAGTCCTAAAGTTAGGAGTCCTAACTTTACTACTGCTAAATTTAGAAAAATCCAAATTTTAAGACTTTCGGTATTCACAGAAGGCATTTAGGAGTCCTAAAGTTAGGACTCCTAACTTCTGTGAATACCGAAAGGAGTAAGTGCCTTCTGTGAATACCAAAATGAGTAAGTGTCTTCTGTGAATACCAAAATGGTAGTAAGTTTAGGATTTTGTCTTAAGTTAGTTCTGTGAATCGGGCCCAGTGAGAGGATCTCTTAGTTTGGTCAAAGAAGGCTCGGAGCAATCTCCCAGGAAACCTCCCCAAGATGTACATAGCTACATGCTGGCCTTTAGGAACCAAAGTAGGCCTTTCAGGCAACTCGCTGAGGCGAATCTGGAAGCCAGCCAGGAGGAGATGAAGCGGTGGTACCACCAGAATGCCACTCTGGTAGAGCTTCAGCCTGGTCGGAAAGTGTAGGTCATGGCCCCAGTGGAGCCCTGCGCCTTCCAGGATAAGTTGACCGGACAATTTGATGCTGTGGAGTGCAAAAGTCCAGTTACCTACTTGGTGGACTTGCAGTCTTCCAGGAACCCCTTGAGGGTCCTGCATGTCAACCGCCTGAAGCCCCACTTGGAGAGGTCCCAAGTGGGCATGCTCTTAGCGACTGATGGTGGAATGGAGGAGGAGACCGAGCCTATTCCGGACCTCCTGTCGGCAACAAAGCAAGATGGGCGAGTGGATGGTGTCAACCTCTCTTCCACCCTGACCCCTGAGCAACAGAATGACTGCCACCAGTTGCTGGGACAGTTTTCTGATCTGTTCTCCCTGATTCCCAGTGTCACTGATTGGTGCGTCCATGATGTGGACACTGGGGATGGTACACCTGTGAGGCACAAAACCTACAGGGTGACTGACAGGGTGAGAGCTTGCATCAAGGAGGAGGTCTCCAAGATGCTTGCGTTAGGGGTGATTGAGTCCTCTATCAGTCCTTGGGCCAGCCCAGTGGTCTTGGTTCCAAAGGCTGCCGCACCGGGTGCCACGCCAGAACTCTGGTTCTGTGTGGACTACGAGGGCTCAATTCAGTCACCAGGACTGATGCGCACCCCATCCCCAGAGCTGATGAGCTCATAGATCGGCTAGGGGCTGCATGGTACCTCAGCACGTTTGACTTAACGTCTGGGTACTGGCAGATCACCTTGACTGATGGGGCAAGAGAGAGGTCAGCATTCTCCACACCAGATGGGCACTACCAGTTCCGGGTTATGCCCTTTGGGATGAAGAATGCCAATGCCACCTTTCAGAGTTTGGTCAACCAGGTGTTGGCTGGACTGGATGAGTTCAGTCCCACCTACCTGGATGATATCGCAGTGTTCAGCGCCAGTTGGGAAGAACATCTGCGCCACCTCTGGGAAGTGTTGTTGGTGCTGCAGAGGACAGGCCTCACGATCAAGGCGGGTAAGTGCCAGATCGGGCAGGGTTCCGTGGTGCACTTGGGACACCAGGTGGGGAGCGGCCAGGTGGCACCCCTGCAGCCCAAGAATGAAACCATACTGGCTTGGGAGCCCCCCATAACCCAGACAGAGGTGAGAGCCTTTTTAGGACTCACGGGTTACTACAGGAGGTTTGTCAAGGGGTATGGCAACATTGTTGCACCCTTGACCGTGCTGACTTCCAGGAAGCAGCCCAAGAAAGTGATTTGGACTGACACCTGTCAGACAGCTTTTGAGGCCCTGAAAACTGCTATGTGCACGGCGCCCATGCTCCTGGCACCCAACTTCTCTAGACAGTTCATAGTACAAACAGATGCTTCAGAGCATGGTGTGGGGGCTGTTTTGGCACAGATGAATGAGGAGGGCCTAGATCAACCCGTAGCCTTCATCAGTAGGAGGTTACTTCCACGGGAACAGAAGTGGAGTGCTATTGAGCGTGAGGCATTTGCTGTGGTCTTGGCACTGAAGAAGCTGAGACCATACCTGTTTGGGACTCACTTCCGGGTTCAGACAGACCACAGGCCCCTCAGATGGTTGATGCAGATGAGGGGTGAGAATCTACAGCTGTTGAGGTGGTCCATTTCCCTACAGGGGATGTATTTCACGGTGGAACACCGCCCTGGTACAGAGCACAGCAACGCTGATGGTCTGTCCAGATTATTCCGCCTTAGTGATGAGAACTCCCAGGAGGTAGGATAGTTCTCCCCACATTTCAACTGGAGGGGACACGTGTTAGACCTGGCACCTTGGCGTGGGTCTCCCTTCCATTTTTTGCTGTTGCCTCATGTGTTTTTGCTGGGGTTAGATGCTTTGGGCACTGTGCCACTGCTGTCCAGTGCCACAGTGCAAGTGGTCCCTATTGTAAATTGATGTATGGATTAGTGATTCCATGATTGGTTGATTTGGTTTACTTGTCAGACCCTAGTACAGTGCACCAGGAGTGCCCAGCGCTTGTAAATCCAAATGCTGCTGGTGGGCTTGCAGCACTGGTTGTGCCACCCACAGAAGCAGCCTGTAAAAGTGTGTCTAAGGCCTGCCTTTGCAGAGCCTGTGTGCAGATTGGTACTGCCATGCTGACTGGGCAAGTGCACCCACTTGCCAGTCCCAAAACCTTCCCTTTTCTGCATATCAGACACCCCTATGGTAGGCTCAAGGGCAGTGTGCATTGTAAGTATAAGGTAGAACACGCCCTGGTGTGTGTGGCATGTCCTTATAGTGAATTACAGCCATTTTTGTTTTTCACTATTGCAAGGCTACCTGTTCCCCATAGGTCAGAATGGGCAGTTTGGTTATTACATCTTATAATCCTAACTGACTCAGGGAACGTGGTAGAAATTCGAGTTTAGTATGCCTGATCTCAGAATGATAAAATACATCTTTTTGTGAAGTTGGTTTTAACATTCTGTGTTTGAAAATGCCACTTTTAGAAAGTAGGTAACCATCCAAACCTGCCTCTGCTAGGCTGTGTATTCCTTGTCTGGAGTTTGAGTGACAGGGGCTGGGGAAATTCCAGGAGACAGGGTGAGTCAGCACAGGGCTTAATAGAGAGATCTGCATCTAGATAGGTGGGAGGGGTTGCACCTGGGACCTGAATAGGGCTGTGCCTTCCCTCCACAATGCTGGCTCCACCTCCTTTGGTGCGTCTGATGTATCTGCCCTGCACTCTGAAAGGAAAGAAGGAGTCTTGTCAACAAAGTGCTCCAGGACTGACCAGAACTGGTTTGGACTAGGCAAAGGCCTCTCTGCCTTCAGAGACCAAAGAGAAGCTGGGTATAAATATTGGGACCCAAACCCAAGAACTTTAGATCACTTTGGGAAGCAAGAAGAAACCTTTGCTGAGGAGCGGAACCTGAAGAGACTGAGGAGAGACTAACCCTAAGCTTGAGGAACTGGCCTGCAGTGGTTGCCTGACTGCCAAAGAAAGGAGAAAGGACTTTGTGTGCACGTTATTCAACTTGTGAAGGATCTCCAAGGGCTTGGAAAAGAACTTGCCTCCTGCTGAAGTCTGAGGGACAACAGACTTCACCCACCAGCTCCCCAGAGTTCTTTGGAAGTGCATTCTGTTTTGCGAGGCTTTCTGAGGGACTGCGTGTCGCAAGGAGCTATTAGCACGACTCTCGAGCAAGAAGCGTGTCGCCGAACTGCCATTTTACAACAAGAAGCGCCTCGCATCACCGGAGAAGAGGATCAATGTCGCATCAGACGCCGCCGCACCTCCAGGAAGCGTGTCGCAGGGCCTGTCGTGGCTGATCGCCGGAGAAGAGGATCGACGTTGCATCAGGTGCCGCAGCATCTCCGGGAAGCGTGTCGCAGAGCCTGTCGTGGCTCATCCCCGGAAAAGAGGATCGGCGTCGCATCAGACGCCGCCGCATCACCGGGAAGAGCATTGCAGGGCCTGTCACGGCTCACATCGTTGTGGAAGCAACTCGCATCGCCCGGGGAGAGGATCGATGTCGCAACAGACGCCACCGCGTCACTGGGAAGCATGTCGCAGGGCCTTTTGCGGCTGCATAGTGAGGAAACATCTCGCATCGCCAGAGAAGAGGATCGACGTTGCAGCAGACGCCGCCGCATCACTGAGAAGCGTGATGCATCAAGAAGAAAGGTCCATCTTTCGTTCTTTGCACCAGATCTTCAGCGCATAACCGTCCTTGCAACACTTTCGTTGTCGTGCGTTAACCATCTTAAGGTGCATTGAGCTCTGAGTGTCGCATTTACCATCTTAAGAGAACTAAGCTAATTCTACCATTTTATAGTACAGTATTGTGGATTTTTGTCGTTTATGGTCTTGTGTTAAATCTATATAAAGAATACTAATTTTTTATATAAAATTTGTGTGGTGTCCATCTGTAGTGTTGTCACTTGAATACTGTATGTGTTCACAAATGCTTTATACACTACCTCTGAGATAAGCCTGTCTGCTCGTGCCAAGCTACCAAGGGGGTGAGCAGGGGTTATTTTAGGAGTGAACCCCCTTACCCTAACTAGACGAAAGAGTCCCTATTTGTCACAGGTACCTACCTATGCCAACTAGAGACCCCCAAATCTAACAGAGGATAAATAAAATACAGAGCTGTCCAATTATTACACCTGTAAAACACTCCAGTCTCGCTGCAGTCTTCCCCCTTCCATTTCCATTTGACGCAGCTGCCGTAAATCAGACATTCTGAGAGAGATGTACCTGCAGGCAGGAAATGTCTATTTATGGATGCCCTTTTGTGGCTTGTCTCATTTCCGCATTACTGGGATGTGGTAATAGACACTGAAACTTAAGGTGAATGAGGACAAAAAAAAAAACAATCATGTTTTGCAAAAACCATGACAAAACAAAACAAGCACAGACAAAGCCAAAAGGCTTGTGGACAATACCAGACCTATTAGCTTAGCTAATGCTTTTTCTTTTGTAAGGATAAGGGTAAGGGAAGCAAAATGGAATCCTGTAAATATAAAGCTGCCAAGTTTCCAAATAAGTCTCCAGTCCTTTTATGTACACCAAGTATGGTAAAAGCACATGTATGTACTAAAAGAAGTGAAAAAAAAGGAACTGAGAAAAGCAGGACACCCAATTTCAGAAGCAAGGTGTCTTCTATATTTAAATAATAGCTAATCGCTTGTAGATGCAACAGGTGTTAACGTATACTGTCTCCTTGACATGAACTTCCAGAGTAGCTGATTGATCACTTGTTCTCTTTATCTTGGTGCCACCTTTCTATCCCGGCTCCACAGGTATCAGCTACTCTGTTAGGTGACAGATAACCAAAAGTCTAAGTTAGAATTTAGTGGATGGGTACTCTGTCCCAAAAGTGACTGACATCCTGTCCGATTTAATACTAGTGCATGATACACGAATGCACTTGTAAGAAGGCGGACAGGATTTCTATCATATTTGTGGAGGAGTGCCTATTTACCAAACTCTAAATTGGCCCCCAAATCTCTTTTCATGTCTGTCCTTAGCCAAGACCTTTTAATTTCACTAAAATAATATATGTACAATATACTTAGAAGGGCTTCCACAGCCATCTTCATCCATTGGTCTTTTATTGTTTCATTCACAATTTCTTTCTGTCCACTACACCATCCAGTGTGGGGCAATGATATTGCCCGTTTCAGTCATTGACTGGCATCCCTGTTGATGATAAGATTGTGCCCTTTTACAAGGAGCACATCTACACACAAAGTAGTTCCCTACAGTGCCAGGGACCACTATGGCAATGTGTGCTTTTTGAGACCCCAAAAATATTTTTGATTTTAGATAATGTCCATTTTTTACCATTGACGAGGGCCTGGCAGTTACTTCAACAATTAAGTTTTGCAAAAACATGACAGAACAAGCACTAACAAAGCCAAATGGCTGGTGGACAACACTAAAACTATTGGCTTAGTCAATGCTTGTTTATTGGAGGAGGCGGGGGTAAGGCAGGTGAAATGGGAACCAGTACATCTAACACAAAATATTGTAAAATCACATGTGGGTGTTAACAGAATTGGCGAACTGAGGAAGACAGGAACAAACAACTTTGAAAGGAAAGTGCTGGCAGGCTTTCTGAAATTGGTATGAGGAAACCCTAAAGCTTTAGCACAAATCTTCAAGAAATTCAAGAAATACTCTAATATGAAATTAGTTATATGAAGGATACAACCAAGGCTTGTTCCCCAGCAGCACACCTGCCCCTTACATGTTTACCAAAGTCCATTGTGAGGTCAAGGAAGAAACCGAGGATGAGATTTTAGACATTTTTAAACCTTCCCTAATCGGGTGAATGAAGCCAGTGTCCTTGGAGGTGCACCAGCACTTGGGGTACACAGGCAGCAACAGCAAAGATGGATGGAGTGTAAGTAGATGAAGTGAGCAAAGCAGGGGTAGTGTGATTAGTGGCAGATTGGCAAAAGAGCAAATGTGTTAAGACAGGAGGGGGTAGAAAAAAAGGGTGGAAAAAAGGTCCCTCATGCACTGCCTGACAACAGCGGAAAGGTACATCCCGCACAGTGGGGGCAAAATGCTGGTTGGGTTGGAAAAAGACAAGAACAGAGAGGAAAACTATTAAATCAAAAGCAAGGAACTGAGGAAGACATAAAACATTGATTCATGAGCCAAGGGGTGGACACAAAACCCACTGAGAGGTCCCAGTATGTGCAGAGATTCTGTGGAGCCTAAATTGCCATTACTGACCGGTATTTCTGCACATACTTGCACTTATTAGTTAACTCCTGCAGAATGGGAAAGACTGTGCAGCCCCAGATGTACCTAGTGGTATTCCATACTGAATTCCCTTTTCCATGCGACTGAATGCACACATTTACCACCTGTCCTGAGCTCTGGTTTTCACCCAGGAAAATCAGATACATTGTTCCCGGTAGATCCGGGTGCACCACCAACAGCTCACTCATGATTAAGTAGAGCAGAATTCCACACAGGACTTCCTCTCTGCTCAATTTATACTCTGGGCTAAGTCTACAGTGGAAACAATAGATCTGTTACTAAGAAAACCTAAAAATGAACAATGCTTTATTCTGGAATCAGAAGGAAAACACATCCAGAAACTTTGTATGCAAGGAGCTTAAATTGTACTGGAGCTGTACAGGGTAGCCCCAAGTCAGGTTTATAATTCTTAATCCAAAAATAGCGAGAACTAGGGCACACTGGCAAACAATTTCACATTCTACCCTATTGGGTCTACTGGAAGTGAGATGTTTGTTTAATATACCCTTTTTACCCAAAGAAGAACTAGAGGCCGGACTGTTTCGAACTACATCGAAACAAATGTAAACTGTTGCACCAATGGCACAATTTGGTTGCAAACCTGGTGTTAAAAGTAATTAAAAAGGCTCCGTTACTTTTACCACTTAAAAGAGTGTAAGAAGTTATGCAAGATTTCGGTTGGGGTTTTTGTCAATATTTGGACTTTTAGTGACTCTGGTACATCACGAACACAAAAACACTAATCCATATGTTATAAATACTACAATGCCCTCTATATCTAGTTTTTTCATTAATTTTAGAGTTATTATGTGAAATGTTATCTCTTATAGTGGGTATTGATGTGGTGCATTATTGTATTCTCAGGAAGCCACAGAGCACTGAAGGGGACAATATTGATGGGAAAGAAGGACCCAGAGCGATGAAGGGAGGGAGCAAGATATAAGGATTGAGGAAGTAGCCTTGCGGCTGGAGTGAGTCCATAAAATAAAAAATAAAAAAGTTGAGGTTAGTGACTTCTAGGTGTCAGATTTACATGCAAGGAGAAGGAGCTGGAGAGGCAAAGGAGGAGAAGGCAACAGCGAAAAGGAGAGGAAATGAAGCAAACGTTGAGGGATGAGCACTAATTAAAGCTTCTACTTGTATAAAGGTTCAGTAATAGGATAGCAAACGTTTCATAGAATGCAATACAAATAGGATATATTTTGCCATAGGTATGATTCAGCTCCACTTACAATTGAATAAGCATTTTATGGTTAGCTTATATCTTTGGCAGATCTGAAAAGGGCATGGAGTGGCAAATTTAGGAGCAAAGTTAAAGTGGGGTAAAACATGCCTTTATTTGCCAATAACTTTGGTGCCATTTGACAGATGTGCAAGAAAGATGGTTTCCCACAATTGTGCCTAACTTGGAGCCTGCATATTTAGCCAACGATTGGCTGCAAAATCTCACTGCACATGGCCAAAGGCTACATGGAGCAATGGCTTGACTCAAGATGCATTAGAGCATGCCTTGGTCTGTGGTCAGTCCCCGCGGATAACACTTGCTGAGCCATGACCAAAAGTGAATCGGTTTCAAAATAATAGAGTAGCAATGTCATTCCCCACTACACCTACTGCAAACACAACACTTGATTGAAGTAGGGAATATCGAAGGAAGAATTTTGAAGGGTCCCTATATCATGATCAGATAATCGAAGAACAACATTTCGAAGATATAGGTCCACAGAGGGGGGTATTGGTTTTCTGTTCTTAACTCCACATCTGCATACCTTTAAGATATATATGTCACCAAGGGGCATGTTATCAAGCACAGCGTCTGCCGCTAAAGCAGCGATAATGGGCTTGATAATATGCCGCAGAGAATTCCAATAGAAGCCCATATTGACACCAGAACATGGGCTTCTATGGGAACTCTCAAGGGCATATTATCAAGCCCATTATCGCCGCTTTAGCTGCAGTTTTCTGTCGCTAAAGCGGCGATCATTTTAATGCTGTTTCTTGATAATATGCCCCCAACTACCTATATATGGAGTTAGTTATAGAAGATATATACAAACTTACCTTTTGATATTTTGTCCCTCCATACTCTGGTCACAATATTGTGGTACTTTGATTTTCTGCTGTCAATATTACCGGCCAACACTCCACCACATTTATCCCCACAACAAGCAGTAAATATTGGAAATGAATAATGATAGGCTTGTTGTAAAGAAAATCAAATTCAATGTATAAATCACAGAGAAAGTGACAACATTATGGGGCAGATTTACAAGAACTGACACATCTCTGCATTTTAGCAGAGATGCGTCAGTTCAATTGCGTCATGCAAAAAGCCCTTGCGCCACCATGGATGCGTCACATTTACAATGCGGCGCACCGTGGTGCAAGGATTGGCAGATGCGTCACACATCTGCTGTCGTAAAGGTAACACATTGCTGGAGTCGTGTCGCAAGCGTGACGCAACTCCAGCAATGCTTAGGAATGCCTATTCCTATTGTGCTGCGTTACTTCTTACGCCTGCTTCAAGCAGGCGTAACGTTTTGACACAGTGGTGTCATAGAAATGACGCAGTGAAATCTTGTAGATTTCACTGCGTCACTTTTATGAACTTTTCTTGCGTTGGAATGCCCACCCTACATACATTATACCTGACGCTGGTATAATGTGTCGCAGGGCTTTACAACATGATGCATCTCCCTAGATGGGTCACATTGTAAATGTGTTGCAACTTGAAGCATTGTTTATGACACCGCTGCATCACAAAAGTGACGCAATAACAGCGTAAAAGTGTCGCAAGGGGCTTGTGAATCTGCCCCACAGTTTTTTAGTCAAAACCTTAGAAACCCCTGAACATCACCGGATATGGTAGGCTACCACCCCTGCCATGCACTGTCCATAACCTTTTACTTTTTTACTAATTAAGCTCTGAGTGTAGGCGGGCATGTGGAATGTTCTTAAGATAGAGTAGTCAGTTGAGGATAAAAATGACCATAAGGCATGTGGAAGTTCTCACAACTAGATCCGAATTTAATTAAAACTATTTTTTATGAAGTGAAATGCGAAAGCAACAAGAAAACTGATCCACGAAGGAAGAGACCAAATGCCGGGATTAGGCTGTTTGTTTTTACCATTCAGAAACATTAGTTTGGCCACAAGACAGAAAGTTGCTTGGTTGACAGCAGGAAATTCATCAGACAGGCAGGACATATAGAAACAGATCTAACACCGTAGGTGAAACGTCATTTTGAAACGCTCAATATCCTGCCACTCACTTTCCACCTCCACTTCCTGTCCACTTACGCTTTCCCTGCATGGGTTGTCCTCCGGGTTAGCAACATTGTCCACACCTACCAAAAATTTGCAACACTGTTAATGTCAGACATGCACTAGCAATAATAACCATATTTGGAAAGACAAATCTCAAGTGGCCATGTCAATCAAGAATACCAATAATCACCATATCAGCCAACGTTAGCAATAATGGCAAGGACAAGTGAGAAATAAATCACAAAACAATAAGTAATATTAACGCTATTGACAAAACTAGGCAAGAATAAGAAATTGCTGCAGACGTGAACAGATTTCTCTTCCCACGCTCCTGCAAAATAATTGCTTTTATACACATAGGCACTCATACCGAGGTACCTACAGAGATACAGAGGCTGGCACATAGGCGCAAGGCAGAAACACTCCAACATGTCTGTGTGTGAGTGCACACACTTCCTTTTTAGGTCTCGCCTGACCCAGCGCATGCGCTGGTCTGGCGAGACTTATTGAGAGGGCTCCAAAAAGTGCTACCAGGCCAGCCTAGAGCTACAGTGCATGTGCGCGGGCGCGCGTGCCCCGCTTTACCGCGATTACTTTCACTTTTGCGGCCGTGCATAGCCAATAGGTCTCGCTTTTGGGACCTTATAAGTATTTAGTTATGCAACTGTTGCATAGCTAAACACTTATAAGGTCCCAAAGGCGAGACCTATTGGCTATGCCAATGCTTGTTATTTAATGGAGTAGATGAAGCCTCGCAGGTGCTTCAGGCTGATGGAACCCGCATTACAAGGCGTCCTATTCCGGTGTTGTTATACGCAGATGATGCCGTATTAATACCTAGGACCCCCAACAGATTGTAGAAATTGATGGTACCTTTGGGGAATATATGGCATCCAAAAAAATGATAATCAACAAATCAAAGTCTTTAACAATGATATGGGATAAACAACCAAATAAATGAAGGCCCTTCTATATCGAAGGCTCCCTAATCAACAGAGTGAAGACATTTAGCCATCTGGGGGTCCAGTTTACAAGCAATGGCAACAGATTGAAAATGCTAAACTGATAATGAGCAGGAATTGTGAGGGGATATTTAATTTTTCATCTAAACTGGGTCAACGCCTCGTTAAAGAAATTATTGAGATTTACAAGGCTAAAGTATTGCTTGCTACTACATTTGGTGCTGGTCTTTGGGGTACACTACTGGCACATCTCTTCAAATTGAAGAAAACACCTTTTTAAAATGGCTGCTGTGTTTGCCTGCATCAGCCTCATCCCGAATTGTGCATAAAGAGCTGGGGTTGATTTTTTGGGAGTATCTTCTTTCAATGAAACCATTGTTGCTCTGGCTCTCCATCTGGATGAAAGAAGAAACTAGCTTTATGAAACTGATTATACATGATTGTCTAAAATTGAATTATGCCTTTTGCATTCCATGGCTGGCCTATATAGTTTCCATGTTTAAGTCTGTATTCCATTTGACAGAGGGGGTGGAGCCAGCACAGGTATTAGCATTAACTTAGAGTCACATTAAAGCTACTTTCAGTCTGTATAGGTCTGAAGCTAGACTTTGTGTAGAGTGAAAGAAGACAATGGTTGCTATGTACATGTCCTTAGGGGAGGGGTGTCAGGAGTATTTGATGTGTGTTAAAAACAGCCAACACCGGTATGTCCTAACTAGATTTAGAAGTGGTATTGTGCACCAGTTGGTTGCATTTCGGAAGATAAATGCTTATACCATGACAAAACGCCTTGTCCCTGTGATGGAATGAGTAAGCAAAGCCCAAAGCACTTTATTTTATTTTGCACGTTTTACAAGGAGCTGCGATGTCAATATTTGAAACCTCTTTTTATTATGCGGAATACTAGAAACTGTAATGAAGCACTGACATTTCTGCTTGCACTAAACGATCAATGTGTGTTTTAGTGTTGCCCTCTTTATTTTAAAAGCTATCCACCTAAGGAAAAGTATTGTGCTAGATTCTGTCCAGGGTATATGATTGTTATGTGATGACATGTTAAAGGAGTTTCTCGTTTTATGAATTACATTACTTGAATTGCTTTTATTTGTATGTACTTTTATGGCAGTTTTTACTTGCCAAATAAACTTCTTGAATTGAATTGAGTGCACACACACACACACACACATACACATACACTTAGGTCAAACACACAGTCTAATCAGAAACCCAGGGCTGTCAAAAAGCACACATACAGTCTGATCACATACAACACACAATACACACACTCACCCTGACGGATCAGGCAAATTCTAGTGAGACATACAGACACCAGACAAACCAAGCATTGGCGTAGCCAATAGGTCTCGTCTTTGGGACCTTATAAGTGTTTAGTTTTCCAGCACAATATCCGTGGTGCAACAACATCAAGTGTTGCATGGCTGAACACTTCTAATGTCCCAAAGGTGAGACCTACTGGCTATGCCAATGCTTGTTGGCTTTGGTGAAGGCACAATAGAGGTGCTCCTTGTAGATAAATGTGGTCCATCCTGCAAGTTTACTGGCCCTGTCCTGTCTGGGGATCTTTTATCCCCAGGGGATGGCATTTACCCTGTCGGGGTAGGTGTAGGTTTGAGCCTGGTATCTGTGAGGAAGAGTAGCACTGGGGAGAGTGCATGATGAGGTTCCAGGTTTTGACAGAGGGTTTGGTAGGATAGGGGGATGCCCAGTGGGGGCACAGGAGAGTTGGTGTGGTGCTTGTTTGTGTTGCCAGGTGCAGGAGTGCTAGTGTGTTGTGGGGGTTCTCGCAGTGTCACTGGAGAAGTGGCTTCCTGTGCAGGAAAACACACCTTTGTTGTTGGTTGGAGCAGTCTGACAGCTATGCGGGGAGATGCGTCATGGGTTCAGGGCGTGGGGGGATGTGGCGAGGTAGAGTTTTGGCCTTTCCTGTGGTGGCATAGATTTGGGGTTCTGCCACTGGGTGCAGACTCACTTGCCACTTGTGCGCATATCCGCACTGAAAATAAATGGAGGGGAAGGAGAACCTGGGGGGTGGTGGGTGGAACCAGGGCATGTAGCAGGAGAGACGTAGGTGGCGGGAAGGAGCAAGTGAGCGCGCAGCATGAGCATGGAGAGGCATCAATTTGGGGGAAGCAGAAAACTTAAGTCAGATGTGGCAAAGAAATGCAAAGGACAAAGTGGTTAAAGCAGGACAAAAAGGAGTGAAATAAACAGAAGAGAGGTAAAGAAAGGCCAAAATAGTGATTGTGCAAGAGGGACAGCCTGGGCACAGCGTGGCAAAAAAGTGCTGATAGTCACAAACCAAAGAAAGATGGCAAAAGCTGTAAAAGTGGACAGTTAAAAGAACGTGGTTATAGGAGCCAAAAAGCATCAAAAGGCAATAAAAAGAAGCATTGACAAAGCCAATGGCTCTGGCGTTCGTCGTCTGCATTCTGGCAATTTTTGTTTTGTTATGGTTTTTGCAAAACTTTGCTTGGTAATATGCCCTGCCCACATCAATCTGAAAAAAAATATTGCTACCGGCAAAAAATTGTGTTTTTTGTGGGGGGGAGGGTGTCTCAAAAATACATAGTACTCTCTGGCACTAAAGGGAACTACAGTGTGTGGATGTGTTCCTTGTGAAAGTAAGCCAATGGCTCAGTTGGGCTGACACTTTGCCCCTAATGCATGCTAGAGTGGGTGGAAGAAAAATACAAATGATACCAATCACAGACTAATTGATGCTGTCTGGCTGAATCCCCTATAATCTGGCTGAAACCCCCGTAAGTAACTTTGTTATACACAATTTTAGTAAAATCAAAAGGTCTTGGCTAACATAGACCTAAAAGTCAGTTAGTCTTGCATTGGCTGAAAGCCTCTTCTTTCCTTTGAAGATAAAATGGAAACATAAAGTAGGGAGAGCGAGAGAGAGACAGAGAGAGAGAGAGAGATAGAGATAGAGAGAGAGAGATAGAGAGAGAGAGAGAAGGAAATGCCAGAGAGAAAGAAAGAACATATAGGGAAGAAGGAAGGAACAAAGGAAAGAGAAAAGGCTCAAATAAAATGGAAAGGAGAGAAGGAAAAATAGGTTAACTTCTTAAAGAACAGCTTCAATTGAGCACACTCTGTTATGTCATGAAATAGCAGCAGTCAGAAAAGCAAACCATTCCAAAAGGAATTTGCAACAACATTGGCAGAAGATGGGACCTGATAAAGATGGAATGCACATCAGAAGCCTCCTGCTATCACATCAGGCTCTGAATAGAAAGAGAGCACTGAAGTTTTTGCAAAGTAAAAACAAAAACACTGGCACTGTAGGAAACTAGCTTGTGTGAGAACAAAAAGCAGTCACAAGTAAAATTAACCAGTGGTTTAAGTAGGCTGACCCCTTGCTCCATGCCATATGCTGTAGTTGGCAGAAGCAAAATATGAATTGCACAATAGACCAATAGATGAGGAAATGTGGCTGAAATACCCGTTATGTAATTACATTATACTTTTTTTTGTAAAATCAAAAGATCTTGGCTAACCGCAGACCTCAATATTGACGTAAAAAAAATTGAGAGGCACAAAGGTGAAAGAATGAGCAACTGGTCTGCAATTAACACCTATTTTGGGCTTAGTGTTGGCGTTATGGGGCCTATTTTCCGTTTCTAACTCTTGCACACAAATGCATTTGGAAAACTTTAATTCCCCCAGAAATATTTTTGAAACTTTACTGCACCAAATGTATTCACTGTAGGGTTCTTATGAAACATATAATATGATTGCATGTTTTTTATGAAGATTTGGCTGCTTTTTAGAAGTGGGGTTGATGTACAAGTCTTGTATGAAGACGCTAAACTACCCTAAAAGTGTGAGCAATGACCACTACTTGATAGTAGCCAACTATGCTAAGCAGTATCCCTCTAGACCTAAATTGTTTTGCTTATTTGGGTACACATGGAGATAAATACCACAACTATGTATGTATTTTTATATCTATTTTATTCATGTTTTATTCATTTTATAATTATTTTTTAGTTATTTTTTACTTATTTGATTTCTTCTTTGCATTGTTATCTCATACAATAAAATTCATCTCTTTTTTATGAATGAACAAACTATACATAAACGGTTATGTCTTTTTTGTAAAATGCGAAATCAGAAGAGATTTGATTATTGTCAAAACCATACAAATCACAACAATAAAGAGATATCCCCACACCAGTCACACCTCTACAATTACTCCATGCATATCACTTTCATACAACACCTTTCATACTACACCCCGAAAAAGAGGAACAGCGCGTGCAATGCTCGTCCGAGCTAGGGCGAGCCACTAGGTCCTCTGATGTTTTGCTAGACGTTGGGGTGTTTCATACAGGCTGGTCGACGCACGTTTCGGTGGCCTAATTTTCTTCGGATGCCACCTTCCTCAGGACCTGTTGCTACGTGTTTTAATCACGGGCAAGGGTGGGGGCCTGATTGTCTGGAAATCAATGGAATAATGTTACAAAACAACAGGTGAGATACCTTGTAGCGAGACCTCTTACATCTTTGTTCTAAGCCAGTATTGCGAACGGTAACTTAGCTTATCCCCAGAGAAACCTTCTAAATAGTAAGCCATTGTACTATGATAGATACAGTGTGTAAAACGGGAACTGTTCCTAAATGCCTGAGAGGGTACTATTTAATATAAGGGGAGAGCCAATACGGTATCCCTAGTTTACGCCTATTGAGAGGCCCGAGTGGGTAAATAGCAGTAGTAGGGCATAGACTCTGCAACAAACTTTTCGAGTGTCACAAATACCATAATGGGAATGGCTACTACATTAGAGTCAAAGAATATATACTTACATAAACCAGCCCTGTGGTTACCTAAACAAGTTAACTCTCCCTTAATCCCTCTTTTCCCTTCATCACCGGTCAGGGTGCCAAGAGATATATCACAGACCTTGATGCAGTCACCCACAGCAGCTATGATCTGAGATGAAACAAGGACGAAGAGCAAACTGAAAGGACGAGATTAGGACATGTTCAAAACTAGTAGGTTATATATCACAAACAGATTGATTCTTCCGTAATTGGCATAAACTAGTTTTTACCTCGTATTGTTAGCAACTTATGAGGTAATAACCTTTAGCCTCTATTACTAAATACAGGCAAGCAACTGACCATAGGAACATCGAATGTAACCAGTCTCCTCGAACAATAAAACCCCGAACACTGACTACGTGGTGAACCTACGGCTCCACTCTACAGATGCAGCGTGACTAAGGCGTATATAAGGTATGCCAGATGGTGACATATGGGGCTAGCATGCAGGTATAAAAGATACACTATATACAATTATTATTATTCTTTACAGTAACAGCCAGATCAAAGCTGCTTTTTAACAAAAGGAAACTACACGATCAAAAACCACAACTAGTGGGCTTCGTCACCTGATTACTGATATAGAACAGGTAGATCAAGTTATTTCTCCCCTTTTTTACCTGATTCAGAATGAATAGGGAGATCGTTAGTAATAAATTCTATACCGCATATCTATCGATTGTCGTATGTGACAATGCTCTTCAGAATCATATGAGAATAGAGGCAGAATTAGATGCCAAGATTACATACTTTTCCTATCCTTTAGCTATTCTGCTTTCCTCTCTTTCTCTTTATTATAAAATACTCTCAATGCAACTCAGAGGGTAACGAATTCAGTAGCGCCATTGCTAACCTGACAGTCAAAAAGAGCTTAAAGAATTAATTTTGTGGAGATAAATTGTACATTCTCCTGTGGGATATATACATGGTCTAAAAATACTACATAAAAATATGTTTTGTAACATTATTCCATTGATTTCCAGACAATCAGGCCCCCACCCTTGCCCGTGATTAAAACACGTAGCAACAGGTCCTGAGGAAGGTGGCATCCGAAGAAAATTAGGCCACCGAAACGTGCGTCGACCAGCCTGTATGAAACACCCCAACGTCTAGCAAAACATCAGAGGACCTAGTGGCTCGCCCTAGCTCGGACGAGCATTGCACACGCTGTTCCTCTTTTTCGGGGTGTAGTATGAAAGGTGTTGTATGAAAGTGATATGCATGGAGTAATTGTAGAGGTGTGACTGGTGTGGGGATATCTCTTTATTGTTGTGATTTGTATGGTTTTGACAATAATCAAATCTCTTCTGATTTCGCATTTTACAAAAAAGACATAACCATTTATGTATAGTTTGTTCATTCATAAAAAAGAGATGAATTTTATTGTATGAGATAACAATGCAAAGAAGAAATCAAATAACTAAAAAATAACTAAAAAATAATTATAAAATGAATAAAACATGAATAAAATAGATATAAAAATACATACATAGTTGTGGTATTTATCTCCATGTGTACCCAAATAAGCAAAGCAATTTAGGTCTAGAGGGATACTGCTTAGCATAGTTGGCTTCTTCTTGTTCCCCCTGTTCCCTGACCTCAAATTAATTTATTAGGGGGTTACCTTATCGTTCCTCACTACTTGATAGTGACCATATTTCATGCATAGGTGCGATCCACTTTACACACAGGGATCTTAGTTCTGCATTCTCATTGGCTGGCACCCAAGCATGCCAAGACCTAAAGGGCACCAGTGTGCATGGCGCATTGAGGTGGTGGTGGTTGGATGTGGGTGTGGGTGTGGGTGTGTGTGTGTGTGTATGCGTGTGTGTGTGCTGTCGCACATGAACACCATCTTCCCTTCTTTACTGACCACCAACGATGGTCTCTTGCACATCTTCCTAGATGGCTGAAGATTCTTTCTTTCACATCAGCAACCTTCATGTGCTGGAAAGACTGATTACAGAGGAAGTACTCAGTTGAGAGCTTAACCCTTTGAATAGCATTGTGTGCAGGAAGTGACCCCGCAGATCAGCTATCGCCATTGTTAGAGGGACATTGTTCTGTGACAGCATTTGATAGGTATTCATTAGCGAACAGTGATTAGTTTCACTCTCCCCCTCCACTGTTTGGAACTAGTCTAAAACATCAACACTTGTGCATTCCCACATTTGAGTCAGCTTTTTCTTTTCACTTTTCTGTTGGGGTTTGCTCTAGTGTACTTCCTTAAGTGTATGCAATACATTTCCGGAGCAATGGGGTCCGGATTACCGCCGCAGTAGGTGTATGAAATTGCGTTATAATTTTCTCCTTCGATTGCCTTAAGCACAATATTGCTGTGCAGGATAAATTCAGCCATTTTCAGTTTCGGTTGTAAAGGTTGGCATAAAATAGCCTTTTCCCAATGAGGACGCAAACTAAAAAAATAAGCAACAAAAAGACGCGCGGCCGCCAGACGTGCTCTGTGGTGGAAGAGGGGAACGAGCGTTGAAAGTGCGAGCAAGACAGAGAGGCAGAGCGAGGCGCGCATGCTTGTGCGCGTAACCGCACGCTCTATGCCTCACAAAAAGCTGTGGTCGGCTTTTTTAAGCCCAGTAACTAAAAGTCTCGCCAGTGCAGCGCATGCGCTGGCTCAGGCGAGACCTAAAAACGCAGGTCAAGTTGATGCACGCCGCAAGGTGGTGAATCGCACAGTTTAGTTGCACAGACAGGCCAGACAAACCTAAACTAGCCACACATAAATACATATAAGAAATATAGCAACACACAAGCAAGACTCTCTCAAACATAGACATATATTCAGGTAAATGACACAAAAATAAAAAGTGATGTGTGCAATTATTAAATAAATGTATCCACTGGTAATTCTTTTTGGTTGCATTCCAGTCAATCATGTTTTGCTCATTGTCTCACTTGAGACATGGACCATCCATAAGCAAATCAATTTAGCAAGTCCCAAAAAGCTCTGTACAGTCCAAAATACCAGGGCAAATCATTTATATGGAACCTCGACCAACCCAGACACAGTGAAGTCCTTGGACAGATTGAATGCTTAATTCAATATAGGCAGTAGGTAATCATTTTGATTTACCCAATAGGTTTCGAATGTAAGAAGAAAATAAAATCCATAAACAAAAACAGTCAAACTATAAGATTAGAGTAGATACTTAGGGAAGAAAAAAATATGCATGAATAAAAAAATGAAATAGGACAAGTCGAGAAGAGCAACAAACACAGCCATCCTTTAATCACCATGTTCATGATTGCCAGGTAGTCATTTGAAGTATCATTTAGGGAAAGCCCCAGTCCAGGCGAGAAGTGCCCTTGCCACAGCCCACAGTGAAAATCCCACCAGGAAGAGAGCCTGTGTGGCTGGGGCTCTCGCTTGCCTCGTCTATGTGATGATTCAGGTTTATATTTTTGTTTTACCTGGACTAAGTTCACCTGATGCAGAAATGGATAGTTGTCCGTCCCCTTACCTTCCTGGCAGGCTTTCTTTTCACAAAGATAATTTCAACTTGAGAGTGATTTAACTGTGTAATGTACAATTACACTTTTGAGTAAACTTACTACTTTGGCTATTCATCAAATCCAAGTGTTAAGTTACTCAAAAGTGTAGACTTACACCTCTCCAACCTCTGATACAGGGAGTGGAGCCAAATCTACCAGTGTAAGTTAGTACTGTCAAAAAGAAACAGCAGTAAGTCCAGCATCACACATGGCTTACCACTGGTACTGTAATACCCTCCTGTACAAAATAATGGAGGACAGTGTTAAAATAAAACCCCATTGAAAATGATGTTGAATTAAACTATTTTTTGGGGATTGTTAAAAATCTAAATAAATATAATTTAATGTTAAAAATAAAATCTAAAAATAAAACATAAATTTACAAAATAATGTAGCATATAGTTTTCTTAGAAAATACTTGAACTACTTTAAATTAATTATTTAAAACATTTTGAAAATAAATTATTAATACTAAGGGTCTTATTATGAGTTTGGCAGTGCAGGAGTGGGACCTCCCTGCTACTGCACCGCCAAACCCATGGTTGAACCATCAGATTGGAAGTGATCTCCTATCTTGGTGGACTGTTGTTTGGCGTTCCCATGGCGGTGCCTATGAAATAGGCACTGCAATGGGAACATTAACATCAGTACCAGCACAGCATGGACTGCTGCAGTCCATGCCATGCAGGTACTGGGGTGCATGCACACAGAGGGGCACAACATGTGCCACCCTGCATGCACTCCATAGCGCAGAGGCATAAGGGGACCCTGTAGGAACCCTTTGTTTCCTCACCGCCACACTTTTCATGGCAGTCGCATCGCCATATGTTTCATGGTGAGGAAACTCATAAAATGCCAGGCAGTGGCCCGCCAAGCATCTTGTGGTCTCAAGACTGCTGCGCCAGCACCAGGGATCTCTGATCCCTGGCGGTTGCAGTTGTCCTAGGTCAGCCCACCTGCCCTGGTTGTAATAGGGCGGTCGGAAGACCGTCACGCTGCACCCACGCAAGTCTGGCAATCCATGGATCGCCAGACTCATAATAAGTCTCATAGTAAATTAACTGCAATTCTTTTACTTTAGTTGGAAATTTATTTTTGATTTAAACATTAGAAAAATAACTTGTATTTATTTAACAAAGTTAAATTAATTAAAGATTTATTTCAAAATCAACGTAAAATAGCTGTAGAATTTTTTTATTTTCTTCTACATCTCATAAATTGACACAAATATTTTGTATAGAAATATTATTATTATTTTATTACAAAGTTCAAATAACTTTTATTTTTAATTTTACCTATGCTTTACCATAGGGAACTCTCCACCCTGACTGTGGAGTTTCCCTATTATAAACTATAGGTAAAAGTAAAAAAAAGTTTATTTAACTAAAAGAAATAGTAACAATATTTGTACTAATTCATTATATAGTTTAATAAACTTTTAAAAATTTCCCTACACCATAGGGTGATCTCCTCTTGGATTGTGAAGTCTTTCCATGGTAATGTATATCAAAAAGCAAAACAAATTGATTTAACTCACAAACATTTGTAAAAATATTTTTCAGTTATATATTAATTTAAATTCATTTTATATATTTATTTTAAATGTAGAACAATTCAAAAACAATGTTATACTGCACTACTAACTTGATTTTTAAATAAATTGATAATTAATTTCAATATGTTAGATTCAATAAAAATTATTATTCTCAAGGGTAAATTAAAAAATAAATGTTCACCCAAATTAACCAATTCATTTTTATTATGAATTATTAATCAATTAAAGTCATATATATGACAATTTGCCTGCATGATTAAACACAAGCCCAATTCTACTTACAATGGGCCAAGAAATGGTCCAACTGGCTGGGTGAACCTAGTAAAAAAAGGTCAGATCACGAATGCTGACATTCAAAACTGTAAAATGATTACTTTGACTGGGCTAAGAAATCATGTATATCGAAATGTATGATTTTCTTAGCCCTCTGGATAAACTTAATTTAACCAAATTTAGACTTGTTCATGCTGCACTTGTAAAACCGCTGATGCTGTGAATATGTTTCTAGATTGCACAGACTTGAGTGAATTTTGGACCACCATGGCTTTAAAAATAAATGCGATACAACTAAATTCACACACACTAACACTGTGCAACATTTTACAAGGGATCAAATACATGATTGGATTTTTGTATTCATTATCAATTGCGGCGTTATAGACTGCAAAGAAATGGAAGTATAATATAATTCCGTGCTATGATGAATGGTAGATAGAAGTTAACTTTGCAAATAAATTAGAATTTCAGATTGCGACCATGAGAGGGTCTCTTGTAAAGTTGAGCAGCCAACCCTGTAGTTACTATGGAGGCTGCAATATGCAGTTACAGATAATGATTACTTGCAATCTGACCTCTTTTGTCTTTTACTGGTTCCATAATAAACAACCATTGACAAATAGAAAAAACAGAAGAAACATATTGATCCTACATACATGAGATATTTGAAAACAAAGTTTAATTAGACAATACTTCCTAAGAAAAAATGAAAGTGGTAGTGTTTCGGTTGAGAATTGGATCCATGATGTATTGCTGTATTGGAATGAGTGGATGAGAGGGAAGGAAGTGATGGGCTAACAGCCTCTTTAAGTGTTGATAGTACTGAGTGCCTCAGACAGGAATTCTGTACCATGCAAGGTAACATCTGCCTCATTTGACAGAGGGGTACACCAAGAAGTAGAAAGAGGTAAAGCAAACAGTATAGTCAGAAGCATAGAGAGGGGGGAACTAGACATTGGGATAGGGTAGAGAGTTAGGTGAGGTAGTCATATATTATAAAGATAATAAAACAAATTCTAGCATATGAACTGTAACAGAAAACCGAACAGAATAGAATTCGACTTAGCAAATAAAGGTATACAAATTTAAAAAATATAAAGTCATATAAATTCAAGGAGTACCACAGAATGATCATGTGTGGCCTGAAAAGGAATAGAACATCCTTACAACTAGTTTTTTCAAATAACTTTGTATTGTGTCTACCTGCAATAATGTAACTACACATTTATTTTTATTTGTGCTTCCTGAGAAACCAAGTCTAACATCAGAGACATTTGAATGATAGCCTGTTTCCTGGAAAGAAGGATGTAAACATATTAATGGTAGCATTAGGGGACAAATAAAGAGAAAGGGTTTAATAGTTTCATGCCCAGAATGACACAAACGAAAAAAAAGACTAGGGGGCCAATTACGATCTTGCTAGGCAAGGCCTCCGTACGACTCTGATCTGGAGGGCTTTCCTAGCGAATTGCGCTCCACGATTCCGAGCGACCGATTCTGATGCATCCGTATGGTGACGGACTCGATTCGCTTGGACTCACATTGTACTCTATGGGAGTCTGTGGATCGAACAGTAACACAGGCTCCCTAAGCAAAAAGGCGTGGGTGGGGAAAAGCGTACATCCTGTGGCGGGCACCCCATGGTGCCTGCCACACTGTGCATGCATGGAAAGGGGGACCCATGGGTACACCCACAGGATCGATTCGGTAGGCCCCTGGTGAAGGGGGACCTGCTGCAGCCCCCCCGAAGTCTGATTCCCACAGCCGTTTCGTCTATCTGAGACCGAATTGATATGGCTGTCCGAATCGTGCATCGTACTCGCTCATCAGTTAAAAATAATACAATATATTGTATATAAAATGTATATTTAAAAACAACCATCATCCACGATACAGTGCTTGAGATGGAGGGATGGGTTACTCATTTCATCTTTCCCCCTGCAAATTCTACTGCTAATAAATGTTGTACACGCTGAAGATTATGTATGTTGTTGTGTCATGCATCATTACTCTGAAGGCGTCTTGGTACTTCCTGAACCCTAGCCGTTTGCATAATGGACAAATCTATTTCTTCCTTGCCCTATCATATACCGGGCAAAGGAAGAGGATGTGTGCTGTATCCTAAGTGTGGCCTAGGGTACATAAGGTACAGGTTGATTCTCCCTGTGCTTTCCATTTTGCAGTATAGCTTTTGATTTTAAGTGATACAGGCCGGAATTTCATATACAAAATTCTCGCTAAATTTGGCTGGATAGTATCTAGGCACTCTTTGTAGCATAAATTTGATTTGGCAGTGAGGAATTGTGTTGTCAATCTGCCTAGAGTAGAGGTACTATAAAGTGCATTTAGAACATGTTCCCAGTATGCTTGTTTATGGATTTTCTTAGTACTTTGCACCAACAGTTGTGGCTCCATCCAATAGGAATGAGACCTAGCTCAGTAAACCATTTCTGGACATGTCTAAGCCAAGGGAAGATTAAGTGTATATCGAGTTCTAAAATGTCTATAATGCCTTCTCTATAATCCACCAGCGTAGGGGTTGTCCATAATTTAATCCAATAGAACAACGGGCATAGTCCTGCGATATGCTCTATCAGGTTGATATTTAAATCATGGAAAATCGGGACATGTGGTGTTGCCAATGGTAGTCCCAGTATCCTTCTCGTGAACTTATTCTCCCCAGATGTGAGTTGTTTAGTATTGCCAGTACCCCACAATTCAGATCTGCATAAGGCGGCCGCCTGTGCTTTGTGTTTGTAAAACTCTAGGGCTGGTGTGATTGATTTGGTCGTGGATGAGTTATATTTATTGGAGATAGCCCCAGACCTCTGCGTAAGGATCATTGTGGAATAACTTGTTTGTGGTTTCTAGGACAGCTTTGATTCTAGTGTTATGCCAAGATACACAAAATTTGATACATGTTCTAGTTTTTGTTCACCCATCCTGCTGTTCCTCCTAAAGTTCTTGTGAGAATTTATGGCCGTATGTTAAGTTTTTCCAATATTTATTTCTAGACCTTTTTCCTTACAATATGTGTTAAAATTGTCCAGTAGGTTTTGGAGGCCATTGGGCATCTGCATGATCAAAATGGTGTCATCTGTAACAAGTAACACAGTTTCGGAGAGTTGTTTTTAGGTTTTTTGAGGTAGTCTACCACATTGTTAATGTAGAGTGAGAATAGGGTGGGCGCAAGCACGCATCCCTGCCTCACTCCTCTGTCTATGGGCATTGGTTCTGTAAGCTCTCCATTCATGCCTTAGCTGACTCCCGCATAGGTGTCCTGGAGCAGCCTCACTATCTTATCCAAAATATCTATGGGCACTTGCTGGATTTCCAACGAGGCCCACAATGGTCCTGTGGGTACAAGATCGAAAGCTGCCCTTAGGTCTACAAAAGCTATATAGATGTGGACCCCCTTATCTTAGTGTATTTCCAGAGGATACACAGAAGTCTGAATATTTGGTCTACTGTGCTCTAAATCCAGCCTGGTATAAAGATAGGATGTTTTTATCATCACCATTCATTTAGTCTGTGCAGGAGCTGTCTAACATAGATTTTCTGTAGTACATTGATTAGACTGATGAGACTGTAGTTCCCTGTTTTTTTGTAAACTCTCTTTTTTTATGAATAGGGACTATTTCGGCCCCCTTCCATGAAGTTGGAATTGGTGCTCCTGAAGCTATAGCATTGGGCACCAGATTAACATAAGGGGCCACACCTCTTTGTCATGCTTAAACAAGTTTCCTGGCAGTTTGTCTAATCCTGGTGCTTTTCCCCGCTTGATACATCAATTGCTTGCATTGTTTCTTCCAAGTTAAAATGAATCGTTTGTCCCGTGCTATTGTAAAGCGATGGTGTTTATGGGTAGGAAACTTAGGGTCTGAATATAGGTTGGTAAAATGTTCGATCTAGGTCGCAGAATCCAAATAGTGTTCAGTGGAAGCAACTTTATCCTTGTCTCGAAGTGCTACTATTCTCCAAAATACTGCTGTATTGTGCAGGAAGGGGGACCTTCCTGCACATAAACAATCTTCCCCTCAACACAGGCACCCTTGCACTATGGTGCAAGGCTAAAGTTAGCAGCAGTGCAGGGGGAAACTCAGGGCTGTACCGTATTCTTGTAAATATGGTGCAGCCCTGCGTTTCTAAAGTGACGAAGCGTGTTGTTAGCCTTCTTGGCTTAACGACACGCTCCGCCACTTTATTGTAAATATGCCCCATAGTCTCGCATCAGAGACATTTGTATAATAGCCTGCTTCCTTGAAAAGAGGATGTAAATGTATTAATCGCCAGGGTAGAATTAGAGGACAAATAAAGAAAAAGGGTTTAATAGTTTCATGCCCAGAATGACACAAACGAAAAAACGCTTAATTGATGCCACGATCCTTCAAATGGGTATATAGATGAAAATAGCAGACGGAAACACAAATATATCTTTTGTATTCAAGGTCTTAATGACTTGTCCAAATGTTTCATAAAAAACTATATTATTCTTTAATATAATGTATACAATAGCACTTATCACTGTGCATCAGAACTATTAAATATTGCCACCCCACAACTTGGTTTCTCAAAGAGTATACAACATTGTTTGCCAATAGGCAAGCACACCATTTGCAAATCATAGTGCTTTGTTTATAAAGCACTTCTTCTCAATTTAGGTCCTTCCTCTCTCATTGGTAAGTTCACACTCTATGATCCCGTGTGCCTGTTGCACTTATCATCTCTCAAGCTAATGACATTCCTCCGATTCTACTACAGCCACAGTGACGGTCAATCTTTTTCTTACCTTGCTGCAAAATCTTGGAAATCACTTCCTTTGGTCATCAAAATGTTTCCAACTTCAATTTATTTCTGTAAAAAAAGTTTTAAACGTGTCTCTTTGTCCATCGTTGAGGTGTTAGTCTATTCCACCCTCCTTAAAGTGCCAGGATGAGTGCTTTACAGGCAATAGTCACACTTCTAATTCTAGATAATGGTGACTTATTTTCTTGTGTTAACTTTTTAATTTATTGGAATTTGCTATCTGGAAATGGCCCTTAGCTCTGACTAGTATGAGGTGGCAGATGCACCGTTAGGCTGGGTTGTCGCATCCTCCTTTCTGCTGGTGGATTACCAGCCAATGGCA
This sequence comes from Triturus cristatus, assembly GCF_964204655.1. NCBI lineage: Eukaryota > Metazoa > Chordata > Amphibia > Caudata > Salamandridae > Triturus > Triturus cristatus. The sequence continues at coordinate 1,445,305,491 of NC_140590.1, read as the reverse complement.
GCTGGAGGGCTGGAAAGTGAGAACTCTTCAGGCCTCTGGGTCAACAAGATGGACCTATGGGTCATTTCAGGCAGCAAACTATATAGGATACTGCCTTGAAACAACCAACACCTGGCTACATCATTGCGTGTTGCATCCACAGGTCTAATTGTTCTTGTACGTGTGTTGTTTAGTGCCTTCTGGACATTAGGGCTTGATTTAGTGCTTTAACCTATACTTAGTCTTCCTGCCTTTCCGATTTGTACACCTCTCCTTTCTGGCCTGCTTACTCTGCCTCTCATCCAGCTGTTTCTCTGCTCCATGGCCCACTCATGAGCCTTAGATTAAACGAGTATTGCCATAAGGAGGCAGGTATGAAATGATTTCTGTGCAATCTATTCAACCTTCATGACATTGAATCACATTGTAGTAAAATACATCATATTTCTTTATTCCATTGTGGGTGCCTGAACAGCCTTCCCTGATTTCCTGAGGTTGTCCTGTTGAATCCTGAACACTCTTTATGTCCCCATTGATGTAACTCCTGCCATGAGAATTAAAGACAGAGAGATCTTCCGTCACATCTGCCTTTTTAGGTCTCGCCTGAGACAGCGCTTTAGCGCTGCTCTGGCGAGACTTATAGTAAGCACTTTTGGAAGTGCAAACGAGTGCTTTCAGGCCGCCAACTACTGTGCATGTGTGCCGGGCGCGCGCACCATTTGGCAGCCTGAAAGCACTCGTCTTTCACTTTCGCCTGTCACACAGCCTTTGAAGTGTGATCGCGATTGCGATCACTTACATTTCGAGGGCGCTTTGATGTTTTCAGTGAGCCGCGCGGCCACTGAGGACATCAAAGCGCCCGTGAACACCATTTGCCACCCCCACCTCTTCAGCCAACTTACTCGCCATGTCTGCTCTGGATTCTTGTGCCTCTTTTTGTAACTCAGGAGCAGTAACATTGTCGTGGTGTCACTAGGGCTTCAAGTGGATGCTTTTTCAATAATATATACAAGCCACAGTTACTGCTAATTTATCTTATGCAACTAACAACGATTGACAAAGCCAATAGTCCTAACTTGTTGTAGGTATCATGTTACTTGTTGTGTGTAGCTGTAAACACGTAGCTACAGCCGCCCACCTAGTGCTTAATTTGTAACAAATAAGTGCTGGTGTTTTAATGAGGCAGAAGCTTTACACTTTATACTTTTTTTTTATTTTGCGTAACACAGAGGACATCAACTGAAATTTAATAGTGGCTTGGCTACAGCCACTTTCCCAGTGCTTAATTTGTAACAGAAGAGGTGCCGGGGCTCTGATTAGGTGGCAACTTTACACAGCATGTTGTTTTGTTTAGCCTGCCTAACACAGAGCACACAAACCGGAAAAATGGGGAGGGGATGTTCTTTAAAGTCCACTACTGCTAACCTACGAGTTTTGAAACCAGGTTTTAATGTCTGAATATGCTTAATAGCCTGTGATTGTGGACAAATTAGTTGATATTTCTATAGACACAAACATAAATATGACCTAAAGTGGAGCTACGTTATTATTTTATTTGTGTGTAGCTGCAAACACGTAGCTACAGCCACCCTCCTAGTGCTTAATTTGTAACAAAGGAAGTGCCGGTGTTTTGATGAGGCAGCAGCTTTACACTGTATATGTCTTTATTTAGTTTGCGTAACACAGAGCATATAAACTAAAATTCAATAGTGTCTTGGCTACAGCCACTTTCCTAGTGCTTAATTTGTAACCAAAGAGGTGCCGGGGTTTTTATCATGTTGAAGCTTTACAGAGCATGTTTGAATGGTTAGCCTGCCTAACACAGAGCACAGAAACCCTACAAATGGGGAGGACATGTTGTTTAAAGGCCAAAACTGCTACATGCCACACACTGATGCACGCCACACACTGCTGCACGCCACACACTGTTGCATGCCGCTGCACACCACACACTGCTGCACGCCACACACTGCTGCACGCCACACACTGCTACACGCCACACACTGCTGCACGACACACACTGCTGCACGACACACACTGCTGCACGCCACACACTACTGCACGCCACACACTGCTGCACGCCACACACTGCTGCACGCCACACACTGCTGCACGCCACACACTGCTGCACGCCACACACTGCTGCACGCCACACACTGCTGCATGCCGCCACACACTGCTGCATGCCGCCACACACTGCTGCACGCCACACACTGCTGCACACCGCACACTGCTGCAACCGTGACACTGCTACATGCCACACACTGCTGCACGCCACACACTGCTGCACAAATGGGGAGGACATGTTGTTTAAAGGCCAAAACTGCTACATGCCACACACTGATGCACGCCACACACTGCTGCACGCCACACACTGTTGCATGCCGCTGCACACCACACACTGCTGCACGCCACACACTGCTGCACGCCACACACTGCTACACGCCACACACTGCTGCACGACACACACTGCTGCACGCCACACACTACTGCATGCCACACACTGCTGCACGCCACACACTGCTGCACGCCACACACTGCTGCACGCCACACACTGCTGCACGCCACACACTGCTGCACGCCACACACTGCTGCACGCCACACACTGCTGCACACCGCACACTGCTGCAACCGTGACACTGCTACATGCCACACACTGCTGCACGCCACACACTGCTGCACGCCACACACTGCTGCACGCCACACACTGCTGCACGCCACACACTACTGCACGCCACACACTGCTGCACGCCACACACTGCTGCACGCCACACACTGCTGCACGCCACACACTGCTGCACGCCACACACTGCTGCATGCCGCCACACACTGCTGCACGCCACACACTGCTGCACGCCACACACTGCTGCACACCGCACACTGCTGCAACCGTGACACTGCTACATGCCACACACTGATGCACGCCACACACTGCTGCACGCCATACTTTTTTTTTATTGTGCGTAACACAGAGGACATAAACTGTAATTTAATAGTGGCTTGGCTACAGCCACTTTCCCAGTGCTTAATTTGTAACAGAGGAGGTGCCGGGGCTCTGATTAGGTGGCAACTTTACACAGCATGTTGTTTTGTTTAGCCTGCCTTACACAGAGCACACAAACCGGAAAAATGGGGAGGGGATGTTCTTTAAAGTCCACTACTGCTAACCTACGAGTTTTGAAACCAGGTTTTAATGTCTGAATATGCTTAATAGCCTGTGATTGTGGACAAATTAGTTGATATTTCTATAGACACAAACATAAATATGACCTAAAGTGGAGCTACGTTATTATTTTTATTTGTGTGTAGCTGCAAACACGTAGCTACAGCCACCCTCCTAGTGCTTAATTTGTAACAAAGGAAGTGCCGGTGTTTTGATGAGGCAGCAGCTTTACCCTGTATATGTCTTTATTTAGTTTGCGTAACACAGAGCATATAAACTAAAATTCAATAGTGTCTTGGCTACAGCCACTTTCCTAGTGCTTAATTTGTAACCAAAGAGGTGCCGGGGCTTTTATCATGTTGAAGCTTTACAGAGCAGGTTTGAATGGTTAGCCTGCCTAACACAGAGCACAGAAACCCTACAAATGGGGAGGACATGTTGTTTAAAGGCCAAAACTGCTACATGCCACACACTAATGCACGCCACACACTGCTGCATGCCGCTGCACACCACACACTGCTGCACGCCACACACTGATGCACGCGTAACACTGCTACACGCCACACACTGCTGCACGCCACACACTGCTGCACGCCACACACTGCTGCACGCCACACACTGCTGCACGCCACACACTGCTGCATGCCACACACTGCTGCATGCCGCCACACACTGCTGCATGCCACACACTGCTGCATGCTGCCACACACTGCTGCATGCTGCCACACACTGCTGCATGCCGCCACACACTGCTGCATGCCACCACACACTGCTGCACGCCACACACTGCTGCACGCCACACACTGCTGCACGCCACACACTGCTGCACGCCACACACTGCTGCACGCCACACACTGCTGCACGCCACATACTGCTGCACGCCGCACACTGCTGCAACTGTGACACTGCTACATGCCACACACTGATGCACGCCACACACTGCTGCATGCCACACACTGCTGCACGCCACACACTGCTGCATGCCGTTGCACGCCACACACTGCTGCACGCCACACACTGCTGCACGCCACACACTGCTGCACGCCACACACTGCTGCACGCCACACACTGCTGCACGCCACACACTTCTGCACGCCACACACTGCTGCATGCCGCTGCACGCCACACACTGCTGCACGCCACACACTGCTGCACGCTGCACACTGCTGCATGCCGCACAATGCTGCACACCGCACACTGCTACACGAAACACTGCTGCAGGCCACACACTGCAGCACGCCACACACTGCTGCACGCCACACACTGCTGCATGCCGCTGCACGTCTCACATTGCTGCACGTCTCACATTGCTGCACGTCTCACATTGCTGCACGCCGCACACTGCTGCATGCCGCACACTACTGCATGCCGCACACTGCTGCACGCCGCACACTACTGCACGTCGCACACTGCTGCACGCCACACACTGCAGCACGCCACACACTGCAGCACGCCACACACTGCTGCAAGCCACACACTGCTGCATGACGCTGCACGCCACACACTGCTGCCCGCCGCACACTGCTGCCCGCCGCACACTGCTTCCCGCCGCACACTGCTGCCCGCCGCACACTGCCCACATCTGCTGCACGCCGCACAATGCTGCACGCCGCACACTGCTGCACTCCCCACACTGCTTTTATGCGAGTTTATGCTACTGACATTGTAAATGACAATGCCTTTTGTTTGTTTTAAGACCAAAACATAAATAAAAGGAATTGTAATTTTACAATGCCAATAGCTCAAACTCTTATAATTGCGAGACCTATTGCATTGCAAATGCTTGTTTCTCTTTCTCTTTCTCCACAATCCTCTTCTTCAATCTCCCTCTGGAAATTCATACTGTCTGGTAGCTCCAATCTCAGGTGGACCCACATCAGACTGGCTTTTGGTGTTTAGTGACTTTTGCAATGTGAAGTGTAGACCCGACACCACTATTTGTGCTTTCCCCAAGAGAACCAAGCAAAGTTCCGAAATTTTGGCAACAGGTATTTTTAGCCTATGTTGAGGTGCTTGAAGGGAAGGAGTGTTCACTAGGGAGGAAACTGTCTCTTAAAACACTATTTAGGCACTCGAAGGCAAGGCATGTTAACTATAGATGTAAATGTCTCTTAAAACATTGTTTTGGTTGTATTGGACTAAAAGAGATTAGAAATACCCGGGTCTTTTAATGTATTTCAGTACGTCACAAAAAACGAAGTTGTGCAATAGCTAAAAGCTGGCTACAATAATGGAAAAGTTTATGTTCTATTCAAGAAATAAAGGTGATGGTGAAACTATTGAAAACTATGGTGCAGTTCGGAGATCATTGGATCCTGCTAGGAGTGTAATAATTAGGAACAGGAGAAATGAGAAAAAACAGTAAGAAAGATCAGGTATGGTCGTGAGTCAGTTCTGATCTCTTACTTACAATGATTATCAACACTGTCAAAGGTGTGGAATAATCCTAGAGATCTGTACAAGAGATAAGGGGTCATGCCTATGATGCAGTTAATACCGTAACTACAAAAAAAATAATGATAGTGCAAAAAGGCGCACGGAAATAAGGAGCATGGGAAAAACATGTCATATGTATGGCACTCAAACACATTTGGGCAATATGTTTTGAAGGATGATGTGCAATTAACAGATCTTGTAATATGAGTAGGAAGAAAGGACATTTAAACAGGCTTTGTAAATGTTCTGGATCCAAAAAGATACATTTAGTCACGGAACAGGCAAATGAGAATATTGAAGAATGTACCCAATGTACACCTTAGAGTAGGTGATGACATTACTAAGTGAAAGGGACTACCCACATGTATATTTGAATTCAATGGCATGGAAGTCACAGTGATGTAGAGTCCTGTGCCTTGTACCAAATCTAAGAAATTAAGAGGATACATTGTTGAAAGAAAGGAAATTGCAATCCACAGATGGGTGCCCAGGAGGGAATATGAGGCATAAAATGAATTTATTGGTTTCTTTCTGGGCTTATTTAAGTTTCTGTGTAAGGTGCACCAAGGGGAAGGTTTATGTGGCAGCAAGTGGAGAATCATTACTTGGATGGCTGCATCAAGAGGAAATGTAGATTAGGTTAGATTTTAAAGCTTATCTTCCAGTTTGTGTAGCAAGCAAAGATTTGGTGTACACAAACTGATATAGATGGTGATTTGGGCATAGCTCCAAACACCAAATAACTTTTAATAGAAAATGCTATACCAGAAACCATTGTGTGATGAATGTTGCTTTCCCCTTTAAAGGGAAGCTGAAGGAGTTACTGGAAGATCTATGTAAGAAAGAAATCATATAACCTTTTGAATCATTGCCATGGATATCTCCAGTGGTGATACCTTTAAAAAGTTCTGGAGAACTGTGACTGTGCATGGACTTGTGAGCATTGGCAATGAGGCTATCTAGGTATATTGTCATGTGGAGTATTGTTTTAAACAACAACGGTCCCTAGAAAGTTTCAGGATAAGAAGGAGGAATAAATATAGACTCGATCAGTGCTATATTGAAGGGACTTGTCCAGCCGGACAGAGGTCAAATATTTACTTACACGTAGATAAACAAACATTCATACATTAATACACAAAGTGGGACACAAGCCTGTGTTCTGTTTGAACAAAAAGGAAAAAATGCAAGACAAAAGGAGGCAACGAGGGCTCAGGCAAAGCACATGGTTTGTTGTGAGGAGCCAATAAAAAGTTACAAGGAAACAAATCACATAGAACACCTTTACACTTTCAAATGAGCGAGTTTTGGCATATAAGGTGTTATTAAAGTGTTGACGGAGTTTCGATCCATTGGGGAAATACACGGATCATCATCAGGACAACAAGTATTACGCCTGTTGGATAGAGCCTGAATAACCTGGGGTTGAGGGAAGGGAAGAAAGGAAAAGGGGGGTACAATTAAGGCATTTAAGATAAGGAGATTGACTAACAACTTAGGCAGTGATGAAGGAGGCGTGTTTCGGTACTGTGAAATAGGTGAACAAAGACAACGGCGGTGATATATACCGTACCAAGGGAGAGTGTGTGCTAAAAGTACATAGCGATGGAACATGAACGTAGGCAATTGGTGCCAGAATCCTCGTGGGTTTAAAGGAAGTGAGCAGGTGAGGGCTAACGAGGCTATCATCATGTACGTGACGTGTAGCGAGTTGTGGTTGGCATAATTGTGAAAAATTGTGGGGTAGAAGCATGTGATCAGGACAATTGGATTTCTTTTTCAGTTTAACAGAATTTTATTAAAACATTGGTAATGGGTATGTAAAGCAGGGGGAAACATTTAGATTTCTTCTCAACAAGAATGACACGTTTTTTCAGGGACAAACCAAATATGAGGCTTTTAAGACACTTAAGAAAAAAAATACTCCAGCCAATGCATCACATTTGAAGTTCTTTATGGTGGGCGAAGAATGTGTTACAGGAGTGGAAATAAGTAATTGTGAAATAGGTACAGTTCTAATGCAGCCTGTTGGTAATGAAGAAGGGTGGTATCTTATGGTTCTAGAACTCCGATGTTTACTGCATGGACTATTCCATTGTAGAAAGGGAATTGCTCATGTGTCTGCACAGCGGAACATTATAGAATGTTTTCCTGTGTGTTGGACAGGCCACACGAAGGGCTTGCTCCCTCCCCGCACGACAGGGCCCGAGCTCCGGCCCACCAGGCATAATCCACGAAAAGCACCTGTACCCCGTCCCCCGACGGATCTTCTACCCTCGGACCTCTACTCATCACGGGGCCCAGCCCCACCGGCTCCCCCGGCCGGTTCAAGCCGCCATCTTGGGCCCTGCACCACGAGGCCGCGTGGCCTCGCCCCGACCCTAACCCCGGGCCTGGCCGGCCCCGACATCCCGGCACCACCATCCACCCGGGAGGTGAGCGGACCACTTGGCAGGTCAATGGGAGGACGAAGTGTCAAGAGCTCTTCCCCCGCCAGGTGCCGATCGCCTCCAGCTCCCCCAGGCGCTGGCTCCACCCCCTGCTGGGTGTCTGGACACCTTCATCCCGGGACCTCCGACCTCCAAGTGCGAGGGTCCGGACATCAAAGGGCGCCTGCCCTATAACTGGGGCAACTCCGGAGCAGGAAGGAGTTGTATCCTGGAGTCGAGAGACACCGAGAGAACTCAGCCTTGACGGACTACTGGCGCTGCCGTAGCCCGCTCTTGTGAACCATCGTCCTGCCTGCTGGCGCTGCCGCGGCCTTCTACAACATCCATCCTCGTCGGGACCTGCTGGCGCTGCCGCGGCCCGTTGTAACGACCATCCTCACCGGGACCTGCTGGCGCTGCCGCGGACCGTACATCGACCATCTTTCCGGGACCTGCTGGCGCTGCCGCGGCCCGTTGTAACGACCATCCTCACCGGGACCTGCTGGCGCTGCCGCGGACCGTACATCGACCATCTTTCCGGGACCTGCTGGCGCTGCCGCGGCCCGTACCAACTAAGCTCGAGGATTGTGAGCTAATCATCATCTCATCCAAACTGCCTGACTGGTAGACAGACTGTCCCGCTACCCCTTACCCTGCTTTGAGAGACTTGAATCGAGGGGACCCCTGAGTCCAGACCTCCTTGTACCATTCAACCGTACTTTAAGAAGAGCTTATAAAGAACACTGAACCTTATCCGTGTGTGGTATCTGTCTGTGGGGGGGAAGTTACTTGTCTGTACGATCGCTGGAGACGGCTCTCCCCGGAGACCTCTCCTCCTGACCCCGGCCGACCCTCCCGGTCCGTCCATCCTTTCTAACATTGGTGGCCAGCGGCGCGATCCGAATCAACGCGTAATCGTACAGAGAGTAGCTCACCCCACGACAACAACACGATGTCAGCCAAAGATAGCAACTCCACCGAGAAATTCCAAATGGATAAATTAGAAGAATACAACCACCGCGAACTGAGACAATTCTGCATAGAACTTGGCATTGCTACCACCGGCCTGAGTACCAAAGATGATCTAAAGCACGCCCTAGAGTCGTGGACAGAAACTGGGGTCCCGGACCCTCCGACCAAAGCAGCATCACACCAGAGGGGAACGCCACGGCTCCCGAGGAGCGGGGAACGGGCCTCTCGCAGGAGGAGATCCGAGAAAGAGAAAGAACCAGATTGCACGAGTTGGAAATGGCACGACTCAAGATGGATGGGGAACTCAAGTTAGCTGAACAGAAACTCAACCTCGAGCACATGCGGCTCCGAGATGAACGAGAAGAGAAGCAGAGACAGAGAGAGCTGGAGGAGAAAAAAATAACGCTCGAGCACGAGCGCAAACTGGCGGAAATAGAACTTCGGAAACAGAATAAAGAACTGGGGGTGCCTGAGCGACCACACACCCCGGGGCCAATCGAGAAAAAAGTCCACATCCCCAAGGATGTTGTCCGCGAGTATGTCCGAGAAGACGACATACAACAGTGGTTTAAAGCCTACGAGATCGCCATGACCTCCCACCGGATCGACCGGAGTGATTGGGGAGCCGGACTCTGGGGGAGGTTTATCAACGAGGGGCGCGATGCCCTACTGCAGCTCCCAGACCACCAAATGTCGTCCTACGACCACATGAAGGCTGCCCTCCTCACCCGCTACGGCCTCACACCCGAGATGTACCGCCAGAGGTTCAGAGATTGCACCCGGATCCCAGGTACAACTTGGGTAGAATACGTGAACTATTTCAGCCGTGCCTTCGAGGGTTGGATAAAGGGGAGCCAGGTCACCACCTACGAACAACTCTTTAACCTGATGGTATGGGAGCACCTGTCGAACAACTGCTTCGTCGAGCTCAGGCAGCACCTCCTCGACAGTAAGCTGACTGACCCCCGGCAGCTCGCCGCCGAAGCTGACCGATGGGAAAGCACCCGAGTGGGCCGGAGGGGGCCACACGAACAGAACAGAAACAACCAAGGCCAGCACCGTCCTCGGGGAGGAGGAGGGGGCCAGGGGCGAGGGAGAGACGCCTTGCCCGCAACACCCGTGGCCAGCACCCCGGCTCCGGCCGGTCGGGGCAACCCCCCGTGGCGTCCTGGGGTCCGAGCCAACGTCACGTGCCACCGATGCCAGCGAGTCGGCCACTACGCCAATGACCCGAGCTGCCCGCAGAACCAAACACCCAAGCCCCGCCAGGTAGCTGCCGCCGCCCTGGGGGAAGAGCGATCATTGGAGGAACCAGAGGAGTATGAGCCGGCCCAGCAAGAGTGGGAACCGGCCGCCATGGTCCTGGCGTGCTTAGGGGGAAGAGACATGGTCCCGCGGGCTCCCCTACCCGCTAACACCAGGAAATACGGTCAGTGGGTGACCATTAATGGACAGCGAGCCGAGGCCTTGCGTGACACAGGCGCCAGTGTGACGGCCGTCCGCTGTCACCTGGTGAAGCCCGAGCAGATCCTGCCGAACATTCTCTGCCCCGTCCGCTCGGCAGACAACTCTGAAAGTATGTGTCAAATGGCCTGCGTTCCATTCGAATGGGGAGGGGTCTCCGGCCTGTTGAAGGTGACGGTCCGGGACGATGCCCCCGTGGACTGCCTCCTGGGGAATGACCTCGAGAGTTCCCCGTGGGCCACCGTTGAGAGAAGAGAGCACCTGGGGATGCTGGGCCTCCCGGACTGGGCCTGCATAACCACCCGGTCCATGGCCGCCCGTGCCGTCCCTCGATCAGAAGAACCAGAATGGCCAGCACCTCCGCCCCCAGTCGCCCCAGTAGAAGACAACGACGAGGCCAGCCTCCCAGACCCGACGGCCGAAGGGGACGCGCAACCCCAGGACCTTCCTGACCTGGCTCAGTGGCGTCAAGAGGGGGGGCCCACCCAAGCACAGTTCCGCCAGGAACAAAAGACCTGTCCCTCCCTCGAGGGACTCCGCCAACAAGCCAGCGCCCAGAACGCAGGGGACTCCACCGGAACTCACTGGGTCTACTGGGATAACGACCTGCTATACAGCGAGCAAAGAATCGCCGAGCTGGGGGCCGGTCGAGTACTGGTGGTACCTCTCCGCTTCAGAGACTTTCTGCTCAACCTGGCCCACGATGTCCCCCTGGCTGGACACCTGGGCCAAGATAAAACGTACAACCGCCTAGTGACCCACTTTTTCTGGCCGAAGATGAGGAACGACGTCCTGAACCACTGCCGATCTTGCCCCACATGCCAAGCCAGCGGGAAGAGTGGTCGGAAGCTGAAAGCCCCTCTGCAACCCTTCCCTGTGGTCACCACCCCGTTCGAGAGGGTGGGGATAGACATCGTGGGGCCTCTGGACCCCCGCACGGCACAAGGACACAGGTTCATCTTAGTACTGGTGGACCATGCCACCCGCTACCCCGAGGCGGTGCCCCTACGGACCGTGACAGCTCCGGTGGTTGGCCGGGCCCTAATGGGGATCTTCTCCCGGGTAGGCTTCCCCCGAGAAGTCGTCAGCGACCGAGGCACGAACTTTATATCCAAATACATGAAGTCCCTCTGGCAACAATGCGGGGTCACCTACAGATTCACGACCCCCTATCACCCCCAAGGGAACGGACTAGTGGAGCGTTTTAACCGCACCCTCAAGGGGATGATTGGGGGATTGGAAGAGCCCCTCCGTCGCCAGTGGGATGTACTACTCCCGTGCCTCCTCTTCGCCTACCGCGAAGTTCCCCAGAAGTCCCTCGGTTTTAGCCCTTTCGAACTCCTGTACGGGCACCCTGTGCGAGGGCCCCTCAGCCTAGTAAAAGAAGGTTGGGAGATGGCCCCACTAAAGACCCCTCCAGACGTCTTCAAATACCTCCTGGCCCTACGCAATCAGACCCGGCGCTTCAGAGAGATGGCCAAGGCGAACCTCGAGGCCAGCCAGGAGGACATGAAGAAGTGGTATGATCACAATGCCTCCTCCGTTGAGTTCGAGCCTGGACAACAAGTATGGGTGATGTCCCCCACCGAACCATGTGCCTTGCAAGATAAGTGGACGGGGCCCTTCAAAGTGGTCGAGCGCAAAAGCCCCGTCACTTACCTCATCGACCTGGGGACCTCCCGGAACCCCCTTCGGGTCCTCCACACCAACCGACTCAAACCACACTTTGTGCGCTCAGAACTCAGCCTCCTGATGGCTACGGACAGTGGGGCAGAGGAAGACTCCGAACCCCTCCCGGATCTTCTGAAGACTCAGGAGAATGACGGCTCCGTGGACGGGGTCCGGCTCTCTGACGCCCTCACTTCGGAGCAACGCCAGGGCTGCCGGAACCTCCTGCTGCAGTTCGCTACCCTGTTCTCCCTCACCCCCGGGGTCACCCCTTGGTGTTTGCACGACGTGGACACCGGGGACAGTCCCCCTGTCCGACACCGGGCCTACCGCGTACCAGATCGGGTACGGGCCTGCATACAGGAGGAGGTGGCCAAGATGCTCACAATCGGGGTCATCGAGCCCTCGGACAGTCCCTGGGCCAGTCCGGTTGTATTGGTCCCCAAAGCCGCTGCCCCCGGCACCGCACCTGAACTGAGATTCTGCGTCGACTACCGGGGCTTGAACGCTGTCACCCGGACCGACGCTCATCCGATCCCCCGAGCAGACGAGCTGATCGACCGGCTGGGGGCCGCCCGCTACCTCAGTATCTTCGACCTAACAGCGGGCTACTGGCAGATCGGCCTCACACCCAGGGCTCAGGAACGGTCAGCCTTCTCTACCCCCGATGGCCACTACCAATTCAAGGTCATGCCCTTCGGCATGAAGAATGCCCCCGCCACGTTTCAACGCCTCGTGAACCAGGTCTTGGCGGGGCTCGAAGAGTTCAGCGCTGCCTACCTGGACGATATCGCTGTATACAGCCGCCACTGGCCCGACCACCTCCGTCACCTCCAAGAGGTCCTACAGGCCCTCCAGCGGGCCGGCCTCACAATTAAGGCCGGCAAGTGCCAAATTGGCCAAGGGTCTGTGACCTACCTTGGGCACCAAGTGGGAAGCGGGCTGGTGGCCCCGCTACAACTTAAGATTGCTGCCATCCAGTCCTGGCAGCCCCCCGTCACCCAGACCGAGGTCCGAGCCTTCTTGGGGCTCACCGGCTACTACCGGCGGTTCGTGAAGGACTACGGCAGCATCGTGGGGCCCCTCACGGGTCTCACGTCCAAGAACCAACCGAAGCGAATTAACTGGACCCCCGATTGTCAAGCGGCCTTCGAGAAGCTGAAGGCCGCCCTGTGCACCGCCCCTGTGCTCCAGGCCCCCGATTACGGTCGGGAATTCGTGGTACAGACCGACGCCTCCGACCACGGCATCGGAGCCGTCCTTTCTCAGATAAACCCCGAAGGTCATGACCAGCCTGTGGCCTTCATCAGTCGACGTCTCCTGGCCCGAGAACAGCGCTGGAGCACCATCGAGAGGGAGGCCTTCGCAGTGGTGTGGGCCCTCAAAAAGCTCCGGCCCTATCTCTTCGGTACCCACTTCCGGGTACAAACCGACCATCGACCCCTGCAGTGGCTGATGCAGATGCGGGGGGAGAACCCAAAACTCTTGCGCTGGTCCATTTCCCTGCAGGGAATGGACTTCACTGTGGAGCACCGACCAGGCCAAGACCACGCCAACGCGGATGGCCTGTCCCGCTTTTTCCGCCTCGACGAAGAGAGTCCCCAAGGAGATGGGTGACTCTCCCCGCCTTCAGCTGGGGGGGACGCATGTTGGACAGGCCACACGAAGGGCTTGCTCCCTCCCCGCACGACAGGGCCCGAGCTCCGGCCCACCAGGCATAATCCACGAAAAGCACCTGTACCCCGTCCCCCGACGGATCTTCTACCCTCGGACCTCTACTCATCACGGGGCCCAGCCCCACCGGCTCCCCCGGCCGGTTCAAGCCGCCATCTTGGGCCCTGCACCACGAGGCCGCGTGGCCTCGCCCCGACCCTAACCCCGGGCCTGGCCGGCCCCGACATCCCGGCACCACCATCCACCCGGGAGGTGAGCGGACCACTTGGCAGGTCAATGGGAGGACGAAGTGTCAAGAGCTCTTCCCCCGCCAGGTGCCGATCGCCTCCAGCTCCCCCAGGCGCTGGCTCCACCCCCTGCTGGGTGTCTGGACACCTTCATCCCGGGACCTCCGACCTCCAAGTGCGAGGGTCCGGACATCAAAGGGCGCCTGCCCTATAACTGGGGCAACTCCGGAGCAGGAAGGAGTTGTATCCTGGAGTCGAGAGACACCGAGAGAACTCAGCCTTGACGGACTACTGGCGCTGCCGTAGCCCGCTCTTGTGAACCATCGTCCTGCCTGCTGGCGCTGCCGCGGCCTTCTACAACATCCATCCTCGTCGGGACCTGCTGGCGCTGCCGCGGCCCGTTGTAACGACCATCCTCACCGGGACCTGCTGGCGCTGCCGCGGACCGTACATCGACCATCTTTCCGGGACCTGCTGGCGCTGCCGCGGCCCGTTGTAACGACCATCCTCACCGGGACCTGCTGGCGCTGCCGCGGACCGTACATCGACCATCTTTCCGGGACCTGCTGGCGCTGCCGCGGCCCGTACCAACTAAGCTCGAGGATTGTGAGCTAATCATCATCTCATCCAAACTGCCTGACTGGTAGACAGACTGTCCCGCTACCCCTTACCCTGCTTTGAGAGACTTGAATCGAGGGGACCCCTGAGTCCAGACCTCCTTGTACCATTCAACCGTACTTTAAGAAGAGCTTATAAAGAACACTGAACCTTATCCGTGTGTGGTATCTGTCTGTGGGGGGGAAGTTACTTGTCTGTACGATCGCTGGAGACGGCTCTCCCCGGAGACCTCTCCTCCTGACCCCGGCCGACCCTCCCGGTCCGTCCATCCTTTCTAACACTGTGCAACCAAATTTATTTTGAAGGCGGCTCTTAAGATGTTAGTGAATCTGTTGTCACCTGTAATTGGCTGGATACAGAGGGTTAGAATAGCTATGTTAATAGCCTTGTGTCAAGCCTTTCAATATAAGATGGGAATGTTCCTGAAAAAAAATATCCATTATGATTGCATTTCCAGATTACCTTTGAGGGCAGAAGACAGTGTTTTGGAACAAGTACATGAATGTGATGTAGGTATTATATCATAGGATGATGGTGTTGTTGTTATTACAGAAGAATTGTGGCTTAAAGTGATGAGAAATGATTCTGACATATTTGCTGTTTTGGAGCATTTCATGGTATACATACCTGTTGAATTGAAGGTTCACGGAGAGTTGAATGCTTAATAGAAAGTTCTGAAAATATAAATTATTCAAAATGAGGTTTTGATTAGAGGCGACACAATAATACACCATTTGAGCTGTGAGTGAAGATATTCAGTTTATGTCACGTGAAATTTGGAAATTGCTGGCACAAGAAAATGGCCCACCAGCATTTTTGTGTCCATTTATGGACGCTATGTTAGACAAGTGGGTCAGTATGCAATTAGTGAAGAAAGAGTGACAAGTCAGTTAAGACATGGATTGGAGAAGCATAGACTGAGGACGTACAGGAGGGGCCCTACAGGAAATTAGGAATTTACATGATTGGACTTTTTCTATTTTCTCTAGGCAAGAAGCATTTTTATATGGTTCTTGTTGGGTTTGTGGGCTCACAGTAACACTGGATTGAAGATCCTCAATAACGGAGAAACTGGCCTTGGTTTTTTGAGGTCCAAGCCAGGTAGTAAGTGGCCTGCCAGTTCAGGATCAACTGTTCATATTAGACTAGGGTCAAGACGGATTTGCACATGACTGAGTCAAAACTGAGGTGGTATGGTGATAGACCACTCCGAATGATTACTAGTGGTTAGACTTATTGTAAGCATTCCACCCACCACCTTTTGTGTGTTTGATGTAACATCTTAAGTGACCAAGTGTATGGTCATATACACACAAGGGAGGCCTAAGGAGTTAAGAGGGACCAGCATGGGCAAGCTCCCCAGTAAAAGACTCAATACACACAGAGCCCTCAGCTCCGAAGACACTAAGTGACGTCAAAGAAGGGCAAAAACTGACTTAAACGGGGATTTTCATTTTAAGGATGGTTTCCCTCACACACCAAAGATGTCATGCTTCATGGGGATTCCTCCTCGCATCATGAAGCCTAGTCATGATGCGGGCTACAACTACCTCACTGTGAGGGGGGAGCTCAGGGTTGTTTTCAGATATGAGGGGTAGTCCTAAAACCCAATGTGAGCAGATGGGGTGATGGGAAATGTGCAGCGCAAGCAAGTAGGTGAATACAACTAGCTACAGGCTTAGCCTGATGAGCTTTATTCTTGCTACCCTGTGCCAGGGTTAGAAACAGAAAGCAAAAAGTACAACTGCAAACATTAGATGTAGTCGTACTGAGTAGTGATCAACAAGTTTCAGCTTGAGACCCAGAAAGTGCTGTGGCTCTCATCAGGATCTCTATAATGGGTACTGCTATGTGAAAGTGATTCAAAAGATAAGGATAATAACAACGCATTGGTTTGTTGTATTTGAGATACTAAACCGATGATCCAAGCAATTCGAACCAACTGATTCACCGGTTGAACATGTAGATGAGACATAAACAACAAGCTGCGCAGTAAATCAGTTTGAAAATGTGCTATACATTTAACTCAAATATGACATTCCAAAGTATGCAAAAGTAACAACCAATTTATTTTCATCATCATTAATTGTTAAAGTAATAATCACAAATCTATTATTTCACAAAGGATGTGTGGTGTATTCTGACATACTGTTCCCTTATGACAAAATATCTACAAATTGCGTCACTCACCTGCAAAAGTCAGGTCAAGTGACACATCCGTCCTAGGCTGTTTGCTTAAGGTACACATGCTGCTCCAACTCGTTGAATTAAGGTTGTGGCGTTAAAAGAAGGACTGCCCAATATTATTGGATTGACAAGCATAAAAAGAGAGGTGGAGACCGAGTCAGACTCTATTGTGCAGAAGGGTTGTGATTACAATATACAAAGATGGTTCGCTTGGAAAAATAGTGGAGTGGGGCAGTTGCAGTCAACCAAGCTAGCAAAGGTATCATGATGGTATACCCAAGCTTTGGTAAGTTTGAAACTATATTAGGGGATAGCTGTTGCTGCGACCATGACATGTGCTGATTTCAATAACAAACTTGTATGAATCATCATGTCTGGGTGCCTAGACATTGAGTTGTCTAAGATGGTATAGCCACCAGTACCTAGCTCAGGAATGCAGGTAATGTACGTATGTACAATGTGCATCTTTACCCCAGTGTAAGCGATTTCTCGAGGGAATGTGACAGTTGCTTAATTGAAACAAGCGCGTCTCCGATGTATGACCTGTGATCTGTGCCCCAGGTAAATGCGGCTGCCATATGATGGTGATCTAGTGTGGCTAAATGCTAACCATAATGTTCCCCAGCACCCAAACTCGCAAATGATCTTCACCCTATGGCGTCTCTATAGTCGGAGGGGGAGTTACTCATTTATATGCAGGACGCTGTTTACCGAAAGAGGTCCCTCGACTTATCGCTTACGTTGGCGGTGCGCTGATGTGTGATCTATGACCTGTATCACAGGTAAAAGCTGCTGTAATGTCATGGCGATCTAGTGTGGCTTAAATGCTAACCTCAGTGTTCCCCGCCACCCAAACTCGAGAACGATCTACAAACCCACAGATGTAGTTTGACCTAGCTCCTATCACGGGAAACAGGGAAGGTCACGATTAAAGTCCCAGGTAATAGTGAGGCTGGTAATTCAGAAATGTGTGTGTGTGTAAGGCCTGTTCTCTGGGCGCAATGGATACAAAGGCCTTAGTGCTCTCCGCATACTCCAAAAGTTCTTCGTTAGGAAATAGGAAGTCCTGCCACACATATGGTGTGCCTCGATAGTTAAATTATATATTGCTTGATTATAACTTGTGCGCCGGCATGGCTGGGTGTGGGAGAAAGGAACTAAGGGGGAATGAGGGGACCAGTAGAAAGGAACCTGCAGCCCAGGGTATTTCTCTATGATGTTACATTGTCTAAATGTGTGGCGTCCCATGCTTGAAATAAGGCTGAGTATTGTTAAGCGTGATGGGATTGGTGCATGGTAGTTACTAGTCCCGGACATACAGAGGGGTGTACGTCTGGTACCATTCTGTATGGGGTTAGTGTGGGTATCTGAGTCAGGGCTAGCCATGGATCATCATCATAAGGCCCCTTTGTCCAGGTGATGAGGCTGGACATTGTCATGCGAGAGGTGTTCAGTGCATGGTAGTAGTTGGACTGGGACATTAATGAAAGTGTACGGCTGGTACTGTGGTATGCGAGGTTAGTATGAGTATCTTAGTCAGAGCTAGCCATGGTATGTCATCATTAAGTCTACTTTCTGAGGTGCCCAGCCTAAATACCCATTTCTGTTCAATCCTCAGTAGTCTCTTGGTGATATTCGGTGTGGTGGGGGGCACATTGGGTTTGTCAAAGACTGTCCATCTTTTTGTGTCTGCATGGTGGTTCATCTCCAGGGAGTGTTTAGTGAGCTTAGTAGTTTGCTTCTGACATCTGATGGTACTTTTGTGTTCCAAAATCCGGATTCTCACTTCCCGAGTGGTCATACCCACATATCTGAGTCTGCAGAGACACGTGATGAGATATATCACTTGTCGCTATTACAATTAGTGTGCTGTCTCAGTTCCCAGGGTTTGTCTGTGCCGATATCAATCGTCTTGGTTGCAATGGTTTAAGAGTAGACTGAGCATGTTCTGCAGGGGTAATGTCCCAGTACTTGCTGAAGACCCCATAGCGTGTTCTGCCTTGTAGTCAGTGTTGGACGTGGTCTGGTGTGTACCAAACTGTCTTCGAGATTCCGACTCAGTTTGAAAGCGAACAGGGGTTTCTCCAGGGATTGTTTACCTTTATTCAGGATGTGCCAGTTCTTGTTGATGCATTTTTTTATTTGATTGGATAAAGTATTAAAAGTGTTTACACAGACGAGTCCTTTCTGTGCTTCTTTGTTTGGAGTTGTGTCAAGCAGAGCGCCCGTGTTGCTGTTCGGAGCTCGATTTGCTAATTTCTTTATCAGAGATGCAGGGTACTGTCTGTCCAAGAGATTGCTATGCAATTTGTTAGCATGTACTTTGTAGTTCTCTATGCTGGAACAGTTCCAACTAAGTCTAAGGAATTGCCCAAACGGTAGGTTATCACGCAGGGATTTTGGATGGTGACTGTCATATTACAGAGGAACATTCCGGGCCATTGGTTTCTGCAAAAACTCAGTTTCGAGATGACCATCGCAACAGACAATGAGGAGGTCAAGAATTGGTAGGCGTTCTTTGCTGTATTTGCAGGTGAATCGTAGGTGTATGTTTTGAGTATTGAGCCACTGATGGAATAGTGCAATAGAGGTGGAATCACCCCACCAAACCACCAGGATGTTGTCGATATAGCTCTTCCATAATATGAGGTGGAGAAGGTAGGGGTTGTTTTCTAAGAGCACTTTTTCTTTCTCAAAGACATGCAGATACAGATTTGCCAGACTGTGGGTGAAGGTACTGCCCATTGAAGTACCGGACACTTGTAGGTATAGTTGCTCTTCAAACTGGAAGAAATTTTCTTTCATAGCCAGTGTTGCACATTTCAAAGATGCTAAGGCCTTTGTATCCATTGCGCCCAGAGAACAGGCCATACACACAAATTTCTGTAATACCAGCCCCACTATCACCTGGGACTTTAATTGTGACATTCCCCGTCTCCTGTAATTGGAACCAGGTTAAACTACATCTCCCGGCATGCCCCAGGCTGCTTCCAGGAAGCAGTCGTGAGGCGCACAGTCTCCGCCCCCATATCAACATACACAATCAGGCTCACATTTGCAGAGGTTGACTGTCCGGTGACACACACAACGGCGCCCACGCTAATGTCAGGCGTAAGTAGAGGGACCTCCTTTGATAGACAGCAGCCTATGTACTAATGGGGCACCTCCCTTTTGAACATAGAGACGCCGTGGGTTTGTAGATCGTTCTCGAGTCTGGGTGGCGGGGAACACTGAGGTTAGCATTTCAGCCACACTAGATCGTCATGAGAGCAGCATTTCAAAACACAAAAAAAAGGCCACGGGTCCAAAGTAGAGCAGTGAAGGGTGCAACAAGGTCTACTCAACCATGTGCCAGAGGGAGGATCCCTTAAAGGACGGTTCCCCTCACACACCAAAGGTGTCATGCTTCATCATAGGGGTGCCTCCTCGTGTGAAAGACCTAGTCTCTACGCGGGCTACAACACCCTCGCTGAGAGGGAGGAGCACAGGGATGATTTGGTATAAATGAGGCCGGTTGAACTAAAACCCTATGTGAGCTTAGTGTGTTTAGTGAAAAGTGCAGTGCTAATGTGAATGTGGTTAAAACTGACTACAAGGTTAACTATGTAACAACTTTAATCGGCTACCCTGTGACAGGATTAAAAACAAATAGCTGATAACACAGCTGCTTTCATTAGAGGCTACTGTGTTAGTGCATGACCAACATGTTTCGGCCTGGGGACCTATTTAGAGTGCCATGGCCTTCATCAAGGTTGAGTGTACAGCTACTAAAACTAAGTGAAAATACAAGCACATGTGAAAATTAATGTGCAGTATTAACAGTGTGTTATACTGAACCAGTGGGCTTGCTGTTCAGTATGTTCACCGTGGAACCATCATTGATTAGGGAATTCGCCACATCTGTCCTGGCATACTAGCCAAAGGGTACATGCGCCAAACCAACCGCTCAATCGTAGCATTTAGGGCAATCGGCACACGTCCGCAGGGCAGGAAAAATGCACATCCCACAAGTTCTGTTCTTGGCAAGGCTGTTCTACTGTGTCAGCTCCCACTGTAAGATTGCAATATTACAAGAAAGAAACCTTTAAGACACACAAGCCATATGCATGACATCGTACATTCAGGCTAGGATAAAATATCAACCCAAAGTCAATTAAAATAATGGCAGTGAAAGGTCATCACGGGGTGTCAGACCACAAGAGTACCTCTAGCACTAAAACACCTTTGGTGTGTGAGGGAAACCGTCCTTAAAAGGGAAATCCCCCCTTGAAGCCAGTTTGTTTCCCTTCTTTGACATCACTTAGTTTATTCGGGCCCGAGGGCTCTGTGTGCATCAAGTGTCTGGTCAGACATGGGTCCCTTGCTCACTGTGTCGGTGGAGCCAAACTACATCCACCCTAAGAGCCCCAATCAGGGAGATACCAGTCTTAGGTTGTGTTCTGCTTCAGGCTGGCTATTCAGGCTAGACTGTTCGTTCTTTTTGGAGGAGGGTCAAAACTGACTGCATGGGCCGGGACCAGCTTGAAGTGGCATGGTGGGCAAAAGAATGATAGTTGAAATAATGCAGCGAGCGACTCCCAGAGATAGTATATCTGAAATGTACTCACAGTTTATGAACTGTAAGATGAAAGAGTTCTTACTAAATGTGGAATCAGACATGAACATATCTGTGTTTCATCCTCAATCTAATGGTCAGGTGAAGAGGTTCAATAGAGTGATGATGGAATTATTCCACTGGGAGAGGCACTGAATAAAGGAAGGCGCTACAGGCTACTCTACTTATTTATAGAACAGCTCTCAATGTGCCACTACACTCTACATCACTGCACTCAATGCCACTCTACTCTACTTTGTACCACTCCACTCTATATTATTGCACTTTACACCACTCCACTCTACTGTGCACCACTCTGCTCTACATCTCTGCACTCTATGATACTGCAATGTATGGCACTCTACTCTACTCTGCACCACTGCAATCTGTGCCACTCTACTCTACACCACTCCATTCTATACCACTCAACTCTGCACCACTCCACACTATGTCACTGAGCTCTATGCCACTCTACTCTACACCATTGCACTGTACACCACTGCACTCTACTATACTGCATTGATTCTATTCTGCATCAGTTTACATCACTCCAATATACACGGCTCTACTCTACTCTGCACCACTGTATATTCTACGCTACTGCACTCTGCACCACTCTACTAAGTGCCACTGCACTTTATACCACTGCACTCTACGCCACTCTACTCTACTCTGTACCACTGCACTCTATGCCACACTACTCTACGCTACTGCACGTTATGCCACTCTACTCTTCACCACTCCACTCTATGCCACTGCACACTATACCACTTCACTCAACTTTATGTCACTGCAATCTACTCTGCACCAATCCCCTTTACACCACTGCAGTCTACTCTGCACCACTACACTCTACCTCACTGCACTGTATGCCACTCCACTCTACACCACTCCACTCTACTCTGCACCACTCTACTCCACGCCTCTCCATTCCAAGCCACTACACTCTACGTCACTCTACTCTACTCTGCACTTCTGCACTCTATGCCAAGGCACTTTATACAATTGCATTCTACTCTACACCACTTCACTCTATGCCACTGCACTCTAGACCATTTTACTCTATGTCACTCTTTTCTACTCTGCACCACTCTACTCTATGATAATGCACTTTACGCAGGTGCACTGTATGGCTACTGCGCTCTACGCCACTATGCTCTACTATGTGCGCTCTATTCCATGCCACTCTACTCTCCTCTGCACCACTCTGCTCTACGCCACTACACTCTTTGACATTCAGTTCTACTTCACTCTACTCAATACCACTGCACTGTACACCACAGCACTCTAATCCACTCTTCTCTACACCACTCCACTCTATGCAACTTTGCTCTACGCCACTCTACTCCACTCTACTCCACACCCCTCCATGCCATGCCACTCTTCTCTACCTGCTCCACTCCACTCTACCCCACTTTACTCTATGCCATTCTATTCCACATTACTCCACTTTATTCTACTCCACACCACTTTATGCCATGCCACTCCACTCTACTCCACTCTGCTCTAGGCCACTCCACACCACTCCACTCCAGTCTATCAAACTCCACTCTGCTCTACTCCACGTCACCCCACTCCATGCCACTGCACTCTATGCCATTCCACTCTATGCCCTTCTACACTACTCTGCGCCACTTTACTCTATGCCACGGCACTCTAAAGCACAACACTTTACACCACTGCCATCTATGCTGCTGCACTCTACTCTGCACCACTCTGCTCTACTCTGCATAACTTCAATCAACAGTACTTTGCACTACCCTGCACCTCTTTACCACACACCATTGCACTCTATGCCAGTGCTCTTTATGGCACTCTCCTCTGCACCACCCCACCCCACTCTATGCCAATCCGCTCTACGTCACTGCATTCTACACCACTGCACTCTATGCTGCACCACTTAACTCTACGCCACTGCACTCTATGCCACGGCACTCTATGCCACTCTTTTCTTCTTTGCAGCACTCTACTCTATGCCACTGCACTCTAAGCAACTGCACTTGACTGCTACTGCACTCTATGCCACGCTACTCTACTATGTGCCACTCAACTCCACGCCACTCTAATCTACTCTACTCTGCACCTCTATGCTCTACGCAACTGCACTCTATGGCATGCAACTCTACTCTACGCCACTTCACTGTATGCCACTGCACTCTAATGCACTCTGCTCTATGCCACTCCACTCTGTCACTTTGCTCTACACCACTGTACTCCACTCCACACCACTCTATTCCATGCCAATCCACTCTACTCTACTCTGATCCACTCCACTCTACACCACTTTACACTATGCCACTCTACTCCATTCCACTCTACCCCACTCCACTCTATGCCATAACACTCCAGTCTACCACACCACACCCCACTCTACTCTACTCTACTCTACTCTACTCTACGCCACTCCACCCTACGCCACTGCACTCTATGCCACTCTACTCTATGCCAGTCCACTCTACTCTACTTTATGCCACTCCACTCTACTCTATGCCACTTCACTCAATGCCACTCCATACACCACTCCACTCTACGCCTCTTCACTCTACTCCACTCCAAGTCACTCTATTCCACTCCACTCTGTGCCACTCTACTCCACGTCACACCACAATACCCTACTCCTCTCTGCTCTATGGCACTCCACACCACTCTATGCCACTACACTCTGCTGTACAACATGTAATGTGAAAGAAATTGGCAAGCCTATAGCTCTAGCATAGGCGAAACATATTGGCTGTGCCATTGCTTGTTGTCTTTCTCTTCCTCTCCATCAAACCTTCCACACTCCTGCTATGCCCAGCTCACTCTCTTTTTTCCTGTTCATCCCCACAATATCTTCTGCATCTCTTATATCACTTGTGTCTCTTTCTCTCTCTTCCTCTCTCTGTCACTCCTCCCCTATCCCTGCTGGTTCTCTCTGTATCTCTCTTAAAATGAACATATACAAGTGTAAGTCCTCACTATCAGTGCTTTAAATGGACCGGTACTGTCCGGTACTCAGTACTGGCACTTTTTTTTATTTTGAAAGGGAGAGTATCGTGTACTTCTTAGGAGAAATGTTATACATTTCATTAGAGAGTAGCGGCACTTCTCAAAAACAAGCAGGTCTGGTACAGAGTACATGCACTTCTATTTTTCCATTTGCACCTGGGTACTTGTTTGCCTCCCGAGAATTGCCAGTACTCTCCTGTTAAAAGAATCGCACACGTTGTGAAAAGTGCAAATACTCCCCCCTTTTAGTTAAAGAAGTGCATGTACTTGGTAATTGCCCACTTAAAACACTGCTTCCAGCCCTTCTCGTCTCGTGTTCTGTCGACCTGCTCTGCCCTCAGCGCTCCTTTACGCCGTGGTGCAGTGAGACTCTCCCTCACAGGAGCGGCACGAGGGGTGACCTCGCCACACAGGTGTAAACAAACCTTGTTAAAGGGGATAATTAGGGTTGTCTGTTGAATATCAAATCACATGGGGCCTGCGGGAGAACACGAATCTTGTAAACCGCGGGCCTGTTTGTTCCCTCAGCGCGAGGCACATCTGCGCCTCGAGGCTGGGGGCCTCACTGCAGAGTTCATATTTCTGCGGCAGGAAAAGGAGCTCTGTCTGACTGATTAATGGCTCAGGAGGCTGGTAATTCTTCTTCAGGGCTTAAAGCTAAGATTCTTTCCACATAAAGGGTTTGTTACGATTTGTATGAGGTTACAAGGCAGCAAAATACTCTGGAGAAACAGTGAGGCACAGGGTAAGCTTTACCACTGGTGGCGCCTGGTGCGACAATCTTTTTGAGCCTCCTCCGACTCAGATTCCCTCACTACCACCCGGCAAAAGGGCCCCTTATCTCTCCATAGCCCCTCTCTCCCATACATTTCATTTGTCTTAAAGTGCTGGTGAAGTCTGGCTTTACTAATCCACTCAACTATCCACTTTAAATACAGATCTGTTCTTTGCGGCAGGCATATTATCCCTCTGCGCTACTTTATGGCGAGTCATAACTGCCACTAGACAAAACTCTGAACTCTGTCTCTAGCAGGAACATTAATCATAGGTAATTGTGACATTTTTTTGCAGCCTGAAATCTGGATGCACAAGGAACTCTGTAGCAGCTGCTTTAAAATGTTAACATTTATAATGAAGTGTGGCAAGAAATCTGGACATTGCCGCGCCATTAGAATTTTGGGTTCCAGGCAGTGGCGGTGCGTCCATTGGGGGTGTTGCCCCACTAATGCAACGGCCCCCAAATTCTTTGTTCTACTTCTCCGACGCTGATTCCAATCAGGACTCCTGAATTAAATTAGTGTCTCTGCTTCGGAGAAGTAGAACGATGGGGTGGGGGCAGGGCTGTGGCAGCACTCAGGGAGTTGAGTGACAGGCCAGCAGCGCACTAGAGACAGTCACACAGTTGCAGTCCCAGCAATAGTGCGCATGTTCGTTTTTGGGCTGATCATTTTTACGATCAGCCGGAACATGCGCACTCTAGGTTGCACAATAGGAGACCGAGGGTTTGATGCCGCAGCCCCCAGTCTCCTAATGGGCAGGGAGTATCCCTGCCCTCAACCAATCCTGGCGGCGCTGCTGGAGCAGAGTCTGTAGAGGGGTTGGCACTTCAGTGACGTCGCGGCTGTTCCTGTTTGCGCCTCCTGGTCCAGGGTCCCGCCCACTTCAACAGTCATGCAGAGGCGGCGCGGACCAGTAAGTTTTCTTTTATTATATTATTTTAATCTTCCCACACCCCCGCGCGACCCCCGCGAGTATATGTTCATCAGAATGCTTTTCTCTTGAGTCCCAGTCTGAAGCAGTTTTAATAACGATCACCAAGTATTATAAGACAGCACACCTACTGCATTTGCGGCTAACCCCCCCCGGAGCGCCCCTCCTTGCCCCCCCTGCGAACCCCCATGCTTAGTGTCTGTCAGTCACTGCCTTAGTTTGCTGCTCATCTTTTTATTCACTCTCAGGTGTGCATTGATGGGAGATTTATATATTTATAGTGTTCTGGCATGTGGTGCTTGCATCAGGAATTGCCTTTTGTTGAAGGTGTAAGTTGTACTTCCAGGTTTCGGTGGCAATCGTCTGTCTCTGTCCTTTGTTGTTTTAATGACATCGCTGGTTTCTCCGGTTGTTTGCGATGGGTCTGGTTCTTGGCTCTAGTGAAAGGCGCCCATCGACTGCTTTGTTGTGCTAAGAAGTATGCATTTCTTCATTTTACAACACCAGGCTCCCCGCGGAGCGCCTGCTTCTTGCTCTGGTGTTGTTTATGTCCTCAGGCTGCTCCCCGCCCCTTCTCACCTCTATGAGAGCCAGTGCCCCCTTTGACCCTCTACCTGCCGCCCACC
The DNA here is from genome assembly GCF_964204655.1 of Triturus cristatus. Taxonomy (NCBI): domain Eukaryota; kingdom Metazoa; phylum Chordata; class Amphibia; order Caudata; family Salamandridae; genus Triturus; species Triturus cristatus. The sequence continues at coordinate 1,445,278,756 of NC_140590.1, read as the reverse complement.
CCCTCCCCCGCCTCTTCTCCCGGTTCACACCTTGGTGCTTTCATTCTTAACGTCACCTCCAGCTCGCATTTTCAGAGAGGGCCCGAGCTCCCTATCATCGACATGAGGAGAAGGAAGAGAGAGGGGGGACAGAGGAAGACTTGGTGGGGTCGGGAAGACGGATACGGTGGGGGGTGAGAGTGAACAAAGAGGGGGGGAGAGAAAGAGAGAGAGAAGCAGTGGGGAAAGAGAGACCGAGAAGTAGGGAGGAAGGAAGATGAGAGAGCAAGTGGAGGGGGGTTGGGGGTGTCTGGGTGAGCGAGAGCAGCTTCAGAGAAGTGAGACCTGTGTCCTAACTCCGCAAGTTAAGACAGCGGGTCCAAAGGAGAAAGAACCAGGCCAGACAGAGTCGGTCCAGGCAGTGTGCACGGAGGCAGGCTCGGTGGGTCCAGAAGAGGGACAGGGCAGGCAGAACAGCTCCAGAGAAGGTCAAGCAGAACCGGACCAGGGCGAGCAGATCCGGACCAGCAGATTGTCCTGAACAGGGAGACGGCGCGATACACAATCAGAATGTAATGTTCAGCTTTTGGGCTGCCAGTGGGTAACTTTAGGGTTCAGGATGGGTGTGGGTTTTAGGGTGCCAGGGAGTAATTTTAAGGTTCAGGGTGGGTTAGAGATTAGGGTGCCAGGGTGGGTATAGGTTTTGGGGTACCAGTTGGGTAATTTTAGGGTTCAGGGCGGTTATGGGTTTTGGGGAGCAAGGGGGGTAATTTTAGGGTTCAGGGCGGGTTTGAGTTTTTGGGGGGCAGGGGTAATAAATAGGGTTCAGGGTGGATATGGGTTTTGGGGTGCTAGGGGGTAATTTTAGGGTTCATGGTGGGTATGGGTTTTGGGGTACCGGGGGTGATTTTAGGGTTCAGGGCGGGTATGGGTTTTGGGGTACAAGGGGGAAATTTTAGGGTTCAGGGTGGGTATGGGTTTTGGGGTGCCAGGGTGACAATTTTTAGGGGTCAGGACGGGTATGGGTTATGGGTTTTGGGGGGCCAGGGGGGTAATTTTAGGGTTCATGGTGGGTATGGGTTTTGGGGTGCCAGGGGGACAAATTTAGGGGTCAGGGCAGGTATGGGTGCCAGGGGGGTAATTTTAGGGTTCAGGGTGGGTATGAGTTTTGGGGGGCAGGAGTAATTTTAGGGTTCAGGGCGGGTATGGGTTTTGGGGTGCTAGGGGTAATTTTAGGGTTCAGGGTGGGTATGGGTTTTGGGGTGCCAGGGGTGTAATTTTAGGGTTCAGGGTGGGTATGAGTTTGGGGGGGGCAGGGGTAATTTTAGGGTTCAGGGTGGGTATGGGTTTTGGAATCTAGGGGGTAATTTATGGACCAGGGCGGGTATGAATTTTGGGGTGCCACAAAAGAAAGAGATGGCTGTGGCACAACAACCCTATGATGTATGAGATCATATGCGGCCTGCTTCCTGCCCCCCATGGCTCCTCCTGCGCCCCAGTGTTTCTTGTGTCCCACCTGGCACACATCGTGTCGGAGGATGGTGATGAGGTTAACATTTTGCCCCCCCCTCCCCCGGGAAAAATTCCTGCGGACACCCATGCTGTCAGCATACATCTACTCAGCTTTTGGCTGCTAGAATGCTGATGTAGGACAGCCGCTCTTCTGGAGCGAATTGAAGCCTGCAGGATCTCTGGTGACTAATTGTGTTCTTTTCAGAACTTACTACTAACGAGAAGATATCATATTTATATTTGTCTTATGCTACGGGATTGTTGGTGAGTGACTGGGCTGATTGCACGTGAAAGCAACAGCAAGAAAACAGCATGAAAGTCCACAGATGTCAAAGGGCATGGCCTTTAATTAGGGATCGCCGGGGTAGCAGCTACCTCCCACCCCACCTCTCTTCCTTTCGACTCCTGGTCTTATTCTAGCAGCCCTGGCTAAAATCAATATTTCTCTCTTCTGTCGCGAACAGCGTGGTGTTGGGTCTTTTTACTATGTTATACATTTTGTAAAATGTGGTCCTAAAGGTCTTTACTGTTTATTAATACTGTAATGAGAATATAGGCACTTGAGTTGTATGCGCGCCTCAGAGGCCTCGACAGCTGCGTGTTGATATGTGTTTGCATGACATGGACACAATAACATTAAGTGGGCAAATACCTTCGCTTCACATGAAGAGCTGGGATCAAATATCGTCATGGAAGGGTGAATGTGTTCACCAGGGCACCTGCCTGCGCTTATCAACAATCCTAGTTTTGCTAATTTTTTTTGCTGATTTTTTTCATGTTTTATGTTGTCCGTGTTTTTCATTTTCATTGTTTGTTCCCATGTATGGTTAATGTTCATTTTTGTATGACGTGTTTTTGCCATTTTTAAAGATACTTAAGTTCTGCATCACGTTTTTTAGCAGAAGGCGCTGGGTGTCCCGCAATAAAAGCAGAAGGACGTGTCAGTGAAGAGGTCACATCAGTGAAACTAGAGCAGAGTGCCGAATTAGGTTAAACGACTTGACAGTTGTTAAGCGCTAGACAGAGAGCAGCCAGTAAAATCCAGTATTTTTATTCAGGTTTTAGTACCGGAATTCATTAACGTGTCTCTCGGGCTCTCATTATTGCCTGATAAGTAAACTGCGACTTAAGGAAACATCAGTGCTGTAACGAAGATCACAACCTTTTGGGAGAGCTACGTTACAAAATGAATCATTCATTGCTGTAAATCGTAGCAGTCGTTTTCACCCACATCAGTGGTGCACATTTATTAACATTGGAAGGTGGAACGTCTAAGGTGTGTGCATTAGTAGGTGTTCTCTTTTTGTTGCCTTTAATTTAAGCCTACGTGTGCGATCTTGCATTCCCCACGAGTTAGCTATTTTATAATGTTGTTGTTTATCTGTATTTTTTTCTGTGCATACTTTGAGGCTTGAGCCATGACAGGTGTTTGAGGGGTTTTGATTGAGCACGCAGGCGCTAAGGCTAAAGTCAAACAAAGTGCCCGTCAGTGGGTTGGCCTCTACAGAACACACACAACAATATTTGTGTATTCCATTTGCAACTGAAATTCTGTGGAAATGTGTGTGAAGGGGGTACACTGATGTCAAAATATTTGCAAAGCAAAAGTAAGAGAAATTAAAGTACTTATATTTGAGGGAGTGCAGCGCATGTTGGGGGCGGTGAAGTGACAGAGATGTGAGGAAGGGAATTCGGGGAAGAGTGAAAAGATGTGCAGATGGACAAGATATGCAGAGAAAAAGAGGATACATATCTAACATAAAGCACACATAGTTGAAGGCCAAAACCCCTTCCACAGGCCTAAATGCTATTTAATTCACAGACTCACTATTTCAGAATTTCAGAATTTAAACATTTTCAATGTTCATTATTTATAAGAAATCATTGTTGTTACTCATTTATCTTAACCCCTTCGCTGCGGCGCGAACTCCGCCGCAGCGCTGGGGTGGTTTGGGGGGGTTGACGGCGCTGCTGTGCTCATGACGGAACCACGCCGTCATGAGTCACGGGTGAGCTGTGCTCATGACGGCGTGGTTCCGTCATGACTCCACCCACTCCGCTAATCGCCCGCACAGGCGGGGAATTAGCGCTGCGTGGGAGAAGTGGCCGCCAACGGCCGCAGCATGACGGAACCACTCCGTCATGAGCACAGCGCACCCGTGGCTCATGACGGAGTGGTTCTGTCATGAGCGGGGAAGGGGTTAAACAGCTAATACCCAGTGACAAAGCCAATCATACTGACAGGCTTTAGGTGTATGTCAGTTGTTGTGCCATTTATCTGGATAAAATTACATCTCAGTGAGAAACCAAAATACCGGTCTGATGGCACACTATGGGAATCACAGAAATGTATTTGGCATGTTCCTTTATAGGGAGCACCCACTTTTTTCATCTCACTTCAAGACCTGTCTGCAAATATTTCTATATGACAGGTTACAGCCAACAGCTGTGAGTGCTTCCCGAAGTCTGGTTAGAGCATATTTTTCCAAAGTTAATGCTGCATGCAGTGCAAGACACTGGGCAAGCATACATTTTAAAGGGCTAAAGTTGTTATCATACAGAACAATTTACATATTACAGTAACTGTTGAACAAATTAATGCAAGAAGATACGGGGAAGTTTTTAATGTGTTTAATATTTCAAGACTATACGTTCCCACTGCTTAATAAGGCTTTCTTTATTGCTGCATTCCTTTGCTTTAAAATGCACCATTTGCCAATCTTTTTTAAATTTCTTTCTCAGGAGAGGGACTCTCCCTAGACCCCAGGTTTGTCCATTGAACTTGTTCAAATCGCTAACTAGTGTTTGCTATTGGAAAGGGTAGAGCCAAAGAAGTCTTGCTTAGTACCCTAGCCCCCTTCAAAAGTCAGAATTGCTTGGCAACCCAGAAATTCTCTGAAATAATGTATGAGTTTTCATTTATGAATGCCTAGAAGAACTGAATTTTTAGTTCATTTATCACAGAAATAGTGCTGAAAATCGCACCAAAAAGATACCAATTTTTTTTTATTTCTTCACGGGGGAGAACCCCCCTGAACCCCCTTTATTGCCATCGGGCTCGCTCGCTGCGCTCGCTCGCATATGTTGATTCGTTCTGCATACGCCTCACCAGTTTCAAATTCCACCAGCCGCCACTGGTTCCAGGATAGAATTTACTAATAACTTTTCTTAACTGGGTGTTTTATTTGATAAAGATGGCACATGGAATCATGCCATCAAGACTAGGGCACTGCTATTTAGAAGTGCCTGTATGGCTTTACGGGAAATCGCCAACAGATTAGATACAAATCTCCCTAGAGAGATGCTTACTATTTCTAAGGTTAAATGTGTTAGTAAAGCATTATACGGGGCCTGCATATGGGGGTATGCAAATTGTACAGCATTGCATTAGCGCAAAACAAGTTTTTGAGGTACTTGCTTGCTACACCTAAAAGTGCCTCAACTTTTGTGTGCCACACAGAGCTGGGTGTCCTGTTTCTGGCTGATTAAATCCAGATTCAACCTATTTTGCTGTGGCACAAAATATGGTTGACTGAGTACCACGCCCTAAATCGGTCAATTATAAAAAACTACTTAAAATCAACCCTATACACACGAATACCGTGGTTGAGATATATAGAAAGCTTTTGTCAGGACTTGAGGCATTCAGACTATTTTACTTATCCTGAATCTCTATCTGAAATCAGCAGGAAGATTTAAAAGCTAACTGTTTAACACATCTAGAGAATATAAGGATGTCTGCAGAATTGTGAAAGCCCACTGTTTTAAGAAATCGGCTTATTTTAACCAGCTATGACATGCAATTATACCTGAGGGCTGTACCGAATCAAAAGCATTGATACATTTTAACTTGTTCCACTGCATGGTCACCTTCCCCGAACCTAATGATTGGTCCTCAAACTTGTGTAAATGTCCCTGTGATAGCTCCTCAACACAGTGTACAATTCCTGTAGTTCTTTTCTGTAAATATTATAAAAAGTGGAGGACATAATACATATTATGTTTTGTAAAACACTTTTCGTTTACCCAATGTCGTCAGGCGTATCTTTTTTTACAGTCCCTGTCCACTATTGATATCTGTTTAAGAATGCCATGCTTTTATGGAGTGCCTTTTATGCCAGGAAGAACATTTTGATAGCAGAAACGAATAACCCCATCGGATAGGGGAAGAGCGTTTAGAAGAGTCATGCTGGTAAATTGATTTGATCTGTACATGGAAAACATAAATTTATTGTTCTCTATATGTAAGTCTATCAACAAAAATTAAAGTAAGAGAGAGGAAATAGGATCGTATGGCAGACCCAGATCTGAGGTTCTTACCCTCCTGTGTTTTTCACCTCTGATCTCTGATTACATGTACTGAATTTTAATGGGTGTGAGCTAATATAAGGTATAGATGAATTTTAGATTGGTGTGGAATGAATTGTGTTTTTACATAATGATATAACACCTAATAATGTTTGGTATTTTGTAATATATATGTGTACCTATATGAAAATGAAATGATATCTGATAATGTACTGTACTGTGTATCATATATGTATATTTTTATTTTATGTGCTTTATTGGTCTAATATATTTTGACCGAATGAAGATTATGATGATGATGAAATGGTAAGTCATTGCTAAACACAGCGCCCCCGACCTGAGGTCAGCGCCCTCCCCCAGATCAGTGCTCAGTGCGGCTGCATCAGTTGCACTGCCCTAAAGCCGGCCCTGGTGAGGCAGAAGAGCAGAGCAAGCCAACGCCGCCATTATTGGTTGGGCTCGGTGTGCAGGGATGACGTACCCATAACCGGTCCAGCTATGGAAGTCGTTCCCTGGCAGTATGATAGGGTAAACATTGGGTTGTTCCCATTTCTGTATATGTTGTTTGAGATAGCATGTTCACCTAGTGGTATAATAAATAGAGAGAATTGGACGTGGGTCGGTATCAATAAGAGGCTTGTTTTCCACAGGTAGGCTTCGTAGGACTCTCTCCCTAAAGAATTAGCAGGTAAAGGCAGTAACTTGGTAATTGGTATGCATGCCATTATACATGGCTGAATGTGAACTGGCTGCATGTTCCTGCTGATGACCCTCAGCTGGCAGTGTTATATCCGTTCGGGAAGGAGGTGAGTGGCGGCATTGGCAGAGGTGATAGCCGACAGGAGCACCCTTGTAACAGGAGGGTTGCCTGGTGGTGGTATACACAAGTACACCTCAACAATCGGCTCTTGAAGTTATGAAAATAGCCCTGGAGTGCAGGACAGCACCAACGATGGTACCTACAGAGTTTAACATCAAATTATTCCGAATTGCAATGATGAAGAACTTTTTCTTCTTTCAGGGTCACTATTACCTTCAAACCAAAGGAGTAGCGATGGGGGCGGCCTTTGCCCCAGACCTGGCGATTATTTTAATGGATCATTTTGAGAATTCATTTATCTTCAGCGACAACAATCCCTATAACAACAAGGTGACTCTGTGGAGGAGGTACATAGATGATATCCTCATGATCTGGTCTGGCGATCCAGTGGAGTAGGGTCTTTTTTCACACATGGCTAAATCAGAGGAGTCAGAACATACAGTTTACCATACATTTTGACCCTAGAGAGATTGATTTCCTCGAAATCACTATCAGAAATGAGAACAACACACTGTACACCACATTATATCGGAAGCCAGCGGAACGCAATTCACTTCTCCGCTATAACAGCCATCACCCAAGAGGTCTAAGGGACAATTTACCATTCGGGCAGTTCCTGCGTATCTGTCGGAACTGCTCCAAGAAGGAAGACTTCATGTCAGAATCAGAGGAGTTGAGTGATCGACTACTGGAAAGAGGGTATCCGAAGAGACTGGTCAAGAGAGCACGTAAAAGGGCTTGGTTCAGCCCTAGGGAAACGTTGTTGACACCAAGAGAAAGAGAATGTGATTCCATACGGAGGATGATTTGTGCCACTAGGTTTTCGACACAGAGTAACACCATTAAGAAGGTGGTCAACAAGCACTGGGGCCTCATATCAGACGCCTTGGAACAATCGGACCTACGTATGCATTCTTTCAGGAAGGCTAAAAGTGTGAAGGACCACGTGGTACATTCTTTTCTGGACTCTCCGGAGGATCCATCCCTTCAGTCTCTATGGAATTTATCACCCACACTAGGCCATTTCAAGTGTGCCCACTGTAAGGCCTGCAAGATCACGATTCAAACGAAACAGTTTGTTTATAAACAACACACAATTGACCTCAAATCCTTTACGAACTGTGATACCACCAATGTTATTTATGGAATCATCTGCCCTTGTGACAAAATATATGTCGGGCAAACGCAGCAGAAAGTAAAATCCCGCATATTGCAGCATTGAAGCCGAATACGATGTGGAGTACAAGGAGTGCCCCTGGTGGAGCACTTCAGAAATGCTAAACATGGACCAGCCGACCTCAAGTGGGTGGTCTTGGAGAAAGCTACCCTTGGACCCAGGGGAGGTAACATGGAAACCATTTTCAGTGTCAGAGAATGCAAATGGATGTCCCATTTAGACTCTATTCATAATGGCCTCAACGAATTGGACGCTAGCCATGCACAGCTATCGTGCCTTGTATCAGAATAATACACCTGCACACTCTGTAATAGCTGTGGCATACACCTGACCTCTCCTTTCTGATCACTTACATGTGAACTGCTTGCCATTAATGGACAGGTATAGTGCTTAGAACATCATTCCCATACATTGTCAATACTTAAACTATAATACATACAAGTATCAATCTATTATGCACGACGTGCAAGTTGTGTGCCTCATCTCTAATTTGGAACGTATGATGTTTGTTATATATATGTACTGGATTGTATTTTTTGTACAAATACTCCAAATAATGTAATGACAAGCAAGATGTATGTCCCATTTTTTAATTAGAACATGGGATCAGTAGGTTTACATTTGATGCCTGCTATGTATATAGAACATGCCACTGCTTCTGGCAACTCTGCACTTGATTATGTCTCTATGTAAAACCTCCCAAACAATGTATCAGCCAAGCATGACTACACATACGATCCTTCTTGAGGGAGTGGGCGCACTTTTATTTCTCGTCTGAATTGTGCGCACTGGGCCTCCCGATATATATCCTGAGTGCCCCTTTCTGCCTGTGTGGCATATATCGGATCCTTTGGGATAACAAATACACTGTTCCAATTGCCATTGGTATTCTGGATTTCAATAATCCTTTTCTTTTTCAAATTTGTAACTCTGTCCCATGGAGTCTTTCTTCCATGGTGGAGCCGCGATGACTTGTCATATTTGACAAGCATCGAGCGTCTGTCATGACGCGGCTCGCTCGTGCACGAGTGAGACAAGCCCCTGCTTTAAAAACAGCAGACGTGGCAGTACTCTGTTTCCCCTCATGCAAGACGGAGGCAGTTTGAAGACTAGAGGTAAGCCCAAATCCCGCGCTGGCTTTAAAGCGCAGAACCCCTTTTCCTCAAACAGATGCTCGGTTGTTTCGGGAGACTGCTAACATGGGGCTAAGAGCAGTTTTCTGTATTTTATTTCTCCTTAGATTAAAAGCACCTGGCAGGCCTCACAAGTGTCACGACCCATTACAGAGGTAATCATCTTTGTTTGTTCAGTGACACGGGCATTGCTATGAGTTTTCTCCAACCTCAGTGGTGGTTGACTTAGGGTCCTATCTTCTTTTCTTCTCTCTTTCAGATTAGTCTACAACGACTCATTGGAACGTTACAGTCCAAGCTAATTTAATTATTTTTGGTTTAATGGCCAATTTAAAGGGACAGATTCTCTATCAATTTATTACAAGTAAGTCTGATCTATTCCGCTAGGTAGTTCTATTGGTTAGACTTTTTTTCTAGTTTGTGGGAGAAATATCTGATGGCCCCCACCTTATTTTTCAGGTGCCATATACCCGCTCTCTGCCTTTGGAGCCTACAGGCCCAACCACTACGATACCACCTACAGTCAGGGGTGGTTCATGGTAAAAAGTTTGGCTTCATCCCTTCTCACCTGTATTTGTTAATCGTGTTTGGTGCCCGTGAATTAAGACCTCTTGTGTTCATTTTCCAGGTGTCCCCCTCTCACCTTCTTCACAGTCCTGAGGAAGACCCCGCCATAAGGGATTAAGCAACCTACATTTCTTCGGGTGTCGAAACGTCGACTTTGTAACTGTCACATGCCAGTTTGATCAACAGCGATTTCTCACTGTGATATTGAACTTTCAATCACGGCTATGCATTTTCTTCTTCAACCCTCACTTGATGCACAATACCTCTCTCCCCCCAGTCTCTTTTTTCTCCCCATGTGGGGCACTTGTTTTTGGCATATTCCTTGATTTATTCGCTGACTCATAAGCAGTTGCAATGTTCAATGTGATTAAATAACATTGGACTTAATATTTACAACGTATTGGTTTATTTATGCTTACTGTGTTCTCAACTGTGATTTTTGTTGAGTATTGTTCTACTGGGACCAATTTTATATTGTACTGTCTTATACCCAGGTCCCAGTGGCTTATTTGGGTTTACCCTTTTCTTGTAACTCCTGGTGGTCTGCATTGGCAAGGTACATGTGCCAGTGTGCCTGATCTGAAAGAGTGATGTTATTGGGTAAATGTAATATAGTTGGGCTAGCCAACAAATTAATAGGGAGAGCCAAACCAGCACAGAGCTAGAGACTTGCTTGGTTCTCACAGTCAAAACATGAGCCGAGCCTCAAAATATTTGTCATGCAAACCACATAGCTTTCAAGGTTTCAGATTGCTATGCATGACATTTTCATAATTTCAGTGTAAATATGAGTGACATTTCAACAACTATGAGTGAGACTTTCTCCAGATATAAAAAATCTAGCAATGAAGATGATGGAAACATAGCAATATCATGATGTGACTTGATGTGAGATGCGAGCAGCTCAGCTCCTGCTATATTGCTGCACAAGTTCGGCGACTTAGAAGGCCTGCCTCACTGACTCACTCGAGTCAGCTGCAGGTGGGCCTGGGGTGAGTCGAGATGCCGGGATCCCATCCATTATTCCATCATTCTGCTGTGAGCAGCTCTCAGCCTTGCCCAGCACTTAGCAGGTTGTTGACAGTAAGAGTCAGCCGTGGCCACCGTTTTCTGGGCCCGTCCGGCCCAGGGTGGTGTGAGTCAGCAGGAATCGATCCATTCCTCAAGATACCGCCATGGTAAGGTCAAAATAGCTGTAAGCTGGTTCCCAGGTTGCTGCGTACGTCTGAGTTGCGGTGCCAGCTAAAGTGCAGCCCAAACTTTATGCAATACTGCCTGCTTTCACTGCGGGTGGCAGCTGAGCTCACCCCCACCTTAGCCTGTGTCTCTAATTCACTCACTCACTAGTAGTCAGGACATTGGGAGCAGGTAGAAAATTCATGTTTGGACTCAAATTAATTGTAATTTAAAATCCTTTGTAATGGCATAGTCAGACTTTACATGCAATTTTAAATATGCCACTTTTAAAAAGTTGGTATTTTCCTGTCCTAAACTTTCTTAAGCCTTCTAGGAGTTTCAAGCTGCCTCCAGTGTTGAACTGGCCGATAGAGCAATCAGACTGTGCCCTGTAGGCTGGTCTAATATATCAGAAAGTTGGCCGTTTTTTTAAAAGCTGTTGGCTGGTTTTATGGCTAGGAGGGCCAGTTTTTGCTGTTGATTTACCTGATATTACCACTTTTTTGCAACATGCTTCGCTAATGGGGGCCACTTTTATTTTGGTGCCTTTGCCTATTTTTTATCAAGTTCAACCCTGGATGCTTGGGCCTGTTAATTGCTCCAACACCAGGAATACATATTGGGCCCAGACAGTGAACAATAGAACCTAGGTGTAGCTGAGAGAGGGCCGCCCTGCCGTATGTGAGGGGTGGAGCTGCTCGCTGTCCCACTTCAATTGTAAAGGCAGCCTCCAGAACACTCACAAAGACCTTAACACCAATCTATTGTTATGTCAGACCACTTGGAGCCTGAGCAGAGAGGAAGGAAATCCCTGAACCATCGGTGGTGGGAAAACTCCAGAGGTTTCCTATACTTCAAAGCTGGCGCCAGGTATAAAAATAGGACCCTCTGACCCACTCTTCAGTACACTGCTGGACCTGTGGATATTTCAAAATGACTGCTTTGTTTCCCAGAGGACTGACCTGCTGCTTGAGGCCTGTCTTGTTCCTTAGAGGATTGCCCTGCTGCTACCAAAGGACTGGCATGCTGCTTGAGGCTTGGCTTGTTCCCTGAAGGACTTCCCTGATGCTTGAAGCCTGCCTTGTTCTTCAGAGGACTGCCCTGCTGCTTGAGGCCTGCCCTGTTCGTTGAGAAGGAGGACTGGATCTTCTCCTGCATCCCAGACAAACCTGAGTGACTCCAAGAGTCAGTTCGATTACCTCCTGTTCTGAGCTACAGGGACACAACACGCTCCAGTGGCCTCCCTGCAACCGCCCAGCTGACTTGCTGCAACTGGCCTTGCTTGGACCTGTAACTGAACCTGCCTGGACCCACAATTGGCCTTGCCTGAGCCTTGCTGGCCTCTGCTGGAGTGAGTTCCTGATATCCAAGATGTGCCTCCCCAGGTCCTGGACCATTGCCTGACATCAGTTGACCTCCTCTTGTTATATCCTACAGTTTTGCTCTGTGTACGGACATTAAGAAGGAAACTTTTCCAGCAAACTAACTTGGTCCCTGTATCCAGCTCAGACATCACCATGGTTGGCGTGAACTTGTGTCATTGTCCCAGTCTAGCCCTACCCGATAACCAGAGTTAGCACTTTCTGCTTCTAGGCACTATTTTTACTTCATCCTTTTAAATTGTATACCAACAATTGCACTGATAGATTTTTGTTGTTTTGGTCTCTTTTCATTCATTACATTTTACTATATTTTTCAAAATTATTTTGGGATAATACTTGTGTAGTGTGCGCACTTTACTACTGTTTGGTTGCTGCATAAATACTCAACACAATGTCTCTGATTTAAGCCTGACTGATTTTGTGCCAAGGTACCAGAGGGTTAAGCATAGTTTAATTTAGTGGCTTTTGTGGTTCACCCTGACAAGGACTGTGGTTGTTGCTTGAGAAGTGTTTTTATCCCCTCAATCAAAACCCAATTTCTTACAATGAGCAACTCCAGATCATTATCCAGAATAGCTGATATGGAGCCCTTTCAGTTTGGCCTCAGGTAGGTGCTGAACCTACACTAGTCAGAGTATTTGGAACCCCGATTCTGTCTTTTGAATAGCGACAGGAAGTAACCGATTTCCTGGAGTAATCAGCTCCAAGTGGAAGCATTTTTATAGTGTTTGTATCGGATACTGTACACGGAACCACTGCAGCTTTTGCACTCATGAACTCAGGACTGATTGTTCACTTATTTATTACCATCACAATTTGCTGTCACATCACTTGTGCCCGTCCTAATGGAACTTCATTCTGCCCTGTGGTCCTCATGTCACAAACCAAATGATGGCGAACTAGGATCCAACTTGATAAAAAAACACAAGAGTAAACCTTAAATTAGTTATCTCACTCAAATCCTGAAAGTAGTAAATAGCCCATTGTTGATAATTATACCATTTGTAATGTTATATTCTCTATGGTTCACATCATTCCCTTTGATCACTGAGGTGTCCCTATGAGCAAGTAAGGGCTGAGAAGAGGTGCTTTGTGGCAGCCATAATTAGCAATAACAAAACTGCCAGGGGCTGATTCACAGAACTAATCTGTGATGAAATCCTAAACTTACTACTTTTTGTATTCACAGAAGGCATTTAGTAGTAGTAATGTTAGGACTCCTAGCTTTACTACTACTAAATGCCTTTTGTGAATACCGATGTAATCAAAACTGTAATACCTAGAGCATTTCCTTTAGAAATTACATATATGAGAGGGTCTTATTGGCATCAAAATTATGGTTAGTGCTCTAAACGACTAAAATAAGGACATATTTTCTGAGTTTTCAAATAGCGACAAAGCACTTTTAAATGATTTGTTATCTTTATGTTTTTTTATCCAGTTGACCACTTGATTAAATGTTGCACTTAGGGGAGAGGATGTGGTGTTACTTCCAGAACTGCAGACTTTGCAACTGGGGAACCAGGTTGGAGTTTCTGCTTCAGCTCGACATTCTGTGATTCTGGTCAAATCACTTAGTCTCCCCATGTCTACAACCAAAATGAATTTGTTCTTGTGTGATGTAACCAATGCTCATGTAAAGCACTCCAATACCTGACAAGTCTGCACTATATAACACTGCAAAAACACAAAATAATAAGTGTTTTGCACACTTCTGTCATTGGGCTATATTTGGGCTACATCTGGGTGATTTTGGGCTACATTTGGGCTCTTTTGTCTCCGGTGGCCATCTTGGGAGATTTATTTGTTATGAAGTTTCCTAATTTCCTCATGTACTGCAGTCTCCTCAGTAGGAAATGCTTTCAGTTTTTTACTTTGATTCCATCATGAAGGTATTCAGATATGTCACACATTTGTCATGAATTCTGAAAGTTAGCACTCTAGTTGCTCATTAGATCACTGTAGTAAAACTACTGTTCACCATGGAAGTCTGCTCCTGGTATTAAAAGTGCATGTTTCAGTCTGCATGTCAGAATTTTTAATGAAATAGAAGAGGATTTGAGAAGTCACTCAAAATGTGCCCTCATTTTCTTTCTTCAGCATTAATCATAATTTCTATGGCAAAATGAACCCCCTCATTGTGTTCCTTTTTAAATTAAATGTGTTAAGTGTTACCAGTTTATTCCAATCAAGATGGCTTCAGGTGTGCCATACTTTTGTCATAATGAAGACAGTAAGCGCTCTAGTTGTTTTTAAGAACACTCTGGGACATTCTGTCATTGGGCTATACTTGGGCTACATCTGAGTGATATTTGGGCTACATTTGGGCTCTTTTGTCTCTGGTGGTCATCTTGGGAGACTTATTTGTTATGAAGTTTCCTAATTTCCTCATTTACTGCAGTCTCCTCAGTAGGAAATACTTTCAGTTTTTTACTTTGATTCCATCAAGAAGGCATTCAGATGTGTCACACATTTGCCATAAATTCAGAATGTTAGCACTCTCTTTGCTCATTAGATCACCGTAGTAAAACTACTGCTCACCAGGGAAAACTGCTGCTGGTATTGAAAGTGCATGTTTCAGTCTGCATGTCAGAATTTTTTAATGAAATAGAAGAGGATTTTAGAAGTCACTCAAAATGTGCCCTAATTTTTCTTTCTGCAGCACTAATCATACTTTTTATGGAAAAATGAACCCCCTCATTTTGTTCCTTTTTAAATTAAATGTTTTAAGAGTTACCACTTTAATCCAAGCAAGATGGCTTCAGGTGTGCCATACGTTTATCATAAGTAGAACTGTTAGCGCTCTAGTTGTTCTTTGGAACACTCTGGGAAGCTGCAGTAGAACACAAAGGAATCAACTGACAGTCTCTGCCCTTGTTGGATGTACATGTTTTACTGAGAATGTCAGACTTCATTCTCACATGACTGAGAAAGATAATGTGAATTTACAGAAAATAAGCTCTCAGTTTAGCTTATAGATCACCTTCTATCCTCTGTGGGAAAAGCATGAGAAAATATTTTTCTCTCAATCATGATATCCCAGCAGAAGGCTTTTTCACTTGGTGAAATCACCTTAGAACATACCACAATTCCTAAAATGAGTATGGTACCATCAACAAATGATTTATAATGTAACTAAAGTCTTAAAACCTTCTATTAACTGCAATGCTTTTTAATGAGGTGCTATCATGTATATTGATCCCAAGATGGCTGCCAACACTTCTTGGATGAAGTGCTGACAGCCAATCAGATCTCAGGATGAGATGTGTGGTTAGGCTCCGCCCACATATATATATGATTTTACTTTTGATTTTCTCAGGAACTACTGAACAGATTGACACCAGACCTGCAAAAGGCACTTCCCTGACTTGAGGACTACCTCTCTGCCAAATTTCAAGTAATTCTGTTCAGCCGTTCGGGCTGTACCTTCGACTAAAGGTCCTATGGAAAAATGCATTGGGAAAACGCGTTTTGGAAGCCCACTTTTTTCTCGGCCCCCGCTTAACGAATCACCCCGAGACTTTCAGGGTAGGAGCGGAGCGGAGCACCCCACCTATTTTGAAAATTTTGCGAGGATTCATCAACCGGCGCCAAAGTTATTCCAAATAGAATGTTGCGGATTTCCTATGGAAACACGGTCCTAACTATAACTATCTACTGGCGACCTATAACATGCCTGAAAAAAACATAGGTTTCAGGCATGTTATAGTTAGGAATTAGCATTTAAAAAACCTCAGAAATTCACTGAAAAAACCATAGGTTTCAGGGGTGTTATAGTTAGCTGGACTTTTCACTTGTACAAAACCATCATCAGTGATGTCATGAGTGATGTCACTGACCATGTCATGAGTGATGTAATATGTGACATCATCAGCAGTGCATTGCAGGCGCGCGAGTTATAGTTAGCTGAACTAACTATAACGGGGGAATTTCAATGGTTTTGTACAAGTGAAAAGTCCAGCTAACTATAACACCCCTGAAACCTATGGTTTTTTCAGTGAATTTCTGAGGTTTTTTAAATGCTAATTCCTAACTATAACGTGCCTGAAACCTATGGTTTTTTCTGTGAATATATATATATATATTTATATATATATAAATATTTTTTTTAACAAATCTTGAAAAACTGAATAGAATAAACATGTAAAAATATATATATATAAATATGAAAATAGACCTTGCATTCTGATCATGCTTCTGATATTAGACACTGGCCTCATATATATACAAATCTGAGATTCTTTCACCAGCCTCCTGCATCCCCTTTGTTTAACCCTCCTGTTTTTGTCCTTCTATCGTCACTACACTTCAACTTACTCTGCGCTGTGCACTCCTTCCCCCTTTCTCCCCTAAGGTTCTGGCTGTTTCTACTGATCTGAAGCCACCATGTTTGTTTTCAGTTCTGACTGACAGAAATACTACAGCTACACATTCCCTGGTTCCATGAAGGGCCTTCTGATTCGGATACGCAGGGGAAGTGGGTGGGTGGCAGGACCACATTGCCTCTCTTTTACTTCTCTTGCGTCTTTGTGGATTCGTGAGGAGCCCAGAGAAGGCATGAAGTCACACTGCAGTGCTCGCCTTTCCTCTGAGTCCCTCAGGCCTGTACTGGAGGCAGAGCAGGTACTGTCATCAGCAGCCTTCCTTCTGCATCCCATGTGTCAGCGAAAAGACACTTGAGGCAAGTGAATGTGGCTGCAGGCTCTCCTGCATTCTGGTAGGAGCTTTTGGAAGTGATGCTAAACTGCCCTGATGTTGAAAGAGTGTACAATGATTTTAAGCATGGACTGGTGTAATGTTATGCCACAGTTCACAATCCTCATTTTCTGCTGTGACCTCTATTTGAAACATAAAAGATCAATATGTTAATCTTGAATGCACTGCCAGTTCGATCAAACTCATCCCACCCAGTCCTGAGAAGAGGAATTTTGGATACTGATCTCAAAGCAGAACTTCCGAGGGGGTGGTTGGCACTCAAGAACACAAAGCTGGAGATGCACAGGAAGATGAAGGCGTACAAGAGGAGCTCCCCTGCTCATCAAAGGAATTTAAACAACCAGTGGCATGAAACTATATCAACTGACTGGAGCTCTGACCTAATGATTAGGAAGAGGACCTACTGCAGAGTTCTCACCCTGGTTTGGGAGACACTTAGTCAGCTGTCTGCAACTGATAAAAAATGAATTAATATTAGCTGAGCTTGATTCGAAGGAAAAGGGCAAGTAGAGCAATCTGAATCTAGTTTGTATGGTTGGTAATCTCAATTGAAGCACTGATATGCATAAACAGAGAGGTCATACCTTAACAGCTATACATATAAAGTGAAATGCTAGAGATTAGCATATTTCTTTGACTATTACAAATAAAACCATAATTTGAAAAGGGCCAATCTCCCATAAAATTAAATTTTGTAGTTGTGAATTAAGTAAGGTATTTCTTAGTTTTGTATTTGTTTCGTGTAAACTGGTTTCTGTATTTTTGTGTATTGTTTTGAGGTTCAAATTATGGAAATTGCTCAGGTGGGGGTCACATCCTATGACTAGTGATTCTGTGCAGTCCACTGAAATCATAAAGGTTCTACGGTTCTACAGCTCTTCCTAGGCTTGTTTGAAGGGGTATTGGGGTCTGCTTAGGAGCCTTTTGAAGGGCACTTTTTCCTTTATTCATATGCCTGGTGCTTATATTTTAATCCTACTACTTTTCTTCCCACCTGATAACATCAGTTATTTGGGAAAGGCTCTTATAATCATCGCCCATCCTTATGTCCTCAATGATCATTGTACTAACCTGTCCTGTTTATGTGCCCTCTTAGGTTGCTGGAGAGAAAACCTTACTGTAGTGAAGAGGTCCACGCAGGAAGGATGTAATTCAGTAAGGTTTATTTCATGAAGATAACAAGTAGTAAGGTTCAGGACATCAAGTAGGTAAGTAGTAGATCAGAACCCCACCAGGAGCTGCCTGTCAGCTGCTCAGCCCATGACCAACTGTCACTCTGCCTCTCTCAGTCCCAACATTCCGAGGCATCATCAGACTCCAACATTCTAATGAGTCAGAGCACAGGCACTGGCTGAGCAGGGGAGGTAAAACACCTTACCATATATATGCCGGATACTACATATATCCCTTTTCCTTTTAACAGAAGAACAAT
This sequence comes from Triturus cristatus, assembly GCF_964204655.1. Classification (NCBI taxonomy): domain Eukaryota; kingdom Metazoa; phylum Chordata; class Amphibia; order Caudata; family Salamandridae; genus Triturus; species Triturus cristatus. The sequence goes on along the minus strand of NC_140590.1, from coordinate 1,445,260,554 downwards.
GCAAAATAGGATAAAAGATAACGATAGAGAACAAAGTACAGATAGCAAGAAAGGAACAACGGAGTGACAGAGAGAAAGTGTGAGCAAGACAGAGGGAACAGTCAGGTAGGAGAATACGAAAAAGAAGCAAAGAGCAAGAATATACAAGTGGGAAAGACCCAAACACTCCGACAATGAAACGAATACGAAAACACAGGAGTACCGAACAGGAGATAGAGCAGAGATAGGCGAAAGAAGCAGAGAGTGAATAAGAACGAAAAGGTTAGACGCATACCCACCAACAAAGGGTAGGAAGGAGAAGGAAGCAGAGGAAAAAGAGAAGTAAACAACCAGAGAATAGAGAGACATAGACGCACCAAGGACTAACCCCCGAATGCACCCACTGGCCAGGCAGGCAGAAAGTGACGAAAGAGCAAGGTACAATGCAAACCGGACACCAGCCTACACACAGACACAAGGAAGAAGGATGGAAGAAGGATAAATGATCTCCTCCGAACAAGGAAGAGAAAGAATGAAAATACGAACGAGGGAAGGCTGGAGACAAAGGACGACAACAAGCAATGCGGATCCAGAACCAAGGATGAAAGTATGATAACATCACGAGGAAAGCTGGACATAAGTGAAAACAGAGAAGAGGAAAAGAAATACAAAAGTGCAACTAATCCTCTCCCAAATTTCAAAAAGACAATTCAAATAAAGGATGAGAGTAACATTGCGTTGAAAAAACAGCAATATGACTTAATGTAGAAAGACAATAACAGCCAATGGGACTAAGACCCATGACCGTCCTCTACTCCTATGCCAGAGTGTGAGGGGCACTGTGAATGGGACTGTAACCCATAATGTGAAAGCCCAAAAAAGGACAATCCCCCGCGTAGAGGTACAATGCAGTGCAGAGTAGAAATGGGTCAAAAACCCATCAGACGCACCCTGAGTGAGGGTAACCATGTAAATGTAAATGGGACTGTGACCCATAAGACGGTGCCCTGTGCGAGGGTACTAGTGTAAAAGTAAATGGGACTGTGACCCATACTACGGTGCCCTGTGAAAGGGTACCTGTATGAATGTAAACGGGACTGAGACCCATGGAACGGTGCCCTGTGTAAGGGTGAGAACCGTGTGTAGCCCATGTAGGCAAGAATATGTGGGCAAATGGGTCTTGTACCCATTCCCAGACAAGAATATATGGGCAAATGGGGCTAGTACCCATTACCATCCTTGAGTAGGAAGAAATAAAGAGTGAAATGTACCTGTGGTATGACCAATGGACCCCAGAAGGTGTGTACCCAGAGTCCATAATCACAATATGTAGCCCATGTAAGCAAACGTAAAGTGAGAAGTAGGAACACGTGGCCATAGCCATCCCTGTGAAGGGAAATGTAAAGTGTAAATAAGTACATAGCAAGTAGGCAATTGTGTGAAAAGCTAATTGGTGAAAGAAAGACAAGTGCAAAGTATAGAAATGTGACAAAAACAGTGAACCCGTGAAGGTTTGAAACCAGCATAAATGAATGTGAAACCCACCAAGCAATCGCATGTGGAATAGGGTGGAGGATGGACATTTCCTTAAAAATATACCACAAGGGGCGTGGCTACGAGCATCAAGATGGCGGTCGCACCTTAGGTGTGCTCCTGACCCCTCCGTCATCCGCTCGGCCATCTGTGTACATCGGGACTCTCTGCTATCTGGCATCGTGGGCATTGTTGCTAGGGGGCCGCCGGAGCTCTGCTTTGGAAGTTGGTGGCGTCCTGGAGTGGTGTGTGCGGCCCTGGTCTCCCCGGCCCGCCACATGGCATTTCTAAAATGGCAGCCTCCTCCGAGTAGATCTTGAGCCTGCAGCGACCCGCATCCCTAGACTGTATGTGGCTGTGTTCGTCTGCGGTCTTTGGCTGGTCTCCCCCCGTAGGACCGGGGCACATTGTGGCTGGTGTCCGCCCATCGTGAGAGGGCGGTGAATTCGGCCGTCAGTCGGGGGACAAAATCAACGTACCTGCGGCACCTGGCGGTCCGCGGCCCTCCTGCCTGGGGTTGGCTGCTACTCCGTGGTGGACCCGGCTCTGTCTATTGTGGGTCGGCTCGACGGGGGCCCTTGCTCCTGCTATCGGGGTCCTGGGGGGGCCTGCATGCAGTGCCTGGGGACGCCGGTGCTCTCCTGGCTGATCCTGTGGCCTGGGCCTGGCTTGGTGGATGCTGGCCGCTGCCGCTGTTGCCGCACGGTGTCCGGCACTGAGGGCCTCTGCCGGCGGTCTGCTTGTGCGGTGGCACTGTCCCAGACACGGGGCCCCAGTGCGACGCAGCTGCTGGACTTGCTGGTGAGTCGTGCTTGAACCCCCGGGGCCTGGACTGTAGGCCTGGATGCCATGGGCCCCCATTGCCTCCCAGCGGTGAAATTGTTGGGCTGGTGCCTGCCGGGGCTTGGACTGATCACGCTTGGCGCCGCGGGCTCCATTGTGTCATGGGGACAGCCTGAGGTGGGCGGAGCTGAGTTCTGGAGGAGCGACGCTGTGTGATCTGCTGCGGAGGTGCTCCTTCGCTGCCCCCCCTCCTGGGCCTGGGTGGACTTCTCCAGCGTCGCAGGCCTCAGCCAGCGGCGGAATCCTTTGGGGTTGCGGTCCTTCACGGAGGGTCATCACCGGTGCCCTTGGGAGGCCTGCTGGGAGCGGGCCTCTCTTCCTCACCAGTCCCTGGGCTCAGGCAATGCTCCTCGAGGTGGAGAGCCAGCGGAGGCCGCATGGGGGAGAACTGTAAGCTTCCTGATTGCCCCTGTTGTGCCTGAGGCCTGTGCTGCTGCGGCGGGCTCTGCTGGCGGTCGGTGGGAGGTCAGCGGCAGGCGGCGAGCTCTTGCGCCTTGGACTGGAGGTAAGGAGTGTGGGTGCCGTGGCATCTGGGTTTGGGTGGAGGATTCGGCAGTCGGTCGGCAGCAGGCGGGTGTGTGAGGTTCCGGTTAGCACAGCTTCCCTCCCTCCATCCCGTCTCCACCCCCTCTCCCTCACTCCGGGCGCACCCCCCGCAACCTGCGTCGGAGGTGAACTGACCCGGCCCGGGCCTCTCCTCCCCAGGCCCGGCGCTGCCCATTATTGTGTTTTCGTGGTCACCTGCCACATCAGTCACGGAGCTGCTGCCATTCCTGCGGACGCAGTATGTGGCCCAGGACTCCAGAGTGGGCTCCAGCTGGGGGGCCCTTGAGATCCCGTTCCTCCCCAGGGACCAGAAATGGGTAGATCGGACAGGTCAACGGAGGTCCCCGCCACCCAGACCAAAATGGATCGCTTCACCACCCCGGAGGGGGGGGCTACTGGGTGAGTGGCTGGGCAGGAGGCTCCTCCGTCCGCTGAACTGGCCACTATCCCTTAGGCTATCCACACGTCCCAGACCTCGGTGGAGGGCAAAATCACAGACGTACGAGTGGATGTGACTCTTATCAGGCAGGACCTTCGCAACACGAACGCCCAGATTAAAGAAGCTGAGTCCAGGATCTCCTCTGTGGAAGATGATGTGCAGCCACTTAAGGGGCAGGTGGCCCGTCTTCAGTCCCATACTCAGGAGTTGCACCGCCGGGCGGAGGATGCGGAGAACAGGTCCAGACGCAACAACCTCCGCCTGGTGGGCTTTCCGGAGGGAGCGGAACAGGGTCGTACAGTGTAGTTCCTGGAGAGGTGGCTGAGGTCGTAGGTTCCCGAGGGATCCCTATCCCCTTGGTTTGCGATTGAGCGGGTCCACCAGTACCTGGCCCCCAAGCCGATGCTGGGCGCTCCTGCCCGCCCGATCATAATGCGGGTTCTTAACTTCAAGGACCGGGACATCATCCTGTCTGAAACCCGCAAGCAACAACGGCTCCTTCATAAAAACTCTGCCATTATGATCTTCCCAGATTACACCCGTGAGGTCCAGGGCCAACGTCGCTCATTTGGAGAGGTCAAGCAGAAGTTGAGGGCACTTAATATCCAGTATCGGCTCCTCTTCCCGGCTCACCTGCGGGTGGTATTTGAGAACAAGACACTGTTTTTCGACAGCCCGACGGAGGAATGGACCTGGGTGACGGAGGAGCGCCCTCTGTGGCCTGCGGGTTGTGCCCCGGGCGGGGGTGATGTGGGGGCGGGCTCGGCCGCTCCGCTCCCTCCACTCCTCAGCCCCCACGTAATCGTTCCTGTAGGCGCCGTGACCGGAGGCGAGCACGCTCCTACTCCCCACCGAGTCACACACAGCAGCCACCCCGGGTCGAGGGGGGAGCGTTGACCGGGAGGCGCTCTGGTTCATCGGGCCGACTGGATGGTGGTGGGGCTGCTCCCCGGCCCTCAGCGATTGACCTTCCTGATGCGGACCTCTCCTGTAGCCCGATGCTGTTGAGGGACCCTGCTTGAGCCGGTCTCTGCCCAGCGGGCCTTGCTCCACGGCCGGAGACGGCGTGCTGTCTCAGATCTGTTCCTAACTTCCCGATGGTCTTTGTAAACATGCATCCGCTCACGAGAAGGGGTCCTCCACGCTTCCCTATTCCCAGGCGTTTTAGTTTGGTTGTTCGCCCTGTGCATTGGGTGTTGTTTAGTGGGGGGTCGACAGATGCTTCTGTTCCTGAAGTGTAGGGTGGGGGGTGGGGTTGAAGGGGGGTTTTCGAGAGTTTTTCCCTGTATGTTGCCCTGTTGTTTGTAGGTTTTTGTTTCAGCCACCACAGAATGACACATGTTGCCAGTGGGAGGGATGGGTGTCCCCCCGTAATCCATGATCGCACACGCCTCCGCAGGATCCCAAGCGCGTTTGCAAACACAAAGCCACGCGCTCCGCGTCGCCCTAGAAACGCCTACCATGATAGATAACGCTTCCCCTATGGCGTCTTTCCACGTGTTGTCGTGGAATGTCAATGGTCTGCTGGACCAGCACAAACGTACAGCGGTCTTACGGTATGCGCAGCGTCTCCACATTGATATCCTGATGCTTCAAGAAACGCACCTCTTAGGTAACTGCTGCCCTTTCTTAGCTCGCTATGGCTATGGTAGGGTATGGCACTCCGGCTTCTCCAGGGGCTCACGAGGGGTCGCCATCCTCCTAAGGCGTACACTGCCCTTTGTCCTCTCCCAAGTGGTGCATGACCCTCAAGGCTCGTCGGTGACAGTGTGCGGATCGTTGGCTGGTTCCCCGATCACTCTCATGTCGGTGTATGCCCCCCCTCCATGCTCGCACCCACACTTGCGCACACCGCTGCCCTGCTACGCAACATGATCATTGCAGGAGACTTCAATGCGATCTTAGCCCCGGCCCTTGACACAACAGGGCCTCTATCTGCCGCCCGGGCGGCGAGTGCGAAACAATTGCAAAACTGGTCTGAGTCCCTGGGGGCTTTGTGATGCTTGGCGCATATGGCATCCACGCAGCATCCAATTCACGCATACCTCTGCAGCTCACCGCACCCAGGCGCACATAGATGCGATCTTTGTCCCCGCGACTGACTGCTCTCTTATTGTTGACGTCCGCATCCTCACTAGAGGCATTTCCGATCACTCCCCCGTACTCCTTGAGCTCAGGGGCTCCCCCGCTCGTGGCCCGCCAAACATGGAGGGAGGATGAATGCCTGGATTCTTCAGGATAAATATTTCAGGCAGGAGGTGGGGAAGGCACTTATACAATACTTTGCCACCAACGAGGGCTCGGTAGCCTCTCCGGGTACCCTATGGGAGTCAGGAAAGGCGACCATATGGGGCTTCGCTAAACGGCAGCTTAAGGTCCAGAGGCAGTCGCAGCTGCAAGAGATTTCCTCCAAGGAAGCGCAGGTGCTTCGCCTGGAACAGCTACTATCCACGACGGAGGATGTCGCCCAGGCCCGACACTTAGCCCTCATCCGGGATGAGATTAAACAACTATCCCTGGATGCGGCCAAGCTCCTCTGGAGGTCTTCGGTCGCACAAGTCTACGGTTGGGGGGAGAAGAATGGTGTGATCTTGCACAGGTTGGCCACATATCCTAGGGCGAATCGTATCATCCCAGAGGTAGTGGACGTGACGGGAGCGGTGCAGCGTGCTCCCGTGGTGATGGCGAACACCTTTGCGGCATATTATCGGAGGCTGTATACAGCACACAACCCCAAGCTGACCGTTGCAGCCCTCCTTGACTGGGATGGGGTGCGCCTCCCTAAGCTGGATCCAGTGGCTCAGAAGGACCTGGAGCGTCTCATGTCCTTGAAAGAAATTGAGGAGGCGATCACCCTGGTCTCCCCGGGTAAAACCCCGGGTCCGGATGGCCTCCCGCAGGAGTATTATGTGACATACCGTGGCACCCTAGCACCCCACCTAGCCAGCCTGTTTAAAGAAACAGTGGAGAGAGGTTCCTTTCCGCCGGAAATGGACATTGCCACCATTGTGGTTCTCCCGAAATCCCAGCCTCCCTCCCGACTATGTGCAGAGTACCGCCCTATATCCCTCCTCAACACCGTAATTAAACTTTACGCTACCATTTTGGCCCAACGGCTGAAACCCTATTTGGCCCTACTGGTACACCCGGATCAATGCGGGTTCATGCCTCAGTGTGGGACCCGTCACTGCCTCAGAAGGCTGCAGCTGGCCCTGGCAAATCGGCATCTGCTCACCCCGTATTTGGCGCTCTTGGCCATAGACTTCGAAAAAGCTGTCGACTCGGTGGACTGGGCGTACCTGCAGGGCGTGCTGATCGAGATGGGGTTCGGGCCCCACTTTGGTTCCCTGGTCCGGGTCCTGTACGCTCATCCGAGAGCGCGAGTACTGGTCAACGGGGTGCTGTCGGAAGCCTTCCCCATCGCCAGGGGCACTAGGCAGGGATGTCCCCTCTCCCCATTGCTATTCGCCCTGGCGATGGAGCCCTTGGCAACCCTGGTGCACGCGGAGGAGCGTCTCCATGGATGGGAGTGGCCCCATACGGCCACATACAAGATCGCACAATACGCGGACGACGTCCTTGTCTTCCTGTCCTATCCAGCCTCCTCCAGGCCACACTGCCTCTGGATCTTGCAAGCATGCGAGCAGGCCTCGGGGCTGTGGCTAAACCCCGGGAAGTCAGTACTGGTCCCCCTACATCTCTCTAGAGAGTGCTTTGATTGGCAGTCTACCATACCATTACGGAGGCAGTCTTTTAAATATCTGGGGATCTGGGTCGCCCTTCTTCCCGAGCTGGGCTGGTCTCTTAATGTGGCCCCGTTAGTTAAGAAGACCAAGGAGTACCTTCTTAAATGGAAAACGCTGCCTCTGAACCCCCTGGGGAGGGTGGCCCTGTTTAAAATGATGATCCTCCCCAGGTTCCTTTACATCCTACAGAATACCCCCTTCTGTTTTTCCAGGGCGTGGTTCAGGGAACTGGACAGTCAAATCACCAAGTTTCTCTGGAGCGGAGGACGGGCCCGAGTGGCTCTGTCGACTTGTCAGATTCCCTCTTACGATGGAGGTATGGGGATGACGCACTTGTATCGGTATTTCCTGGCAGTACGTCTGTTGGTCATCCTCGACTGGTTCAATGGGGGCTGGTCGGATCCAGCATACAGGCTTGAACTGAGTGAACTGGGGCTCGTGGACATCCAGGCCATGATGTATGGGGGGCCCATTCCAACACGACTGCCGGATGTGACGCGCTCTGTGTTGTTGGCCTGGCGGGCATCGCTCCGTCACACCAGATGGACGGGGAAGTTAACCCAATGTACTCCCCTCTGGCACGGGGATTGGCTCCGGGAGGTTAGTGGATTGCGGGGGTTCAGAACCTGGGACCTTATTGGTATCTCCAAGCTAGGGGATGTATGGGCAAGGGGCCATATGTTGTCCTTCCAGGAGCTCCAAACTCGCTACTCCCTACATTCATCTCAGTTTTACAAATATCTGCAACTGAGACATGCCCTCCACATGCATATTACAGATGACACGAGGCTACCTGAATACAGCCCCACTGAGGCCCAAACGATGTTGGGAGACTTGGGTAGGGGGGGTTTCTTGCATTTATCGCACCCTCATTAACAACACTCCCACATCCCTAGACAAGTTGAGGGATCAATGGGTGGAATGGATGGGCCCCTTGACGAGGTGGACTGGCGTGATGCTCTCATGGCCCCTAGCATAATCACCGTCTCCGCCAAACTCAAGCTGGTTCAGCTCTACTATTTACATGCTGCGTACCTCACTCCCCTGCGCATGTATAAAGCGGGTTTGCGCCCAGATGCGGCATGTGCAAGATGTAACCACGCCCCAGATGACTTCCTCCATATGGTTTGGTTGTGCCCCCGCTTAGGCCAGTTCTGGGGATCCATTGAAGTGGAGCTAACAGAAGTATTGGGATGGGAGGTGCCTCACGACCCACGTCACTCCTTGCTGGGGCTCACTGATGGGCTGGATGGGTCCAGGACTGATTAGTTGTTTTTTAACACAGCTGTGATGGTGGCCAAGCGGGACATTGCGGCGGCATGGATAAGCCCTGACCCACCCACCCTGGAGAGGTTGCGAAGAGGGTTGGACTGGTGCGCGACCCAAGAGAAAGCCCATTATAAAGCTAAGGGGTGCGTTAAGAAATACCGCAGAGTGTGGGGAAAGTGGTTGGGGAATGTGAAGGGTCCTGCTTAACCTGGTTTCAAATTCCATCTATGTACTTTTATGGGGAACGTGATTGGGGGATGCAATGAGTGTGAGAATTAACTCATATTTGTGATTTCCGTATATTGTCTGAATTGTTCCTATGTTTTTAAAATCAATAAAATTTGCTTATCAAAAAAGAATATACCACAAACCAAAACCATTATGCATATGGTGAATTCACAGCAACGCATAAGAAATGCCAAAATAACGAATAGCAATTGTCAATAAAGACCTGAGGCTGAGTACATAAGTTCGTGAAAAAACATTCTTTAAAGGGCTGACAGCAATCTGACACACCCAAGTGAAATGTCAACAGGAAATACACATGTGTTGAAACTGGTATTCCTCGTCGTGCACAGCAAGCACATGGGTGAAGCCCAGACTGGAAATAAGAGTCTGGTTTCAGCGACAAGAAAAAAAAAGAACTTATGATGCTCCACACACGACCGTGTAAGATCATATTAAATGTCAATGAAGAGTAGGGGCATCTTACAGGAGGCAAGGAAACACCAATGTGGATATGAATGCGAATGACAAAATGTGGTTGGTGCATGGCGGTAACTACAGAAAGAACATACGTGAGAATCCTCGTCCTCCGTTTCCGTGTTGAAGCTAAATATAAAATGGAGGCACGTAGAAAGCGGAGTGCCGAGTGCTAACGGCACGCAAGAGCGCCAAACAATGTTCCACCAGCAAGTCAAGGAGTGATGCCAAAGTGGGCTCCGGTGAAGCACAGCGCGACTCCAACTGCCAGCTAATCAGCACGCTATCTCCTCATCGATTTGAAGTGGAGCGCAACTGCCAAACCGACAAACATTATAAAGAGGTAGCTGAAGAGAGAAACGTTACCACTGACAATTTGAAATAAATGTCTTGTTGTCCCCGAAGTCCATCGCCTCCGCAGTACTTGAGCTGCATGTGTAGTGGGAGTGTAAACGCTGTTTAGCATTTAACCCCTTCCCCGCTCATGACGGAACCGCTCCGTCATGAGCCACGGTTGCCGTGTGCTCATGACGGAACGGTTCCGTCATGACACGACCATTGGCGGCCGCTCCGCCCACGCGGCGCTGTTTCCCCGCCTGTGCGGGGGGACAACGCAACTGGGCGGAGTCATGACGGAACAGTTCCGTCATGAGCACAGCTCAACTGTGACTCATGACGGAGCGGCTCCGTCATGAGCACAGCGCCACCGCGCTGCCCCCCCGCACCCCCCAGCGCCGCGGCAGAATTCCCGCCGCGGCGAAGGGGTTAAACCAAAGCTGAAGGTACGGTGAGGAGAGATTTGTCCCTACCTCAGAAACACAACAAGAACAAACGTTGCTGCCACTATTTGTACCATACCTCTTGAAATTCAGGCAGAGTGTCTACTGGATGACGCAATGTAGCTTGCATAAATCACTGTGTCAGCCACCAGGTTCCCTGAAAGATCCAGAAAAACACACATGGCTTGCTCACTGTAAAATGAAGGCAGTCATCCTTTATGTACACAATGTTTTTCAGCAGAATGATGGTGGTCACGCAGACAGAACCACATGTAGAAAGATTAAAGATCCACCAAACGTAGCGTAGATGTGCACAAGGTCACACAACGTAGGCAGCAAAATGACTCCAGAGTTGCCGCTTGTAGTGGTGAAAATCAGGGTCGTGGAGTGTGTGTCACAGAGTGCACCAGCGTGATAGAAATTAATGTTCTGTCATTAAAGTAGATGTGCAAAAAGGCACAAATTGTAGATGTTTCACTAAAGTCCAAAAAGCGTAATGCAGATGAGCACAGAACACCTGGGTTAGGGCTGGCTGATGGTTAGGCCACTGGTGGGGCTTAAAGGCGTAGTGCTTAATGCTTACTTTTTTCTTACTTGATTTGATGTCTTCTTTTCTTTTCTTTGAAAGGCTTGTTTCTTCTTTGTTGTCATCTTTGTGGTTCTGTGTGGAACACATGTTTCTTCATCATGTTTCTGTGGATACCTTCTTGTGTACTCGCAAGTGTAGTTTCTATAGATTGCACCATCCAGGTCCCCCTGTGTTTGCCAGGTACCTTAGATCCGCTTGTTCCACGTAGATACGTCACCAACTCGTCTCCAAAATATGTAGTGAAGAGGTCCACGTAGGAAGGATGTAATTCAGTAAGGTTTATTTCATGAAGATAACAAGTAGTAAGGTTCAGGACATCAAGTAGGTAAGTAGTAGATCAGAGCCCCACCAGGAGCTGCCTGTCAGCTGCTCAGCCCATGACCAACTGTCACTCTGCCTCTCTCAGTCCCAACATTCCGAGGCATCATCAGACTCCAACATTCTAATGAGTCAGAGCACAGGCACTGGCTGAGCAGGGGAGGTAAAACACCTTACAATATGTATGCAGGGTACTGATTAAATTGCTCATGTGAGGGTGATTCTGTGCAGTCCACGGAAATCATAAAGGTTCTACGGTTCTACAGCTCTTCCTAGGCTTGTTTGAAGGGGATTAGTGTCTGCTTAGGAGCCTTTTGAAGGGCACTTTTTCCTTTATTCATATGCCTGGTGCTTATATTTTAATCCTACTACTTTTCTTCCCGCCTGATAACATCAGTTATTTGGGAGAGGCTCTTATAATCATCGTCCAACCTTATGTCCTCAATGAACCTTACATTATCTCATTTTATGTTGTCAATAATGAACAAAAAATGGTTTTAAAAAAGTACTTATTTGTATAAGGATAGGTCTTATTTGGAATATGGAATTTCTATTTTCCTTCTTACTGTCAAGGCAACTCAGGCTATGGTATTATCAGGGGCAGGGTATCTCTGAGTCCTTGAGTATTGTGATATAGGAGTCTGCAAGCAAACAGCAAAGACCTTGACAGCTCAGTTCCAAATGGTGATCCTTGGAAGTGTGAAGAACCAGAAGAACATCTTTCGACAGTGGATAAGTGGAAAGGACTCATCAACTATGAATGGCCAGCCGCGGCCCATGCAGGTAACAGCAGTGGGGCCGGGTATGGGGGATTCCGACGGACGAGGGAAAATTAATTATTCATTTAATTTTTCCCTCTGCATCGTCCCTCGAAATCCCCCCAACCCAGCCCAACGGCCCCACCGCTGTTACCTGCACGGACCACAGCTGTGAATGACTCATGGAGGCCATGCTCAGACAGAATGGAGAGCTGTGTTTTAATCTCCCATGAACTTTCAAAGTATGTATGCAGGCTAGGTATTTTCATGGAACCTAATCTGTCCCTGGAAACACAGGTGACCAAATTTTCGTGCAAATAAAAGCCTTGAAGATATGTTGCCTTTTATTCATCTAACCATCTCATACCTGTAGTCAACCCCTTTGTACAGTCCAGACTGGATAATGGTAGCTATGTCAACTTGGATTTCTTTGCAAAACTCCTGAATACTATACCACTGATGCAAAATGCTGTGGCCTGGCTACTTACTGGACTTTCACGAGGAGATCATGTCAGTCCTATTCTTTTTTCACTTAACTGACTTCTCACTTGAAGCAGAGTGCTCTTTCAATTCATGATCATTACCCATCCGGTGATCTATGGATCCTCCCCAAATGCAGCCGGAAGTATTTTAAGGCTGCACAAACTTTACTGTCAAATGCCCTCTGTACAAATAATGATTCCGGAAATCCAAAAATTCTACAAAATCAGAAGGACCACATCTGATCATGCCTTTTCCACTTTTCGAAAGTACGCTGGCAATAAGCACCATATTACAAACTGAGCAGGACCAAACAGAGTAGTAGGTACCTCAGGGGGTAAGGGTTTGGACTTCACCATTAGAAACAATCCCCACCATCACTGCTGTCCAGTGGGAAAGTTGGAAAATGTCCAACCAAGAAACACGGTGTTGAAATTGGAGATCAGGGTCTTCACAAAAGAGTCTGTAGCCACTCAGATAGGAGTTACATTCTTCATTTCACCCTAGGCTGTTGGGGCACAGCAATGGCAGGTAGATACTATCAGGGCTTCCTCCAAGGGCGCCAATCTCCCAGCTTCTGCTCCAGACCACACACCGGCATTCTATTCCATTATTCACTCCCAGCCTTCTACTAACTGGCTCAGAAATTCAGGGAATGAGGGCACACAGAATACTACACTCCTCCCCTTTTAACAAACAATGAACAGCCATTCCCTTATAAATAACGCACACGAACAGTCACGCAATCTCCAACATGTCTCGCTTACACATTCACCCAACAACAGCCTGTTAAATTTATCAAATCCTATATAGATACACAAGGACAACAAATAGCAAGCACAGAAACTCGGTGATGGGTCAAAACATCTCATGTCAAACATAGAAACAAAACAACAACTAGATTGTAACTACTACGGCTGATCAGTGCAAGATGAGTAAGTCATGCGACCTCCTCAGACATAAGGTCCCACCATCATGTGTCTGCCCACTCGCAATGATGCTTCACTTCGTTTTTAGGTCTCGCCTGACCCAGCGCATGTGCTGGTCTGGCGAGACTTATTGAGAGGGCTCCAAAAAGAGCTACCAGGCCAGCCTAGAGCCACAGTGCAGGCCGCTTTGATGTTTGATCGTGATCGCAATCACTTTCTCTTTTGCGGCCGCTTTGCATAGCCAATAGGTCTCGCTTTTGGGACCTTGTAAGTATTTAGTTATGCAACTGTTGCATGGCTAAGCACTTATAAGGTCCCAAAGGCGAGACCTATTGGCTAAGGCCAATGCTTGTTCTGATTGCCTTACATCTGCCAATAATGGTGCTGGACATGTTCCAAGAGAGGAAAGCAAAGTCATACTGAAGGCAGGTCAGAATAAAAAGCTACTATGGAACAGGAACATGTTGAAATAGAAATTGGAATACATTATTAATGATGACCTTCTTAAAAGTAGCTATAAATGGAGGGAGGACAAATGGTGTCAACTGAGGATGCAGGTCTTTGACTGGAAGGGAAAATAACAACCCAAATGCAGCATATGCAAACTTCAAGAGTAGTAAATGTGTTATCACAGGCAAGGTTTGAACAAAGCAAGCACTTGCTTACGGCATAGCAATAAGAAAGAAAAAAGTCAGGAAATCAATTCCTTGTCTGACTTGCACCGTGGAGTTAAAATGGCACTTTGAGAATGTTGTGTTACTGTTATTCGTATAGGACATATTCTGCCGGTGGCATAGCCTTACAGTACTTTAGAGGTCACATGACTTTCCACATCCTTCCATAGTATGCCATGACAGAATGGGTTACAATTCATTTTGTATTAATGACTTACAGTTATGATTTCAGGTGATATTCTCATTTAGGGCACGGTTTAGGGTTTGGCGGACAGGGTTCACCATCACAAACGTGACAGAGTACCCTACCCTCTGAACACTCACAAACTTAGGGGCATATTTACAAGGGCTTTATCTCCACTTTTTTGGCTTACAAAGCCAAAAAATCGGTGATAAAACCAGCGCCCTAGTTACAAGAGGGTGCTAACATGCATAATCGCATGTTAGCACCCTTTTTCCCAACGCCTCACTTTGCATCTCCAATGAGATGCAAAGTGGGCATCACTGGGCGTACCCAAGATGGACTACCTTGCAAATATCGCTGATGTTTACATCGCAATATTTACAAGGCAGCCCACATAATTTTAGCACACATTAGATTTTGGCGAAAACTACTGTTTTAGCCAAAACCTAATGTCAGCTAAAATCCTGACTTAGCCATCCCTAACATAGGGGGTGGATTATGCTGATACGACCCTGTGGGTCGTATCAGCAAGGTTATCGCCCTTTTGCAGGGAACATCGCTGGAAAACCAGTGATGTTCCCTGCAAAAGGGCGATAACCTCGCTATCTCTGGAATTTTTATCGCCCTGGAGTAACGCGTTGTTAATAACGCACTACCAGGGCGATAAATACCAGAGATAGTCTGCGATAATATAATTATGGCTAAGCACGGCCAGCGATAATTATCGCTGGCCCTTGTTAAAATGCACCCACATTTTTTATCTCTTATTCATTGAAAAGTGGATGTATGACTGGTGAAGGGTTAAGGGCCCAAGGACGTTGTCAATTGCTCAGAATCTCCCTGATCGATAGACATAATTGATTAGTAGATGGAGATCAGTGAATGCTTGTGATGTTTCTGGGTGGCCAGTACCTTTTGATATGTGATAGCCGACTACACCCGTATTTGAATCTTGTTGGATGTGTGTCAGAAATTCTGTCCAATGAGCGCCACTGTATGTTGGTTTAAGATATATTGTACTGAGAAGTGCTATTATGACCATAGAGATAATAAAATATAAGCTATATGTGTGCTGCATTGTATGCAAGTGAGGTGTTCTGTGTGATGTGTTTCTTTCGAGTTTGTGTTTGGTGTTTCTTGCTCATTAGAATGGCAAGAAGGGTAAATATTGCATTATGGGGCATACATCTATCAACTATCAGCAGCAACTCATGAAGCACCAAGGCTGACTCAACCTGACCATCAGTTACTGTTTTAAGCAGGTGAGTGCAGATAGAACAAAGATGCACACTGACATTACAAAATAGAGCAACAAAATAAAAAATATTCCCTATCGCCCGCTGAAATACATTAAAGAAAGTACAAGATGGCATGGAGGTCTAGTGTAGAAACAACTGTAGGAGTGAAGAAGGCATTTCAAGAAGGGTCACCATAGAAAGTTGCAAAGTATCAGTATAGATCAAAATGGTTTATTTCGAGTTACAAATGTTCCATTAAAACATTCACAATCCATACACGGACATAAAATACAGGAAACATTTTAATGATACATTAATTTGTATTTTTTACAAATAGCAGTTCTTTCTAGAGACTATGCTTTAGGCCAACTTAATTCTGCTGCACGCTGTAGTGCAGGACACAGTTGTCAAGTATGACTACACTGGTGCCATAAAGGGACATCCCAGTTTGGTTATTCTTCTGGGAATGTGTCATTTGTATTGTGGGAATGGGTCACCCAAGCTGAGCAAAGAGATTTTGGAGGAAAAAAAAGTTGGGCCAAGAGCTGTCCATAAAATGGCATTCCATCCAGAGACTTGGTTAACTTTAAGTAACCCAGACATGGGATATGGTGAGCATTTTCTTACATGTCTGCATATAGGAGCCAATAAAAGAAAGTGCATAGTGGTATTTAATATAGGGTCAATGCTGAGGTAGGCTGCAGGTGTGGTTTTTTTGGTTGTGAAATTTCCTTGTTAAATCACAGAGTGAGAGGACATGCAAGATCAAAGATATCAGGAACTCCAGTACATTTGGTCCACTACCATATCTTTCAGGGGAACCACTCGGAAACCAATAATGTTCTTGCTTACATATGGATTTGACATTATACTTAGACGTTTTGGAAATATGCTTTATCTGGCCCATGCGATTTGTTGCTAGGATTTATGACCATCATTGGCAGAAGAGCAAAATTAAATACTTCTCTGAACGTTTTTTACACAGACCATCTTCTTTTTATCATTTTCTGTAATTCAGCAAGTAGATCTTTTTAAAGAAGCCAAAGTTCAAAACACCTCTTCGGACAATCCATTCACTAAATAGGCCAATCCATGCCATCAAGTGTAAGCGATGTCACAGGGCATTATGCATCTGATATTTGTAGAATTTTAGCCCAATGTTAACCTTAGCATTTCTTAACTAAAATTTGACAGTTAAGTTCTGGTAGATTATAGCACTATGATGCCACCATTGGGATCCATTCAAACAGAGGACTTCCTGTCTCCATGGCGGACACTGAAGAGGTCGGATCATTGCAGGTAATACTGAAAAACAGTACTATACCATAACTGCACCAATTGGATATTCTTCTGCCTGCCTTCTGATGGAAAGATTGAGGAAATTTGCCAGGTTTAGAAGGTGCAACTTTGGATGAGACAATTTGTTTTGATGTTTCCTGACCTCATTGATGAGGAGTTCCAACTCCTCATCTTTGAACCTTATCTTTCTCTTTCTGCCTTCACTAGACAGGGATTCCTGGGCCAGTGCTTCCTCCTGCAATGTCTGGCTCCTTGATTCAGCCATTTTCGTGGCCCTGGTATCTTTCCCCTACAAAACAGATATTTCCTGCAGTTTTGTAATTTTTTGGTGCACATATCTGTTGCAAAGGGAAACTTATTGTTTGTTTGCCACAAACAGTATGCAGTGCATATTTCTTGGTGCGAGCATGACTAATGTTGTGTTGAAGTTAGAGAGCAGGGTCTTCCTGCAAGGGTCTCGGGCCATTGAGGAAGGAGGTAAGTTCTTTATTTCATGTTAGGCTCTTAGGATACAGCACCACCAGGCAGATCCTGACAGGACTCAATTCTCCCTCAAATGTCCATATCTCCCAACTTCCAATCCAGTCCATACAACAACATTGAAATACATCACTCACTCTCATTATTCCAGATACCAGATTACACATACTGAAAATGAACACAATAGTAAATATGCATCTGTAGAAGTATGCATATGTATGGCTGCAGATTTACTATTTTTGGCAATTCACAGACATTCCCAGTAATACAAGAGGAACACTGAGCCAGGCACCAGGCTTGTTATGAGAAGCGTCATATAACATATATCACAAGTGTCTGTTGCACTGTGCATCGCAGGAGGAATGGAGCTCAGCGTACAAATACACATTTTTTCTTTTTATTCCGCATGGGCAACATTTTTCCTTGGAGGAAGCAAAGCTGGGGCGTAACCTATTCCACTCCATTTACCCTGAAGGAAACTACTCTATCCCTTAGCTTAAGTAACTTTCTGACCATTTCTCGGGTGGAAGGCATGTGATTTCCGTTTGTGAATGCTCACAAGAGCAAGTTTGTGGTAATTGCCTAACCTAGGGGCATATCAGCAACAACCGGCGATAATTATCGCTAAGCGCACTTAGCGCTAGGATAATTATCGCCGGCTAGCGGGGATTTTTATCGCTGAGATAGCGTGCTATTAGCAACGCTTATCTCAAAAGCGATAAAAATCCTAGCGCTAACTGCCTAACGTGAGATTATCGCTGGAAACCCAGCGATAATCTCACGAAATGTGGCGTTAGCTTGTTGATAGGGCCTCACAAACTTAGCCATGATACCCACCTTCCATAGGATATCATGGCTAAGTCAGTCCTGAAGCAGGCATAAAGAAAGTAGCGATAACAGGGGTTATCGCTACTTTTCTTGCCGCTATGCTTCATGGCGTGGAGCTTGATGATAGGAGAAATGTCGCTTAGCGACATTTCTCCTGTCATGTCAGGTCAGGAACGCCCACTTTGCATATCATTAGAGATGCAAAGCTGGGCGTTAGGAATTCCTGCACTAACGCAAGGTTTCACGCGTTAGCGTGAGCTTGCTAATTAGGTGATAAAATTATCGCCGCTTTTCGGCCGAAAACGGCCGCAAAAGAGATGTGCCCCTATGTTTATAGCTGAAAATACCTTTGTGAATACGGTTTATTTTTTATGCCGGCCTCCCCATGTCACCATGTGTGCTCTTCTCACACATTTACAATGTTGCCTGTACTTACAATAAGGGTAAATACTGGCAGCATGTCAGTAAACTAAACTGAAACCCATCACCTACTGAATATTACCCCAAAGGAGATAGCACCCAGTGTCATTCAGCTCACTGAAATGTGCCATAGTGGAAATGTTATAAGCCTTGAATTTCGATTCTCTTACTTGGTCACACTGTTTGATCTTGTACCAAGCAGGTGCTCTATATGTCGTTGTCTGTCCCTTGTCAGCCATTATGAAAGAACTTTGAAATAGGCAAAATTTAGGAAACAAGCTCCAAGGCAATATTTCCAGGATGCATATTCCCAGAAGAGACTATCTCAGATGTTCCTAGCCACACGTGCATGATTTCATATTTTCACTACGATAAAATTATGTATCTGCCCCTGCCTAATGATTACAATACAAATATGCTCACGTATAGTTCTCCCAGCAAACTCCAGACTGGGATATGGAATATGTGCCAAAGATTACTGTAGTCACAAAGTTATATTTTATATTTTTGACACACAATAAATTAGTCAGACTTAACAAGTAGTGTCAGATTATTTTTGTCTTGGGGCTGACTGGCCATCAACTAAATCTAGCTTGTGCAGGATCGCCTTTTCTCATTCTAGTTGGTACTCGATCACCTGCTCCATTACAGTTGGCCTCTCTCCTTCTGGTTTAAGTCTCACATACCTCATTGTTAGCATCTGTGAAAGATAAAAGTGTTATTTTTGTTTTATAACCTACACCACTGTTCTTGATGCTGGCTCTCACCTTATCAGACAGCCTGTAAATTTTGCTCTTCACAGGTGTGCTGTCTCCAGTGCCAATATCATGTAGTGAGTCCTGGGGTAAGGGAGAATAAAAAGGCAAACTGCATAACTGGCAGTAGTCTGTTGTTCTAGGGCTAGTGTAGGGGAGAGGATGACACCATCCACTGACCCTTCCTTCTCCTTGGAAGAAAGGAGGTCTGGGAGAGGTTCACACTTCCACCCCACCATCTGTTAGAGGGAGCATGATTAACTCAGACCTCTCAAAGTGGGGTTTGAGGCAAATGACCATGCAAAACGCTTAAAGGGTTCCTAGAAGACTTGAGGTCCACCAGGTAGGTAACTTCACTCTTGCGCTGTTTCACCTCATAGGAATTAGACCAATTGTCTTTCAGGGCCCGGGGCTCCTCAGGGTCCATCACCTACACATTTTGGCTAGGATGAATCTCGACTAGAGGGGTCTTCTGGTCATGCCACTGTTTCATGACCTCCTGGCTGGCTTCTAGATTCGCGTAAGCTTGCTTCCAGAAGTGATTCATCTGGGTCCTGAGTGCCAGTATGTAGATGGCCATCCAACATCTTCCACAAAGACTCTGACAGGCCCATGATCATGCCTTTGAGGGTCCTGTTGAACATCTCAACAAGCCAATTGGAATGGGCTTGGTAAGAAGTAGAGAACTTGTAGTTTACCCCAGACTCCCTCTACATGACCATCATGTACGTCGACATGAAGTTGGAACCACGGTGGGGGGGTGGAGCTTGCCTGGCTCTAAGATGGCCGCAAGTTAGAGTCGCTCCGCTGCTACCGGTCAACTATCCTCCAGAATCCTGACTAACACCTTGCATCCTCGTTGCAAAAATGTGCGCCCTGGGAGGGGAAGCGCAGTGGAACACTGTAAGCCGCTTTCGGAGCCCTGCGGAGCCCGGGAACACTAAAATTCCTGCTGGCTTCATCAGGGCCTTCATCCGGCGAGCATGACGCCATTGCTCGTGAGCTGGCGGAGAGAGGCCTGTCGGCATCGTGACAGGAGGTGCCGCTCAACTATACGGACCTGTGGCGGGGTCTGGGTCCTGGGGGCAGCATGCAGGGACACCCCCTGAGTCACTCGCGAAGCCTTGCTGAGCCCGGAGGCACTGAGACTCCCAAGGACGTGGACGGGGCCTATTCACAGCGTGCGCAGCGCCATTACCTGCGTGCTGGCTAAGAGCAGCCTGTCTTCTCAGCGAGAGGAGTTGGCCCATCAGCTATCCGGACCTGCGGCGGAGACCTTGGGAGGGCTCAGCTTGTCGGCCTGTTGTCCGGGGAATGCTGCCGTCTTCTGGCTCCGCGGGGTGCTCCGGCAGGCGTGCTGTGCCCGACCGCGGCGGAAGAACAAAGCTCAGGCGCAGACGCCGGGGGGCGCATCCCGGCGCAGATTTCCCGTGACACTCCTGAGGCCTCTAAGGTGAGAGTGGTTGTGGTCTCCCATCCCAGATTGCTCCCCTGGTGGACGCTGACCCAGTGGCTGGAAGCACGATGGCCTTTACGGTTGACTGAGGCGGGGGCTCCCACAGAGACACTGGGCTGCAGGGGGTAAATCAAAGACTGCCTGACAGCCACTAACCCGGAACTCTGGCCCATCATTGGAGCACAGCGCCGCAATTCCCCCACCCCCAGTAGCTATCCTGTTGCCGTGGCCCCTGAGGCGGGGGACGTGGCGCTTTTGCTGGCGGATTGGGGTGGTGGCGCGTTCAAGGTCTCTGGCTCCTGCTGGGCAATCTAAGGCCCCCTGACAGCCGTTAAGCGCGATTTTGGGGCCTATCATCGGAGCTCGCTGAGGGGGCTGGAGGAGGAGCCATCCCTGGATTGCGAGTGCCTCACTGCTGTTGTGCCTGCTGCTGCCAGGGGTGCCGGATCCTGAACTCCCAAATTCGTTACTGCCCCAGGCAATAAGCATCTACAGAGCGCTGGTCTTGGCCTGCACTGGGCTGAATAGGGGTTTGAGGGGGCATTGCCACACTCCTGACGGTCTGGTGCTGCTTGTCATAGACAACGAGCGGGCAACATGGGGAAGTTGGAGAAGGCACAATCCAAACTACAGTTTGAGCTTAGAAAGTCGCAGAGGCAACAGGACCACGACAAAAATGCCTCTGAGCCGGGGTCGGAGGCCGGCGAAGCGGCTCAGGACTCAGACCTCAAGCAAATATTGGCAATCATGCAGCACAGCCTGAATAAAATAGATGGTAAAATAGATGCATTAACCCTCCGGATGGACAGGATGTCCGAAAGGCTGGACAAACATGTGAAAAGACTAGATACAGTTGAACAGCGTGTTTCTGATGCTGAGGATACCTTAAATTCAACGTAACTAGCGCAGAGCTCCATCGAGAAGAAGCTGCACATTGTTCAGGCCAGGGCGGAGGACTTGGAAGCCCGCTCCCGGCAGAGTAACCTCTGGATAGTGGGCATAGCGGAATCCACAAACATTCCCAATATGGAGCTCTTTGTGGACGCCTACTCACAGCATTGTTGGGTAAAGACTGCTTCTCAGCCATCTTCATGGTGGAAAGGCCGCATCGATCACTTGCACCCAGGCCTTCCCCGGGGGCCCCGCCGCGTCCAATCATAGCAAGACTGCTAAACTACAGGGACTGGAACAGCGCGCTCTGTAAAGCCAGGGAGCTGAAAGAGTTACAGTGAGAGGGCATGGCGGTGTCCCTGAACCCAGACTTCGCGCAGGATGCGCAAGAAGCTAGATGAATCTTTGCACCAGTCAAGAGGAAACTTCGAGAGTCACAATTGGACTACAACATGCTCTATCCAGCTAAGCTGTGTGTCATAGTTGATGGGAAAATGCAAATTTTACAGACCCCTCTCAAGTATCGCAATTTATTAAGCGCAGGAACCTCAACCGATCTAAAAATAGCCCTAGGTCGGGCAGCAATGACGAAGCCTTTACAGATGTAAGAATGGCACAGTAGGGACTGCGAGCACTCCTTATGGTGCAGCAGGCGAGGTCACTCTTTATGTGCTGCTCTACCCGGTTCAAGACAATTATAACCCTGGCCGGTGTAAGCTGGGTACAGAGTCTGACTAAGTGTTAAAATGGGTGAACTCTAAGTCAGAGATCACAGTACACGCACATGAGAAAGATCCAAACAGGAGGTACTTTATTGTGCACTGTCAGAAAGATGTGTTTGTTGTCAGTCAAGATCGCCAATGCGTATGGGCCCAACTACAACGACCCTAATTTCTATCATAGCCTTGGCGTTGTCCTACTGCGTGACCGGGACATTAATAATAGGTGGGGATTTTAACTGTGTCCTAGATTCACTCAGAGATCGATCCAAAGGGCCCACCTGGCATCGCTCTGCTGTGGCTGGAGCCATCCTAGAGCTCATTGAGAGCTTAGACTTGGTGGATGTGTGGAGGCAATGCTTCCCCGATATTGCTAGGTTTACGCACTACTCTGCTGCCCACGACATACACACGCAAATTGACTACTGACTTGCATCTCAGAGGCTATATGCGCAGGTGGAGATGTGCATCCTTCACCCTAATACCTATTCAGATCATGCTCCGTCCGGTCCAATTGGACTTAAAATGCCCCATCAAATGGGCCCCGGCGTTTCTTTGGCGATTCCCCCCATATTCACGAATGGATCCGATATTCCCTGCAGAAATTGCAACAGCGATAGAGGTATACTTCTAAAACAATTGGGGTCTGTAGACAGTTTTGCCACTACCTGGGAGGTCTTCAAAGTGTATATCCATGGTATTGTTATATTTAGGCATGCGGGAGTACTCCGGTCATTAAGGGACCAACTCACGCACTTGGAAAAGGAGATTCTAGTGCTTCAACAAACCTTCCAAAAGACAGGAGATGCTAGCATATTGGAGGATATAAAAGTTGCGCTTAAGGAATTTCAGGATACAGGAAGTTAAACACCTTGGGAAATATGCAGCGTCTAGGTTGTATGGTGAAGGGGAATGGCTGGGAGCCACCTTAGCAGCTATATTACGCCCTCTGCGCGAAAAGGATACCATCACAGAGATACTAGAGGAGGAAGGTATCCTGCTACACGATAGAAAAGATATAGCGAATAGATTCCACGGGTACTACTCCCATCTATATACCTCCTAATCCCCACCTGAAGACAATGCTATACAGGACATTCTGGAGCACATTCAGATGACATGGCTCACAAACACGCACAGAGAATACCTTATGTCCCCGCTCACACCGGGGGAGGTCAAAGCAGCCATTAAGTCTTTGCGCACTGGCAGTGCTCCAGGCATAGATGGACTTACAGTTGCATTCTATAGAGCTTTTCAGGAGCAACTGGTTCCTCACCTCATGGCGTTATTCGAAAATATGGCACAGGCAGGGACGATGCCCCCCTCTATGAGAGAGGCACTAATAACTATGATACTGAAACCAGGGAAGCCACCTGAAGCCTGTTCATCATACAGACCCTTTTCCTTGATAAACATAGACACTAAGATATATGCTAAAATATTGGCTTACCACCTGATCCCGTTGGTGCCACTTGTGGTGTAACCAGAGCAAACGGGGTTTGTTCCCGGGCGTAACCTAACCCTCAATCTACTTACCATTTTTGGTACAATTCGAAGAATAGACCCAGAAGTCAAGGCTGCTGCAGTCTTTTTAGACGCCGAGCAGGTGTTCGATTCTGTAGAGTGGGCGTTTATGAGGGGAGTACTGAGGAGAATAGGGGTGGGTGATATTTTTATCCAGTTGGTTATGACGCTTTACACCCTTCCCAGTGCTAGGATACGACTGGGTAGGGAGGTCACAGCTCCTAGAGCTATTTCTAGAGGGACTCATCTGGGCTGCTCGCTGTCCCCACTACTTTATGCTTTGGTAGCTGAGCCACTGGCTTGTGAGATGCACGAATATCGCAAACACAAAGGGCTACAGTTCCCGGGATACCAACTAATAATATCAGCATATGCACAGGATACCTTGTTGTATGTCCGCGACCCTGTGGTGCAGTTTGGAAGGATATCTGGGCTCAAGATCAACTGTACAAAATCATTAATCTTCCCGCTAACTCTGGCGACAACCCCAACTGAGATAGATTTTCCTATACAATGGACTTCAGACCCGATTCACTACCTGGGAATACTGATCCACACTGATCCAGCTGTGGTGATTGCTGAGAATTACGGTAGGGCTATTTCAAGTCTAGAGGATGATATTAACAGGTGGATAAGGCTTCCACTATCGTTGATGGGGCGCATCTCTCTGATGAAGATGGTGATCCTGCCCCACTTCTTATTTCTATTCGTCAACATTCCCATCCTGCTGCCACGCGCTACGTTTGCCAACCTTCGCAAACTTTTGAATGCCTGGACTGGAAAACAACCAAGGGTTTGGTGGGACTCACTGAATCTCTGGTACGCTGCCGGAGGACTGGGCGCCCCAGACTTAGAGTTATACTACAGGGTGGCTTAGGCTTCTCACGCATACCCCTGGATCCACGCCCCCCTAAACCTGCTGCATTTGTTCATTGAGCGGGTCTCTGCAGAAACCCACACACTACCTCACATCCAACTTAAATCCCCAATCCGAAGACACGGAGTTCTGGACTCCCTCAATTCCACTGCACATGCGTGGCACAGATTACTAGACACCTAGACAGGTGCACTCATGTACTCCCCACTAATAACGCTGGATTGGTGTACCTGATTCCCAACAGGCAGAGAACGGGATGTGCTTCACACAATGAAGTGCTTGGGTATACACACGTTGCGAGATTTCTTTCAAGAAGGGATGGTACACGGCTGGGAGGACTTATCTGAGGATACACAGGATCTCACGCTGCTGGACAGTTTTCAATACTTTAGGGACAGGCCTGCATGGCAGGAACTACTGGGAGAGGATATGCAGGAGTCTAGTATACTTTCTGCACTTGCCCACATTATCAAAGCAACTTCCCCAGCAAAACTAATCACAGTGTTATATTCACTAGCTCAGGAATCTAGGAAAACACAGCCACACAAAGCCAGGCAGGCGTGGCAGAGGGAATTGGGCATTCCAATAGATGACAAACGCTGGTCATGCTGCTGCAAAGCCACGAGGCGGGTGTCCCTGAATGGCAGGCAAAAAAAAAAGAAATAGTTGGTACCATGGTCTGACACCGCCTCCTTTGGGAGTCCCACATGGGTAAATATTCCTATCAGTGCCCTGGCCACTGTGGGTGCAGTCACAGTTCTCATAGGGATAGATAGCCTCTTCAAAGAGGCTGCAAACAACAGGTTGCAAGAGAGCCTTGCACTTCCTTCCTGACTTGCGGCTTGCCCAGCAGGTAGGACAAGACTTGCAGAAAGCATCTAAGGCCCTCCTTATTTGAGGCCAATAAAAGTGGGTTACAAGCCTGTCAAAGGTCTTGTTGTGTCCCAAGTGAGCTGCCAGGGACACATCATGAGCTATCTCCAGTAGGAAGGCCCGATAGCACTGGGGGACCACAAGCATAGTGTTGCTAGAAGCTCAGGAACCTTAGGATTGCTATACAGGAGATCATTCTCCCAGTATATCAGGTGATCACCAGAGGTGTCGACAGCTGCCCGGGCCTCAGCCTAGCACCGTTGGCCCTCAAGAGGGGAACACCCCATCTGCAGTTTGCAGAACTCTTCCCTGGTGGGACCCCCTTTCTGCTGCCAGATGTCCAACTCAGGCAGGTTCTCCAGGGCAGCAACATTCTTCCCTGTAGGTTCCGGGGAGTTCCCCTGAGATTCGGCCTCCTCCGAGAGCGTGGGAGTTTCAGGAGCGGGTTTCCTAAGCTGCTTGCCTTTCCTCTTTTTGCCAGGTACCGGGGCCATTCTTCCAGGCTGCTGGTCCTACTGAGTATCCTCTGAGGCGGCCATGGACCGTGTGGTCAGGTACACCCACCTGGGCAACCCTAATATCTTCAAGTTTGACCTGAGCTCCACCTCCTTCCAGATGGTTAGCTCAAGGTCATTGCAAAGCAAACAATCCACCGGCATAGACAAACTCACAGTTATTGTCAAGGAACCTGAGATCCCCCCCACTCAAAGGGAACCAAAGCCACTGGATGGGAACTCTCATGATTGTCAGCTGTAATAAATTGGTGGATCACATGAGGACTACCTGCTCTGAGGTCAACAGATGACATCTGACAGTTGTCATGCTGGTTCCAGTTTCTCTCTGAGCCTCCACTCTCTGACCATTGATGGTAACTCACTGCATATCTATCCTATTATTACTAGGCATGTGAGCTCTCTGGACCATCTCTCTGTCACTCAGGGACACAAGGGTAACCCTACACTGTACCCTACATTAACTGGGACAATCATGTCCCCAAGCACTACACTAGTCAACCCCAGTGACTGCCCACCAGTGAGGGGCTGTGCCCACCAAGGACGCTTGGCATCCCCCTTGGAGTGCCCTTCCTGGTGGCACTCATAGCACTTAGTGAGTGCCTTCCCTGATGACTTACTGTTAGGGAGCCATTTCTTTTTCTGCTGCTCAGGTGGGGATTAGGAGTCCTGCTGTTAGAACTAGTTTGAGGACCTTTAGAGAACTCCCTGCTTTTATGTTTGTCTCCCCACTTCTTCTGGTGGGGACCCTGTCCACCCTTGTGATGATCCCCCCAGATGCCTTCTTGTGAACCATGGTGCTGACCCACCGGATCACCTCCTTAGCAAGCTCTCTGGGTTCAGTGAGCGTATTATCAATCAGGTGTTGGCACAGACCTGCAAAACATATACTGAACATGTGCTCTCTTACAATCAAATTGTACAGCCCCTGTGAATCTGTTACTTCACTGCCCTTCATCCAACCATCCAGTGCCTCTAAGAGGAATCTTCCCAATCCACCAGGCCAGTTTCTGACTATTCCTAAACTTCTGCCTGTATTTTCTGGGGTAAAGCCATGCTTCCTGACAAGGGCTCCCTTCATGGGGAATATCTCACCCTGTCCCTCTGTTAGACCTGGCATTGTTGGCATGGTGTCCCCTGACTTTTCCCTTCTGACCGCCTGTTTTGCTGAATTTGTTTTTGCTGGCTTAAGGACTCTGGGCACTTTACCACTGCTAACCAGTGCTAAAGTGCATGTGCTTTGTACTCAAAACATGGTAACATTGACTTATCCACAACTGGCATGTTTAATTTCCGTATAAGTCCCTAGTAAAGTGCACTCCATTTGCCCAGGGCCTGTAAATCAAATGCTACTAGTGGGCCTGCAGCACTTATTGTGCCACCCACTTAAGTTGCCCATCAAACAAGGCCTGCCACTGCAGAGCCTGGATGTGAAGTTTTAAACTGACATGCCAAACTACCAAGTTAACCCTCTTGGCAGGGCCAAACCTTCCTTTATAATACAAATAAGTTACCCCTAAGGTAGGCCTTCGAAAGCCCAGGAGCAGGGTGCAGTGTATTTAAAAGTTGGGCATGTATTTTTAAGTTTTACACGTAAAACAAATGTGTACATTTATTGTTCACTACTGCAAGACCTATATCGCTGATAGTTTAACATTGAGATTACCTTACTACACTTTATAGGCATAATTTCCATTTGGGAAAAAATAGACTTGTCAAGTTTGGTGTTTCCGGACTCACAATTTTAAATCACAACTTATGGTGAAGTTGGATTTTAAGTTGCAAGTCTGAAAATGCCACTTTTAGAAAGTGGGCATTTTCTTACTTTAACCATTCTGTGCCTTCTGTCTGTCTCTGAATACATGACTGTGGTGATTGACAACTGGGCTTGGTTCATTCCCTCCAGACAGACACACACAAAGGCAGCTTAGGTGTGACCTATGAGCCATCTGCATCCTAATGGGCCATCATGGGCAGGATGTGAGGGAGGAGCTGACACACCTGAATAGGCTGTGCCTATCCCCCACACAAAGGGCTGAATACCCCCTGTAGTGAGTCTGGAGCCAGCGCAGAAAGGGCAGGGACCCTGTGTGCTCCAAACGCCTCTCTTTGAATTCTCCCCCATTTCAAAGGCACAACTGAGTTTAAGTGCTGTCAGACACCACCACTTCAGTATATTTCTGGACTTGCAGATACTCTGCCAGGAAGAAGGACTGCTGTGTTGCTGAAAGAACTTTTATGGACTCTTGCTTTGCTGTGCCTGCCCTGGTGCCTGCTGCCATCCTTCCCTTCACTCCAGAACCAAAGTGACTCCTAGGGCTTTCTGACATGCCTCCTGTTCAGAAGTCTCAGGGACATTAAAGACTTCCAACAACCCTGCTACAGCATCTAGACATTTCCAACTGTGAGTCTTGCCCTGCCGGATTGGTGCCAATCTAGTCCTGGGCCCTTGGAAGTAGTTTTTCTGTGCTGTTCCCATAAAAATCCACGCATCATCGTCATTGCACCGGTCAGAAATGACACATCTCCTCTTGACGCCGAGGCGTCGCTGCTGCTGCCGAGGATGAAGACATTGCATCGCCAGCTGTGTGGATTGATGATGGCACATTGCCTACACCTGAAGACGATGACGCATCTCGATTTGCGTGGCTCAGAACTGACGCATCGCCCTCATCCAGAGGGATTGACAACGATGCTCCAAGCATCAGGCCCAGTTGACAGAGAAACAAGGTACTTTTCAGTGGGATATGGCTGGTCCCTGTATCCGCCCGCGCTCAATAGTGGTCAGCCTGAACATTTGTATTTGACACTGTCAAGCGCAACCAGATAGCCCCGGTTGGCGCTTTATGCTTTTAAGCACTATATTTGCAGATATTCTTTCAAAATTCATAACTCCGGTTCTACTTATTGGATTTTTGCATTTTGGTCCCTTTTTGTTCATTAAATTGAGCTCTATTTTTTTAACCTGGTGGGGATTCTTTTTTATTAATCTCACAAGCCTCAAACTACTTGTCCAGGTAGTCCCCCGCAACAAAGTCAGGCACCAGACCTTTAGGAATATCGACCCTCTTGTCTCCAGGGGGCTATGCAGGTATGTTTCCATCATCACTGCTGGACTCTGCCTGTCTGCTGTCTGGCCTTGATGTTCATCTCCTTAAGACTCCTCTCATGAGCCAATCTCTCTAAAGTGATTCTCTCCTCCATGGCCAGTTTATTTTCTTCCATTCTCAATTGGGCTCTCTGCAATTTGATTTCTCTCTCCTCCCTCCTTTCCGCCAGCTCCTGTGGGGACAGGCTGCAGGAGGATAAACTCCACCATGTCCTGGCAGGGGGCTTCACTTCTAGGGCCAAGTCCTCTCCTTCAGCTGCCTATCAGGGAGGCTCTCTCCATCATACCATCTCCTTCTGTGGTTTTCACCACTGACTACCCTCAGTGCCTTCAGAAGCTCCTGGTGGTGCTCTTTGCTGGAAGCCATGCTCCTTGTAGAACTCGTAGAGCCGGTCCACAGTGTAGCCATCCATGGTAACCAGCTCAAATTCCATCCTTGCGGGTGTGGTTCTGAACACAACAGTCAGAGAAATAATTTAGAAAAAACAAAAAGAAGCCAATGAAGAAGAACTTAAAATTCGAATTGGTCTTAGATGTGTGATGGTAGTATACATGAAATCACTGCATGGCACTGCACAAATACAAGTCCTGATCCTCACCGCTGATCATAAATGTGAGAAATTGGGTTGTTGGTTGATTTTGTGTGAGCCTTGGTCAAGCAGCAACCACAATCTTTGTCAGGGTGAAACACAAGCCAACCTTAAATTAAACTGTGCTCAAACATCTGGTAATTTGGCACAGAGCAGTCAGGCTTAACTTAGAGGAATGTGTAAAGTATTTGTGCAATACTTCAACCAGTAATAAAGTAAAAAACACCACACAAAAAGTAACTCATAGTTAGATAAATAGTGTACAATTAATTTCATAAATAGAAAAGGCAACGATAACAAAAATCCAATCAGTAGAACCAAAGATATTCACTTTCAAAGATTTCAAGCAAAAATAGCGCCAAAAAGCACAAAGAGTCAACTGTAGGCTTCTGGTCATGCCAGACTGGGACAAAGTCAAAAGTTCAGGTCAACCGCAATGGAGTGCGGGCCATCTGCAGAGACCTAGTTATGTCCACTGAACAAAGTACCTCAAATCCTGCTTTGCGGAGAGTTTCATGGATCCACATCAAAGATGTATCGCACAGCCAAAGCATTGTGTCGGTTCCGAGATGTGACGAGGCTGTGATAAGAGAGCCTGAATCGGTGTTGAGGATCCCATTGAAGGGCTTACAATGCAAAGTTCCGGCATCGAGGACGCGGAGGGACAACCTTATTTATAGAGGTGCCTCATCTTTTCCAAACTATCTTTTTACCTTGACCCCACAAACCTACGAATAAAACTTACTTCAGAGTACCGGCGGGGCAATTTTAATACACTCGCACCATCCCCCTTTTTAGGCCCACACACCCACATGCACAACTGCAGCGTCTCCTAAAAGATCTCAGACAAAGAGCCCTCTCGCGGGGCCCGTGGAGGACAGCAGCGCCACCCCCATGAGGAGCAACGCCCGATGATGAAGCATGACACTCGCCAGAGTGTGTGAGGGCACTAATTTCTAATGGAGAAATTCCCCCATCTTCATCGGACTGAAAGCACAGATAGAGAACATTTTCGAACTCATGTTCTATGTAACCAAGTAGGTTATACCTTTCTCTCTTAGGAACAGTTACCAACCAGTGAATACATGGATGGCCTTAAACCCACTTCCAACGGTCCAGGACTGGGGTGGCATCACTTGGCGGGTAGACTCACAGATGGCAGAGTATCAATGCAAATGCAAGGTTGGACCGGAAAACAAGCATCCTAGGACCGGTTTCGGGGCATCACTCCTCATCAGCAAGGCTAGCTTGGAAGTGGTGGCGTAGCAAGAAGAGGAACCACGTCAAAAACCGGTCCCAGGTTGCTTGTTTCCGGTCCAGAGAAGACCTGGCTTGGCAGTTCGGGCTGGACTGTTCCCATGAGAAACAGGGTCAAGGCTGATTTGGATATAGCTGGGTCTGAACTGGGGTGGCGAAGTGAGCTAAAGAACGATGATGGATTCAACCCAGATCTGTGACTGGGGGTGAGTGTCTGAAAAGTTTCAGTGCTCCGTCCATCATCTCCTTTTGTTTGCTTTGTCGCCCTAAGTTGGCAGAGTATGACCAGATGTAGGTCCCTTGCTCACTTTGCCACTGGATTCAAGCTGGCCTGTTTGATGAGGGGTGGTGCCCCGTAACC
Organism: Triturus cristatus; assembly: GCF_964204655.1. Classification (NCBI taxonomy): domain Eukaryota; kingdom Metazoa; phylum Chordata; class Amphibia; order Caudata; family Salamandridae; genus Triturus; species Triturus cristatus. The sequence continues at coordinate 1,445,229,597 of NC_140590.1, read as the reverse complement.
GGTCCCAGGATGCTTGTTTCTGGTCTAAACAAGACCTGGCTTGTCAGTTTGGGCTGGACTGTTCCCATGACAAACAGGGTCTGGACTGATTTGCATATGGCTGGGTCTGAACTGGGGTGGCAAAGTGAACTAAAGAACGATGATGAATTCAAAACAGATCTGTGACTGCAGGTGAGTGTCAGAAAAGTTTCAGTGCTCCATCCATCATCTCTTTGTGTTTGCTTTGTTCGCCCTAAGTTGGCAGGGTATGCCCAGACATGAGTTCCTTCTGACTTTGCCACTGGATTCAAGCTAGCCTGGCAGATGAGGGGTGTTACTCCGAAACCGGTCCCAGCATGTTTGTTTCCAGTCCAGAGAAGACCTGGCTTGGCAGTTCGGGCTGAACTGTTCCCAAGAGGAACAGGGTCAAGAGTGATTTGCATATGGCTGGGTCTGAACTGGGGTTGCGAAGTGAGCTAAAGAACAATGATGGATTCAACCCAGATCTGTGACGGGGGGAAATATCTGAAAGGTTTCAGTGCTCCGTCCATCATCTCCTTGTGTTTGCCTTTTGTATGCAGACAGGACATAGCCTATTCAAGTGCAAGTGGGGCTGAGCCCAGCTCCTCCCTCCCATCTTGCCAGTGATGGCCCAACCAGTCACACCTAAGCTCCCTATTGTGTGTGGCTCTTTAGGAGGAATACACAAAGCCCAACTGTCACCCACACCCGTCATGTGACTCAGAGACAGCCTGCAGGCACCAAATGGCTAAGGAAAGAAAATGGCAACTTTCTGAAAGCGGCATTTTCAGAATTACAATTTAAAATCTGACTTTACCATAAATTGGGATTTTAAATTGTTATTCCAGAGACACCATACATGAACTGGGTACCTATTCCCTTTTGCAAATTACACTTATAAGATGTTATAAGGTGACTCAAATGTTATCCTATAGGAGAGGAAAGCCTTGCAGTAGCGAAAAACTAATTTAAGAGTTTTTCACTACCAGGACATGTAAAACTTAAAAGTGCATGTTCTAATTTTTGTATACATTGCACCCTACCCTCTGGCCTGTCCAGGGCTTACCCTAGCTGTCACTTAAATTTATTAAAAAGGAAGGTTTGTACCTGGCAAATGGTTTAATGCTGCATCAGTGCTGCAGCGCCACTAGTAGCATTTAATTTACAGGCCCTGGGCACAGTTAGTACCACTTTAATAGGGACTTACAAGTAAATTAGAGATGTCAATAGGGTATAAGCCAAAGTTACCATGTTTTGGAGAAGGTGCACAAGCACTTTAGCACTGGTTAGCATTGGTAAAGTGCACAGAGTCCTGAGGCCAGCAAAAATGAAGTCAACAAAAACAGCAGGTCTGAAGGCAAAAAGTTAGGGGAAAACCACACCAAGGATGCCTGGTCTAACCGATCCCACTTTAAAATGGTGTGCATTGTACATAAACATGTTCACAGTTGTGCACCAAGTTATCTTGCCAAATTCATTTGTGCTACCACGAACTCAAAGAAACATGAGATCTTTCTCTGCAAACCTCCTGCCTGTCCAACCACCTAAGCAAAAAGGATGTGGGGCCAATCTCTCCATGTACATGTTGTGTCCCTGTGGAACTTTCTTCCTCAACTACCGAGTCTACTGAGGTGGAAAAATATACTTCCTAAAACCCAGAAGATGCCTAAAGACACACCTATTTCCCTCCTCATAATGATTCATTCTGTTAAAGTAAGGGGACTTTCTGATTAATCTTCTATAGGACTTTTACATTCATCTCTGAGTCAGACACCTAAGACTGGAGTAATAAAGTTCAGACCATTCTTTCAAAGTTTTGCCACTTCTCCTGTTTATATTAGTCTGATACACCCATTGTTGTGATGATCTCATGTCTCCTTCCCACCCCGGCCAGGGCTCTCACATAGCAATTTGCGGTTGGGGCTCTTTATAAAACTTTTAATCCATGGCAAGCAACCACTTCTCTGCTACAGTTCCTCCGTTCAAGTTCCAATGTAAATAAATGCTGGCTCCTTAGAGAACCTCTGCATAGCTGGACCCCTATTTACATAGAATTCATGTAATACAATTCAGCAAGTAAAGTTTCTGCATTGCATGAAAGGGAGAAACAGATCAGCGCCACATCTATTAACGTGTTCTGCTCTTTCCCTACGATGGCACACTTTTGGCTGCCATGCACCAGCACAGACACCCTTGCGCCTTAGTGCAAGTGTGTGTTTGTTGTGGGAAGCATAGGTTTTGTGCTGTAAGGGGGTCCCTCCCACTACACAAACTACTCTGTAGGGTGTTTCCCATTTTGTATGTGAGCTGTACCATGCAGCACACAAGCAAAGTGGAAAAAAATAGGAGAAATGAAAACATGTCTCATTGTTACGCCTGGCTTGAGGAGGTGCAAGATGTTGGTGCTAATCCCTGTCTACAATTCTTGTATATAGGGATTTGCACCTAAACACATGCGCTGGTGCAAACGCCCATGAACCACACATTGAACGCCCTCTTGATGCAAAGTAATGCAAGGCAGCACATTTCTGAACTTAGCGTTACTCTGGGTTACATTCAAACGCACATTGTGATTTACATTTCGTTGGATTATAAATGCCATCACAGCACTTTGCATCTGGTTTGCATTAAGAAAGTAACACAATCCAGACACAAAGTGTTTGTAAATTGGGGCCCCGGTGTTTACAGTGTGCAGGACTGTGCAAGGGACAGCCGGTCAGACCTCTAGAGTCATTCCAGTTCGCCCCTGTTGGTTTCGCATCCCCCCTGAGGGGCGAGCAGCTCTCATCTGATGAATCCGGTTCTGGACTTTGCAAACTGGTCCTCTATGCCTGCAATCCCTGCAACACTCTTCCCCTTGGCTGATGGATGTCACTCCGAATCATCCTCTGTCAGGAGGAAAAAGTGGCACACTGGCATCCTACACCAGCTGGAAGTGCAGATTGTATGCAATATTGATAAAAAAGAAGCCTGGTGAGATTCTGCAGATGTTTAATTAGAAACCCAAGATTTCTGGCCTGGCCTCCTTGATTCACCATTCCTGCCCCGGGTTTTCTTCAGCATAAAATGTGCTGCTCCTGAGTGGCAAAAGTCACCTTTGGACAGTGGTTAATTTGTAAAAAAAAAAAGAAAAACTAAGGGCTATATTATCAAGGAACGGCGATAATGGGCTTGATAATATGCCCTTGTGAATTCCCATAGAAGCCCAGGTTCACACCAGAACCCGGGCTTCTATGGGAATTCACAAGGACATATTATCAAGCCCATTATCGCCGCTTTAGCTGCAGTTTCCTGCCGCTAAAGCGGCGATAATGTTATTGCCGTTCCTTGATAACATGGCTCTAAGTGCCTGAGCCCTCATTAGGGAGGCAGCTTACACCAGCCCATTTCTCCTGTTAGCACCGCCGAAAACGGAACCAACTACTAACCATGAAAGTGGGGAGGGGATGCGACCTTATGGTCAGAGCTGCCGACTTGAGAGCTGGGGAACCAGGTTCACGTCTCGGCGTCAGCTCAACGTCCTGTGCTTCTGGACAAATCACTTAAGCTCCCAGTAAATAGATGTATCCTTAACTGGTGCTCATTAAAAACACCAGTGTTGATGATTTAGTGCCGGTGCTGAGCACCGGAAAACACCGGCTCAAATTAAGCACTGCCTTTGGAAAAAAAGAAAGAGTGGCTCACGTCTCTCTGAGCTGTTGAAAACTTTACTGTCTGTAGACTTAAACATCTTTCACAGCTCCTCAATCAGATGATGAAGCAAGTATAATAAACAGCCCTTAATAGTGCATACTTACAAGATTATTAAAACAAATACCCTACCAAAAAATTGTTGAGTTAGAACTGACTCAGAAATGACAATAATAGTATTGGCTGCGAACCTGTTTGAGGTGTGTTATTTTGCAATGCCCAGTGGAAACAGTTCTTCCTTCTTCCTACCACTAAACACACATTGAGACAGAATAGAAGTACATGTTTTTTATATTATGCTGGGAGCGCAGCCACTGAACATAGGATTAAGGAAATACAGATGATCTGTTGAGAGCCAGCTGGCCATGCCCCTCTCCCAAGGAATATATGCGCCCTCTTAACAAACACTAGGGAGGAGATGTAGCTTTGTGGCTAGAACTACAGACTTTGGATCCTCGGAACCCAGGTTCAAATCCCAGCCTCGGTGCTTGGCTCAGTATCCTGTGATTCTGGGCAAATTGCTCAATCTCCCTGTGCCTAAAAAGCATGTAATGCCTGAAACTACTTTGTGCAATCTCCACTTGATCCATGATCTTGCCGATGTCCCCTGAACCCAATGTAATGTACAGTGCTCCATTGCTTCCCAGCTAGGTTTGTACTGCATAAATACTTACACCAGTGTCCTTATGGACCTATTATTAGATCATCTGAGCCCTGCTTCTTGAGGCAGAACTGAAAGCTGGGAGGGCTGGACTGGAAAACCATAAGCAGCCTTGGCAAAAATAATCAAGCCAGCATTTAATCGCACCATTGCTCTCTTTCCATCCATCCATTCTCTCTCTCTCGTCTTCTCCATCTCTGACCGATTTCTATCTATCTCCCTCCTTCTGGTTTTGAACCTCCCCAGCCTGCTGCAATTAGCCTCTGGGAGCTGGGGAAAGTGGCAAAGGCACTAAGAATGACCTGTGATTTCAAACCTGGCCTAACAAAGACTACAGCCCATCGGGGAAATGCCCGATAGAATAAAAAGTCTGTCCTACCCTGAAGCCCAGAGCATTGGGCTGGAGAGACTACAGGGTATATTTACAAGGGGATAGCACCACCAGAACATCACTTTTAGAGGCGTTTTGGTGGCGCTATGCCCTTCTCCATATTTACACCGGTGCTAAACCACTTGCAGTGGCTTAACGCCATCTTGTAAATACGGCCCCTTTACACGCATCACTTTGCGTGTAAAGGACGTGCAATGGGTGTTGCTGTTGCCGTTCCACCACAACACCCATTTCATTTTGATGCTGACCCAGGAGGTGTAAATCTGAGGCAGCGCCAAAAACTAACACCATGCAATAGCAGGTGTTAGACTGGCGCACTGAGGAGAAATACTTTTATTTCTCCTCGTTTTTGCTTTTTCAATATAGCTTTATCCTGCAGCACACATAGAAGGAGCAAAACATCATTAGTGATTATTTATGTGCAGGAAGGTGTCCCTTCCTGCACTCAATCATTAAATAATGACAATTTGCTACTTCTATATGTGCTGCAGAATAGCACACATAAAAGTAACAAATCACCATTATTGTTTGTTATGTGCAGGAAGGGACACCTTCCTGCATATAAACAATCATTTCCTGCAACAAAGGCACCCTTGCACTGTGGTGCAGGGGTGCCTGCGTTGGCGCTAGGCAACTATTTTTAGTGCAAGGGCTAGGGAAAACACAGGGGTGAGCCGTATTGTTGTAAATATGGTGCATCCCTCCGTTTTGGAAATGGTTGAGCGCTAATTGCAGCGGCCTTGGCACAGCTCCGCCATTTCCTTGTAACTCTGCCCCTACATGTCATAGAAGTTTCGACACCTCAGAGGATGGGGTTGGAGAAACTCAACAACCAATAGTACCTTGGGGGTTGATGCGAACCCTCACTGTTGACCATTTAGCTCTTTAGGAAAAAGTTCATAGAGAGAGGACTCCGATTAAATTAGCTTCATGTGACCATATTTGTTTATATGATCAGTATTAAACTTGTAATAAAACATGCTTAGTTAGGATTGAATTTGTATGCCTGGGTACCTACCTAGAACTGGAATAAAGTGAACCCACCACTTATGGCCAGAACCTGAACAAGTTTATGATTAACACTTTCAGCAAATCTTTATATACTTGAGTTGGAGGCAGTGTCAGCAAGCAACAACTACACGTTCTTTCTGGGTTAGGCAACTTTGTCCTCTGTTGTGGTACAAACAGTACTACTGAGTCCCTGTTGGAAGCAGCAGAGGGCACACTTGCATTTATATTGCTCTCAGATTTTATTTCCATACTGATCTTGTCTGTGCCTCTTAGGTCCCCCATCTGTGACTACTGCCAGCCTCATTCTGCCACCAACACCCTTCAGATGTGGTCAATCGCTCACCATGGTTGCTCTCGGTGGGTGATCTCTGCTCTCTATTCTGCTAACAGCAGAGTAATGTTTGCAATCAAAGACACCGTTGCCGCACACAGGGAAAAATCATTTTAGAAGTAATGTTGCATCCTAGGTAAGGAGGCTCAGGGTCAAAGTAGGACAGAAAATAAACCCGGACACCAAATTAAAAATGTACCCCCTTAGCGAATTAGATAGCTAAAAAAGTAACCCACTTTTTCAAATCAGGGCAGTTTTGAACTTGTAAAGACATGCCATATAGATGCTTTGCAAGGTGTAGGGAAGCTAAATGCATTTGTGCATGCTGCAGGCAAAGTGTGTCGTGATAGAGAAATCAACAGTAAAAACCCGGCCTCCCAGACCATAAAACAGGCCCACAAACCGCCCAAAAAAACCCACCCACACTGACTTTTCATGCCAGCCGTTTAGGAGCTGCCAGATTGCCCTATACGCCAGTCCCACCCTGAGTGCCATCCAATTTGTTTTGACTCACTGCCTTATTATAGAGCAAGAAAAAACTAATTTCAAATCAAGCTTGGCCTCTTATCAAAATGGGTAGTTAAACCCAAACTGCCTGACCCACCCTAAGTGGCAAGGGTATGCCAAGTGTGTGTCAAGCACTTGGGGAAAGGATGTGGCCTAACGACCAGAGCTGCCCACTTTGATGCTGGGGAACCAGGTTCGAGCCTTGGCGTCGGCTCAGCATCCTGTGATTTTGGGCAAATCACTAAATCTCCCTGTGCCTACCAAAAATGAGTGTGTCCTTGTGTAACGTAACTGGTGCTTATGTAAAGTGCTCCAATACCTTCGGGTCGAGCTCGCTTTATATAAACATGCAAAAAAAAAAAAAAACAGCTCGAAGTGTTAGGAGTACTCAATCTATTATTTACCAATGAGTACGAATTTGGTAGAAGCACGTATTGGGTTTCATGCGCTTCTCTTCAGCTGGGACATGTCCTACGTACACAGGCAGAACCAGGTCTTGTGGAATTAGATCAGAGCTTCATTTCCAAGTACTTCCATAGCAGAAAGGCTTCCGGTCCCATACGTTGCGATCGTCGATGGCAGACAGCGCACTCGCTGTGTCAGAATAGCCCATGTTGGCTCTATCGAAGGGTCTCTACTCCGGACCTTTTGCCATTTTATGAATTCTCAGCTCTCTCGTACAGCCGGGATGGAAGTATAACCGGTCTGGAGTGAAGCACACACTTGGCTCCACTACTTGGTCCCATACTTTGGACCTTCGCAACTTCTGGATCACACCTATTTCCTTCGCCAAGCCGGGACGGAAGTACAACCAGCTTAGAGAATCAGGATACCCTTTGGCTTTGCCTCATAGCCCTGAAGAAGTCTTGGTGTACTTCCCCAGATGAAACACGTGTTGGCTGGGCAACCGTTCGGCAGTAAAAGAAGAGCGTAATACTCAAGATTATTCATCTTGTCTTCATTTTTATCAATTATGCAGTGATTGTTGCATTATTAACTCTTGAGATAAGGAGTACTTACTCTGTATTTTACTCTGACATGTGCACAGACTTGCAGCAATTCTGTGTGACCTCTGGTCTAGATTTTAGGAGGGTTCAGGGTGGTTCCCCCGCCTGTTAGCACTGTCTCACACACCTCCAATCCTAAAAACACGCACACCCGTTGTAGGCGCCCTCTCCAAACCACATATGTACAAAACCCTGTCCTTTGTCATCATTCACAACAAACCCTATCTGGCTGTCCATGATATTTTTTCTGCTGAAAATTACACCTGCATATGGATGCAATCTGAGATGTAATATCAGCCCAACTTTGGTACAGTCTTCCTAATTTAAGGGTCACAATCTCAGCAGCCACCACAGTACGCTGCCCCATGGCTTGGCAGATTACAGAGGCCACTGTGGGAGTGTAAATCAAGGCTGAATCTCCTAGAGTAATTACCAGTGGTTTCAATTAATTCAAGCACTCCATCTATCACTTTTTCCTTTCACGTTACTGCAAAGAAAAGCAGACTTGCCCTGTTACCCAGTGCTTTAAATAGGCCAGGACTGTCCGGTATGGAGTACCGGCACTTCTCAAGAGAAATGCAGGGGCATATTATCAAGCCAGGCGATAAAATTATCGCCGCTTTAGTTGCAGAAAACTGACGCTAAAACGGTGATAATGGGCTTGATAATATGCTCTATGGAGTTCCAATTGAAGCCCATGTTAAATGTGAAGGACGTCTAACCTGAGCTTCAATTGGAATTCCATAGAGCATATTATCACGCCCATTATCGCCGTTTTAGCGGCAGTTTTCTGCCGCTAAAGCGGCGATAATTTTATCGCCTGGCTTGATAATATGCCCCGCAATACTTTTCATTGCAGGGTACCGGCACTTCTCAGAAACAAGCAGGCACTCTGTTACAGAGTACCTGCACTTCTATTTTCCATTTCAAGCACTGCTGTTACCACACAACAGAGAAGAAATACACCTTAGGAGCAGAGGAGGAATCAACCCTCGTGCCCCCAAATCACAAAACGAACCAATCATAGCTACGGCCGACCTTCTTGTTACATTGAGCGATAGGGCTTTTTTTTCATTCTTTTTTAGTAGAACTGGTTCTATGACTATGTGCTTGTCGGCCCCGTGTACCTTGCAGAGACCGCTTGTTCATGAATAAGTTTCATGGCGCTGACGTGGCAGGGATCTGCCCACTCGCCTTCTGTGTAAATAGCAGGTCTCCAGCTGCCCCGCTGTCCCTTGTTTGGAATACTTGTCTTCAGATTATGAAAAATGGCTTCTCCGCTTCCCCCCACCTCCATTCCGTCGGTCATGCCTCCACAGTCCACACGCAGTACCCATTCGTCACACTGCACCCTACACCTACGTGCTGACATGGCAGCCCCAGGCAACCAGAGCTGTGAATGGCTTCCCGCCTAAATCCCACACGCTGAAATATCAGATCAATTCAGTTAAAAATGCAAACATTAAAAAAAAAATCCGACATGAGGAATGCCTCAGCGCGCAGTGGGACCGTGAGGAGGGTGGGGTGGTTTATGGCTGGCTTGGGAAATGAAAGGTAGCTATCAAACTTTAGCCGACGGGAGTTCATATAACATGATTTATCCGGCCAGCATGGGAAGCTGATACCCTGCAGTTATTTAATGGACGCCGTGGTAGAGGCGCGTTGGCTGTGGCTTTTTCTCACGAGGCCGCAGGGGGCCGGTGGTGAGGCCTGCTGCACAACAGTGCGGTTGTGTTGCGGCGGGCAGCTGCGTGGGGGGCGCCATGACGAGCGGAAGTCTGGTTGAACCACACCTTCTTGGGTCTACCAAAACCAGGGCTTTAAGTGGGCCGGGTCCTGCCGGTGGTCAGCACCGGCAGTTCTAAAAAGCAGCTGCTGACATGGGTCTCTATCGGGCTCTCCATTTTTGCCCTCACCCTCGGGGTGAAAAGAAAATCTTAACTCTGTAGCAGTGCCACCCTTCACTGCCTTTTATGTAATCTGAAAGATACTCGTTAAAGTTCTTTCACAATCCCATCATTTCAGAATTGAAGCATTTTCAGTATTAATTATATACAACGAAGTTATAGTTGTTGCTAATTTTATCTTATGCAACTAACACCCATTGGCAAAGCCAATAGTGCAGGCTTGTCGTAGGTGTAATGTTACTTGTGTTATATATCTGAATTCAATGACAAAAACAGCAAAATACAAGCCAGGCCACTCACTAGGCTAAGCATAGATTTTTAGTTTAGGTGTTTTTAAGTCATGTCCTTCATTACATCGACCACGCCCCTTTGAGCGACCATACCAGTTTTTTTCATCCCACTTAAAGCCCTGACCAAAACTAATGTTGCATCATATTGTTCATGAGCATTTAGAAGCTTGCCTTGCCCGGAGACTGTCTGCCTAGCATAAATAAAACAAATAAAAGCTATACATCAAATGTAATAAGTGCAAGTTAAGGTTCTGGAGATGGCGTTATAAAGAGACTCAGACGACAACTGTTTCGTAGTGACCCAAAGTCCATAAGACTGGCCTGTATTATGCATCTACTTTGCACACCATCCTGCCCTTTATTAGGGCTGGCATTTGATTCAACAGCTCCATTGGAAGAACAAGCATTGGTAAAACCAATAGGTCTTGCCTTGTTAACCAGTTGGATTTGACTTGTCATTGCTTTTTGTTAAAGCTGTGCAAGAAAAAAAAGGAGACAGTAAAAGAGCAATGACGTGGTCGCTGCTGCCGGCTGTGTGTCATTCTGTAGGCATTCAAGCATCACACGGGGAACAGGGTCAAGACTGATTTGCATATGGCTGGGTTCAAACTGGAATGGCATGGAGAGAAAAAAAACGATGGATTTAGGCCCAGATCTCTGTACTGGGGTGAATGTATGACATTGTGCAGCATTCTGTCCATCAATTGTTCTTTTTGCATTTCTTTTGGCACTCATGCATCACCTCACACGCGCATGCTTAAGTATGATTCAGGCACCATTTAAAACAAGCATTGGCATAGCCAATAGGTCTCACCGATGGCTTTGCCAATATGTTTTAGCAATGTTGTAACTAGTGTGTCTCCTATTCAGTATGGCTAAAAGTTGTTGGTGCAAAGGGGTGTTTTGGAAAGTGGAATAGAGTGTACTGTTCTGGAGTGGCATAGAATTGAGTGGAATGGTGTGTTATGAAGTAGCGTGTAGTGTGGATTATAATTAGGCCTCCCGGTTTTATGGTATTTATATTTTTGTCATTTCCGTCTGTATTTATCCATATTTATTTCTTGCTAATTTTATTTGTATTTATCCATATTTATTGTAGGGTTTGTGAAATGAAGCTGAAATGTGTATATTTCTGCATTTATTTTATCAGTTAATGTACACTTGTGCCTGAATGCATGTAAACACTCAGATGATAAACTACGCACTTAGCAGTAGATTTGCACCACCTTGATACTAAAATGTGCAAGATTTCCTATGTTTAAGGCGCTTTACTAAAGTTTCTTTATTTTTTTAATCCCTTGCCTGTCAATCCACACAGCTTTCGGCCTGGCAGTCATGACTGACAGCATTCAGAATCACTCTAAAACAACCCAATTTCCGTTTTTATCCACATTTAAAAATAAATACGGACAGGAAAATAAATGGTTTTCTGTCTGTATATATCTGTAAAAATGTGTAAAAACGGAAAACAGGGAGCCTTAATAATAATGTGGGGAGTATAGTGTTGTCTAGTGAAAGTGAGTGGAGTGGAGTTACTGCTGCAGCTATTGGAAATAGTGGTGCTCCCAATGGTAGTCTATGCAGAGCAGCTCCGCCAGCCTGGGCAAAAAAAAACAGGTTTAGAAAGTTGTCACCTCCAGCGTCAATCCAAGATGAGATTACCGGTGATCGAGCAGTACATGACAGCATTCGAGTGCCACTATCATTCTGGGTAGATGCTTTGGGCCCCCTACCTCCTATAGCCTTTTGTTGCATGCTGTTATATATCATCATGGAAGAGTTATCAGTGAAGAGCACTATACATATGGCAAACTAAAGCATCTGTCATAAGCAAAACTAAGTGATAAAACTGCATTTCAAAGGTAGCCATTCCAGTGTAGTCAATATACCCCAGCTCGTATATCATATCTTCAGTATCACATAAAACTATTTGATACCCCAGCACCTAAACCTTATGGAAACAAACATGGAACAACGTAAACCTCCTCAAAATGCCATGGGCTTCGTGGATGGTTCATCCAATGAGAAAATAGGAAAAGTATACAAAAGCAGACAGCTGAAAGGGGAGGAACCAAGCTCTCTTTTTTGTACTTTTTATTGTCCTTTTTTAAAATAATTGAAAAGATGAGGTAATATGGACAGCTATAGCCGTCCCACCTCTAATTAAAGGCAAGCCATAGTATTTCCAATCCATCTCTGGTTCTGAACGCAGAATTCTAATCTCGATCATTTTAACATCAAGTTGACTGAATACTATTGCGCCAGCCTTCAAATAAAAAATAAAAGCTAAATAGAATTCTTGATTTAACTAACTCCGCCGTTTAAATTGATGTGTTGTGTAGTACTGTAATAGAGAACGAATGCATATGCGTTTCATTTCTGTCTCCATTTATTTACGGTGAGCATTTAAATGTCTTTGCAGCTTTTCGTTTCACTCTACCATGTGTACATTTTCAATAGTTACGTCGTGACAATAGTCTTGTTGAATTTGACTCGAATCCACATATACCGTAAATATGCAATGGATGCATGAACATGACTATTTCTACATTTAATCATGTGATTTGTTTTCTATAATATTTTCCTGAGCAACCTATGCACATCCCTTTGTCAAACGTGAGCAAGTGACTTTCCTAGCCCCAGAATTCCATGCATGTACCTCGGGGCAAACCATGTAATCTATGTACAGTGCTTTGACATCCTCTTAGCCTTGTCAGCAATTAGGAAAAAGCAGCAAACAAAGAAATGAAGTGTGTGCTCGTAAACTTAAGCCATCTGCTGAGCGAGAGCCGATCCAAGCACAAATGTGGAGGTGGGTGTGTCCCTTGCCCGGGTGGAGGGCACGCGCCTTGTAATGAAAGCCCAAGGAAACCTGAAACAAAACAGATGGCCCCTGTGCGCCCCTGCGGGCTCCTGAGAGCAAAACGCTCTGTGAGTAAACATTTCAGGTGAAGCTAGGACATCCACATGCTTTTGGCCAATTGTGTGCTACAGCCAGACACAAAGGCCAATAGTGTGTGAGCACCACACGCACAAGCTTGTCTAAAAGCTAAAGTGATTCCAAGAGGTCGATTTTTCTTGTGCAGCACATGCGCTGCGCTAGGCTCGACCTAAAAAGAATTACGATGTAAGATTACAGACGCAACTTAGATCAGTAAATTAAAAAATGAAATTCGTCTGTCTACACTAGCAACCTTTAATCACAGTTCAAAAAATATTCAGGAGCATAGCTATCAATAGTGCAGCAGGAGCAGTGGCGCCGTGATATAGGGATGTGAGGAATTCACTTCACCCGAATAAGTGGGTGTTTTTACTACCAGACTAGGTGATGAGGCCCAATTCTTTGCATTCATTAGGTCCAGCTGTGCTTTTGCTACACTACTGCAGATGAATATGTCTAACTATGGAAAAGTGAACATGACTAATTGCTTTGTAAAAACTCGTGCAGATTCATCAGGCCAAAATCAGATGTATCTCACAAGGGTCCAATTAGATACTCACAGCCGCCTCAGTGATTACAAGCGGCTCAATAGTTTCTAAATTGAGAGGTCCCACTTAAAAGTCACATATTGATTCTGTCTTTTTATTACGTGGATAAGATACTTTCTCTAATGACTTCATTTGGTGTTGGGCAACAGGGCATCCTTTAAACAGGGCCACTGGAATTATGCGACAGGGGAAGACCAAATTGTTTGGCTCGGTTTAGCAAATTAAGCAGCACAAATAGCAAACTATGCAGAGTAAGGCAACACATTTTGTGATAGTGTTCTTTCTTTATCTTGTCATGTTTAGGACATGTACCCACTGTTTGGGCAAAGATTTCACCCCATTGGTACCAGTTTAACACACAAATACAGCAATAAGCAACTGAAAGGTAACCAGTCAACCTTTGAGAAGCGCCTTTTACGTTCTACTGCAAGGCAACACAGTTATTTTGCCACATTTCTCGTAACTTTTGTTCCGCATGAGCTATAAACAATTTTTAAAAATAAAATTTGCAAATGATGCACTAGATGGTGGATTATGTGGTAAAATGTGGAAAATACATATTTATGGGAAATATTCCATGGCCACAAAATACCATAATTCCATTGGACCTCAGTGTCTCCTACCACATAGATCTCAAGTTTACCTAGTCCATGCATGAATAGTTTATCAAGTCCAAGTATTTTTTGTTGCATTCATTGATTTGTTGTCCTTTTAATTCACTGTAAATCAAGGACTACTAGTCCCAGAATCCAAAGAAAATACCAGGATGGGATTACCAGGAATATTGAGAACTTTTATACTCCAGTTCATGTGTAGTATTCAGTACTTGAAAAAGCCACAATCAAGCTATGAGTTGGCTTTGTGTTTACAGTGACATTGTTTTGTGTGTTGCAAGTAAAGATGGGTTTTCTTTATATATTTTTGGCAGAATGTGCGTGGTAAGGGGAGGAAGACGGCTTAACCCATGGGTGCCAGATGTGTAAGAACAACGGTACCAGTTTGTTGCAGCACTTTGAGGTCAGGCAGGGCAGGGGTGTATAATGCCCTTACAGCATTTGACGGTCATGCCAAGAAGCCTTTCAGGATTTGTCGACCAGCTTGAAGATACACTCCTGACACAGGCACTAGCAAGAGTCTGAAGGTACATTGGATGATACAAAAATAATCTAAAGAAAAAATGACTGTCAGTGCCACTGCGAAAACGAAACAATTTCCTGCTGTTGATGACGAAATAAACAAATTCGGAAGCCCATTGTTATATTTCCCAGTGGGCACCCCTTCAACCGGAAGAGCAACGTTATGCGACCTGCCATTTTATGAGAAAACTGCATGACGTCGTCAGAAATAACGGTTTCGATAAAGGAGTGGGGGCACTATTAAGAGGGGTTTCTGGCGACATGACTAATGGTTTGGGGTTTGAAAATGTCACACGAATCTAAATATGCCCATATAAGGATATAATAGTAAAGATTTCTGGTACTTATCTCAGATATACACTTCCAGGTGTTCCCTGTCTCAGCACGAGGCACCCAGGATTCAGTCTGGATGTTGTGTGGTCAGCCCAGGACAGTGAGGCTTTATTTTTCACATACATAGGCATCCCGCAGTAAAACACGCGTTTAGAAACAATCAAGCCGTATTCTGAACAAACCGTACCTGCGCAAAATCAGCGTGTCCACGTTTGCACCGCGACTTAAACATCGCTTCTGTGATTTCACTCCTAACCATCCGTTTGTGCACATGTTGGCAGATGTGCTCGTGACTTTGTGCACATTGTCATGAACGTCATTCCTGACTCAGAATATTACAAAAGCCATGTTTTGCAGTAATTAAGAGCAGCGCTTTTCAGTTCTGACTGTTGCAGTGCGCAGGAGCTGCAAGCTGTTGAATAAAGGCCCGGAGTCATGGGGGCTCGCAAGAGGTGACCCCTTGAAGCACACCTCACACCAGTAGGTGTGGGCTGTTTGTGCCAACCGATTGCATTAGAGAGGGGCACTTCCGTATGTCAGACCCTGTGATGCTGCACACTCCTTCCGGGTAATCGCTTTTGTGGGCCCTTTGTGAAGCAGAGTGCAGTTGGGCGATGCACGTGGGAGTAGCAAGAAAATTAAAATACCCCTAACTAGGAACCGAAGCTCTGAAGGCAATAAGCAAACGAAGCAAGTCATCATGAAGCTGCCCAGAAGAGCTTTCTTGTCTCTTCCATCCAGGGCATCTATCCATTCATCCTTCCATCCACCTGCTGATATCCACAATTTCGTATTTATATTCTGTCATCCATTCATTCTTTAATCTATCATTCAGTCTTTAACCATTCCGTCCACCTGCCCATCAGTAGCGGTTGGTTTGTGGGTGGAGAGGTGAGGCGGGGGTTGCGGGAACGACGGAAGGTGTGGGGGAGGAAGGAGAAACGGATAACAAATAAACATTAAAAAAAAAACGTACCTTCCGCCTCCCGCCCGACACTCTTTTCCGTGTTCTCGCTGCAGCACAGGCTCCCAGCCTCCCCTGCGGACAATCCTGATGCTACATGTTTGAAAGTAACTTCAAGATTGGCCTGAGCGCTGGGAATATGCACTTCCAGAGAGACTGGGAGCCTGGGCTTTGGTGTCTCCAACTCAGCAACACAGCTGGGTTGGAGACAGCTCAGTACGCATGTCGATTTGGCTGGCCAGAGACAGCCGGCCAAACCAATATGCACCCTGATCACAGTGTAACCACTCCCTCTGCCACTGCCCTCGCAATGGCCCCACCCTCAAGACTTGCCCAGCCCCCAGAACCTTGAAAATAAAAAGATAATAAACCTGCTTTATTATCATTTTATTTTTCAAGTTTTGAGGCCGGCGGGGGGGGGGGCAACGCTTCTCCGCCATAGCTGAGGAGACGCCACTGCCCCCCATCCATATCCAATCCTATCCATCTATCCATTTTTTTACTCATACTTCTCTCCATTCACCCTTTCCCTCATCCACCCATGCTTTCACTCTTCCTTCCACCCAATCTCTCAACCATTCATCCATTTACCCTTTCACTCATCCATCCATGTTTTCACTCATCCATCCCCCTAACCTCCCTTTCCCTCATCCATCCTTTCTTTCACTCATCCATCCATCCACCCTTTCATTCATCTACCAATCCATCAGTCATCCACCATCTCTTTCACTTACCCATCTATTCGTTCAATCATCCACCCTTTCTCTCATCCATTCTTTATTTCATTAATCTATCTCTATTTTCATTCATCCATCATCCGTTCACTCATTCATTCATCCACCATTTCACTCCATCTGTTCAACCTCCCACTCAATCCATCTTTTGGGCATCCTCCCCTTCACTCATCTCATCCATCAATTCATACACTCTCCCTTTCACTCACCCATCCATCCATCTCACTCATCCATCCATCCTTTCTCACATCATCCAGCCACACTTTCATTCATCCATCCACCCTCCTTTCACTCATCCATGCATCCTTTCATATATCCATCCATCATCCATCTTTTCACTCATCCATTTTTCACTCATCCAACTTTACATCAATCCTTTAAGTCATTCATCCACCCATCTATCCTTTCACTCACACAACCATCCATCCATGCTTTCACTCACTAACTCCCCTTTGTCTGCCAAGCTGTAGACAGAAGAGGCCCATCAAGAGCATCACCCCGCTGTAGCTTGTAAAGTTTGGGGGTTCACAAAGTCTCAGTATCCATCCTTTCACTCATCCATCCAATTGCTCATCCATCTACCCACCCATGCATTCCGTCTGTCTATCCATCTTTTCACTCCACCCATCCATCTATTCACACATTCATTAATCCAGCCAGCCATCCATTTACTCTTTCATCCATCCACCCTCTTTCTTTCAATCATTCGTTCACTTGTTCATCCATCCATCCACTCCTTTATGCATCCACCCTCCCTTCCACTCAACCATTCATTCTTTCCCTCATCCATCCTTACAGCCATCTTTTTACTCATTTATTCATCCAACCATCCACCCACCCTTTCACTCATTTGCCCCCTCATTCACCCTTTCATCAACCCACCCACCCTCTTTCATTCATCCATCCATTCTTTCAATTATCCATCCATCCACACTTTTATCCATCCATCCCCCCTTTCAATCATCCATTCATTATATCACTCATCCATCTTTTCACTCATCCATTCATCCATCTATCCATCCACCCGTCCACCCATTCATTTATCCATCCACCATTTCACTCACACACTTATCCATCAGTCCTTTCACTCACTCACTCAGCCAACCAACCACCCACCCTTTCACGTTATTTATGAGCCTTTGTCTGCTGAGCAGCAGACAGAAAAGGCCCACCAAGAACTCCACGCCTGCTTTAGCTGCTGAAGTGGGGTTTCACGGCACCCCTGGTGATGCAGCCCGGTACTGCTGCAGCAAACATTCAGGTAGGCCTGAGAGTAACCAGGTGCAGTGGAGAGGCTCTACTGGGATTCATTGTTGACAACATGGAGGAGATAAAACGCGGGTGTAAAGTGCAACAGTGGCTTCCTGTATCATTGCTCCGAGCGTGAGAGGCTCAGAATGGAGCTTGCAGGGAGCTGTTGGAGGGTCTTAATGGCTCGAGATGGGGGTTCAAAACAAGTTAGCACCTTCTTGAGTCCTGCTGTATCAGCCTCATCATAGAAATCCACTTTTGACTGGCCCTCGATGTTGATATTCCTCTAGCTCACATGCATCTTTAACAATCCCAGAAAGCTTACTGCACAACATGTTTACTGTACAAAGAGCACGAGTGCTGTGGATCACTGACCCAATATTGAGGTAAACAATATCGCTTGACACAAATATCAAGTCAAAAATATAATTTCACCAAAGTATTCTGTCTCTATATTTAGAATGGTAAGTACAAAAACATCTGAACTAAAGTGTCGATTAACACTAATAGAGTCTAAAAACATACAAAAATATAGGTTAAAAAATATATACAGTTTAAAATAATAAATCTTAAATATATTAATATATAACATTAATGTAATGTAAATGTAATAAATTCCACTAATACTTAATACTATACATAAATAAATATATTTATATAAGCAAACACACATATATGTGTAAATATATATATCTATATATAGATATATGTATACAGTGTCACAATTATTACAAACATCTAACTAGAAAGCAATTAAATAAAAGATAAAAATATTAACAATTAAATTACAAAATTTTAAATAAATTACCAAATAAATAAAAAATAAACTAAACACATTTACCATTTTTTTTATCGAATTAAAAAAATAAACAAAAATATTAAATTAAATATATAAATAATAATAAAAATATGTTTAAACCAATACTAGGGAAAGAATTGGAGTCTTGGTATATTAGCTACACTATTCATTCTCCAGTTTATGCAACAGTAGGGAAAGTGTAGTACTTTGGAGGGATTACAAGTACTATTCTCACTCAAACAGCGCAACAGTAGGGTAAGTGTTAGACTTCGGGGGTGTCAGGTTTACTGCTCCCACTCCAGTCTATGCAACAGCAGGGAAAGCATTGGACTTTGGAGGGGTTACATTTACTATTTACACTCCACTGAGTGCAACAGTAGGGAATGCCTTAGATTTTGGAGGGGTTTAAACCTACTGTTCCCCTCCAGTCAGTGAAACAGAAGGGAAATATTAGTCTGTGGAGGGGTTAAATTTACTATTCCCACTCCGAACAGCACAACAGTAGGGAAGGTGTTGGACAACAGAAGGGTTAGATTCACTATTCTCACTCCAAACAATGCAATTAGTAGGGGAAGTGTTGGACTTCGGAGGGGTACATGGGTGTCCGCAGTGTGGGGGGGGCTATATTACCGTCAGCGTGATCATGACATTTTTTTAATTATGCCCCCCCCTCCAAAAACAAATCTGCAGACACCCATAGAGGGGTAAGAGTTACTTCTCCCACACCAGTCTGTGCAACAGTGGGGAAAACGTTGGACTCTGAGAGGTCGTATTTACTATTCCCACTCCAGTCTAAGCAACAGTAGGGAAAGTACTTCACTTCAAACACATTACATATAAGAATAACCATATTGATTTTGAAGAAAATACTAAACTCTTAACATAAACATTAATAATCAACGTGAAATATGTACATATATATGTATTCAAAAGATTAAAAAAAATAAACAATTGGCATAATTATTAATCAATTAAATAATTATCAATTAATAATTAATTCTTAAGTAATTCTTACTTAATTAACTCCCTACTCTCTACCCCTACAAACCCAGCAACCAGTAAATAAAATATATAAGTACTGCACAATTCACATAATGAATTCAATAATTAATTATCGATTAACAATTATTTGTCAATTAATTAATACTTAACTTCCCACCCTATACCCCTAAAAACCTTGCAACTCACATCTAAAATATAACTTAAATAAATCAGTATTACATACTTTCCATAATTAATATCAATTTTATAATTAATTGAAGGGTATTGATTAATAAATAATTATTAGTTAATTAACTTCCCACACTCTACCCCTACAAACCCAACAACTGGCTATATCACCATAAAATACAATAAAAAATTAAATAAAAAATTCAGAATCACTTAAAATTATCAACTATATTAAAAAAATGAATAATAATTATACAAACAATCATAACACATACAATTAATATAACAACTAAAACACATTAAAATAAAAAACGATATTTTTACAAATATATTACTGAAAACAATACTTAAAACAATGATATTCTTAAAAGCAATATTACTTACCCCAAAAAACTATACTCTTGACAACTATATTTTTGCATCACAATATTTTTGTATCACAATATTTGTACTGTTGTGCCTACAAATTCTATTCATTCCAACTCCAGGAGAAAGAAACTTGAATATCGCGGAAGAGGGGAGGTAAAAAACTAAATCTGAGGAATGTTAAAGGGGCTATCTATCATGTGTATTATGACACCATTCGTTTCAAACCCCCAGCTGCCATCATCAAATAAGTGAACAATCTAGAATGCCTACAAATGGTTACTGCAAGAGATGCAGGACTCTGCAGATAATTTATTTTCTTTAAAGGCACAAAGTAAGCCTGGATTAAGCACAGCTTTACTACTGTAGTGTCCTTTTGGTATACTGTAGTGTCCTAGTCAGGGGTGGACCCTCATTATGGGCTGTGGAGCTCCGCACCTCCAGTTTCCAAAGCATGATGAGTGTATGTTAGGCTGAGCGAAGGTCAGCCTAATAGACATTCACCATGCCAGTGTCAGACAGCGAAGTGCTTTACACGGGCTAATGAACAGGCACCTGGCAGCATAAGCCAAGCTTTATTGGGCTGAAGATTTCACAGCCCAAAGGGCAGTGACCTCATCAGCCCAGCAAAGCCCTTTGATGTCCTACCCCTCTTGATGAGCGAAACTGTCAGAAAAAGAGTCCGCCTTGGGCGTTTCATATTTAAGCCCTGAAGTGTCCCGGGCTGACTGTCAAGGTCAATGAGACCTTGTAACAGAGTGGGGTGGGGTCAGCAAGTCTCACTGAACCACATCCTACTCTATGAGGAGGTAAGGAAGGTCTTGCTCTTTTTGGCTGACCTGTGACAAGATTATCCAATTAGTGGAGACAGCAGGATGTTCTGTTGTTCTCTTCCCTCACTTCCCTTCAGCTCCTTCGGGTGCCTTTGTGCTTTGCTCTCCTGCCACCACCGCCGCAGCCCTGCAAGTACTTTTTAGATGTTTGGGTTTATCCGTGTATGTATGAATGTAAGTGTGTTTGGTTGCGAGCCTATGGTTGTATGCTACTGTGAGGGTGTAAGCACTTGTGAATGGATGGGTGTGAGTGAATGTGCTTGTGGATGGGTGAGTGTGTTTGTGCGCTTGTGAGTGGATGGGTAGGAGTGAATGTGCATGTGTGCGTACACCTGTGCCTGCACTACTATTCGTAAAAAAATATGAGCCCCCACCGGTCCTAGTGGTAACCTCGATGGACCCATCTGACGTGTCTGGCTGGTGCTTGCTGCCTGCCTCAGCATAGTCAATTCATAAAATAGGTACCCTCTCAAGAGGGGTCTGGTAATCCCCATTGGTTGCACCTCAAGTGGTAATTCCCAGTTTCATCATGACTACTTGCCTCCACATTGAACTCATATAGAGTACTACAGCTCTCAGTTGACTCCAGCGAGACAAGAACGGAAGATCCTTCTGGAGCCAACCGACTCTGAATGGATAAGCACCATCAATGAAAGACACAGCTCTAGTCCAAATGGATGGAACTCTAGAATTCCTAACTTAAAGAATACATTTGTTTCCTCTACAGGGCCAATCAGAACCTATCCGTGTGTGTTTGTTATCCACTGCTTACCTTGATTGCTACAGGGTGTGCCCCATTCCAAGCTAGGGTTATAACAGACACTGACAGGTAGAAAGCCTATGCCCTGGATAAAGCAAAATCCATTTTGGTCAAGTTATCACTTTTACAATTCCACCAACCCAAGCCTTTTTGGCCGGGAAGGAATATAAGCATTGACCCCACTGTCTGAGAATGTAGCAACTACTAAACTATCCCCTGCCCATTAGGAACTGTAAGACCTGAAGTACAAAGCTCTTGTGGGATCACAAAGCATAGGGCCTTTACTACTGGTAAGCAGAGGTAAATTGTACAGAGTTGTAAAGCCAGAAAAAATATAGGGTCAACATCAGGCGGTGACCACTCAGAAAAGGTTGATTTCCTTCAATGAAAGTGTGACAACTGGATGCCTGAGGTACTCTTAGCCCTACTGGACTTTCCTGGGCATAGTATTTCTCTAATAGACTTCCCTTTCATTTGAATCCTTTTTTCAGACCTACATCCAGTCAACAGGCAGACACTTCTCTCTCTCTCTCTCTCTCTCTCTCTCTCTCTCTCTCTCTCTCTCTCTCTTTCTCTCTCTCTCTGTCTCTCTCTCTCTCTCTCTCTCTCTCTCACACACACATACACACACAATCTCTCTCTTTCATTTTTCAAAGACCCACATACAAACTGTATACAAATGAGACCAACATTAGGAAAGAGTTTTGGTGCCATATCAATGGTTCAATGTGCTACACAAATACAGATAACACAGCATGTTTCTGAGGTTGGTCCCACAAGCTGGGCTTTCTTACCATGAATACTCTGTGGTTAAAAGTATAGCAACCAATGCCTTGATATTTAATTCAGCATTTAATAATGCCTTGAGTCTAACCATTTAACTGCTGTCCAAGGAGTATTTTTGTGACTACAAACGATACATTGCCTCGCTTCATGCTTTTCTGCTTGTGCAATTCTCCCACAGGACAACTAAAGGTGAGCTTTCTACTTCTGAGGACACCATTCAAAACTCAGATTTTAGAGAATAACTAGTTTATACCTGACTACTCTCACCATCCATATACAAAGTCATGTTCAGTACACCTTCTTCCTACTTCACCCAAAGTTTAGAGAAACTGACAATCAAAGAGAACAAGTAGGAGGGGGCACCAAATGTGGATTCGCCCAGGCTCTCTATCTAAGCAAATGCCAGCTCTGGCCATGTATGTGGCGGCGCTAGAAGTTGGTCTCCATTGGGCCCCACGGTCTGCAACAACACTGCCTTTCCTTCATTACTGGCCTATATTTTGTTTGCTTAAGAGCATCAGGGATGAAGGATTCTATTCTGGAATATCGAGCAGTTGGAATACTAGGGAGTCAGAATTCAGAAAAAGCAGGATGGCTTTGGAGCTGGAAGGACCTAGGGGTGTATCTGCTATTTGTTACCTGTGTGCTGGAAACTTACACAATAAATTGCTTTGAAGTGCCTCGGTGTATGGAGGATCATACTACAAACGAGGGGGCATATTTACAAGAGCTTATCGCAGCAGGAACGTCACTTTTAGTGACGTTCCTGTAGCAATAAACCTTTTGCCTTATTTACAAGGCGACGTTAAGCCACTTAACGTGGCTTAACACCGCCTTGTAAATAAGGCCCCCTTTCACGCTACACATAAATTTGAGTGGACTTTGCAGTGCGAAGAGGATTTCCGTCTCATTAATGTAACCTCCTTGAAAAGTTTTGACTCTAATGCTGACATTATCATTACCCTAGATGCTAATATTAGGTGTTTGGGTTCTGTACTGATACAGATGGATAAGAAGTGGAAGGAGAATGCATTTGGAGGAAAGGTATCCGATCATTGAGAGGGCGGCCTTAGTTTGTGCTTGGTCTCTCTATCACTTTAGAACTTTTGTGTAGGGTAATTCTCTTACCATTCAATATTATCATAAACCGCTGGTTAAATTGTTAACCACTAAGGGTAGGGTGAAAGCATCACAAGAATCGTCAGACTGTCAATGAAGATGCAGGATTTTGTGTACATAGTGGATTATGTACCAGGATGCAAGAAAAATTGGAGGAATCGAGGATGACTTGTGGAATGATTATCAGATTACTTTGGTGTATGATTGTGGTTTGCCAGCAGTTAGATTGTGACAAGAAGGCCACTTTGGAATCATTAAAACTAAATCCGTGGTTAAGAAGTCGTTTTTGTGGCCGCGTGTGAATTTAGCTATTGAAAAGTATGTGAGAGATTGCAAGTGTTGTTCCAGTACTGACAAGTCTTTCCACATCACCCATAGGTGATGGGTTAGTCCCAAAGATCCTTGGCAATATGTTGCAGTAGATATTGTCGGGCCTGTAGGCACATTGCAGAGATATATTCTTGTCCTCAATAACTTGTTCTCAAGGTGGCCTGTTTTAGAGGTTGTTTAAAAGGCTGACACTGAGTTTGTTTTGTGCTTTTTTGGATTGAGTTATCTTTTGGAGAGTCTAAGGGAACCAAGATGATATTTATGGGGCAGTGGTCCCTTGACCCACTAAAAATAATGGCACTATCCTAATGTCACAATGTACCCTGATAGCTAAAATGTGAGGAATAAGGTGAGGTCGACATGTTTCATGCCTGCATTGCCAGGAGGGTGAATCAGCACTTCATCAGGATAAAAAACAAATGACTCCTACCCTATGCAAGTCTGTGAGCCCCCCTAAAGGTCAAGGGAGCCCACTAGAGAGAAAGATACTGCACTTGAATCGATGCAGTGGGGGTGATTCCACCCGAAAATCTGGATAGAAATACCCCCTAGGTAAGGCAAAAGTCCCTGACACAACGGGACATTATCCCTGGACCTACCCTCCTCTGCCTGCCTGTGATACCATTTGTTGGTCCTTTGGTTCCACCAAGCTTAGGACTTAATTTTCCCTAGAGAGGAACTACTCCAGTTGAAGTGTTTAGGAACATTATTCTAGTGGCATGTAGTTCCTATAAATCTATATAGTATCTGTCCGTTTAGACAACATAAGCTGTGGGATTGGTGTCCAGACTGATTCCAGACACCCCCACCGGATATGTTCGCCTGTATACCAGCTAGCTCACAGTGCCACTATGAACCCCTCTTACAAGGAGCAAATAGTTTTGGGCAGCTATAAAACATGACAACTCTGACCCCTCAGGGATCGTGGCAACAGTACAGTACTTTTTGCTCAGTCACTCTTGCCCACTTTGTCTCAGAGAGATACACAGAATAAACGATGGGGACATTTTCAATGAGTATTTATTGAACCAGCGTCATTCTAGTTTAAAATACGGTGTGCTGCAACAACCATAGCACAGAAACAGATATATATGGTTATAAGCACCATCAGAGTAAATAGATGGTAGAATTCTACCATCGTGCTCAAACAATGGATATATGCAAGTATATGAATACATGACAGTAATAGTGCGTACTCCTATGATGCTAACCCCAACTAGATGTACCTGAGAGTTCCTATCATGTATGTAGGTGTATAGCCAAAAATCCCCCTAGGATAGATCCAACCCCATTATCTGAAGTGAGAAAATGAATGACTTCATCTTGGTCTCGAGTTGGACACCCCACGAGGGATGTCAGACCACTGTGTGCTGGAGTATCTGCTTTCAGGGACCTCAGCGTCTTTTGTCAGCGTGTCAGCATGGAAGTCTTTTTCTCCTCTGCCTGACCCAGCAAAGATGTGGTGCTTATATACCCAAAAGGTAACCTCAGGCATTCTACCTTGCTGTGTCATGTCAACTGAGGATGACGATAGGGATCACACTTATACATAGATATTATGCAGAAGAGGGTAATCCTCCGGTGATTCTGAGAATCCTCATGCATAATAAATGAGGCCAGTTTTCGGGAAAAAACACACAACATTTATGCTGCACCTGACTAGGTAAAAGGTCAGCACAAAACCTGTTATGTAGTACAATGGCAGGGTAAATGTAGGTGAAAGGGTAGGTGACTACCCAGGTCTATATTGGGGAACATTGTGAATCATAACAATAGGAGTAGCGCGGGTGTAGGACCTCATAAAGTATAGCTCTTCGTTCCGTTTTTGAATATATATCTTTTTAACTGACAATGTGTGTAATTTTTGTCTAATGCATCCAAGAAGTACTTTGATAAAATTGGGGTGAAACATACTACCATGTTCTTATACAATCCAAGTGGGAACAGTGCTATTGAGAGATTTTATCATGTGATCAAAGGTGTTGTCCAGTTGGCTGTAGTCAGTAATTTGGATTGGACTATACAATTGTAAAAGGCGTTGTGGGCATTGAGAATAACAAATAATGAAGCAACTGATGTTTCCCCTTTACTTGTGATGAGGGGATGGAGTCCGAGAACTAAGTATAACCCTGGGTGGTTATGTAGTACTGGTGTGGAGCAATGGTTGGTCGAGGCTGCTAGGGAAGTTATGGCAGATAGTCACCTGAAGACTAAGGAGTAACTTGATAAAAACACAATACTAAACCAGCATCCATTGGGACAAGAGGACAGTCAATGATGGGAACCAGAGGAAGTGATAGAAGTGTTCCATAATGCTGTGCTTTTAATTAATGCGATTGTGGACCCTCAAACGAGTTGGGGTTGAGTCAGGTGAAGTATGGAGAGATGCTCATTGGAGTATGCAGAAGGATGATTTTTGCTGGTTGGGAGATGAAGTAGAGGAATCATCTCTGTCAGATTTGGAGCCTGTTACTGATAAAAAAGGTGGTTGGCTCTGACATGGAGTTCAATGTTGGAAGCTCAGGGGCAGAGTCTAATGTGTAGTGTGCAAGTTCTAGTTCTAATGTGAGGGATCCTAGGATGGGTGAGTCTGTTCATACTGCAGGAAGGTCCACAGGCAGTACAGTTGATACCAATTCGCTGTCAGTGGGTGATACTTCACCAGGTGTTTTTGCTGTGTTGATTAGGGGGAAGAGGACCAGGAAACCTCACAAGTGGTTGGAGGTCTTCGTACATTCGTACATTATGAAGCCATTTAAATAAGGTTGTTATGCTAATAAAGAGTTAAATTATTGATTGACTTATGAAGTTCTAAAAATGTAATTTCTTTATGCAGTACTACATTCTTTTTCCTCAGGTGTGTTTTTGTGGGTTGTATTATTGATTTTGTTGTCTTATATGAAGAAAGGGGAAGCGCTGTGTACGTAAGAGAACTTGGGATGGAGTATCTATTCTGGAATATCGAGGGGTTAGAATACTAGGGGGTAGGAATTCAGGAAAAGGCGGTTTGCTTTGGAGCTGGAAGGACCTTGGGTGGGTGTATCTGCTGTGACCTGTATGCTGGATAATAATACAATAAATTACTTTGAAGCTCCCCACTGTGTGGTGGATCATTACTACTCTCTAGCTCTGGACTGATATCGTCAAGCACCACTTCAGGAATCAGGTATGTCTCTGTAGCACAGTGATACGTAATATCAAGTCTTTCATCAATCCGTGCTGTGATTCAGAAGTCACCGGGCCTGTATACTACAGCAGACTAATCTGATGAATGTGAGTGTATTTCATTTTTTTTTTTAAAATCTTTTTATTCAGTTTTGACATTTTGTTTCAGAGATCAGCACCAATTCATAAACAAATTCATCCTGTGAGGTTTAGAACAAAACTTCTTAATGATCAGAAAAAATGTACATAGAATGAACAAATAAATCCTAACTGAAACATTCATAGTCTATG
The DNA here is from genome assembly GCF_964204655.1 of Triturus cristatus. NCBI lineage: Eukaryota > Metazoa > Chordata > Amphibia > Caudata > Salamandridae > Triturus > Triturus cristatus. Next base: position 1,445,202,276 of record NC_140590.1, on the reverse strand, counting down.
CCTAATCAATCCAGATTATGGACTAAACAAAATTTAAACAGTGAGAAACATATATCATGCAGAGAACACTAATCTAGGTTAAAAAAACATCTGAACTAATGCCTCAATAAATACTTCATCCAATCCGACTCAATTTATAAACCTGGGTTATTACATTTCCTATGGATCCTTCCACCTTGATAGGGGATCCAGATATGCCGTCCCAATAGTTTCGATTTTTTTCCCTTCCTCACATAGATGGCTCTTTCCATTGCATATATTGAGAGTAAGCGCGAGAGCCACTGTTGAAAGGTAGGGGGTAAAGGGTCAAGCCAGGCAGAAGCGATGCTCATCCGTAATACAGCCATAGCCATAACAAGAAATTGATAAGTTATCTCTTGCCGTTCGCTACTGCTGACTCCCAACAAAACCAAAGCAGGGGTTATTGTAGCTTTCAGCCCAAGTGACAAATCTAAAAATTTCGCAATGCAATCTAGCAAAATTTGGAGACGTGGGCAAGATGAGAACATGTGTACGAGATCAGCAGCCAATGCACCGCACCGCGGACAGGTAGTCCCTGCTAACCCACCCCACTGTGCTATTCCCGCCGGGGTATAATATAGCGTAAAGACAGTTTTAAAATGTTGCGCTTGAAGCCCGGCCAAGCACAAAGCCATCTGACCTAGTTCTAGGGACTCTGAGAGCCTCTCTGATGCGACCACCGTACGTTCTATCCATTTACCCTCATGCTTAGCTAAATCATCTTGCTTTAATCATATCAAATCGGCATACAATAGCCTGATAGTGCCCTTGATGCTACCCCTGATAATATCTATGATTTTAATTCTACTAGCCCATTATCCCCTGAACCTTCTTACCAAATAAACTGCGTAACTGTAAGTATTTTAAAAAGTTACCTCTTTCCAGCCCAAACTCCCAACTAAATATCCCCAAACTGGCGAAATCCTTCATTCAGTATTAGGTTCCCAGCCTTCCGGACCCCCTTCACTGACCAAACTGCCATAATCTCATCTGAAAAGATTTCCAGAAGCATGGGGTTTTTGTAAAGCTGGGTGTAGTGATTGAGCCTCCCCAAACCTATCTTTCTTTTTAATGCCACCCAGATCTTAAATGCGGCTGCAAGAGTCTTTGTCTTTTTATAATAACTGGGCTCCGTAAATTTCATAAAACAGTTCTCGGCATGATCCCCAAGTAGCAGCTTATATACATCGGGGAGCTCTGTTTCCCCTTCCAAATCTCCAGAATGTGTGCCAAATAATATACTCATATATTGGAGAGCTGCAGCCCAGTAATAACTTTTAAAATCAGTAACAGAAACCTCCCTCGCTCCCGTGGTAAAGACATAAAAAGGAGAGCCCTCCTGGTTTTTCCGTGCGCCCAGATGAATCGATTAGCTATACCTTCCAAAATAACAAACCAATGTTTCTCAAATTCCAGCGGTATTGCCCTAAACAAATAAAGAATTTTTGGCAAAAACATCATCTTCACCACATTGCATCGGCCAACTAATGATAAATGAAGATTGTTGATTCTATCAAAATCAGCTCTCGCCTTCCTGATTACTGGCTCGATGTTCCTGGCTACCAGGTTCCCCAGATCTGGCATAACCGTTATTCCCGAGTATACTGCTGATTCTGTGACCCGAGGATCTTCAATATTAGCATATTTGTTCTTTATGACTTGAGTTTTGGTTCTGTTTAGAGCATACCCAGAAAATCTTCTGAAATCTTGTGCTACTGACTCCACCACTGTCAGTGCAGAAGAAGGGTTGGCCGAATGTGAGTGTATTTCCCTGATTACTGGCTCGATGTTCCTGGCTACCAGGTTCCCCAGATCTGGCATAATCGTTATTCCCAAGTATACTGCTGATTCTGTGACCCGAGGATCTTCAATAATAGCATATTTGTTCTTTATGACTTGAGTTTTGGTTCTGTTTAGAGCATACTGTTGTAAAGGAAGATACAGAGTCCATCTGTACATGTAGGTTACTTCTTTATTAGTAGCTAGGTTCCAGCATAGGTGATCAGGATGGTAGGAGAAGATAGTTGGTACAAAGGTAGCCCCACCAGGAGCAAGCTCCTTACAGCTCAGCCTGAGTAGACCAACTGACAATCTCACCCAGAGAGGCACCCAGGCATTCTATGATGTCATGCAACATTCTAACAGAGCAGTACAGTGGAGAATAACTGACAAGTAATTTACTACACATCCTCTTTCCTTAGGGAACAACAGAAGTAAAAGTAAAGACAAATAAGATACCCCAATAAATCTTTAGCAAGAAGGTGCAACAATGAGGTGCACAATATCCACAGGTGTATTGCATGAGGTATCATGAATTCCACTGGCATGAACAGAAATGTGTTAAGATGTTAAACATTAAAATCGCAAACAACATTACTACACGCCTCATCCCCCTCCCTTAGGGAAAACACAGCAGATTAGATAAAAACACTGCAACAAAGAAGGGCGGTCACCCACACAACCTCCCCATACTCGGGTACACCACAGAGTAGACACCCTGTTAAACAAAAGTGGGTGTAAAACACAGACCCTTGGGAGAAAACAACATCCCCAACAAAGAAATACAAACACTCTGTAAAGAAACACGAGGTCCCTTGGTAGAAGGCATGCTGACACTTAAAGAGGTCTAAACACCAACGAAAAAAACTTCCCACTCAAAGTTGTACAAGCGTGAAACCCTTGGCCACGAATTCCACGCAGGTAGACTTTGACCGGAGCATGGTGTCCACGTGAAAGGAAGACCCAAGATAACATTAGGAACCAACCAAAAACTTCACCAAGGAACACGACAGGGTACTAACCCATGAAAACAAAACAACCTCCTCTAGATAGGGTACACCATAGGGTACACGCACCCAAGAAAACTGAAGACTAAGATAGAGGCATTGCCTACCTCCACAACCTCCCCAAAGAAATGGGTACACTCTATGTACAGAGACTACGAAATTAAAGGCATTGACTACCCCCACAACCTCCCCAAAGAAATGGGTACACTCTACGTATGAAGACTCATAAATTAAAGGCATTGACTACCCCCACAACCTCCCCAAAAAAATGGGTACACTCTATGTATGAAGACTAAAGGCATTGACTACACCCACAACCTCCCCAACTAAATGGGTACACCCTATATACAGAGAGACTACGAAACTAAAGACATCGACTACCCCCACAACCTCCCCAAAAAAATGGGTACACTCTATGTATGAAGACTAATAAATAAAGGCATTGACTACACCCACAACCTCCCCAACGAAATGGGTACACTCTATATACAAAGACTTCAAAATTAAAGACATTGACTACCCCCAAACGTAACCTCCCCTAACTAGTTTAAACCTAGAAGGGTACACCACAGGGTACTAACCCTGGAAAAATAGCTCCTAGGCAACCTCCCCTAAATAGGGTACACCGGAGGATACTAGCCCTCCAAACAACACCAGGTCGGAATTGGGGCACTAAACCCGCACACAACCTCCCCCAAAGAAAAGAGTACATTCAATGTTTAGTCACACAACACACATTCCTCCGAAACAAAGTTGTAGCATGGAGGCACTAATCACCCACTCAGTACACAACGTTATACAGAGAATTGAAGTAATGAATTCCCCCACAACTTACACACCAATACAAGAATTTCCCCATGAGTAAAGGCAATGTAACCAAAGAGGAAATGTCAAAGGCATAATAACCAGGGAGAAATCGTCATGCAGCGGTGATCGGTTTTTCACCCGAGAACTCCACACAAGACCTCCCACAGCTGCCAGCATACAATGTAGAACACTTGAGTCCCTTTATTCCTTTTTTTTTTTCTACTGAATTCCGCCGTTGAAATTAAGTGCCACAACGTTCAAAGCTCCATCACACGCTTGATCGTAAGTTCCTCACGAAATAGCATACGAAGGCGTGTGCATCACCGCTGAAAGCAATATGATGTGCGGATCCGAATGATCACAGAGCGCTGTAGCTAAGCAGACGTCGTCTTGGTAACAGCATAAACAAAGATGGCCACCACGTAAATGACGTGCACACGTAGGAGCGTATACGAGACGCTCGACGTAAGACACACCCCCAGAGTTCTCACCGTGTCGCAGTGCCGGAGGATTCTCACCACGAAGAGTTCCGTAAAGAAGATTCTATGATGTCATCAGAGGGAAGAAAGACACCGACAGCAACGGAGCTCCTCCCGCAGCAACTGTCACTCCAACGCCGGTCACTACAGGAAGCAGATCCTGGAACCACGGTGAGTAGGGCGAAAGACTTTGGGCTAGATATTGACTCCTCGAGTTAGGCTTAGCCTCGCACCTCACATCCACAAACGTCCGCTGGCTAAAACGTGCATATCAGGGGAGCTCGAGACCAAGGTAGGCAGACAGCTGAGTTCCTTTGCGCCAGTGTTCATCAACATCCCTTGTGATGAGACCGGAAAGCCAGAAAATGGAAACAGTGGAGACCGATGTGGAGGTGGAGGAGTGAAGATGCTCCGCTCTTGTGGTAGAAGCGCCGTGTAACTTGGATATCCTACGAGGGTTGTAGAATGAATCGTCGCCAAAATTGTAGTAAATAATACGCCGTCAACATGAAAGCACTGTTGAAAACTCCCAGGTGACAGCAGACAGATGGGTGACAGTAGACTAAACGCCCAGGCTGCAGGCTGTCCAGATGGAACAGGACACTGGTGGGGCTGGCCAGGGCGTTATCTCCGACTTTCAATTGACGTCGTGAAAGTCCTTAAAGTCTTTAAATGCTCGTCCTTTAGTTCCTTGGTTGACCCCTTCTCCTTACTGCACACGTAGGTTCAAAATCGTCGCCAAAATTGTTGTAAAGGAAGATACAGAGTCCATCTGTACATGTAGGTTACTTCTTTATTAGTAGCTAGGTTCCAGCATAGGTGGTCAGGATGGTAGGAGAAGATAGTTGGTACAAAGATAGCCCCAACAGGAGCAAGCTCCTTACAGCTCAGCCTGAGTAGACCAACTGACAATCTCACCCAGAGAGGCACCCAGGCATTCTATGATGTCATGCAACATTCTAACAGAGCAGTACAGTGGAGAATAGCTGACAAGTAATTTACTACACATACCCTGAAAATCTGCCGAAATCTTGTGCTACTGACTGCACCACTGTCAGTGCAGAAGAAGGGTCGGCCGAATATGAGTGTATTTCAGATGCAATATATTATATGCAATTTTAATATATAGAAATATAGATGCGTAACAGTGAATTACTGTCAAGAGTCTATGATGTTTCTCAGAACCCAAACGTGAAAAACATCCCAGTAATTCACTTTTTACCCATCTATAATTTTATGTTATGTTTGGTGCCCAAAATCATCTGCCCCTGCTTTTAACTGCTAGGCAGTAGCAGAGGAGTCACAGGGAACCATACATAACATGACCTCTGTTATGTATCCCTTCCCAAAGGTTAAAATAAAATACCTGCAATCCTTGACCAGCCTCCACCACCTTCACTGCCTTCATTCTTTCTCCTGCAGTTGTGCATTCTGCTTTCACTCTAAGATGGCAAGCAGCACTGCACTGACAGGCTCTCAGAGATCCTATCACTTGGCCTGGAAGATCTTTATGACGTCACAACAGTGGGTAACCAGTTCTGTTATCAACTGTTGCTATGTCATAGCAGTGGGTTATGAGTGTCAGAAACCTAATTAAACAATAGAGGCTCTTTACCAGAGCCAAACATAAAATTAACTGTGTGAATGTACTAGTTTCTGGTATTAACATTTGTTCCAATGAATACGGAATGACAAATCTGAACTATTTTTGGGGGATATTCTCAAGAACATGTGATAACTACCGCAAAAGTAGCTTAACGCAACTCTTCACATCGCTGTCCATCACGGGAATGTGACACTGTGTTAACGTGGTATTCCCAACACGGCGGCACCATGCGATAGACCCACCACAACGCGACAAATGAACGCGTTAAAATCAACGCGACACCGCAAAAATGCAAAACATGAACGCCAAAAAAGCTGCGATGAGGACAAGCGCGATACAAAAAACAGTGAAAAACGGCCTCAGACCTGCAAATCCCTCGCGTCATGCGTGAAAATGCACTATAAAAGCAACAGAAAAGAAAGGGAGAAAAAAAGTAACTGTAGAGCACCATGGATGCACCCGACCGAGTGCAGAGGCCAACGCGAACCCCACAAGCCCCACAGACCACCAGCAAGGAACAACGGGGTCGGGGAAGGCCAAGGAGAAGAGTGAGAGGAAGACGCAGTCCGCAGGAAAAGCAGATCAGCGTCACGGAGGTGACAGAACACTACCATCAACTGACACACAATTAGACCAATGTGAATGCAGTCAGAGTGTTGAGGAGGGCAATGGAGGAGGCCAGGAGGCGCTGGCATGATGTGAAAAGCCAAACCAAGCACAAACCCGCTGCCAACAGGAAGGCACCAACGGCGACAGGAGGTGGGAGTTCTGCGCCACAGGAGGAGCAGGAGGAAATGGGGGCCACAGCCATCAGTGTGGAGACGCTGTAAGGAGGTGGGAGTCAGGACACAGCTCGAGAGGACCTGACACAACATCAACAGGGTGAGTAATGAACAAGGACTGCGGGGACGGGGGGAGATAGGCACAATGGCACACATGCACAATGATGTGTAGCACACTGCACACCCACAATGACCCTGGATCATGTCCCTGAACCCCGTGGCACACTGCAGCACACACACATAGCAATAACTGCACATCCGATGACAATGTGGCACAAAGTGCAACACTGACACTGCAGAAAAAAGGACACAACTGGGTCCGCTCATGCGCAGAAACAGGCCAATCACATCTAACCTAGCAGGAAACTGAGACGGAAATGCACGTGTACAACCACACATCTGTCATGTAGTCCAAATGTCCACTGTTCCCCATCAAATATCCAGCACCTCCCAAACAGTCACAATGTACACAGTCATCCAGTCTGCATTTAAACTAGAACAATGTGCCAACATACAGTTCAACACAATGTCAACATGCATCTCCCCTTCACATTGCAGATGGACAAGCAACACCTCCTGCAGAGCCGACCAGACCACTCATCAGTGATGCTGGAGGAGACCACCACACCATCAACACTGACGCCCTACAACAGCCTATGGACATCTTAGGCAACCCACCCCCAGGATCAGGGCAGCCAAGCCACACAGAGGAGACCCCAGCCCCTGCACAGGCCACACAGCAGGAAGCACCCGCCACCACGGCGAGCTCCCAACACGTCACCTAGGCACACATTGCATCCCAATGCCAGGTGTCAGAATGCCAAGAGGAGGTGGCGGAACAGGCGCGGGTGGGATAAGAGCTCATGGAAGCCGAACTAGATCACATACGGGGGTGTTCAAGTCCCATCAGGGACCAACTACACCCCTCAAAGGAGACCCACACCACAACAGTTACATATGCATGTGCACATTACCTGCAATGAACCACGCCCAGAGCCACGAATCATCATCCACACCCCATGCCGGACCTCTGTACGACGGCCCAGGCCACTCTCCTTAAGCATTGAGAGGCTGACGACAAAGCTACATGTCGAAGGTCTCACCCGCTGCCAGCGGGGACATGGTTGCGTCCGCTGTACACAGCACAATGTGATGTTGGAGGCCCCAGAGCCCTCATGCATACATCATGACCACACGAACACACGCAGCCAGTTCGTGTAACTGGCTACGGGCACGTGCGCCCGGCCCCTTTATTGGCAGGGTCATATGTACAGTGACGCCTGTGCTGGATGGGTGTGGGGTGAGTGTAGGCCAGCCCGCACGGAGTGGTTGGTGCTGGCAACAACTTGTACAGTGAACACCATTTGAATGGAAACTGAAAACACCACTACAGAGACAATCGCGGAGCGTCATGGTGGCAGCCGGAGCAAGTACAGAGGTCACCCACCATACCAACAGGAGTGTCCGTGAGTTGCAGTGCACGGAGGTTGGGGAAATAGAGATGAGCGTGCTCATGTGAAAAAAATGTTGAGGATTGTGTCCCTTCGGGTTAATCCTGATGCAGCTGCTGTGGTGTGTGTTACACATGCATCATCTTCCTCATCATCGTTCCAGGTCTCCCACACTGCCTGAGGTGACATTGTTGCGTGAGCTCACCACAGCATACGACTCATTTAGAAATGGTCCGAGTCGTGGTGCACTAAGTCAGTGGCACCTGGAGTGCTGAGCAGGGTATCAGGCAGATGATGGCATCCACGACAGGTGTGAGCAACTCCGTTGGTCTATTAGTACGGCTGTTTCGACTCTGGCATTTGGCATCGATGTCCGAGGTGAATGTGGCGGAGGCTTGTGGGGGACAGTGGAAGCTGTCCTCCAGGGCATGATACAGAGGGTAGAAGCCATCCGGAAGCGGCAAATTGAGGAGTGGAATGCTACAGCCTCGTTTTCGCCACAAAATCTGTATCACCGACATGATGATGAGAACAGCCCCCAGTCCATAGAATCAGTTGCCAAAAAAGTTCAACCAGTAAGTGTCTATGGCTGTCGAGGAACAGACTTATTGGCACCGGAGCTGTAGGGGTGTGCAGTCTGTGATGAGGCTAGTACAATGATATAAAAGCTGCCATAAATAAATCAGGACTGAGTTCCCAATGTGGGTCTTACTCGGCCGCAGTGTAGGCCCGAGGAAGGGGCCCACAGCCACGTGTCATTGGCTCGCGATGCACAGAGTTAGTGACACCAGAGCAGTGGTTGGCAGTGTTTGATCACCTATGTATCGAGGATCCTTTTCTCCTCCGGACTGCACCACGTCTTCCTCTTACTCCTCACCATGCGTTCAATGGCATGAACTCGGCCATTCACAAATGAAGACTCAGTTCCAACTGTGTGACCGACCTGGCAGCTGTGTAGGCCGGTGGAGTATGTAAACAAGAAAGGAGTACACTGGGCCTGTGTCACGGAGGCTGTGATGGTCTGAGGATGCTCCTGAGCTCGCTGCCCTCGGGCTTGGGGCTTGCGCTGGCACATGGTGGGTCCTCCTTGACACACGCCGGTGTCGGCAGGCGTGCAGTGGGGCCTGGCTGTGCGGAGGTGGCCGTGAAGGGTCGGGGACAAGCTGGCTGGGGTGCAGCAGGTGCACAGGATCGTAGGCAACACCGCTCACAGTGTCGGCCTCTTGGCGGGCTGGGAGGCGCAGCCCTGGCAGAGACATTGGACATGCCGGAAGAGAACCACGCCCAGAGCTACGTGCTTTTTATTCACACCCCTACGCTGGCCTGGCGTACACCGGCCCAGCCCACTCCGCACACGCCTACAGGGGGGGACGTCACAAGCTACATATCCGCAATCTTCCCCACTAGCTGGGGTGACATGGTTGCGCCCACTGTCCACTACACTCCATACACCAGCAGTGCATGTAGGCATGGATATGTATGTGGTCGGCATAGTGAAGTCTGTCCAGCACATTTCCTCCGCACTTGGCATCGTGTACCTTCTCATTCGTAGGTCACTTGCCTCCGTCGCACATGCCTCGTTCCCGCCTCTCCCCACATTCCGCTAGTGTGTGGCTGAGGTGCCATGCAGTTGACGGCTCATGTACATGGCTAGCCCAGTTTGCCACAGTGAGTTGTGCTGTCGTGTCTGGTGGGTGGGCATGTTGTTTGGCATGTTGGATGTGAGTCTGTGACGTGTGAATTCCCAGAGTTGTGATTTGCATGATTGTGGAGTTGGGGGGTGTGGTGTGTTTATTTGGTACTTGCCAACAAGCAGTGTATTTCCATTGGTGCCATCCTGTTAGTGCTGGTTGGTGATGGACTGTGGGTAGGGGTAGGAATCATGCACACTGCCTGGGTAGTTGGCGACAACATTGGTGGCGATTCCCAGGTGGTCCACTGTTGCCTGCACATTGATGGAATGTGTGTGCTTTCTGTTGATGTAATTGTGTGCAGTGACCCCAGGGGGCACAAGTAGGACATGTGTGCAGTCAATTGCCCCCTGACACGTGTGGGAAGGCAGCTATGGCGTAGACGCCTTGCTTGGTCGCCAGCTGTTCATGCGCAGTGTGGGGGGAGTATGGGTACTGGGGTACCAAGCTGATGATGGCATCGAGACAGTTGTCATGGACTTGGATTGTTCTGGCTGTGGGACTCATCTGACTCTGGCATTTGTTGGTTGGAAGGTCCCAGAGGCCAACAGGTGCAGCACAGTCAGCAGCTTTGTCTGCGGAGGGATGTTAGTTGTCTGCTGTGTTGGTACCATCAGCCTGTGGGCACTGGTGGTCAGGATGCGTAGGATGGTTGTCCTTTTTAGGTCTCGCGAGCCAAAGGCTCGAAGAGACATTTTATATGTGGGCTCCCAAAAGTGCTACCAGGCCAGCCTAGAGCTACAGTGCATGTGCGCGGGCGCGCGCACCGCGTTTACTTTCACATTCACGGCCGCTTTGATCGCGATCACTTTCACTTTCGCGCGGCCGCTTAGCTGCGTAGATCCAGCCTCCTCTGCCGGCACACCCACTATTTGGCTCGTATGAGCATACAATTATTCATTTTAGCGCAGTATAATTTTCAATTACATTAAAGAATCATTATCATTATTACACACCCATCCCCTTTCTACACATACAGCTTTCCAGCAGAACCCCAAGCCACCTGGCTCCTCCTACCCCTAAGATTGTGATTCTCAGTTTCATTGTGAGGCTCACAAGGCATAATACTGAGCCAAACCGCTACCCTCTAAGCACTACACAGCAGCATATATTATTAATACACTTAACCAAATTCCTGAACTCGCATCCATAGCAGGCGCGCAACACCCATTGGACTCAAAGGGCTTCAGCCCCCCCCCCCCCCGCGTCGTGTGTGCCACCTTCCCGGGCAAAAAAGCAGCCGCACCCGAGCACTTCACAGGTCTTTAAAAGACCATTTGCATGTTAATGAGGCCTCGCTGTTGTTTCACCCCTTCTAAGAGCCCCTGCAGCTCCACTCTGCCTATTGCTTAAAGTTCAGCCACCCCCCCCGAAATTTGGCTCTAGTTGCGCCTCTGATCCACAGTGTATATGGACCTTCATTTACGCTCTGCTCCTTACTGACGTCCGTAGCGGACGATAGCCGTACAGGGATATGGTGACTGGCATTCTCAGAATCTTGTTTTAATTAAGTAGTTCACTCCTTTCCAACTTAATAATATGACGAATAACTAAAACTATCTTTTTCACATTTTAGATCAATAGTTTGTGCCATTTACGGTATTATATCACTAAGAAATGTGAGCAAATTACACAATGATTCTGCGCTCGGTACTCGTTATGTGAAGTTTTGTTGCTAAAGCATGTTCCAAATTTGAATAAAGTGATAGGAATTGGTGTCCTTTGTTTATGTCTACTTTCAAAGCACTCACATGAGGATTTTGTAAATAAGTACAGCTGACTTCGAATTGGGTTTTCGGTCTTCCGCAAGAGGCGGGGGTTGGCTCTTGTTAATGTGGCGTGATTGCGTTCCAGTGTGAACAGAGGATTGGCAACCCTTTTCTCTGTTGTTCCTTGCTGTCCATCTGGTTCTCCTCTGCATCATGACTCCCACTATCTATGTAGTGCATCACGGCTGCGACCGAACTGGTAATGCCCCAACTACTTTAATCTTACCTTGAATGTGTGACTCAACTTGGTTGTACATTTCTTTTAATCTCACACGGCCCCTAACCCCACACGTGGGCCACAGCTTCTATTTGCAATCACGTGTTCCTTATTTTCCAATGGAGCACTCCATAGGAATGTAAAGTTTTGCAGAGCGTTTTATTTTAATCCATCCACCATCTCACTCCGCTCGCAATTTACTTAATGTAGCGGTGTTAAATCTCCACAAGGGCATTAGTACCAATTTACGTTATACCACAGCTGTTTCACTGATTTATAACTTTAAAAATACAGCTTTGTTGTAACTCAGCTGAAATGCGACAGCCACAGCTAATTATTGAAGTCACCCTATTGTAATGTTTCTGTGATTTCATTTGCCAGACTTTCTTCTCCTGTAAGCCATCTGCCCAACACACCCATCCCCCAACCCTTATATCCCATTCACCTTTTTGCAAAATCAGCTCCACGCCTTTGGAGCAATTTGCATAAGTACCGCATTACATTACACATGGTCACCTACATTTATCTATGTATTTCAGAGCACTGCCAAAGGCCATTTTGGTCAAAAAAATCCTTCTCCTTTCTGTATGTAAATTGGATTTGAGTGCCCTCAAAAATAAACCTATAAAGGTTGCAGGACAAGGGGCAGCAGGAAAAAAATGCAGCTTTGTTCTTAGCTGGAACGCGACAGACGCAAATAATAATTAAACCGACCTTTTTGTTTCATTTTTTCAAATTTTATTTGCCAAACGCTCCTTTCATGAAAAGCAAGGGCAACTATAAAATATTTTAAGGAAACTTCAGGCAATTACATTACGAGATTTAAAAGACGAGTCAATAGACAAATGTGAAAATGTACACCAAACCAAACAAAAGACATGCACAAAACTTCTCATTTCATGGCGAGCTGTGCTGGCAAGAGTTTTTGCTGGAACAAATTTAGGTGGAGAATCATTTTTTTGGGAAATATATTAACTGTTTTAAGCAATTGAAAATCGTATTACTGCTCAAGCATCCGGGACATTTTTACATTGGGACATCATTTCACCTAAACTTTTGAGGGCAGGGACTAAACATTTGCACATCATATTTGACATAGCTATCTATATGTTGTATTTTTGCAAGGGGGTGGTGAGACTGGACGTACACTAATAAAGAGAAGAGCACTAGTCCACGGACACCATCATATAAACTGTACACGTGTATCAACTGATAGGCAAGTATGGATGAAATTAACTCCCTCTTCTGCCACTGTGCCCCCCGCTTTCACCGCCGTGCGTCATTCTGCCGCGGTGCCCCCCTCTTTCTCTGCTTTGCCTCCCTATTCTGCTGCTGTGCCACCCTCTTCTACCGCTATGCCACCCTCTTCTTCTGATGTGCCACCCTCTTCTGCCTCTGTGCCTCCCTCTTGCACCACTGTGCCTCTCTCTTGCACCACTGTGCCTCTCTCTTGTATCACTATGCCTCCCTCTTGCATCGCTGTGCCACCCTCTTCTGCCACTGTGCCTCCCTTTTGCACCACTGTGCCTCTCTTGCACCACTATGCCTCCCTCTTGCAACGCTGTGCCACCCTCTTCTGCCACTGTGCCACCCTCTTCTGCCACTGTGCCACCCTCTTCTGCCACTGTGCCTCCCTCTTCTGCCGCTGTGCCTCCCTCTTCTGCCGCTGTGCCTCCCTCTTCTGCCGCTGTGCCTCTCTTCTGCCGCTGTGCCTCTCTCTTCTGCCGCTGTGCCTCCCTCTTGCAACGCTGTGCCACCCTCTTCTGCCACTGTGCCACCCTCTTCTGCCACTGTGCCACCCTCTTCTGCCACTGTGCCTCCCTCTTCTGCCGCTGTGCCTCCCTCTTCTGCCGCTGTGCCTCCCTCTTCTGCCGCTGTGCCTCTCTTCTGCCGCTGTGCCTCTCTCTTCTGCCGCTGTGCCACCCTCTTCTGCCGCTGTGCCACCCTCTTCTGCCGCTGTGCCACCCTCTTCTGCCGCTGTGCCTCTCTGCTGCCGCTGTGCCTCTCTCTTCTGCCGCTGTGCCTCTCTTTTGCCACTGTTCCTGCCTCTTTTGCCGCTGTGCCTTCCTCTTTTGCCGCTGTGCCTTCCTCTTTTGCCGCTGTGCCTTCCTCTTTTGCCGCTGTGCCTTCCTCTTTTGCCGCTGTGCCACCCTCTTCTGCCGCTGTGCCACCCTCTTCTAACGCTGTGCCTCTCTGCTGCCGCTGTGCCTCTCTCTTCTGCCGCTGTGCCTCTCTTTTGCCACTGTTCCTGCCTCTTTTGCCGCTGTGCCTTCCTCTTTTGCCGCTGTGCCTTCCTCTTTTGCCGCTGTGCCTTCCTCTTTTGCCGCTGTGCCTCCCTCTTCTGCCGCTGTGCCTCCCTCTTTTGCAACTGTGTCTCCTTCTTGCACCACCATTGATTACAAACCCCACAGCTGTTGGTGCCTGTGTGAAGGGGAAAGGGGACAGAGTACCTGCACTTCTATATTTCCAGTTTAAGGACTGGGAACAGTTGGCGTTCATTATTCACACAGTTCCACCCCACGCAATTCAACTCCACACATTTCCAATCCACACCACATAATGTAACACCAAACCACATAATTCAATTCAACAACACAATTACACAACACACCACATACTTTAAATACACTACAGAATTCCACAGCATGCCCCAAAATTCAACAGCACATCACAAAATTAAACTCCACTGCATACCACTCAATACCGCAAAATACTTTTCCACATAATTACAGTCCATAGCACACAGTCCCACTCCATGCAATTCCAATACACCAAATACCGGGTTCTTAGAAGATTGTGAGACACCTTTAGTACGCCAATTTGGTAAGTTTATTTTGTCACGGTCTTGCAGAAAATACACTGCAGGAGACAATGTTCTTATGCACGTTTCCTCTTTTCAGTATGCAACGTGATTCACAAGGAGACAAGATATCAAGTTACGGTCTTACGTACTATTAAGCGTTCTCTGGCCAACTTACATTTTCGGTAAGCCTTGAGTTATATTTTTTGCACACATCGGATCATTTTTATTGATTATGGTTATGGTACAGACGGGACTCATGAGCGTTTTCTCCTTGTCCTTTTAAGTATAACGGTCAGCAGGCAAACAGGGGAACGGCCATTAATTTTCACTAGTACTTTGGGTTTACTAGTGCCTACCTAGATTCTGCATACCACTAATTAATTGGTAAGCTTTACATAGTATTTACTCTTGGTTTGTGTTTAAGCAATGGCATGGCGGTAGCTAGTGTGCTTATGAACGTTGTATATTCTTTGTATTATATAGGGTTCCTTGGTTGTACCAGTCGCTCCGAGTTACGGGGCAGTTAACATATGCGCACGGGCAGTGGACCCGACTAGAGTTTTTTCGTACATTGCAGTGGAGGTACAGAGTTTAGTCGTTTCCTGGGGATTTACTAATTGCATTTTTAGGTCTCGCTGCTTAGATCCAGCCTCCTCTGCCGGCACACCCACTATTTTCATTGAATCACCTTCAACGCCACTTGTTGCTTCTTACTTTCCTGCCCTTTCTCCTCTACCTTCCTCTCTTTTTAATCTGCCTTCACCGTATATTCTTTGCTCTCCTCCCTTCCTTCTTTACAACCTTCCTTACTTTTTTCATCCTTCCTTCATCCGCTTTCTCGTCTATGCCTTCCATTCTTAACCTTCCTTATTTTCCCTACTTACCTACTTTACTTCATTCCTTTTTATAACTTACGTATCAACCCTGCCTGCATTTTTTTCTGTGCCATGCTCCTTTTCTTACCTCTTGTCCATGCTGACACAGTTCCTATGTCTTCTCATTCTCTCTTCTCCCCATTAGTTTCTTAAGCTCTCCTTCCTTCATGCCAATTTATCGTCCTTACTTGCTCCTGTGGTATTTGTTTCTCTATCATTGCCTTTCGTGATCCTCTCTTCCTCGCTTCCTTCCTCCTGTACCCTTTGTGCTTTGTTCTGATTGGGTAAGTTGTGTCCTCTACTACTCCCTGATGCTCCCGGGACTGTTTCTCACCTCACTCCCATTTAGTTATTTAATTATTTGTGCAGCAGGAATGTGCTTTTGGGCAGCTTGAGTCATTGTTTGTGCTTCATGCACTATTATTTTTTTATTTATTGTAATTTCATTTAACCATTCTAATATGGGCATCTGCTCTGTTAGAAATGCAAACTAAAACCGGCCGTTTGCATCGAGACCCATGCACAGGTATTTGCACACTAATGAACACACATCATGAGACACTGACTGCCATCTTGGAATGGGGTTTATTTAATAAAAAACACAATTCCAAGATTGCCAGCCGGGCGTGAGCATGCTTCTTGATGCAGGCAAATAGCGAGCGAACCTATCACGGAGGGAAACACGAATGTTAATCAGAAGCCCCGCAAATGTCACTGTCGTGTTTTCTCATCGTGTAATAAAGAAACGCCAAGAAGAGCCGTAGGGATGAGCAATGTGAGTCTTTGACGATATCTGGCGATGCAAACTGGGGCGAACGTTGAAATATTATCCTTAAAAGGATTGGCTTTAATGTTATGAGATATGATTCACTGCAGACGTTCACGCATATAAAAAGTGATATTTTCAGGCAGCTTATATCAGCGCCGAAATGTCAAGTCAGAGCTTCTTTTGTGTACCTCCTCTGGATCTTTTATGCTCCTATATTTAAATTACTCACTCCTGCGCTCTCTCTTTCTGTTGTCTTTTTTCTCATCTAGCCAGTCCTCCTCTTCACTAGGTTTCCTACTTATGTTCCACTTTCATTTTCATTGACCGCCATTGTCTCTGTGCCACAAAATGACTACTCCCCCATGTTTTCCCACTGCTCCTCTACATATTGTTCTGTTTTGCTCCTGAAGCAGGCATACACCAAGGCTTCTTGGCGCTAAGGGATATTTAACAGTACAACAGACTTTACTCACCCCCTCTAAACATTACTAAAAAGCCAGATTTTCAGAGTGTGCTCACTTCTGCCCGGAATTCCTAATTTCACAGCGGAAACTCAGGGTTTCGTTTTTAATCTTCAGCAACTCCACACCTATCGAGTTACTGGTACACCTGGCACTATCATGGGTGGGGTGGGGAGGGTCTTAGTTACCAGTTATATATATGGGCACTAGTAATGAGAAGACTGCCACCCTATAAGATTTTAGTTTACCGAACTTAAGACCAGGGATGGAAAACATCACCTCATTTTTGAAGGCTAAACTATGGGTTATTCCATATTTAAACCTGTGGCATGTATAACTCTGTGTGCCAAGTTCATGGCTTTCAGGCACACGTATTTTATGAATGGATGCCAGAGGAATTTACGAAGCAAGGCTAATATATTGTCATCGTTTTCAGGCCCACAATCAGGTCGATTGCTGCATCTTTGAACCAACTGTAGTTTTCTTTTAGATCTCGCTCAGACGAATCCAAGTACATGTTATTTCCATAATCTAACTGTGACTAAACTCAGGCCCTTACGGCCACAGTATGAAATGCAGGTTAAGGCAGGACAGGATTATTTCAAACATTTGGAGATAGAAAAAAATGTGCTTTTATCATTAATTACAGCACATCAAAGGAAAATGTATGAAAATATGAACAGCCAGATTTTGTACAGATTTAGATGGAGTTTTTGTTTTTTTACATTAACGCGGGTCAAATAGTGATGCATCCTGGTGAATATTCCAGGATAGTCAAGAGAATTTGGTGAGATTTCATTTTCCTGTGTCAAAAATCACCATGCACCACAGAATCAAAGCGACTTCGGGGCAGGTGGGTCATTAAATACAGATCGCGCCACTTGTCCTCATAGCCGCCTACGGCAGCAGCATACCTAAACAAGCATTTGCAATGCAATAGTTCTCGCATTTGCAAAAGTTTAAGCTATTGGCATTGTTCATGACAATGCCTTTTTTATCTATTTTATAAAACAAACACATAAATAAATGCCATTATCATTTACAATGCCAATAGCTAGTGTTGCATTATTATTAGCAATGCGAACTGCTCACACTTTTATAATGCGAGACCTATTGCATTGCAAATGCTTGTTGGTTTTGGGCCTGTGGTGGGCAATGACATTCCCTGGTGTTGGGTCTGTGAGGTTGGTGCCTTTTCAGGAGGTTGCTGTCTTTGTCTGCACTGCCTCAGTGTTGGTCTGGGAAAGGGCAGGGGGGGCCCGGGCGGGGGGGGGGGTCCTGGAGGTGGTGGTGGAGGGTGTTGTGGCCCTGTTGGGGCTCCGAGCTGCATGATCAGTGGCTCCATGGCATCTGTTGTTCTTCAGATGTGGCTCTGGGCTTCATTTTCTGGTGCTGGTTGTAGTCCGACTTTGCACCAGGTCAGAGCCTGTTTTGTGATCTTATCGCAGATCAGCCTGGTAGTTGAGAATGTTGAGGTGTGGTGTTGTCGCGGCTTTTTGCTCGAGAAGGCTTACTTTGTCTCTCATTAGCGATAGTTGCCGGGGTCTTCTGTGGCGATGTTTTTTGAGGATGCTGTAGCCGGAACACTTGTGAATGAGGCGATGAATTTATCGCCAATTTGGCTGCGATAAAGTGCCGATAACTCGGCGATAGCTCCTTGGGAATATGCCCCTTTGTCTGTTATTCAAACACATTTGTGCACTAGTGTTATTGTGCTGTTTTGCATCCCATTAAGGCCTGCCTGGGAGAGGTGAAGGTAATGTCGCGTTATCATTGCCTAGGATGGGTGGAGGATGTGGTGTCCTTGATGATTATTGTTGGCCAGTATGAGTGAAGTTTTCTTAAAGCTATCTTTATGGAGGAGGTATTTAAAAAATAAGAGAGTGGAGAAAGTACCCTTGCAAGAGATGGTGGAAGAGAAGGTGTTTCTCCAGGTATCCATTCCCACAATGAGAGGAGGATGTCTTCTGAACTGAGTGCAATTAAATTGGTTAATACGAACAGCTGGCATTTATGGCACATAGAAATGGTAAAAACTACAGTAAGAAGTGCTACATAAAAATTGGGAAACAGCCTTTACCTCGAAGGCTGAGCAACGAACAGCCTGTACAAATGAAGGCTTTACTACGCAAGGCCTACCGCACATATGCCTTAACCACGCAAGTGCGTGGTTGAGGCATATGCTCGGTAGGGCTTGCAGATGGACGGAAGCAGGTAGAGATCGTGGTGCGGTAAGTGGGGTTGGGGTTGTTTTGTGGGCTGGGGTGGGTTGTTTTTTTTAAAAGATGGGCTGGGTCGGGGTACTTTTGTGGGCTGGGGGGTCAGGGTTTTGTGGGCTGAGGGCTCGTCTGGGTAGTTTTCTAGGCTGAGGGGTGTGTCAGGGTAGTTTTGACAGCGGGAGGGTTCGGGGTAGTTTTGAGGGCTTGTGGGGGGTCAGGGTAGTTTTCAGGGCTTGGGGGGCATTTTAGGGTTCAGGGCGGGGGCAGGGATTTTGATACCTCTTAGGATTTAGGGGGGGCAGGGTCGTTTTTAGGGCTTAGGGGTAGTCTAGTTTTCAGGGCGTGGGGGCCGTTTTAGGGTTCAGGGCTGGGCGCAGGGATTGTGATACCTTTTAGGATTTAGGGGGCAGGGTAATTTTCAGGGCTTAGGAGGTAGTTTAGTTTTCAGGGCTTGGTGGGCCGTTTTAGGGTTCAGGGCAGGTCACTTTTAGGGCTAAGGTGGTAGTTTCGTTTTCTGGGAATGGGGGGCTGTTTTAGGGTTCAGGGCAGGGGGCAGGGATTGTGATACCACTCAGGACTTAGGGGGGCAAGATCATTTTTAGGGGTTAGGGGGTCGTTTTTAGGTCTCGGCTAGCGAAGGCTGCGCTTACACAGTCTCGCTCGCGAGACATAATGACTTGGAGAAGAGGGGCTTGAACCCGCCCCTCTTCTCCCCTGTTCTCCATTGGCTGGCCTCTTGAATGCTGGCCAGCCATTGGAGAGGAGGTCCGTCACTCCGAACAGGCCCCGTCCTTTTCGGATTCGTGGCGTGTTTTTTCTAACTTTTCTAATTATCTCCTCCAGCCAATGGCAAGAGGAGAACACGCCCCCGAATCCGAATCCGCCGCTGCCTTTCTCCGAGGCATTTGTGCTTTGCCTCGGAGAAAGGCATTCGTGTGCTTGTTTCCCCACTTCGACCACTGCTCTTATCAAAGTTGAAATGTTGGCATGTATGCTCTTCATGCATGCTGATGCACATAGCGCGTTTGTAACTGGAGTTTACTCATGTGGTACTATAGCTGTATCCGTTGTGTATACAAAGGACGCTTGCAAGTCTGCACTGCTTCTGTCCATGTTCATTCCTCGTACCACTTCTAGTATTGGCCATAAGAAATCAACCTGTCTTGTGTGCGTTCGCGAAGCTTACGGCAACTTTTTTATTATACCACTGTAAAGTGTGTGCGTTGTCGATGTCCATTTCTTTGCTTTGATGCAGTCACTCAGTTTAACTATGTGAACGTGATTGACCCTTCCCGACAGCCTACTTCCGCTGCGACGCCATCTTCCTCATCGTACAGGCCCAGCAGTTGTCGGACACGGAAGGGGGCTGCCGTCTGTCCGAGAGCCTGGGAAGCCGCCCGCCACACTATGAGGAGGGGCCATCTAAGTCCCTTACAATACTGAAACCTGGCTTCGACGCGGCCGTTTAAGCAACCTACCAATCAACAAGGAACGGAGCTGCCCTACACCCTTGTCCTTTGAGTATGCTGACCTCCGGACCCGTTTAAGCACCTTGTTTGTCCTCGCACCCGAGACTCTCCAGTGCCCGGCTGGGCCACAGCAAAATGCCGAAGTTCCAGGCTAACGGGTCTGAGGCGTGCCGTCTTGGGCGGGCTCCGAGAGGTGACGGGATGGATGGCCCCAGCACTTCTCCCGGACGCCCTGGTGCCTGGTTCTGCGCTCTGGCCCGGCTTTTTCGGCCGTTAGCCGCCTTGTCGCTGCCTCTTGCTGCTCCCTGCGCCGCTACTGGGCAGCCTGCCCCTGCGCTCCTGCTGGCTTACTTTATGAGCCTCACACCGGCCGCGTTTTAATATAGCTCAGGAGGAGGAGGGTAAGTCACCGGCACGATACAGGTATGTTGCATGCTGCAGTTCTCGGGGTATCATACCAATAAGGTGGCTTATGCTACTAATGCACTTGCGACAGTCTTGTCGTTAATCTCCAGTCGCAGGGGAGTGAGGGGGGGGAAATTGCGCTTCGTAGACAGATGTATATCTCGTGACTGTCGGGGTATGATATGGGTAATGTAGGTCAGATAGACGGCTCACTGGCTGCAAATATGTAATCTCTGGTCGCGGGTTAATAGATATTATCATAGCTTAGTATAAAGGTGTTATCTCCCTTCTCGAGCGTTGCAGAAAATCTGCAGGTTCCAAGTATGTAACCTTGTAAGGTTACTCAATGAACTTGTGCACTTGTTTACGAAATCCTTGTGTAACCTCCTGTTCCAAACATCTCCTCTAACGTGTAGTTGATATGTTACATTCCCTGCCGGTTGCAACTCGATGTTTCCTTCTTCATAGGCTGTTAAGTGAGCTTCCTTGGGTTGGGTAGAAAGTAACACCTGTCGTTAAGGTCCATAAACAATTACATTTGCACGGGGTGCTCTCAAATGGTCACTGTACGTGTAATCGTGGACCGATCTATAGGCAGAGTTTAAGTGATTGAAATTATTTAATTTTTCTGGCCAAATTGCCACATGACAAAGTTTTTTGTTGTTGTTTTTCCTGATGTTTTTTTGGATCTGAGAGACTTCTACTGGAAAGCTGTAAGTAGGTTAATTTAGACGATCCAGTTTATCATTTTTCAAGTACAGCCACATTGTTTTTGTTAAAAAAAAGCAAGTGAGAGAGGGCAAAATAAATCTGAGTCAGATCTGTTATTTTGTGTAATATGGACTAGGGCAAGAGTTTGCAAGTGCTTTAATGGAAGAAGTTTTCCACCTCTCACAAGGATGAATGTTTGCCACATGACAGGAAGAGGGCCTGAGCTAGCATCAAGTTTATATAAAGGCACCATAAAACTAGAATCTGAGCTTTAACTTGCAATGTGGTGGTCAGTTTCTTTTATACATGTGCAGCCGTAAGTACGTCCTACGTTTGCATATTTGATAAAGCATTTGCTTAAACACATTATATCAAAAAGTGATACTGCCTGCAAAAACAGATAACACGTTTATGGAATGCGACTCGTTCACGTTTGTTGCGCTTCCTCACCACTGCTTGTACTATTGGTTGTCCATGGCTTGTCTCTTTAAAGCCTAGCAATGCTCTACTCCCCACATGTCTACTGCTCTACAAGGCCTGATCTCCCACCTAGCCTTTGCCTCTTTGCTACTTTATCTACATATTTTCTCAGATATGTTACTCGCAATACGGACATGTAACTTGAGATTTCTGCTATGTCCAATTACATTTCTCTGTTCTCTCGATGCTCATGTCTACTGCCCTCCCCCTCTGGTCCTGACACTATTATCGTTTTCTGTTCTACTAGCTTAGGCCTGTGTTTCTCCTTTAAAATGTCCATCTATACACTCATTTCTGCTAATGCTATCATTGACATGAGTGGGCTGTATTCATTTTCATTTTCTTCATTTACTATAACAATTGTCTGCCATTTGTGGATCACCAAAGGAATTAAAGGTCAATTGCTTTCAGCAAAGAGGGAGGTATCGTTTCAGATAAATTCTGGTCTCGGTGAATATGAGTAGGTAAAGAAAAAGATGTGCCCAAATACCTTTGACTTTAGGCATCTGCATCCGGACAGGTCACAACTCAGACGAAAAGGATTGCTGATTGTCCTTTAAGTGAAATATTTTAAAGCTGGACTCTTGTTTGAGCAAAAAAGAGTCTCCAGTGCGCTCGAGTGACCTTCCACTGCATGCATCTTTGTACAGTGCATACACACTTGATGTACGGAGGAGGAAATGTGTGGGTGGGGGGTGGTATTCTCACATCTCAACAACAACCGAGGAGCAGACTCCGTTGTATTTTGTGATCTATTATTTCTAAAGTGCGCGTGGAAGCCTGTTCGAATGTGTCTGACTTCGTTTTGAAAGAGGTGGCCATGGGATTTTACGTTTTATAGCCTGATCATATAATATAACTCTTTGACTTCAGAGCCCGATCCCGATAACATTACTGGCACTTTGTTATCTTGTATCAGTAGAACCTATTGTGATGCTGTAGAAATATCTTTTGAAGTATGTGTATGTGTGTGTATGTGGCTCTGTGTATGTGTGTGTGGCTTTGTGTGTGGGGCTCTGTGTGTGTGTGTGTGTGGGTGGCTCTGTGTGTGTGGGGGAGGCTCTATGTGTATATGTGTGTGCCTCTGTGTGGGTGGCTTTTTTTGTAGGTGGCTCTATGCGTGGGTGGATCTGTCTGTGTGTGGGTAACTGTGTGTAGGTGGCTCTATTTGTGTGGGTTGCTCTATGTGAATAGCTCTGTGTAGGTGGCTATGTGTGGGTGGCTATATGTGTGTGGCTCTGTGTGTGGGTGCAAATGCAATAGGTCTCGCATTTGAGAGAGATTAACCTATTGACATTGTAAATAACAATGCTGTTTCTTTAACTGTGTTAAAAACATAAACAAAAATAATGTCTTGAGCAATGCCAATAGCTCTAACTTTAACAATGCCGAGACCATTGCATTGTAAATGCTTGTTAGGGATATGGGGAGGGCAGGGGTGAAAAAGTTACTAGGGCTGTGGGGGGGGGGTAGTTTAGGAACTCAGGCAGGGGTCGGCGGTAAGACTTACCTGTGAATTCTTAACCACGGATATGTATTTACTGAATATGCTTTAACAGCGAATGATTCGTTGTTAAGGCATATTCAGTAAATACATATCCGTGGTTAAAAATTTTGTTGTTTAGCCTTCGTGAAACCTGCATGCGTGGTTCCATCATAAAACCCATAAAAATACATTGCTACTTACAATGTTTCTGAAGGTTACTGGTGTCATTTCTGGTGCAGCTTACCTCCCTTTCTGTTGTGGTGCTGCTTGGCAGCCTATTCTTGCCTGGGAGGCCGGAAGTGCTGCACAGCTGCTTACACGTGTTGTGTTGCTCACTTTCTACCATAGTGCTGAGTGGGCCCAGAGCCTACATTTGGGTGTTTGTGCACGAAGCTTTCCGCGGATGGACTTTGCCAAAGCTGATTTGAATATTCTCTGTTTACAGTAGGAATGTGTAACTTTGCCTCACTTCTGCATCTGCTTCCTGTCTTTTCAGAGCCACTTTTGCCATTGGTTGAATGGTGGACATTTTCTGTTTACACTGTCACAGTGGTTATTAGCATTCCTTTACTCCACTTCATGTGGTTCCCTCCTGGCCGATGTATTGGTCTATTCTGTTGCACATCCATTCTTAGTTGTTCGATTCCCTTTCTTGTATTGAGGGAAAATATGTTACGTGCATTGTGTACCTCATTTCTCTGTATTCCACTGCTCACATTGAAGCTGTCATGCGATATGGAATGTTACTTTTGTACTAGGTGACACAGAAATATCGTGCAGTTTGATCGCTTTAGAGATAGTTTTTTGTGTGTTTTTTTTTGCATATTTATATAGCGCGAACTCGACCCGAAGTTATTGGAGCGCTTTACACGAGCACCGTATTTACATTACACATTCAGGTACAGGGAGATTAAGGGGCATATTATCAAGCCAGGCGATAAAAATATCGCCGCTTTAGCGGCAGAAAACTGCCGCTAAAACGGCGATAATGGGCTTGATAATATGCTCTATGGAATTCCAATTGAAGCCCATGTTAAATGCGAAGGATATCTAACATGGACTTCAATTGGAATTCCGTAGAGCATATTATCAAGCCCATTATCGCCGTTTTGCCGCTAAAGCGGCGATAATTTTATCGCCTGGCTTGATAATATGCCCCTAAGTGATTTGCCCAGAATCACAGGATCTGGATGCGACCTCGAGGCTCGAACCCTGGTTTCCAGCACCAAAGTCGTCAGTTTAGCCAACGGACCACATCCTGTCCCCTAAGTACTGAGTACTAGTACTAGTACTAGTACTAAGCAGTATGAGTGGGGAGTGTCTTTCCTGCACTTCCTGCCTGCATACTGGCTACCTTTCGAATAACTAAACTATCATTCTCTGCTTGAGCCAGATGCTTGACACTTGCACTGTGAACATATATGTCAGGATACCACGACCTGTCAACCTCTGGCCAATGTCATTGGCCCAGTCTGCCTAAATACATTTTTTTACACATAGGGGCAGATTTATAATTGTTTCACGCAGCACAGCAAGCCACCTTGTTGCGCTGCTTGAGTAGGAGAGGGCAAGAATGCCCCGTATTTAATATGATATGGAGCATTCCTGTCCTTTTCTTGCGCTGGCACATAATGTTTTGCCTATCACCAACGCCGGCACTCTTGTGCCGTGGTGCAAGGGTGCTTGCGTTGCAGAAAGGATTGTTTTTGTGCAGGAAGGAACACCTTCCTGCACAAAAACAATCCTCTGAGGCATTTTCCTTTTTCTATGTGTGCTGCAGAATACATGTAGATGAATATTTATTCCCCTTTACGCCTCACCTGCGGAGATGTAGCATTTTCACACATTCCCAGGTCAACCAGTAATTGCAAATGTGGAAAATGCGCCATAATCCATGTGTGGATGCTTGCAAACACCCATGATCCACTCATGGAGCGTCTCCCTGGGACGGAGAAACTCAACGCAGCAATTTGTGCTGTGTTGCGTTACTCTAGATTTACCAAGCCAGTCAAGATGGCCTTGCGTTGCTTGATAAATCTGACTTAGTAGTTGTGTCGCCCTTGCACCCCTTTACATGGCTCCAGGGCGACGCAGCTGAATAATAAACCTGTCCTATGGTATTTCATACATTTCTTAGAGGATGCACCTCAAACCACTCTGTAACACCTTTGCAACCAAAAAGATGTACAAACCCTGGAAGTGGTCAACAGAGAGTTGATGCCGGTCACACTCTAGAATGCCACCTCATGAGGGTGCCAATCTTGCTACGCCAAATGTTACTTACAACTGACTTTCTTAACAAGTGAATTATTTACACAGGACGCAGCCAGTATGTTAACAGCTCACAAAGATTATCCAAGCATTGAAAAATCACTATACTCTTTCTCAGGTCTCCGCACACCCCAGCCTAGTGAAGAGAAACAGAAGTAAAAAAATGAGAACATACCTCTAAAAAACGTATGACAGAATCAACAAAATTCAACTAGCCTCTGTGGTTCCCTTTTGCACCTCCTTGAAGACTTGTCACTTCACTCGCTAATAAAAATTAAACCTCCTTCAAAACTAATTTCACATTTTCATCGTTTTCAGTTCCCACCATTGGACAGCAAACCATTCCACACAATGGTGAACTGGACAATGAAGTAGTGGTTTCGACTTCTGTCATTACCCATGCATACTGTATTCGCCACAGTATGGGATCTGAGAAACAGTCATTCTATTCCACCATTCCATGCAGCTCTGTGCTCACCACATTATTTTTCCACACATTAAACGTATTATTGGATGAAGACTGGAGCCAGCTCACCCCTACTTTATTGAGTCATTTTGATATCAACTCTATGCTTGATTCATCTAGCCGCTGTTCGGGTCCTCGTACTAAACGTGGACAGAAAAGCACCTACGTATGTTTTTCTGCCTATGTTTCTAGGTGTATCACTAGTAACGTCTCTTTTTCATCATTTTTGTGGTGTGAACCACTGCCGTTGGTACATCATTTAAGAAACCAAAAGTATGTGAGTCATGACTGCAATTCTAACTGCACATATACAATGTTGACTCAAAAAGCACACCTCTGAAAATGTGATGCTTGATTGTGTGCGGCAGGGTGCAGGCACTGCAGGCACCTTTGTCCATGCCCTGCATATGGTACAATAAGAACGTTTGTCTTCTTTCATCGACCTCTAAGTGCCTAGGTTAGGTGAAACTTGGCTTGTGTGTCTGGATCCCTGAGTCAGTTCCGTTGCAGGAGGTTCTGATGGATTCTGTAGAACTATGGGGCATATTAGCAACGCTTAGCGCTCCTTTTTCAAACGCCCGCTATCGCAGCTTTTTATCGCAGAGATATCGCGTTATTAGCAACGCGTATCTCCTAGGCGATAAAAATTCCTGCGATAGCGGGGAAATCACAATTTTTCAGGGAACATCGCTGGTTTTCCAGCGATGTTCCCTGCAAAACGGCGATAACCTTGCTGATACGACCCTGTGGTCGTATCAGCAGAATCCACCCCCTATGTTAGGGGTGGCTAAGTCAGGATTTTAGCAGACGTTAGTTTTTGGAGAAAACAGTAGTTTTCTCCAAAAACTAACGTCTGCTAAAATGCTAGGGCATCTTTGCATCTCATTAGAGATGCAAAGGTAGGCGTAGTGAAAAAGGGTGCTAACATGCGAACATGCATGTTAGCACCCTCATGCTGATAGGGCGATGATTTTATCTCCGCTATTCTGGCTTTGAAAGCCAAAAAAGCGGAGATAAAGCCCTTGCTGATATGCCCCATGTTCTAATGGCTGTTGTATGTATGTGTTGGCCTTCAGAAGAGCAGACAAGCACAAAGAGATGTCGCTGGACCCATTTCTTTGAAACAACAGTTGCCTGGTCATCAGGGGACATTTCACCATGTACGGCAAGTGGTAATGTGACTACTGTTATTTTTGTTTATTTGTGTATTGCAGCAGGGACTTAACTCAGCACGCTATCTTTCTGGTATTGGAACCTGTAAGCATGCAGGTTGTACACTGGTGCCTGCTGCAGACACTCAGGAGAAGATTTACAAAGATGTTCAAGAGGAAATGCAGACACCAGAATGGCTGTGCTCCATTGCGTGAAACAGAGAGAGCAGAAAAGCACCATATCTACTAAGTTATGGATGGCACTGTCCTGCTCTCTCCCTTGCTTATAGACATTTTCAGGTTGCCTAGCATTATGCATAACCTTCGCACCATAGCACAAAAGTGTGTCATGTCTAGCATAGGTTTGTTATCCTTCCAGTACAAAATACTGCCTAGACAACCTTTAAAACGTTTTCCTCTTTGCGTGCGTGCTGCACAGTGCAGCAGATATGCAAAGTTGGAAATGTATGGATTTATGAAAGCATTTCTCCAAGTTGATGCCAGTCTCAACGAGGCATTATTTTTTGGGGCTAAAACAGTCTACTTTTGTTAGTAGATAGGGTTTTACATCAAAATCCATGGATGGTAGCTTGGGGACACCCATGGATGGTAGCATGGGAACGCCCACGCACCACCCATGGAATACCCCACTACTGCAAAAGTATGCTAAGCAGTGCTAAGCACTGCTTTGAGTTTTTTTCACAAACAATTTCAAACTGATTCTGTTGAGAACAGTTTTTAAAACAACAAGGTAAGTTAGCACAATGAAACAAGTGGACAACAAATATTATATAAATAAGAGCCTGTAAACTGTTATGCACATGGTCTATAGGGAAAATAGTCCACTTCTTATGTTGCCCCTTAGTAGTCAAGACACATCAAGGTCATGAAAAATCTTAATGCCGAAGTTTTGAAGATACGCTGCACTCATGCGTTAGGTAAATGGGCTTGCAGCTCCAGTAACAGCGGATAGTCCTATCCCTGCTTGCCTATCAGTAAGATGGCTCCAAAAGTACCTCTGCTCGCCATTAGGTGGTTTCAGGGTGTATCCCCCGCCATTGTCCTGATGAAGACCCAGCTCCAAAAATGGTGGATATATTGGCCAGCAAACGATTATTTATAGGAGGCATACAATCAGCTCAGTGATGTGGATTGCTATGAGTGTAGCTGCTGGGAGAATGTAAAAGCTTTAGACTCAAGGTATCAAGATCAATTAAAATTATGGAGGGATGAGGGCCTTTTAAGTCATGAGGAATGGCAATTTTGGAAGAATGACTTCCTGAAATTGGTGAACCTATATCTTCTGCCAAAAGTACATAAGAACAGGACACAACCACAAGGAAGACCTATCATTTCTGCATGACAAAGCACTTTTAAAAATACCTCCTGATATTTTGTCTTCTTCTTACAGGACTTTGTGATAATCTTCCTTCTTTTATATTAAACATTGGTGACTTTCTCAAACATATTTATGATTTTCCCTGGCATTCTGACTATCTTCTAATGACCCTTGAGGTCTCATCTTTATATACCAGCATCAATCACCAAGATGGGCTACGTACTGTATAGTATTTTTTGAAAAATAGACCGTTGTACATGTATTCCCATAGCTAAGCGGTAAAATGGGCAACCAAATGGACCCTTTGAGGCTTGGGTAATATAAACTCAATGCCAGGTAAAAGTGCCAAAAAGGCATTTTTTCAATGTAGAGAATCTCAAGTGTCTTCAAAACGTGAATTGTTTAAAGCTCTTTTCGTTGGCTTTGAAATAAATTTCGAAATAAAATATTTAACTTTAGAGCAAATCTATTGTAGCATTAGTGCACAGAAAATAAACAATATAAAACCGATGTATACTACTCAAAATACAAATTTATGTAGAAAAAATGTGTTATTTCAAAAGGGTACAAAATGCAATTCAAATACAGACAAAAGCGTTTGAGATTCTTCACTATAAATATTTAGTCTCATAGGCACTTATGCCATAATTCATTTCAAACGTTAGAACACATGCAAATCATCATTGATTACATATTGAATAATTCCTGATATGATGGTCACAAGGAAAATGGGTTTAATTGTCACTGTTAATTTTCAATGTAGCTGATATTACAGTGTGATTACGAGCTCTCAAACTGGAATGGGTCAGACCTCAATCTACCAACTAAAGTAGGAGATTAGGGGATATATGGGATCTATGGTCCTGAAGAAAGCCAGACCCCTTTTTGGCTACTTTAAATGGCTGAAACACGTTGACAAGCAAGCAGATAGGAGGGGTGTAGGACTAATAATTCGTCCCAACACCACCATCCTTTTTTACATATATTTTTATCCTGACCAGGAGAGCCAGGAATAAAATCAAGAGAGGATATTCCTGAGCCAGTTTTAAATTTGACTTCTGCACATTTTGTTGATCCCTGATATTATTTGTTGGTATTGTCTTCCCCCACCCATATGCTCCATCCCAGGCGTTGGTCTACGCAGGGAGGTCACAGCAAACCCAATGATGAAGCATTCCACAATCTGTGGATGAGGGCATTTTTAACAAACAATGGGGGATATTCTCAAGAACGTGTGATAACTATCGCAAAGTTTGCTTAACGCAACATTGCACATCGCAGTCAGTAAAATAACGCCGTGTTAACGTTGTATTCTCAACACGGCGGCACCATGCGATAGTCTCACGATAACACCCCAAATAACCGCGTTAAAACTAACGCGAGGCCGAAAAAACGCGAAACACGAACGCGAAAAAGTTGCAATGTGGCCAATCACGTTACAAAAATCAGCGATAACCAGCGACAGGCCTGCAATTCCCACGCGTCATGCGGGAAAATGCACTATAAAAACACCGAAAAACACAAACAAAATAATACAAACTGCGAGCACCATGGAGGAAGCCGGAGAAAGTACAGAGGACGACCAGAATCCCACAAGCCCCCAGGAGGACCCGCCTGGGACCTCGGGATCACGGAAGGGCAAGGAGAAGAAGACGAGGAAGACAAGGTTCAGTCCGCAGGAAAACAGGATCATCATCACGGAGATGATAGAACACCACCAACAACTGTTCGTCACCCCCAACGTGCCATTGGCCAATAAAAATGCAATATGGCAGTACATCCTGGACAAGGTGAATGCAGTCGGAGTGAGGAAGAGGACAATTGGAGAGGTCAAGAGGCGCTGGAATGATGCGAAGCGCAAAACCAAGAAAAAACTCGCTGACAACATTCAGGCAGCAATGCAGACTGGAGGTGGCAGTCCAGCGGTCCACCAGGAGATGGATGAGATGGAGGTGTCCACAGTCATCAGTGGGGAGACGGTGGCAGGAGTTGGGGGTCCGGACACTGCTTGGCATGACCTGACACAACAGCACCAGGGTGAATACCGAACAGGGACTGGGGGACGGTGGGAGATGGGCACAATGGCACACATGCACAATTAAGTAGAGCACACTGCACACCCACAATGACTCTTGAGCATGTCCCTGATCCCCTTGGCACACTGCAGCACACATACAAACAGCATGTAGGCCCACGTCCACTATGGGCATAAAGGTGTCCCCCCCACACCACCAATCCCACAACCAACCAATGCACACATGTGAAAACCAGCAAATCTGCGTGTCTGTGAGACGCACTGACATGACGCATAGCATGGCTGCAGTCCAATTATCATGACATGCTGCACGCCACAACACTGAGGTGGCTGAGTGCGGAACACATCCGGAAAGGAGCAGGTCACACCCTGACACATCCACATGCACACACAACCCTGCGGATAAACCATGCCCAAGAGCCCAAATCAGCCAAGTCTGCAACATCTCAGCACTGTAGGAGCATAGAAGTCAAAGGCACACCACCCCAAAGGGATAAGGGGCAGCAAAATCACAGCTGCAGGGCGGCTCACCCACAATGCAGCACACACACATAGCAATAACAGCACAGCAACATTGACAACAATGTGGTACGAAGTGCAACACTTTCACTGCAGAACAGAGGACACAACTGGTTGCGCTTGTGCGTAGAAACTGGTCAATCACATCTGGCATAGCAGGAAACTGTGAGATGATAATGTACGTGTACAACCTCACATCCCTGATGTAGTTCATATGTCCACTGTCCAGCATGAAATAGTCAGCTACTCCCAAACAGTCACAATGCACATTGTCATGCAGTCTGTATGTAAACATGTACAATGCGTCAACATACATGGAACACACTGTCAACCAGCATCTACCCTTTACATTGCAGAGGGACAATCAACACCTCCTGCAGAGCAGAGCAGACAACTCTTCAGTGATGATGAAGAGGACATTTGCCCCGACACCCTCCAACGGCTCGTGGACAGCCTCCTCACCCCACCCCCAGGAGCAGTGCAGGCCAGCTGCAGCGAGGTAACCCCACCCCTGCACAGACCACACAGCAGGAAGCACCCACTACCATGGCTGGCTCCCAGCACCTCACCCAAGAACACATGGCATTCCAAGGCCAGGTGTTAGACTGCCAAAAGGAGATGGCTGAAGATGTGTGGGTGGGGTTCGCCAACATGGCAGCCAAACTGGATGACATACGTGGGTGTCTGAGTCAGATCAGGGACCACCTACACTCACTAACGGACACCCACAGTTCGCACCATGATGTCCAACAAGCCATGCCCGACACCTCTGGAGTCATGCCTCTGAGAGGAAACAACTGCCTACTCAGAGTGGCCTCAGCAATGTCAGCCGAGAGTTGGCACAGATGATGAGGCTAATGGAGAACATGGAGCGGAAAGAATGGCTGCCACAGATGCACACCAGCAAAAAGTTGTTGGTATCTTCCATGCCCTGCAGATCCTCATCATCATGGCATTGCTGTCCCTAAGGCAGTCGCAGATGAATGCTGCTGGTACTTCCACACACACATCTCCGACCCCTGATGTGTCAGTGGCACACAGTGCTGCAGACCAAACATCGCAAAACCAAAGGGGATTATGGACCGAGTGTTGAACATTGCAAGCACTCACCCCCAGTCAACTGATCTGGGTTTAATCCATCATCATTCTTTAGCTCACTCCGCCGCCCCAGATCAGACATGGCCATATGCAAATCAGTCTGACCCTGTGCCTCATGGGAACAGTCCAGCCCGAACTGCCAAGCCATGTTTTCCCTGGACCGGAAACAAGCATCCTGGGCCCGGTTTCGGGTTCATAACCCTCATCAGCCAGGCTATCTTGAATCCAGTGGCAAAATGAGCAAGGGACCCACGTCTGGGCATACCCTGCCAACGTAGGGCGAACAAAGCAAAACCAAAGGGGATGATGGACGGAGTGTTGAACATTGCAAGCACTCACCCCCAGTCAACTGATCTGGGTTTAATCCATCATCATTCTTTAGCTCACTCCATCACCCCAGTTCAGACATGGCCATATGCAAATCAGTCTCACCCTGTGCCGCATGGGAACAGTCCAGCCCAAACTGCCAAACCATGTCTTCCCTGGACCAGAAACAAGCATCCTGGGACCGGTTTCGGGTTCATAACCCTCAGCAGCCAGGCTATCTTGAATCCAGTGGCAAAGTGAGCAAGGGACCCACGTCTGGGCATACCCTGACAACTTAGGGCGAACAAAGCAAAACCAAAGGGGATGATAGACGGAGTGTTCAACATTGCAAGCACTCCCCCCTAGTCAACTGATCTGGGTTTTATCCATCACCGTTCTTTAGCCCACTCTGCCACCCCAGTTCAGACATGGCCATATGCAAATCAGTCTGGTGAATGTTTTGATTTGTTCTGCATTCTGTCCATCAATTGTGTGTCTTTTGCTTTCTCGCCCTAAGTGCCCCAGGTATGCCCAGACGTGGGTCCTGGGCTCACTGTGCCACTGGAATCAAGCTATCCTGGCTGAAGAGGGGAGAAACCCCGAAACCGGTCCTAGGATGCTTGTTTCCGGTCCAGGGAGGACCTTGCTTGGCAGTTCGGGCTGGACTGTTCGCATGAGGCACAGGGTCAAGACTGATTTGCATATGGCCAGGTCTAAACTGGGGTGGCAAGGTGAGCAAAAGAATGATGGATTTAACCCAGATCTCTTGACTGGGGGTGAATGTTTTGATTTGTTCTGCATTCCGTCCACCAATTGTGTATCTTTTGCTTTCTCGCCCTAAGTGCGCCAGGTATGCCCAGACGTGGGTCCTGGGCTCACTGTGCCACTGGAATCAAGCTATCCTGGCTGAAGAGGGGTGAAACTCCGAAACCGGTCCTACAATGCTTGTTTCCAGTCCAGGGAGGACCTTGCTTGGCAGTTCGGGCTGGACTGTTTCCATGAGGCACGATCAAGACTGATTTACATATGGCCAGGTCTAAACTGGGGTGGCACGGTGAGCAAAAGTATGATGGATTTAACCCATATCTCTTGACTGGGGGTGGGGGTGAATGTTTTTATTTGTTCTGCATTCCGTCCATCAATTGTGTGTCTTTTGCAGACCAAACATCAGCACCCACATGTCAGACAGATGACATAGAGGACGAAGATGCCGGTGTTTCCACCTGTGTAGTAGTAAGAAGGAGACAGTAGCAATCCTCTCAGCCATATTCCCTGTTTCATCTTGGTGCTGCCCTCTGCATCATGCCCTGTAACAGCAACTCCCACTGTCCCCCGGAACACTCCCCGACACGCACCTTGGACCTCGACATGGACTACATGTTCTGTTTGCTCTACAATGACACAGCAATCACACTGCGGACTGTCCTCTACCTCTTCCGATGTACTTGTCAATCCCTAAATGACTCTGGCTGGCCCTACCCTGATCTACAATGTGATGTGGTGTTTGCATGGCCATGTACTGCTCCAGCTCCGACAACCACAACGAATGTGAATAAAACATTCAAATTGACACAGATGTGTCATGTCCATAATCGATCAAGTTTGAAAGTATGGATGAATGTAAGGACATTGATTGTACAAAAAGGTACACCCTGGGAAATGAGAGCAATGCGCATGTATGACCGTGACACACATAGGCAGTGAGATGACTGGGAATGTGTGCACTAGCTGTGGCCTCAATGCACAGACACAACATTCGCGCACTTTCACAACTTTGTCCCACGCAATGTAAGGAATAGGGTTGTGTGTGTAATGTCTAAGTCGGTGACAGGCCTAAAGCAGTGTCCCCCATCACATTTGACAACAGAACATCTCTTCGCATACCTACTCACACTCAACTGGGTGGACACAGCCTGTAGTGATGGATCACATTGATACACATGGTAAGAAGTTGGACACCATACTCACATTGCTGAAGACACGTAGGAGCACAGGTCTCTCAGCAACTATCCCAACCACAATGTCTGGCTCACAGGGGTGGAGCTGCCAATAGAGACTCACCCCTCAGTGAAATGCGTCAGTCAGTCCCTCACTGTGTACGGACAATGCTCATTGAGGCACACAATTTGTCATTCTAATCAACACTCATCACAATTGAAAACTAGTGAAATTTCGTACACTTAATTTGCATGTGCGTGTCAGTACGTACAAGACAAGGGCCACAACGTGCAGACCAATACATCAGACACTAACAGGCAGCATTCGGTCACGGTACAGTTCTACGTGACAGCCGCTGTGCAGGTGCCCGGGATTTTCGGACAGTGCGTTGCTGGCTCTCGTATAACCGGCACTCCTCAGGCCTGCGGCAGTTATGTGGATGATGTGCCACAGCTTGGAGCAATGAGTCGTATGTGTGTGCAATGTTTGGACGTATGGGTAGTTGTGTACATAAGGGTCAAGGGCATTCCATGCAAGAGTACCTCGAGCCAGGATTTCTGTGTTTGTGGTGTGGATACGTTGCTCATTCATTTGCTTTGTGCGTAGTGTGGGAGTCGTCATCATCTGCTATGGTATCTCTCTCAGGGGGTGCCGGCAGCATGCAAAACCAAGGTCGGAGGTGCAGTTGTCCTTCCGCATTATGTATTGGGACAAAGGTGCTTTAAGTCCTGATGTTAGTCTGACAACTGCTTGCATTCTGGAAACGTGATGTGGCTTTCACGTTGCAAATGAGGCTAGGCCTTAGGCTTATGGTGCACCAATGGCGAAACATACACAACAGTTAGCATGTATGTTCCAAGAGCCCGAGCGGCCTTGCGCTCCTTGTACAATCCCTTTGTGCACGGCCGACCTCCGGGTGCATGCAAAATTGCAACATTGTCGATTGTGGCCCGTGTGGCGCCGACACTGCAACAGATACACATGCATCAGTTGGTTTCCTGTCCAGCCCTTTTTCTGACCACACATGATTGTTGTGATTGTGCGACATCAGGCGAATTGTTTTGTTCAGGATTTTGTACAGTTGATGTGATATCTCTTTGTCCGGAAGGGGGGGGGGGTTTGCTGGGGAAGAGGAGCCTGGGTGTTGTTGCGGTGGGTGTTGTGGCCCTCTTGGAGTCCGAGCTGCATGATCAGTGGCTCCATGGCATCTGTCGTTCTGCAGGTGTGGCTCTGGGCTGGGCTCCCCTTCATGGTGCAGGTTGTCGTCCGACTTAACACCAGGTAAGAGCAGGTGTTAAATCCCTGCTGCTAACACACCTTATCGCATGTTTTGTGAACTTATCGCCGATCTGGCTGATCGTTGAGAATGTTGCGAAGTGGTGTTGTCGCAGCTTTTTGCACGGGAACGCCTACTCTACATCTCATTAGCGTTAGTTGCCGCTGTCATCTGTGGCGATGTTTTTTGTGGCTGCTATCGCCGGAAAACTGGTGATATCGGTTGTTTGCACCAGCTTGTGAATAGTGCGATGAATTTATCGCCACTTTGGCGGCGATAAAGTGCCGCTAACTCGGAGATAAGTCCTTGAGAATATGCCCCTATGTGTGCACCACATTCACCTATAGCAGTGAACTTCTCTAAACCTCCTACACCCTTTTGTGTGGTCGGATGTTTGGTTTGGAGGAAGGTGTAGGAGTGGTACCTCTTTCCCCTTTGTTTTGTGTGATTAAGGAAAGAAATGCACCATATTATATTAAATACAGCGCATTCCTGTCCTTTCCTCTTCAAGCAGCACAGCACATCAAGGTGACTTGCTGCGTTGCGCTTCGTGAAAGTATGATAAATATCCCCCTTAGTTTATAACCCGCTGGTGACACACTATTAGTCCTAATGTCCATTGTACCATCCTTATTTCAACACAGTGTTGTACTTGCACACCCTTGCATCTCACTGACTAAGCTGCACTCCTGTTTCTGTGTGCTACTGACTCAAGCAGCAATTGAAAATTAATTTTAAGGGCACTGGCAGTGAGTGGTTTTTTTTAGGACAGGCACCTTTACAGTACATTTTTGGTGAGGTGATCACTAGAATCTAGGAAGCTTATTTATAAGAGGGCTGCATTGCGTTTGCACCACGCAGTGTTGTACAACTGAACGCAAACTTCTAAGATAGATATTTGAAGCCACACAAAGCCACTTTGCGTGGCTCTGAGTGGCTTAAAAAATCTGGAGTACCGTAACACAGTGCAAATTGCTGTGTTATGCTACTCTGCCATAGGTAGGCGTTCAATGGGCATTGTGTTAGGTATTCGTACGCATCTACCAGGGATTTTTTTGCCTTCCCAGATTTAGAATAACTTGGAAAATGGAGAATGCACCAAAATTTTACGCCTGCCGTAACGAGGAAAAATGTATTTATTGCTCTCTCTTTTCTTACTCTTTCTATGTGTGCCGCAATCTGCAGTACACATAGAAAGAGGAATATGTCTCCCGGATTGTTTTGTGTAGGAAGCTACCCCTTCCTGCACAAAAACATGGTGCAAGGGTGCCTGCATTGACGCTTGGTTGCCTAAGGTGCATCACCGGAGGGGAAAAGTCAGGAATGCACCATAGTCCCTTGAATATGGCACATTCCTGCCCTTTCCCTATGGTTCGGCACAGAAAAATTACTTGCTGGGCTGCACCTTTGTTTCATAATTAAACCCATAGGTGACTGTGGACAATATCTGCACTGCCAAACCTTTCACATTCATTGATTTCGGGTGTTAGTCTAACTAGTTCAATAAAAGTAATAGAAGACTACAACACCTGAATATATTAATCTATTATACAAAAGTCCAGAACTGAAAACTATCCATAACTGACCTAGAAGGTGGTGATCACTGGTCACCCATGTTTGTCAAATTTAAACAAGCACTGGCAAAGTCAATGTGTTTTGCCTTGTTGACCTACTTATAGGCCTTGCCATTGCATTTTGCAGATGCGTGCAGCATCAGCAAAAAACACAAAAGAAAAAAGGCATGATGCCAGCCATTTTATCCCACTGGCGTTCGCATGCTTGATAACGTATGTGTGAAGATGTGTTACTACACATGTGTGAGGAAAACAAGATTTTTCGTTAATTTTTATTTAGCAATCCGAGATGGCGGACACCACTTGGAGCAGTAAATAAATACAATTTTTCTTAGTGCAAAGTACTTTTTTGCATGTGCGACGGCATAACAGCAAGAGGCAGTTGCCAGGCCTCTCAAAATAAATATATAAATGTAATGGACCTTGAGGGTGGGGGAGCAGTTGAGGAGTGGATGTAATGGGGGAGACAAAGAGCAAGTTTTTTTGACTGTGGAAAGGCCTGGTAGAAAATTTCAGCTGCCTGACCTTTGTAAAAATAAATAAATAAAAGTAAAGTACTTGCTGTACCTATATTGGGAGCAACCGAGGGGTGGGCTGCAGAGGAAACAGTGCAGAGAGGGTGGGGATTTGAGGAAGAAAAAATCCATAGTGCTTAATGAAAAAGAAAAAAATAGTTCCTAAAATGAGAGCAGTTAAGGATACAAGTCAGTCAATCAAAAGGATGGTGGATAGGCTATGCTCCGGCGCAGGGACAAATGCAAGAAGAGGAAGACAAGCTTTTGCATGAGAGGCAAACAAATGAGAGTGCTGATTTGCAGGGATGCGCCAGGAAACGTAAATCTGCCCCTTTAATCCTTCACACATGCTAGCAGGGTGCCTGAGCAGTGATGAAATTAACAGCAAACAGGACAAGATTCAAAAATAGTATAGGGACTAAAATTCCAAAAGGGTTGCTAACCTCTGAGGTAATCCATTTGCAAAAGGCTTCATCTTTGTGAACGTTAAAAAAGGTTTGGGAATAGCCAGTTGTCCATGGGACCTCTGCAAACTCTATAACTAACAAAAAAAAGGAAAGTAAACTTTTAGTTTTAAGTGCAGACCTGTTCCCTTAAGTTTACTTTTTTGAACTGTTATCACATACATGGTAGTCTGCTGACCCCAGCAGGCCCTGTGATGGTATCCAATCATAGTGAGTTACAATTTCCAACCAACTTCATTAATACTCGTAAGGTAGGTCAGATTCCGTCCCACTACGATTCAGATTTTTTAAAACTGATCTACTAGTACATGATTTGTGACCACTATTTTGCGAGTGGATATCGGAACAGATGGCCCAATGTTCTAAGATACTGTAAAAGATGCACAGTTTGGTCCAAGTTTTTAATCTCTAGATTGCGCAATGAATCTCACCTCACAGCTCCCACCTCCTAAACATTTAGGTAGAGGGT
Organism: Triturus cristatus; assembly: GCF_964204655.1. Taxonomy (NCBI): domain Eukaryota; kingdom Metazoa; phylum Chordata; class Amphibia; order Caudata; family Salamandridae; genus Triturus; species Triturus cristatus. The sequence continues at coordinate 1,445,163,568 of NC_140590.1, read as the reverse complement.
CAGACCCTATTGCTAAGCTTCTCAGTACAATATGGGGCAGGTTTTAGGACATTTGCCTGAATTCATTTTGATTCTTGGTCCATTGAAGTAATAGGAAATTGTCTCAGCTAATAACCTGTTGATGTCTAAAATTGCCAAATGATATGCAGCAGTAACCAGTTGTAGTGTCTTAAACATACATTTTTCAGGCTGTCTTTCCTTCTTCTTGTTCGTCAAGATGGTTGGACTACAGAAATTCCCTTTATGGCAATCTCCTCTTTTGCGTTATTTTTTCCGATTACTGTCACAGGGTCAAACATTTTCAGACACATGCATCAAAGCTTTTTGCCATCGCAAATGATGCGAATCGCAAAAATCGGCCGTTTGCGATCTCAAAAATAGGTTTTGCGATGCATGAAATAACTTGCCATTCGCACTGTAAGAAATCGCAAATTTTTGTGATTTCTTAAATTGCTATTGCATTTAAGGAATCGCAAATTGCGATTCCTTAAATGCAATGCAAGATGCCTTTAAAAATAGCGATTCCGCTATTTGGGCCCGCTATTTACCGTGGAATCATACCACATGGTATATAGCGAAAACTTAGAAAAATTCACAAAAGTGCATTTTTCAAAGTTGTAGGTTACACTCACATGTCTTTGGGAAATGTGTGTGTGCAACATACGTGCACAGATCAATTTCAGGGGTGCAACAGGGTATCCTTTGACACCCTTGTACCCTTGAAATTGCATGCGCAATTTGCCAGTACCTATTGGTACTCGCAAATTGCGCTTGCAATTTCCCATTCATTTCTATGGGCCTGTAGACCCATCGGAATGAATGGGAAGCTATTCCTTATTTGCGACTCGCAATTTGCGAGACGCAAATAAGGAATGTGTAGGAATCGCTATTATTATAGCGATTCCTACATGCATAGGATTTTGCGAGTCCTTAATTGTGAATCCTTAATATTCGCAATTAAGGACTCGAAAAATCCTAGCTTGATGCATGTGCCTGCATATCACCAGAAAATTAGCCCTAGGACCGGCGGTGCCCAGCTACATCACAGATGTTTGCCTCACATCCCATCCACAACAAAATAAAACTTCAATTGTTGTCCACAGTCCTTTAGTGTACATCAGTATAAGAATGGAGTAGCAGCCCTACTTTAAGCAAATCAAGGCATCTGGTGAAAAAAGAAATGTCTTCTTTGGATTGTGCGCAAGTTACAATGTTCTGCATGATTTTACAATGTCTGCTAATCAAGACTCTGTATTAGGAGACTGTCTACGACAGAAGCCATTTCTAAGACAAACATGCATTATTTTGATCAAGGGGCACTTAGGGCCTCATGTAGGTAAATAAATTTTACCGGTTCTAAAATACCGAGCCGTACCGAATCGGTAAATAAGAATCGGTAAGTTACATGTAGGTAAAAATTCGGTAACAGTTACCGAATCGGTAACATTCGGTAATTAAGAATCGGAAATGACCGAATCGGTAAATACCGAGGTGGTATATACCGAATCGGAAAATACCGAGGTGGTATATACCGACTCGGAAAATACCGAGGTGGTATATACCGACTCGGAAAATACCGAATCGGCATGTATGGATTCGGTAAAGAAAATCACATGACTTGACGAAACAGCTAATCAAGTGCAACGACAGCCCACCCAACAAGGAACAGGCCACACCCAGGCAGGTGTACAAAATTAGCCGAAGTGGCCACACCCAGGCAGGTGTACATAATCAGCCGACCCTGGAGAGGCTTGGAGTGCAGAGGAGAGGCAAGGAGCCGTTGCATGTGCGAGCGGGTAAACGAACAGCATGTCCAGCCAGAGAACACAGAAAGACGGAGGGGAAAGGAGGAGGAAGCTGAAATTTAGCCCCAAGGAACTCCAGGTGCTGGTGGAGGAGGTGGTGAAGCAGCACCACAAGCTGTTCGGAAGGCAATCCCTGCAAGTGCCTGAGGTGGAAAAGCGCAACATATGGCTGGCCATCCAGGCGCAGGTCAATGCTGTGGGAGTGACCCACAGGGACATTGAGGTACTCAAAAAGCGCTGGTATGACCTCCGGATTGTAACCAAGAGGAAGATGGGCGACATCCAGAAGGAGGCCAGCCAGACCGGAGGTGGAACCAACAGGGCACCTGCCCTCACCGAACTGGAGGAGCTGGTGGCGGCCACAATCGAGCAAGAGAGCGTCGTGGGACTTGGGGACGCCGACAGCTCTGCCAGAGCCGCAACACACCAAGGTAAGACGAAAGCACAGCAATGTAGCCCCCCCAACCCCTATCCCACATCCCCCAATTGTGAATCGAGAATCACACTGCAGTCCACACGTGTCAGTGCAGACAGGCAATGCATTCCGGGAGATGTAGTCAGGGCAACACTAACCATGACGTAAATGTTACAGGGCAACAAGGCATGTCACGCACTCGAGGCACAAGGAGACAGGGGACATATTGGAATGTGAAATGATTTATTGTGACGCATGCAATGCAGCCCTTCGGGGACACTGAGCCAATGTTGTATTTCTGTCCACAGATGTGACACCATGCAGGACAGGGCATGCTGCAGGAGAGACGGCACACCGGCCACATATATCGCCGCAAGCCAGCACATGTTCAGACCAGGGAGCAGGCCCACTGGCAGCCGCACCACCTACACAGCCAGCCTCGCCGCACACAGAGCCAGCATCACCTCACCCAGAGCCAGCATCACCACCACCAGAGCCAGCATCGCCACTCATGTTCGAATCACCAGCCACATCCCCGCTTGCAGGCGTGAGAATGAGGAGGCGTCCAGCAGCCAGGCTACGAGCCTTAGACACCTCGTCAGACGACAGCATGGGACCAGAAGACCGCACCGGGCCCCAGGAAGGGAGCCATGCCACTGTGCCCCACACCTCACAGGCAGCACAGACGGAAGCAAGAGGGCGCCGCAGGTCGCGTGTCCAGAGTCCACCAGCACCCACTGACGGCCATGGTGTCTTCTTGGGGCTCGAGGGCCAAATGTTAAAGCAACAGCGCCTGCAATCAAAGGCAGTCATGTCAGTCCAGAGGCACATGCGGGTGATGACGACAACATTAGTCAACATGGACACTAACATTAGCGGCATGGCTGCGGGCATTCGGGACATGTCCCAGTCTATCCAGCAGTTGTGCAGCAAACTAGATGCTGACATCGAAGCACGGCGCCGGGAACGCCAGAGAAGGGACACCACCAGCAGGGCACTCAACCGTCTGGCAACTGCGACTTCTCTACTGTGCCGGCGCTCTGTGACGATGCAGGAGGGCCTCACACAGTGCTGCAGCGACCTGTCTCGGGGGATGGTGCAGGTGACAAGTGCACTAGGGGTGCTATTGCCTAGTCAGGCGTCGACAACTGCTGCAGGGGATGCTGCGGAGAGCATCGACACCAGCAGCAGCATCACACCCCCCGTCCCAGAAGCACGCAGGAGCAGCAGGCGGCTTGGGGTTGGCTCTAGTGAGGATGCACAGGCCGTGCAACCCACCACTGCAGCGCGTATGCGCAAACATTGATGTTGCCCTGCTTTGCCACTTCCCATTGGGTGACGTAACCCTGGACATACTACTTGTATAGATGGTATATTGCCAGATTGGCCTGTTCATGTGTTCATGGCGTGGTGCCACATTAAAACTACGTCATGACTTCTCACAACTCGCTGTGTCCCCTTACTTACTCAGAAATAGTTGGCTGTGATCTCTGCCCGTCTCTCTCTCCCATCGATTGCAGTTGGCACTCTAGCTGCGTTGCCCTCTGGCTGGCCTGACTCATCCTCGTTGTCCTCATGATATGTTAGTTCCACATCTGTCCCTTTTTTCGTGGCAAGGTTGTGCAGCATTGCACAAGTGGCAATAATCTTGCAGCAGGTGATGGGTTTGTACTGGCGTGCGCCTCCGCTCTTGTGCAGGCAGCGGAACCTGCTCTTCAGTAGTCCAAACGTGCGCTCCACCACATTGCGTGTTGTTTTGTGTGCCACGTTGTATCGTCTCTCACTCTGGGTTGCTGGGTGTAGGTAGGGAGTGAGGATGAATGACCGGCATGCATATGCACTGTCGCCTGGATGAGTGAAAGGGAACCATCAGTAACATGCCTCATGACACTATGATTTGCAGGTTTCAAGGGGCGTCACTGTTACTTACCTAGCAGGTATCCCTCTCCAAATTCTCCGGCACTCAGTCGTGTGTATATCCCACTATTCTGGAAGATGTAAGAGTCGTGGGTGCTCCCAGGAAACTTTGCTACAATATCTGTGATGATGTTCCCTGCATCACAGATCACCTGCACATTGATGGAGTGGGTGGACTTCCTGTTCCTGTAGATGTGCTCTGTATCAGCTGGTGGACAGATTGGGATGTGTGTACCATCAATACAGCCGATGACATGGGGGAACTGTGCCATGTGATAAAAGTCTGTTTTTGTTTTCTGCAGTGCAGCCTGTGTGTTGGGGAAGCTGATGTAGTGGTGCATTCTCTGCATCATGGCATCCAGAAACTTCCTGAAGAAACGTGACAGGCAACTCTGGGATACCCCACCCACCGCAGCTATCACCACCTGATAACTGCCGGATGCCAGCAGATGTAGGCTGCAGAGCACCTGCACATGTGGGGGTATGGCGTGCGCCCTTCTTATTGGCTGGTCCAGGCGTGGGTGTAGGTCCCTGATTAAGTCCATGATGGTTTCGGGGTCTAGCCTGTACCTCTCATGTATCTCTGCATCAGTCAGCTGGAATAGTGTGATGCGCTGTCTGTAGATTTGTTCCTCCCGTCGCCACACCCTCAGTCCTGCTGCCTGTAGACGTAGGCGCCTTGCAATGACGTACATAGCGGCCATGTTGTCCACGCTGTAGCATTTTGGGTTTGCATTTATCCATTGTTGATGGTTACCACCTGCTTTTCATCCGTGTTAATTACCGACTCTTATTTAACGAATTTACAGGATTTCTTAATTACCGAGTGCTCCTACATGTCATTTTAAAATTTTACCACTTCATATTTACCACTTCATGTTTACCGATTCGTTAATTTTGTATTCGGTAAATTTGAATCGGTATTTTAGAATTCGGAATATATGAATCGGTATTTACCGCCTCATATTTACCGAAAAGTGGTTTTTGGACTCCTACATCTCACTTGTCTGAATACCGGTCGGTAACGGCATATTTACCGAAAATCGGCCGTTACCGACCGGTATTTGGCTACCTACATGAGGCCCTAAGTGTGGTAATCACAGACTCTGCTGTTCCACGCGTCATGTGGTTGTGGAAGAAGACCGTTCTTAAGAGACTACTTGTAATGAGGGCCATTGCAGATAACATAAACGATACATCATTCTCTCCTCAGTCACACTTCCACTGTCTGGAGAAGCTGTATGCACCATCCATCTTGTGCCAGGCTAAACCAAAGGTCACTATCTAGGGGAGTTTCCTGTCCAAACAATGTGTTGTGCACTATTCTTAAGGATTTATAAGCTGCTATAGAATACAATTTCATCTACTTTGGTGAGGAATAATATGTGTGTGTGTGTGTTGTGTGTGTGTGTGTGTGTGTGTGTGTGTGTGAGAGAGAGAGAGAGAGAGAGAGAGAGAGAGAGTGAGAGAGAAAAGTGTATGTGGCTGTGTATGTTAGGTGAGTGTGTAAATGTCAGGGAAGGAGGGAGTGTGTGTGTTTGTGTGTGTGTGAAAGAGAGAGAGAGTGTGTGTGTGTATGTGAGAGAGTGTGTGTGTGAGAGAGAATGTGTGTGTGAGAGAGAGTGTGTGTGAGAGAAAGAGTGTATGTGTCTGTGTGTGAGGTGAGTGTGTAAATACGAGAGAGAAGGAGGGAGTTGTGTGTGAGAGAGAGAGAGAGAGAGAGAGAGAGAGGGAGCTATCAAAAGAGAAAGAGGGAGGTCAGGGTTGTACATCTAATGGTGCACGCATCTGAGAGTAAAAGAGGGAGACGAAACGTGCATTATGTTGAAAGGGGCGTTTGAGGCAATGGGCCATGGCTGGAAATGCAAACAAGGTCTTTGTGCAGGTTTACCTCTTGCAGTCTCACAGGGGCAGATTTACAAGAACTGACGCATCTCTGCATATTAGCAGAGATGCGTCAGTTCAATTGCGTCACGCAAAAAAACCCTTGTGCCACCATGGATGCGTCACATTTACAATGCGGTGCACCATGGCGCAAGGATTGACAGATGCGTCACGCATCTGTCGGCATAAAGGTGACGCATTGTTGGAGTTGTGTCGCAAGCACGATGCAACTCCAGCAATGCTCAGGAATGCCTACTCCTATTGTGCTGCGTCACTCCTAATGCCTGTTTCAAGCAGGCATAAGGTTTTGACGCAGTGGTGTCGTAGAAATGACGCAGTAAAATCGTGTAGATTTCACTGTGACACTTTTACGAAGCTTTCTTGCGTCGGAACGCCCACCCTGCATACATTATACCTGAAGCAAGTATAATGTGATGCATGGCTTTGCAACGTGACGCATCTCCCTAGATGCGTCATGTTGTAAATGTGTCGCAAAGTGGAGCAAGTGACGCAACGGTGGCGTAAAAGTGTCGCTGGGGGCTTGTAAATCTGCCCCACAGAATCTAATCAGGTGAAGGAATTTGGTTCAACAGAAGACACAAGTACGGCCCACTCTACAAATCTATGGTGTGTTTTCAGGCTCCACTGCTTGCTAGACCCTCAGTCATGATGGTGACATGTGAGAACTGCAAGAAAGAGGGCTAGATGTCAAAATACAGAGGTCAGTGAAATCGATCTGCACTTCCAGAGACTCCAAAATATCAAACACTAAAATATTGTCAAGGAAAGCAAACAGCGGGAAGTATAACTGTAACATTTTTTAACATTAGATCTACTTCCATTGACAATATGTTGGGAGCCGATATTGTGGCGTAAGTGCAGCCCTCTATGAAAAACTCAATATTTTGGTATGACTCCAAACAGATGGCCTTCTCTTTGGGTTAGGTATGTTCCAGAAGAGCTATGAGAATGTGCCACAGATGAGAATATTAGGTACATCTCCTGCACAGCTCACATGAATGTGGTGGATCATATGTATTCCCTATTTTGAGAACAGGTTATGAATCTCTGACACATGTTCATTTAAGGCGTGCTGACACGGTGACGCTAACAAATGATCTTTTCATTTAGGGATTTGGTCTGAAAGGGGGATTGTCAACACTGTCGCGCTTGATTGCAGCATGCTTTGACTGTACAGGGTTATGAGGTGTGCACACCTGGGCGGGGGTGTTAGCCGTGTCACTGGGAGTTCACAGCCAGGGCAACCGGATATGAACAACAACAGGGACGTAGGATGGGCTTGTCTCTAGATCTCAGTGTGGAAATGCCTTACATCATGTCTAGACCAACAGATGTGATGTCTTCTGAATGCTAAAGCTGAAGTGCAAAAGGTGAATATTTCAATTGGAATGTAGGTGTTGTCCCCTGGGTGTCTCACCAGCCATGCTAATGTAGCTCATTGTAGCCTATCTGTATTTTTCTGGGCGCTGGGACAACTGCAGAGGCAACAAATTGACAGCAGCTAAGCTTTCACCTTTTGCCTGAAAGAGGTCAGACAAAGGATTCCCAGAAGTCAGTAGAAAGCGGGAGCCAGATGATCTTGGCCTGGCATGAGAAGTATTTTTATCTGTTGTTTGTAGACCAAAATGAGGGGTTTTATTAAGAGATGAGTGTGAGAGGTTGGCCTGATATATGCTGTCCACTAGTTCTAGTGGGCACCCTGTACCAGTCCAAACAACCCCTTATTGGTTATAGGTTAAAGACAACCTTTATTGAAAGCTATCCTAGTGGTAGCTATGGAGAGCAGCCTTCAGGCTAAGTCTTGAATGAATGTAAAGCAGCTTGTTTTACCAGTCTATAATCTCTGGAGTGCCTAAATGAAAGACAACCACACCAGGTATATATAATATATATATATTTCTTTCTAAACACACCCTCCTAGTCTCTTTATGAGGCTAGAGGTCAAAACACATAAGTTACACTTCAAATATGACAGTAATAAGCACAAATACACGTCAGGCCCTAGGGGCGAGCCAAACCATATACTAAAATAGTGGTATAAGACCACGACTTAACTAGACACAAGGCCTAGAGCCTGTAGAATCGCTGGGACCCCAAGGAACCACCCAAGGTAGTGACACATGGGACCCACGGGGGCCGTGAGCAGTGTGAGAACACAGCCGCGAGCTCCCATTAGCTTCAATGGGCAAAGTCGCGGTTAGATTTTTAAAGATTAGGGCCACTTAGAAACGAGTCAGGACCAAACCTTTTGGGACTTAGGAATTTCTAGGGCCAACACCCATGGGAGCACCGGAGTACTTGAGTTACCTCACCCAGGGAAACCGGGTGCATAGATGTCAAATGGTGTAGGGTCGCGTCGTCGATTTCAATGGGATCTGGCAAAGAAGTGCTGCTGCCGGGAAGATGCGAAGTGTCCGAAGAGATCCAAGCCTGGATCTAAGTCGAGACGAACCACTTGGTTGGGAGTCAGGGCACGTCTGGAGCAACCAGGGAAGCCCAAGGAAATTCAAAGTTACCCCCTCTGGGACCCACCAGTCGATGGACCAGGGATCGCAAAGGGACCTCGAGAGGAAACACAAAATGGCAGGCAAAGGGTCACTCGGGGTGACTAGGCCGACGATCTTCGGTGGATCTTCTGCTCGGGGTGGGGGCTACAAGTAACCCCAAGCACGACTTCAAGAGACATCTAGAAGTCAATGCACTTGCAAAAGTGCATGGTGACCAAGAGTTCCGGTTCCACGCTACTCACGAGGGCTGCAGGTCTCAGCTTTGCTGGGGACTCGGGTCGGCCTCTGAGATTTCTGGAAATCCTCTTCCTGGGCTGCAAATACTTCGGAGTCCGGCGGGAGCTTCAGAGATGCAGACCGGCAAAATGTTTTGTTGGTGCCTGCCAAGCAGGGGATTCACTCCTTGACCGCAAGGGAGATTTCTTCAGTCCTCTAGTCTTTAGTAGAGCGTCGAAGTTCCAGGATTCATCTTCAGAGTTTCGTCTAGGGATATTTAAAGTTCTGGTTACAGAGGTTCCTTACTTATACCTAAGGAAGGGGTTGGACTAGCTCTAGGGACCCACCCATGGGAGGGTTTGGAAAGAAGGATGGCTACACCCATTTTCTTTGTCCAGCTTCGCACCAGAGCAGGGGCTGGAAGTCCCTGAACCGGTTTGGGCTGGACTATGCACAGGGACACCAAATGTGCCCCCAGTGCAGGACTTCAAAGCACTCAGAGAGTGCTCCCACCCAGCCCCAATACACATAAGCCTGTCTGGGACGTGCTTACACCTCCCTGTGACAGGAAACCTATTGTCCAGGCCTCCCTTGCCGAAGTTTCGGTCAGCAGCAGGAGGCCAGACCCGTGTCTGTGGCTGCAGCATCCATTTTGTGATGCCAGGGCTCTATTAGATTTCTACCGGGTATACCAGTACTGCCATGTCTCTCCCTCTAGAAGGGTGAGATCATATCCTCACATCAAGAACTGATGTGGGGGTATGATTCCAAGAAGTTTGACACCAAACACGACATGTTTCCGTGCAGCCAGTCCAAAGTTAGCATTATCCGTTTTAGATATAATGCACTTAGGAGTATATGGTCAGGCTGCACCACTGACAACCCCGGAGAAGAGATTCCGAAGGCTGCAGAGGGGCTCCTCTCATGCCTGGGCACCCTCTCACATATAACCAAGCACCCTGCCTTTAGGATTGATAAGGCCTGCCATAGGGGCGACTGATAGGTTACTATGTGCAGTGATAGGTGAGGTATAGTGAACCTAAACCTCAGTAAGGGGTGCATGCACCACCTTACCCAGACTGCAGTAGCAGACCTGTGGTGTCATTTTGCATGGCTTTCTAGGGGTGGCACAATACATGCTTCAGCCCCTGGTAGGCCTCTGGGGTACCGATGCCCTGGGTACATAGTATACCATACACTAGGGACTCACAAGGGTACCCCAGAATCCACTCTGGAGTGTACCTAAAGTACATGCAATCAATTTAGAGAGGAAGCAGCTAGGCTGGGGCCCTGAATAGCAGGGTCCCAGCCAGACTAAAGTCGAAAAACAGTGAAACACCAGCAAAAAGTGGGGGTAAACATGTGAAGCAGATCCTACTCTACTACAGTAAGCTCCAGATTTCAAAAGTCAAATAAGATGGCAAGGGGTAGGTTTACATTCCTGTTAGTCTGGGACCAGGGAGTGAAGTCAGTCAGATGCTTGTGGCCCTAACTTAAAGTTAAATCTTCTAGACGTGTGTAGTCATTGCTGAGATTCTTGGGCCTCCTTATGGATTCCTCTATTCTAGTCACAAATTCTGGCTACTCGATTTTGGATGACCTGTCTGCTGTCGAAAAGATTATAAAAGTCCCAACCAGAGTTTTGGCAACAAACATCAATTGGATCGTTGACTCAAGCAAGGTACATGATTCCCTTCCTCCAAAAAGTGCAAAAAGGATTTTTTGACATAAAGGTCACATGGGGGTCGCGTTGGACTGAAGAAGAATCCTCATTGCCCTAAACCTAGTGACAATGAAGTGATCTTACCCGGGAAAAGAGCAGGGATTTCCATGAAGCCAAGGGAGAATAGTCTTTTTTCAATGTAAAGGGTTCTACTTTAATTCTGAGGTCTTGAGATGGACCAGTCTTTAAATCATTCAGGAAATATGGTCAGTGCTTAATGTGTAAAAAAAATTAAAAACTTAAAGGAGGGTCCCACAGTCTTTCTTCGAGACCCACCACTAACATTGATAAATACAGGGATCTCAGAGAACAAAGGCTGCCTCGTCTTCACTCCATCACATGCCTCTTTCATCCTTCACCCTACATGTACTTTTTCTTTATCACACTCTGAGGCTATTTTTCATCCATGGTTTCTCCCTTTCACTCGTTTCCTATTTTTCCCATTCTCCTTTTTTCTTCCTTTTTTTGGTTTTATCTCTCTTGCTCTGGATAAACGTCTAATGAGGAAAATAAAGCTTATACCCAATGAAACCTCCCCTCGGTAGCAGCAATATCTCCTTAGCAGGACTGAGTCAATACAGCCAGAGTTTGCGGAACAAGTTTGGATTCCAGATATATATCCCGTGTATATCTCCCCACTTACAGATAAATATATTTTTTCATTTTCATCATTTTTTTGGTTGACATGCTATAATTTATTGTGATGGTGTTTATTTTCTGCTCTATGCAGTAATTAGCCACTGTCCTAGGAAATGCTCTAATGTTTGATCCTTGCTACACGCTTTTAGGGAGACTTAAATTGGCATTTCTTTTGTGAAAAAACAAGATCCAACTCATAGCTGCTGTTGTGGGAGAACATGCTTTGGGGCATAGTTACAAGGCAGCGATAGAAAATTATCGCCGCTTTTGCGGCCGTTTTCGGCCGAAAAGCGGTGATAATTATCGCCTAATTAGCAAGGTCACGCTAATGCGTGAAACCTTGCATTAGCGCACGAATTCTTAAAGCCCAGCTTTGCATCTCTGATGAGATGCAAAGTGGGCATTCCTGACCTGACATGACTGGAGAAATGTCGCTAAGCGACATTTCTCCTATCATCAAGCCCCACGCTATGAAGCATAGCGGCAAGAAAAGTAGTGATAACCCCTGTTATCGCTACTTTCTTTACGCCTACTTCAGGACTGACTTAGCCATGATATCCTATGGAAGGTGGATATCATGGCTAAGTTTGTGGGGCCCTATCAACAAGCTAACGCCATATTTCGTTGGATTATCGCTGGGTTTCCAGGGATAATCTCACGTTAGGCAGTTAGCGCTAGGATTTTTATCGCTTTTGAGATAAGCATTGCTAATAGCACGCTATCTCAGCGATAAAAATTCACGCTAGCCGGCGATTATTATCCTAGCGCTAACTGCGCTTAGCGATAATTATCGCCGGTTGTTGCTGATATGCCCCTTTGTTTTCTTGGAGATGTTGGTCTCTCAGGTCAAGCTGTTCCAGCCAACTCAAAGAGAAATTCCTTTTCCTAAAGCTTTCATACTGGAATTGGCATGTGCAGGTGAATCTAAATCAATCTTTGCTGGAGACAAGCGGAAAATGCGGTGTGTTTTATAAGATTTCTTAAACTTTACCTGTGCGACATTGGTTGTAAATTGAGATTTCAACTCTGTTAACCAAATCAAACAAGCCTTTGCAAAGTCACACCTCTAGCCTTTCAATGATGATAGTCACCCTCTTGGCTTTGCTAGTGCTTTATGTCAATATTGCTCTACATCGGCAGAAAGAAAAACAAATACTAATTTGCTGTTACGAAGCAGCATCGGCAAACAAAAACAGTGCAATAAGCTATAAATACATGTCTCATCACGCATACCATACATGCTTATCACGCAAAGGCGGCCACAGCATCACCACTCGTGCATGAACATGCATCATGAAGTGGTGGGCATTTTGTTTATTGCTTTAGCTTATTGTTTCGAGGTGGTGGACGTCCTTCTTGGAAGGGTTCATTAAAAAGTATAAAAATGCCATCAAATCTTTTAAAAAAAGGAATGTCTGTGCAGGAAATTGAAGCTGCTGAGGCTTCCAAAATATTTTTAACATTTGTTTTAGGGAAAGGTGTGAGATGTGGAATAGAGACCAGTGGAGTGGGCAGGCATGTGTGGGATAGTTATAAGGAAGATAAGCATCAGAAACTGGGGAAAGAGCAAGGTCAGAGCTTGTTAGATGAGTGTAAACATGTGGTAAAAAACAGACCTATGTAGGAGGGGCGCTGGGAGTCAGAGGCGGTGCAACATGGAGAGCGCGGGGTGGGCATTGGAAGGCAGCGCACAAGAGAGAGAAAGCAAGAAAACACATTCAGTCACATTGAATGTTGAAGGAGAAAGAACATCATGGTACGCAGCATGTAAATAGTGGAAGGATACAAGTCATCCAGTCAAAAGAATGGTAACAAGGGTATGCTCCAGGAGATGGATAAACACAAGAAGAGAAGTAGAGGCACAGAATAAGAAGCAAGCCAATGAAATTGAAGAAAAAGCCAACCAATGGTAAGCATGGGCTGACCCAAAGTCCACTCTAAGTATTGGTATAGCCCAATAGGGCTTTACAAAAGCTATCAAAAAGCTGTCTGTAGAAGAAAACTAAAAAACACCCTTTGAACCAAAACTGTGTGAAGCCATTTAGTTCTGTACTCCGCCAGTTAAAAACTATCCCTACTTGTCAATGGTGTGAGCACCACCACCAGACGTCCTCTTTGTGATGAGGGGATAAAGCGACAGCATAGATACAGTTGTATACTGGTGGTACCCAAGGCCTAAGATACTATTTCATTCCAGTTAAATAATCAAGTTCCCATTTGCCTCTGCAAGAGTCGTGATACCATGTAGTCAATGCTTTACTTACTTTTAAATGTACCTTGTCAAAAGTTGTATTGTGTGTGGGTGAAGATAGAGGTGCTAGATCAAGTGTTACGTAAATCTCTTTGTGCCGGCTGATTATGTCTATTCTTTGTCCAGTAAAACTTTATTCATGATTTGTCAAGCACAGTATTCTACTTCACATGCATTGGGGCCAGCCCTTTGATCCATAGACCATGCATCTTGAGGGGGCTTCTTAGATATGGTGTTTGGACCACACTCATTTCAGAGACCCCCACACTGTTCATCTCCCTTGAAGCTCTCATAAAGTCTGTGCAACCTGTACATTTTTCATCAATTTCCTCTCAGCTGATCTTGCTCTCTGTCCTTCACACTGGGCCAGAATGTAAGGGGGGTGTTGCCCCTCTGTCAAGGACAGCTGACCTTGTGGTTAAATGGTAAGTAGCATGGTCTTCCACTGGAGTGATTTTGTCACTGGCAAGTAACACTAGGGGCAAAATCACAGAAAGTTGGCATGAGTACAAAAACAGAGGTTGAGCCTATTTGCATCACGTAGTTGCTTTTGTAACAGGAAACGGAACAAACCTATCTGCTGCAGTACAAACACGGCACACGTTGATTCACATTATCAAAACTATGTTTACATTTTTTATTGCAGATTTACGTAGCACAAATTCTGTCCAAGGGCATTGGAGTGCTCTACATGAGCAACAGTTACATTACCAAGGTCAAGTTCATTTTTGAGGCAATGGGAGATTAAGTGATTTTCCCCGAATCACAGGATGTTTAGTGGATGCTGAGGCTCGAATTCATCCTCCTTACAGCATAAGAAGTGGAGAAAATAAATGTTAATCACTTTTTTAAAGTATGGGTTAATGCACTCTCATCTTATTGTTCATAATACAGAAATAGCAAGAGCCGTGCAGGTTTATTTAATGTTTGTGAAAAAAAAAGATTGCTCATAGTCTACGGTTTCTTCAGTAAAATCTATCTGCCACTCATAAAGGGAAAATAAAACCTTGTGTATGCATGTTTTGCATTCATTCCATAATTCATTTTTACGTGCTTGCCTTGGCGCAAAAACCTTACCGTGATACAGACTGGACAACATTTTATGCTCCACTATGTATTATGCAAAAAAACAATATAGGGCAAATTTGTGAGCCCTGTATTTGCACCAAAGCCCATTTTCTGTATTACATCCCCAATGGCACTATTAGTGACCCGTGCACAAGTGCTAAAAAAAGGACTAATGAAGTATGCAAGTGACATCATGATGCGTGACATCACAGTGCATGACATAGCGGCATGACCGCATGCAGAATCACAGGACATGACATCACAACCCATGACCTCACAGGAAGTGACATCACAAAAAGTGATATCAGATCTTAACCTCTTCGATGCCGATGACGGAACGGTTCCGTCATGCACGCCGGTTGGGCTGTGCTTCTGACGGAACCGTTCCGTCATGGCCCCGCCCGCGCTCAGATCTTTCAGCACTGCGCGGGAATCCGCGCAGCGCTGAAGAGGTTAAGACCTCACACATATGTTTAGCAGGTCATTCATGAGTACATTTGATCGAATTACAATATTTAACAAATGTGATTTCACGTCTGGGTTGTGCCAAATAAATGACACAACCTTGATGCAAAATCTGGGCCTCAACTTTTACATTTTTTTTTTAACTCTGCCATAAAGAAATTGGTAACAAGGACAAACGTGGTAGTAAATCTGTTCTGCTTAATTGGTTGCAAAGTCTGCATTTTAAAATATCTTATGGGTTTAAGGTACCTGCTGCAAAGATCTTTGTGTGCTTCTAAATCTCCTGGAGTAATAATAATGGTAAGATAACTCTGGAGTTTAACACAATTGCTGGAGAGATCTGTGCATTGTCTGGTCTCAGTTTTAAAACAAAGTACCATAGAGGGTTAACAAGCACATTATGTAACACGCAGATAACAGATTTTTATTTTATGTAAATGGGTAAGTGGGTTACTGCTTTTAACACAGAGATCCTTTTGTTACTTGCAGTTCATAAATTGTAATCCTTTTAATATAGCACAGTGAGCTATGAAGAGCACATGACTCCTACACCTTGTAACATCCACTGTATTCTGTAACATAACCTGTACAGTGATTGACACACATGTGATTTATTCTCATTGTATAATATGTATGTGTGATGTAAGGTGCTCTGACACCATGTATGGGGGTGAGTTGCGGAATAAAAGAAATAACCAAAATAGTGGTATTTAAATTGTTATTTGTGTGAATACTGGTACAGACACCAACACATCTGACATTCTTACAGTACATGCTTATCTCTTATATACAGGGACTGAACAGAGCCAGAAGTATGCCTCTCTTAAGCACTTGTGAAGCGATAAGCTGTGTGCCTTTGTTTCCCATCCATTGTGTTTAGGTGTGAGGCCCCTGATAGTTCCTAGCCAGGATACTCCAAGGTAAGGTGGTCTAAGGGACCTTTAACTTCGACCTTTGTTATGAATAGGCTGGAATCTGATAAGAATCCTTGCCGCCTGTACGTTGATGCTCAGAATGAAAGCAGACAACAAGCAGACGCTGCTGAATGTGCCCCCGTGCCTAAAGAGTACACCGGGACAAGTTTGGCATACTCTTGGCAGGGTAGGCGGCGTCAACCCTGTGAAAATTGTAGGTAGACTCCAACTACCCGTGTGTACCCTTGACTCGTGCCTGTTACTGACCATATACTTTGTTTCCGTTTACAATTGTGTTCATCCTTACTCTGTGCAGATCAAGGCCCTGCACTCAAAATTATGCAGCATAGTCTCTAACAGCAGCTCTGAATGCAGATCAGTGACATAGTTCATGTCCATAAGACATCAAGGGGCATATCAACAAGGGCTTTATCGGCTTTAAAAGCCAAAAAAGCAGAGATAAAGCTAGCACCCTATCAACAACAGGGTGCTAACATGCAAATTCGCATGTTAGCACCCTTTTACTCTACGCTTCCCCTTGCATCTCTAATGAGATGCAAAGGGGGCGTTCCAGAGTAAAATAATAGGAGAAATGTCGCTAAGCGACATTTCTCCTATTGTCAAGAATATCGCTAACCCTGTTAGAGACAAAAAAAGCAGCGCTAACCGCGGTTAACGCTGCTTTTTTACGTCTGGTATTTTTTTGACTTAGCCATGATATCCTATGGAAGGAGGATATCATGGCTAAATTTGTCTGTCCCTATCAACAAGCTAACGTGAGATTATCGCTGGGTTTCTAGCGATAATCTCACGTTAGCCACTTAGCACCAGGATTTTTATCGCTATTGAGATAAGCGTTGCTAATAGCACGCTATCTCAGCGATAAAAATCGGCGCTAGCCGGCGATAATTATCCGGGCACTAAGTGCGCTCAGCGATAATTATCGCCGGTTGTTGTTGATATGCCCCCAAGTCATGGAAACATGGAGTTCTAGGGATCCATGCTAGTGTCTCACATACCTTTGAGAGGGGAAAGTGTAGGTCTTCTCAAGCGGTGGAGCAGGTGCACAGACAATAATGTTCCCTCCATTATGTGGGACAACTTCCCCATGAAAGTTAGGGGACAGTCACTTTACTTTGTGTGGGTGGTAGCTTTACGTGCATTCCAGATGAGCCACAAAAGTTCTACAGTTCCTTCTGTCATACCAAAGTTCCACTGGAGCACTAAGAAGTGATACACATGCCCCTGCCGCTTCCAGGAGATTTTGCATATCAGATCCAAGAGTCCATATCAGGAATATGTGTGAGGGTGTAGAAAGGACATGGGGCATAGCTTCAAGGGGAGTGTTTGGGGTGTTTCACCCCCCTGAAAAATAGATTTTCTGGTAAATAGTTAGGTACATGGGGTTTCAGTTGGGTATGGTGAGGTGTCTGTCAGATTGTCCAGAGATGTTTTACATATACACAGGCAAAAACACACACATCATTTCCCTCTCTCTGTTTTGACAGCCTTCAAAAAGGTTGGTTATTTTTACTAAATCTTGGGCCTCATTTATGAAAAGTAACGCATTGCTGCGTGAAAACAGCGATATGTCACTTTTCATTGCGCCCTCCCTGCGACATGCTGGATGCTTCATATTTACAGTATGACGCATCATGGCGCAAGGAGTTACAGATACATCAGTATTTCTGACGTATCTGTAGGCGCAAAAATGACGCATTTCTGGAGTGTGTCACAAAAGTGACACAGCTCCAGCAATAGGTCATTACACATGGGCAAGTCCCATGTTAAATGAGCCTGCGTCAGTCTTACGCCTGCCATGAGGCAGGCGTAAGATATTGACGCATTTGCGTCCTAGAAGTGGCGCAGTGAAATCTCATAGATTTCATTGCGTCACTTCTACGACACTTTCTTGCGTCGGAACGCCCCCGTCCATACATTATACCTGGCGCAGGTATAATGTGGCGGAGGGGTTTACAAAGTGACGCATCTACCTAGATGCGTCACTTTGTAAATATGAAGCAACATGGCACATTTTTTACACTGCTGGAGACGCACCGACGGCGTAAAAGTGACGCAAGGCCTCATAAATAAGGCCCCTTGTGTTTTCTCTAACTTAGGAAGCCTTCCGGTCTACATTCCTCTCCCTTTCCACTGCCTCTTAATCCTCTCTCATGCACGCTCTTTGCTATATAATGTATTTTAACATTAAATGCCAGCATCATTGTTGGATAATCTGATGCTCACATCCACCCAATCTCACTGACCAAGGTACGCTCCTGCTGTGCGCCTGTTTTAAGAAAATGTGCTGTCTGGTGAGCATACACTCATTTAGGGGCATATTATCAAGCACAGCGTTAAAAAAACTGCCGCTAAAGCGGCGGTAATGGGCTTGATAATATGCCCTTGAGAATTCCCATAGAAGCCCATGTTGACACCAGAACATGGGCTTCTATGGGAATTCATAAAGGCATATTATCAAGCCCATTATTGCCGCTTTAGAGGCAGTTTTCTGCCGCTAAAGCGGCGATAACTTTAACGCCGTTTCTTGATGATATGCCCCTTAGTAACTATCCAAGTCAGTGTATGAGCAGCAGTCAGCACAGCTCGCAAACACATATTAGCAATTACCACGCCCATGTTTCCAAGTTATTATGACTATAGTTCTTGCACTAAATTGTACAGCTACTGAGTTAGATCTTGATCACAATCTGGGTGCAAACTCAGGTGCATAGTACACACAAGTAAATACCAAAAACATTAGGTATTTACTGAATGTACAATTTTCACCCATTCTGCGTATCAGACCCACCTTGGAATGGGGGATGGGGGATACTGCACACATGTGCACAAGGACGGAGCTGTGCAAATGTGTTTTTCGAGCCACGAAGTTCGTCCCATCCTAAAACTGTGCCAGCAAAATCTATCATGTGTGCAGTTTGCGCCTGGGTAATTAATCTTATGTCTCGTGCAAATTTCCGTTCAAATCCAAAATTGGATTTGCACGTAGATGGTGATCAAGGGATTAATATGTGCGCTGTAGACAGTGCAATTTAAAAAAACGGTGCACGGCTACTGACTGCGCCTGCACACACATGATACAACCCAGAGGCCATATTATTGAATGAGTACACTGTCACTGTCTTTGCCCTAGCACACACACTCATGATACAACCCGCGGGCCTTGATACTGATAAATTACACTGTCCCTGTCTGTGCCCTAGCACATACACCCATGATACAACCTGAGGGCCATGTTACTGATCAAGTACACTGTCCCGGTCTGAGCCCTAGCACATACACTCATGATAAAACCCGCGGGCCATATTACTGAATGAGTACACTGTCACTGTCTGTGCCCTGGCACATACACTCATGATACAACCCGCGGGCCATATAACTGGCTGAGTACACTGTCACCGTCTGTGCCCTAGCACATACACCCATGATACAACCCGCGGGCCATATTCCTGGCTGAGTACACTCACTGTCTGTGTTCTAGCACATACACCCATGATATAACCCGCGGGCCATATTACTGGTTGAGTACACTGTCACTGTCTGTGCCCTAGCACATACACCAATGATACAACCCGCGGGCCATATTACTGGCTAAGTACAGTGTCACTGTCTGTGTTCTAGCACATACACCCATGATACAACCCGTGGGCAATATTACTGATCGAGTACACTGTCAATGTCTGTGCCCTAGCACATACACCCATGATACAACCGCGGGGCATAGTACTGATCGAGTACACTGTCCCTGTCTGTTCCCTAGCACATACACTCATGATACAACCCGCGGTTCATATTACTGGCTGAGTACACTGTCACTGTCCGTGCCCTGGCACATACACCCAAGATACAACCTAAGGGCCATATTACTGGCTGAGAACACAGTCACTGTCTGTGTTCTAGCACATACACCCATGATACAACCGCGGGGCATATTACTGATCGAGTACACTGTCACTGTCCGTGCCCTGGCACATACACCCATGATACAACCCGCGGGACATATTACTGATCAAGTACACTGTCACTGTCTGTGCCCTGGCACATACACCCATGATACAACCGCGGGGCATATTACTGATCGAGTACACTGTCACTGTCCGTGCCCTGGCACATACACCCATGATACAACCCGCGGGCCATATTACTGGCTGAAAACACAGTCACTGTCTGTGTTCTAGCACATACACCCATGATACAACCTAGGGGCCATATTATTGGCTGAGTACACTGTCACTGTCTGTGTTCTAGCACATGCACCCATGATACAACCCGCGGGCCATATTACTGGCTGAGTACACTGTCACTGTCTGTGCCCTAGCACATACACCTATGATACAACCCGTGGGCCATATTACTGATCGAGTACACTGTCCATGTCTGTGCCCTAGCACACACACTCATGATACAAGCTAGGGGCCATATTGCTAGCTGAGTACACTGTAACTGTCTGTGACCTAGCACATACACCCATGATGCAACCTAGGGGCCATATAACTGACTGAGTACACTGTCACTGTCTGCCCTCTAGCACATACACCCATGATAAAACCCGTGGGCCATATTACTGAACGAGTACACTGTCAGTGCCCTGGCACATACACCCATGATACAACCCGCGGGCCATAACTGATCGAGTACGCTGTCAGTGCCCAGGCACATACACCCATGATACAACACGCGGGCCATATTACTGGCTGAGTACACTGTCACTGTCTGTGCCGTGGCACATACACCCATGATACAACCTAGGGGCCATATTACTGACTGAGCACACTGTACCCGTCTGTGCCCTGGCACATCCTCAAGTGTGTGCACCATGAGCAGAGTAAATATTATGGCCAAATATGGAAGCAAATGCACCTTCCGCAGTGCAGCTTCAAACTCTGAAAGTCCAGATCTGAGCTGGGATGAGAGCATCATTCAAATATGGAGCTGTGGTTTAAAAGCATGGCTCCTTCTTTCACAGCCAGCAGACCCAGCCTTAAGTCTGATGGAAACGCCCAGAAGTGGGTCCTGTGCAGACTGTGGCATAAGAATCAAGCTCCGGATCCCTGACAAGACCTAATAGGCCAAATCCGTTCTTCGGCTGTTTATATCCCATTCATAGTTTACCTCGACTTGCAGTTGAACTGTGATCATCAACTATTCCTATTGCATCAGGACCACGTTTGATTTAAATAAGAATTTGATTTTGTTTGGATTGGAACTCCTGGCAAAAAATGATGGACAGAAATGCAGCCCAGAGTACCAGTGTCTGAGATTAGCTCAGTCATTCTACCCATCACCTATTTGTTTTACACAGTGTAACACCCTATGTGTGACCTGGAGGCCAAGATTTGGGTCCCTCACTGAAGAAGCTAGGAACAGAAATTTGTCTGGAGTCGCTTGTTTCCATTTCAGAGGCGCTTGGCCAGGGGTGGCCGGCACAGCTCGCAGGTGTGGGGGCAGGCAGGCGCGGGGGGGGCACGGGCTACATAAAAAGATATTACACTTACCTTGCCGCCCTTCGGGTCCCACGTCTTCTTACCTGCTCGCCTATGTCCATCTCCAGGTCGGAACAGGAAACAGGCAGCCAGGCTCCCACCCCTAAGTCAATCACAATGCTGCAGTGACACGGAGCTCAGCCAGGGGCAGGAGGGGTGGGCATGTTCTCCATGCAGGCTGTAATGCAACCTGCATGGAGAAGGGGAAAGTGCACATGACTGGTTTGGGCGGCACAAGAGGGTTGACAAGAGGGTTGACCAAACAGTCATTGCGCACTCAGGAGTGGACAAACCACTCCTCCCTCTGCCCTGCTCTGTAATCAGAACAGCACCGCCCAACTACCCGCCAGCAAAAAAATACATAAAATGGTAATAACTAAAAGGTATTACCATTATATGTTTTTGCTTCTCGCACTGCGAGAAAGCAGTGGGGCGACGCTCCTCCACCATAACGGAGGAGCCGCCACAGGCTTGGCCTGGCAATTCAGTCCGGTCTTTTCTAATTGGAGCAGGACCAATCCTCATTTGCATGAGGGTAGTTCTTGACTGAAGTGTCACAAAGGGAAGAAAAGATCGACTGGAATACAGTCCATAACAGTTGTGCCTGAGACTATTTCAAGCCTTCCAGTCAAAACCTTTTCATTTTCTTCATGTTTAAAGGAGCCTGTGACACGCCTGCACCCACATCTGGGGGTGGGGGGTCCATTTGACCCCTGCGCATCCTTCTAGGGGGATCCCTCCTGAGGCACACAGCATGGGTACCACCCAACAGGTTCTTCACCCCTGCATGACAAAGGTACAGTGGTCACAATAATCGCTCATTTACATGGGGAGCACACCCATTTGCAAATGAGCTAATTTCCCTTGACACCAATCTGGCATGTATTTTGCACTGGGGGGGGGGTTACAATTGCGGAAGTCCCTCTTGTAATACTAAAGTACCCCAGGGCTTAGAAAGCAGGCACAGACATCCGTAACATCCCCATGGCACTTTGTGTAATACAGCCCCAGGTCTCTTAAAAAATTCAGTTACTCAGAGGATGTTTTTCTTTTACTTCTGTTCAATGTCTATTTTCCTTTCTAACACAATCCTTTACAGGCTCACAGTCTGATTCAGTGACTGTGAACCGGAGGCCCTTTTTTCTAGAAGCACAGTGCCTCTTTGTGTTCTGGCCCCACTCCTTGGCGCCAAACGCCTCCTCTGACCATGCGCATACCCAGCAGGCCACTGAGCGTCCTTAGGTGGCTGTCACACCACCCAGTGTCAAGGACCATGTGTGGGCTCTAAACCCAAACAAGCATTGGCAAAGCCAATAGATTTTGCCTATGCAAGAGCTATTGGCTTGGCCAATGTGTTT
Source organism: Triturus cristatus (assembly GCF_964204655.1). Taxonomy (NCBI): domain Eukaryota; kingdom Metazoa; phylum Chordata; class Amphibia; order Caudata; family Salamandridae; genus Triturus; species Triturus cristatus. Next base: position 1,445,140,881 of record NC_140590.1, on the reverse strand, counting down.
TATCCATGTTGTACACCAGCGTGGCTACTGTTCAGCATGTCTAAAAGATAGTGACATAGAGAAGAGTGGCGTGGAATGTTGTAGAGTGGCATGGCAAAGAGTGATGTAGAGTGTTGTAGAGTGGAATGGCATAGAGTGCCATGTATTGAAGTGGCATGGAGTGGAATCGCATAACGCGGCATACAGTGGAGTAGACTAGAGTGTACTGGCATAGAGTAAATTGGTGTAGAGTGTTGCAGAGTAAAGTTGTGTAGAGATCTCTGGCATTGAGGGCAGTGGCATAAAATTCAGCAGTGTACAAGCAGCATCGTAGAATTCGGTGGCATAGATTAGAGTGTTGCATAGTAGAGTGCAGTGGCACAGAGTGCAGTGGTGCGGAGCAGAGTGGCATATAGTGCAGTGGTGTAGAGCGGTGCAGAGTAGAGAGCTGTAGAGTGGTGCAGAGTAGAGTATAGTGCCGTAGAGTGCAGTGGCATACAGTGCAGTTGTGTAGAGTGGAGTACTGCAGAGTGAAGTGGCATAGAGTGGAGTGATGCAGAGTAGAGTGGCGTAGAGTGCAGCGCCGAAGAGTGCAGAGGTGAAGAATGCAGTAGTGCCGAGTAGAATGGTGTAGAGTTCATAGTATAGTGCCGTAGAGTGCAGTGGCATACAGTGCAGTGGTGTAGAGTGGTGCAGAGTAGAGTATAGCGGCGTAGAGTGCAGTAGCTTAGAGTGCAGTGGTGTAGAGTGGTGCGGAGTAGAGTATAGTGGCGTAGAGCGCAGTAGCTTAGAGTGCAGTGGTGTAGAGTGGAGTGCTCCAGAGTGCAGTGATGTTGAGTGCCATAGAACAGAGGAGAGTGGCATAGAGTTCAGTGTCAGAGAGTACAGCGTTGCAGAGTAGAGTGCAGTGTTGCAGAGTAGAGTATCATAGAGTGCAGTGGCGTAGAGAGCAGTGGCATCGATTACAGTGGTGCAGGGTGGAGTGCAATGGCATAAAGTGCAGTGGCGTAGAGTGGAGTGGCACAGAGTGGTGTAGGATGCAGTGTCTTAGAGTGCAGTGGCAGAGTAGTTTGTTTCAGAGAAGAGTGAAGTGGCGTAGAGTGGAGAGGTGTAGAGTAGAGTGAGGCAGCATTAAGTGGAGTAGTCTAGAGTAGAATACAGTGGCATAGAGTATAGTGGCTAAGAGAAATGGTGTAAAATGGTGAAGAGTGCAGTCACCTAGACTGCAGTTGAGTAAAGTAGATTAGAGAGGCGCACAGTGGATAGGAATAGAGTGCAGGGATGTCGAGTGGAGTGGTACAGAGTAGAGTACACTGACATAAAGTGTATTGGCATAGAGTGCAGTGGCGTAGAGTGACATGTTACAGAGTGAAGTGGAGTGGAATTGTGCATAGTACAGTTGAGTGGGCAAGAATGGAGTCGTGTAGAGTGAAGTGGCGAAGAGTACAGTGGTGTAGAGCAGACTGGCATTGAGTGCATCGGCATAGTGTAGAGCAGTGCAGAGTAGAGTAGAGAGGCATAGAGTGAAGTAGCATCGAGAGCAGTGGTGTAGATTGGAGTAGGGCAGAGTAGAGTAGAGTGCAGTGACACAGAGTGCAGTATTGTGGTGTAAAGTGGAGTGGAGTGGAGTGGTGCAGAGAAGAGTGGAGTGGCCTAGAGTGGAATATGCATGGTGTGGTAGCACACTTCCTTTACAGACAACACATCTTCCATTGAAATCACCATTACATTTGTAGACATACAGTTTCACTGATAACAGTGTACAGCGCACAAACGATAATGTGAGTGTTAGACCTGTCAGCCCTTTGGGTGGTCCCTCCTCATCATTATTTATTTTGTCCCACTTTTGCCTCAAACCCTGTTAGTATTTTTCCTTTTTGGGAACCACCAGACTTTTTCGTATTGATGCAGATTCAGGGAGCCATTTTATCTACCCCTGGAACTTCTGTCTGAGGGCCTGGAGCACAAAATGGAGGCCACCCATTGTCACCTGTGACATCACTGGAACCTACTAGAACCTTCTGCAACATTCTGGAACCCTGTGACACTTGGAGGCGGTTTGGAATGTTGAGAAGCTAAGCCAGAGTTGACAGTTGGAGCTGGCAGTTGGCACCTGACTGGTGAAGAGAGAGCAGCAGAAACCTGAAGGAGGAAGGAGTGAGGCAGCAGGGGTGGAAACTTGTGCCTGGAGTGGGGTCCATAAACCCACCCTTGATACTAGTCCCTACTGACTGAGCCCAGCCTGGAGCCCTGTGTGGGAGAAAGCAAGAAAAACCATCTTAAGGACCTGGACAGCAGGAACAGGCCTTAAAAGTAAAGAACAGCAAGTACCTGACCTGGTTACTGGTAACTACCTGAAGTCCGACGTCGAGAAGCCTAGAGACCTGGAGCCCGAGGTGGAGAAGCGGCGCTGACTGGAAAGCAGACGTCGTACCCGGAGCCGCCAGAGGTCGAGAGAGGGCGCCGACGGAGGTCGTGGAGAGTACCAGAGGTCGAGGAGGAAGTCACCCGAGGTCGAGTGTGCGGCGTCGACGGGGGAGTGAAGTCCGCCCTCCGGAGTCGCCGGAGACCGAGGTGAAGCGTGCCGGAGGTCGGGAGTGGAGATCGCACTCCGGAGTCGCCGGAACCTGAAGGGAATCGTGCCGGAGGTCGGGAGTGGAGGTCGCACTCCGGAGTCGCCGGAACCTGAGGAAAGGAGCACCGGAGGTCGGGAGTGGAGATCGCACTCCGGAGCCGTCGGAAGTCGACATCAAGCCAAGACAGCCGACGTCATCGAACCGGAGGTCGACATCGAGCCGAGGCCGCCGACATCGAACCGGAGCCGTCGGAAGTCGACATCGAGCCAAGACTGCCCGACGTCATTGAACCGGAGCCGACATCGAACCGAGGCCGCCGACATCGAACCGGAACCGCATACCGGCGTCGACAAGAACTGTCATTGAGCCGAGGCCGCCGACATCGAACCGGAGCCGCCTCACGGCGTCAACACGACTCCAGCGGCGTCGGAACTTCATAAAAAGGGCAGTAAGTGGAATAGAGGGCGCCTAAGGCCCTGTGAAGCCCTAAGAGACCATCCTAGAGGCTAGAGAGGTGCTGGAACCAGCTTGATAGTGCCAGGGGTGAGCTGAGACTAATACAGAGGGGTTGTGTAGTGTGGGAGAGCCAGATCTCTAGATTCCCCCTTGATCTACCTCAGTTTAGGCCTCAGCCTTGTCCAAGCCAAGTAGTACACCCCTCAGGTCATCCAAAACTCTACAAGCTGGGATTGGGTCAAATCATCCCATAGTACCTCAGGAATGTGAACTGATTTTCAAGTGTCACTGTTGGCTTTTATTATTTATTGAGAGCACTGTATTTATTGTATTCATCCTATTTATTGCCTCACAGTATTTATTGCCTCGTAATATTTAATTGCCTTTTATGTAATGCACTTATATTTATGCCCTGATTATTTATGATCGACCTTATTTATTGAATCGTTGAAGTATTATTTATTTGACTTACCCTACCACAGGAAAAGCCTTGTGTACTGTGATTGTATTATTATTTATTTAATCAGCAACTAAGAGAAAAGAAGATAAAGAGATATATTTTCAGTATAATTTTTAAGGTGTAGTGTCGTTTTTGGAACGGATGCACGCATGGTTATTGTGTGGGTATGACGTATGCTTAGCACGGTGCCTGATCCCTGACCACTCGAGCCAAGCTACCACAGTGTATGTCTGGGAGAACACTACCACCCTTCCGGTGTGGGAGTGGGGTTTTTCTAACAGTGAGGAAATGTCATCATCCAGGCATCACCTAGTGTATTGATTTGTTTTGATCGTTTTCAATTATTTATTTCCAACACACTTCAGAATTGCCAAAAAAATGTCTTCGTTTGGGCTTTTCTAATTCTGAAATATCTGCACAGTTCATTTACTGACATTTAAATGTTGTTGTGTGCTAGAAATAAATAAAATCATACCATTACAGGGTATTTCCTCTGTCTATGTTGCAATTGAGAGAGAAGGAAAAAAACATTACATACATAATGTGCACTGTCACATTTGTCTGACCATACAGTTATGGTCATGAAGAGTCATGCGCGCTCGTGACTCCTTTACACTCCACTCCTCCATGTCATAAACACACTCCTGTGGGAAACAACACACTGTGCTGGAAATCTCACACATATGTTCTGTGTGATGTGAAACATGTTTCCATTCAAGTCACATTAGTATCTAGACCTACACTGCCCAGTAAGTAATCAAGGCTCCATAAGGTCTCGAGAGGAGGGCAGGCTCTGTAGTCACACACTGCAAAAATAGTCAACATGAAGGTTAATTCAACTTTCTTGTCTATGTAAGTAGAGAGCTCCCCAGCATGAGATATGCCTTGAAACAGTACTAAATTCCTGTCCTCCGAGCCCCGCTTGTTGCCGGAAAAGGGGGAAATCTCTCTTTGAATGCTGGTCAAAACGTGGACTATGAGGAATGTGGACTTCTATGACGCGCACACTAACCCTGGGGCGTATGCGCGATCACGCGCTCACTCCCCCAGGGAAGTTGGGAAATATAGTGTGAGGTCTTTGGTGCGATAACATCTCAACAAGTCTTATAACGACATATTTCTGTGCAAGTTCGGTTTTGCGCTCTTCTCATCTGATCCTGCTGACCTGCAGGACTTCTCTATACTCAGGGTATGCCGACCCCATTTTGTTAACTTGTTGGCACCAATGCGTGTTACGTGCGTATGGGCGCGATGGCCCTAGAACCCTAGTGAATCTTGGGAAATGTGGTTCTCAGTTCGACATGTCTAATCGGGGTGCTTCTGCCCATTTTGTTTTTAATCTTGCCAAAGGTACTCAGAATAGAGAAGAGTATAGAGGAACCAGCAGGCAATGTTAACCATTTAATATACATCGCTTAGAACATTAATGCTCTGCTAACAAACTGCATCAACCCTGTCCACTCACACTAGTTGTAGTGGGTGAAGATCCAATGATGAAACATGGGTGGCACCCTTGGGCGAGGATTCTACAGATTAATCAGAGATTACCAGAGTCCTCCAGTAACCATCCGGCAGGGGATAGTGAAAGTAGGAGCACCCTTTTGTTGTGGTAGAATCTTACTTTCTTAATTGTCATATATTCCTCCACACAAGGGTTCCTTTACTCCCACTTCATTTTTTACTGCTTTGATAATATTCAACTCAACTTTTCATAAAGAATGCTATAAAAAATCAAAAGATAAAAAGGTTTCAAAAGACTTTTAATATTATGTAGCCTTATCTGAATATGTCAAGTTTCAGCGATGTAACATTCTTAGGAGTTCCCTATCCTACCACACAGACCTATGGTCTGGTCGCCTTGCTTTACAATTCCAAAATGACTGAATCAAGGATCGGTGAGGTCACCTCTCGCTCTCTGGTTTTATATATATATAGATACACACGCACACAGAGCTAATGAGGCTAATTGTGCTCTCCCCTGCATACTAACTCGAATTCACCTCCTGATGTCCCTACTTTTAATCCACCCAGGTTGAGGTGTTTCCTATAATTTAACAAAGCAAACACAAGGAGATTGAAATGTTTCAGCTCTCCGTCCATCATCTCCTTGTGTTTACTTTGTTTGCCCTTCGTTGGCAGTGTATGCCCAGAAGTGGGTCCCTTGCTCACTTTTTCACTGGCTTCAAGCTAGCCTGGCTGATGAGGCGTGTTACTCTGAAACTGGTCCCAGGATGCTTGTTTCTGGTCAAAAGAATAACTTGCTTGGCAGTTCGGCTTGGACTGTTCCCATGAGTTACAGGGTCAAGCCTGCTCTGCATATGTATGGTTTAAACTGGGGTGGCAAAAAGAGTGAAAGAACGATGATGGATTCAACCCAGATCTGTGACTGGGGGTGAGTGTCTGAAAAGTCTCAGCGCTCCGTCCATCATCTCCTTGTGTTTACTTTCCTATAATTTAAACACATCATCTTCCATCCCTATTTATTCTTCTTTTTATTTTAAATGATCACCCAAACTGAACTTTATTTTAATGACATTTTCCTCATTTTACATCTCACGCGTGAGGTTCTTATTGTCTTTATTTGAACAGGAGGCCCCATCTTTAAAATTCATAAGGTGACCTTCGCTCTACCAGTCCTTCTGGCTGCAGGGGTGCCAGGTCGCACATTGTTTCTAGGGTCAAAGTTTCTTTAGGCTGTTCACCACAAAAACCACTGTCTGGAAGATCGAACGACCTCTAAGGACTCCATCACTTGGCAGCAATTTTTTCTGGGGGTTCCACATACCGGATTGTGGCCTTTTGGGGAGTCTCTATTCCTTCTGGGCCAGTTAATCTCCTTTCCTACCTGAGCAGGAAGACAAGTTTATAGGCACTAGGCAGACACACAACTTCTTCAGCAAGACGCACACACTTCAGGTGATGTCTCACATCTTTGGGATGATGGCTGTCAAGCAGACACCAGCCATGGTCTCACACCAGCAGTTCAAGCACTCTACATGGCACTGCCTTCCTATGTCCAGAAAAACTTCGAATTTGAACAAATTGGGCTATTTTTAGGTCTCGCCTGACCCAGTGCATGCGCTGGTCTGGCGAGACTTTTAGTGTGTGGGTTTTTAAAGGGCTGCCACAGGCTTTTAGTGGCCTAGCGCTTGCGTTCACGCGAACGTGCACGCGCGCAGCCACCATCTGTCTTTGATCGCGATCACTTTCACTTTCACGGGCCGCGCGGCCGTGTCACTTTCACGGCGCGCAGCCAATGCTTGTTGTTTTCTGCTATCACTACTCTAAGGTAAAATATTTTCATTTTCTTTTACTGCCGTTTGTTTTGTTTTACAGTTCAGCACATTAAGGGTTAGATGAATTCTTACGTGAAGGGACATTATCTGTAGGGAGCCTCAGCTACCCTTTAGGAAGCTGCCTCCTCCCCTCTCCGTCTGACAGACCCCCCTTGGTCAAACTGTGCCTTGTCTTCTTATTCCATCCATGGATAGAAACGCTTTCAGTCAACGACACCCCGGACGTTCTGGACAGGCAGAAATGCCTTGCTGCCTTGGCATCACTCCGACACGCCAAGTGGTTTCAGGTTTGCATTTTGTTATTATTTGTCTTTTAGTAGAACATGGTTAATTTTAAACTAAGTTAACACTTAACATTACTTTTGTTACTAGCTGTGCAGGACTTAGCGTCTGTCCAGGAACAGTTGCTAAAGAAGCACTTTAATGCCGAGACACGACTTTTACATAGCTGCTGCTTTGTGTTAAGAGTAATTGTAATCTTCTTGTAACTTAATTATGTAATTTGTAAACCAGTAAAACCATAAATAGTTTACCCTTGACAAAGTAGCAGTAATGATTATTTTTTTTTTCATTTTGTGGGATGTATGTGTTTTATTAAATTTCTGCCCATTGCCCATTTTAGGCGAGTGCGAATGGCTTGAAATCTTGCGTCATAGTAATTTGTGTTCTGAGGGATCTCTGTGCTGGTGTTCCCACTTGGTCTCCTCTTAGAGGATGGGTAAATATCAGATTCTTTTCACTTCACACTTATGATTAATGGTATTCGCTTAGCTTGTCTAGACCATACGTATCCATTTCGAGTCCCTAATTGGGAAATTTCGATAAACCATGATATTGGACGGGTGGTGGGGTAATTTTTTTTTTTTCCTGGGGCTTTGATGTGGTTTTAGTTGTTACATTCCTTAGCCCGGCCACCAGCTATTTTTTCAATGCCTGCTAGTCTTGTTTTATTTCTCGTCTGTGATGGATTCTAATGTAAATCATTGATTACTACCTCCCTTTTGGTCAGCCTTTGGAACTTCTCTGCGAAAAAGCAATCGGTACCGCCAACAGGCCCATTGGGGCTGGCGAAGCTATTCGGAGAGTGCTAGAGTGCCTTGCGTCTGGAATCCTTATGCCAAGTAGGTGGCTATTTTGTCTCCTTCCCATTGTCCAGGGTCTGCAGTCGATACTGAGTCGGAATAGGAATGCCATAGATTCTTCATTCGGGGTGCACATTTTTTATATGTATATTTTTTCTGTTGGTAACCATGGTTCTGAAATACTTTCAGTGCTTCTACCAAATAAACATAATATTAGTGAGTCGCTGTTACTGAATATGCTTGTTTTAGCCGAGACCATTTCTAAACTCTAAATTACAGCTCTTCATGAAGAGTCCTTAAAGGTTTCAGATGGCCCTGGCCTTTATGACCCATATGAGAAAGAGGCTACTGATGCAATTGGTCATCTGGACTTACAAGAAAGAGAGGACATTACCCAGAGGGCCCAGGTAACTATTTCTTCAAACGTTGTTAGATTGGCCCATGCTAGACATTTATTTGGCCGCGCTTATCGCTTACTCCTGTTTCAGTTGTTACCGTCTACATTTCCTGTTGTCCATCGATAAAATCAAGCCCATAGCACATCAGATTTGAAAATCTGTTTTTTGCTCCAGACTTCAAGGGTCTGACCCGACATTTGATTACGTTACTTTGTGGATACCTCAGTCGAATGCCCTTTTAGTCTCTGGTTCAGGCCAGTAAAAATCAAAGGGTCTGCAACACACAAGCCGGATAAGCAGCCTTCATCGTTGTCCTATAGGGTGTGTGTCTGCTGCTTCTCAGGCCTTGCCAGTGAACTGACCCCATTTCCTTTTGGAATTGTAAATGCCTAGCTATTCTGTACAAACGCTGTACCGTTTCTGATATGCTACCTTTGGTGAGGTCTTGACGTGTGTTTTACTTCCAGCATGCTCTGCGGCTCGCAGCTTTCGGCCAACTTCACAAAGTTTTGGGCATGGACCCACTCCCTCTTAAATTGTTTAAGAAGCAAAAAGGCGAACTCCCAGCAGAATACACTGGCACACGTAAGTATCGCCAGTATTGATATTCTTTGGCAGTTTTTATTTTGTTAATGCTGTATGTAGCTTATTTATTTTGATTATGTAATTGTGTTTAATTGCTGTGCACTTTGACCTTATGCTGGGCGATATGTTAAGCACGGCATGTGCGAACAGTTCCTAAATTTAAAACCGCAGTACTACCAAATTGCACATCACATGTTCGTTTTCTTCAAGGGAACATGTAACGTTTGCACTTTTCCCTGTGCAAACGTATAGGTGCTTTGCGGGTTTAGGTGTCAGACTTCTTTTCCCTCTCAATAGTGTTCACACGTGAATACAATCTCAGAACAGGAAGTAAGAGTGCCCAGATTCAGAAAGTGCTAAAAGGTATTTCTTATTATAAGGGGGTCAGCATAACTTACGCAAATGCTGTTCTCTCAAGTGTATTCTGCATTTGTTGCTGCTATTCAAGGAGACCGACTACGAGGGACATAAGATTTTCTTAAGCTTTATTTTAGCCCCTTTTTGGGTTGGGAGCGCTGATTGTTTATTACAGGTAAGTGCAATATGTTTCTCCTTAAGCATTCAGGTGATTTTATAAAGACCGTACTTTGCTGCCTCGAAGGTTCCAAAAATGCAGTAAATTATACCTTACGCAGTACGATCGAAGAGTGATCAATTGTGTAGATGAGATGAAAAATGAGAAGCTTTTCTCATTATCCGTGAGTGAAACGTGAATCTTTGTCAACAGGTTCTCAATGTCTTTGTCTATAGATAGACATGTACATGTAGATATCCACATTCTTGCTCAAAGAGGACGACTTTGGCTCTTGAAACTGTCGGCCCCTGGGATAAAGAGGGCAAAATGTGGCTTCTGAAAGGAGTCTACTTTGCTTCTGCAGGTGCACAATTTCTTGTGAAACTGGAACGAAGCGTAACAATTTAGTCTAAATTGTTTCAAAGGATTCTGTAGAAGTCGACCTTGTCTTGGATGAGATGTGGTATCTTCACTGAGCTTCAATTCTGGGTAGAGTTGATCGTTAAAGTGCACCACAGTACCCTGCAATGATTTCAATATTACTCCAGTATTGGAACTTTCATAGATTCCCGTTGCTTGTATCATTCCCTGTCGATGGGAATCCCCGGTAAATAAAAAATACCATAGAAATAGGTACAAAAAAAATTCCCCCCAGGAAATTGACCATGGCGCACCCGCTGCATTCTACCAGAATTTTTGATTTTAGTAGATTTGCATAACCTGTAGAATTGTGCAAAAAGTAGAGCAGGCTAAGTTTGTTTTTCTAATTTAGTTTGAAAAGATACGCACTTGCCATGATCATTCAGGGGTGAGTGCAGGCTTAGAAGTTGTATCTGAAATGGGTGTGGTCGAGCGGTGTGGATGAGTGTATGGGCTGCACAATCGCTTGATGCTTCCTGTGGGAGATAAACAAGATCTCTTGCTGCCTCGTTTTAAGAGAACATTCTTGAACTGGGTACTGGCCGCTGAGGCCAGACGTATCATTCCCTGATTGACGGGCTAATCCAATTCCAGTCTGCTTTATTTATTTATTTGCATCTTGGGTGCCCTTCTCCAATCCTTGGGCAGATTTCCTGTATGTTCATTCCAGATCAATCCCGGGGAGTAGGTCCTCGAGCATGGGGAGGGAGTCTTGGCTAAATACATTCAAGAGCTATTTCTTACCTCAACCCACTAACCTAAAAATAGGGAGGGGCACAGGAGCTGGAATATCCAGAACGGATACTAGCTCGACTTGCCATTTTCACACAGTGAACCCAGGTAAGGGAGGACAGGGAGCTAGTAGCCCATTATAAACAGTATAGGTACCCCTGTGTATAGATTAATGCTGCAACCACTGTCTGTACAACAGCTTGGGTAGAGAGGTGTTGGAAAATGGGTTATTAGTGGCAGATGTTCATTTACCACTGGCAATGTCACAACGTGCTAAAGGGCTCAGAACAGGTCTTCTCCACTGTAGAACCAGAGATGAATTTTTAAAGATTAGTCACTTTCTAGTGCTTAGAAACCAACAGTGCCACTTTTGGACATTTGGTTGCCTTTGACAGAGACACATTCACATTTAGCAATTGTTCTGGAGGATTTCCTCCTGTGGGCTTTAATCGTGTTAGGAACTCCTTCCTAAAGAGCCTCTTGCTAGTCCTACGTGTCTGTAAACTCCAAAAGGGTCCTTTAAAGTTTAGGACTTCGATTCCCACATTCCACTTGGACTAAACCCTTAATCACTAGTAGTACCCCAGGCTGAGGATTCTTTGCAGGGAGTCCACTCCTTAGTCCTTTTGAAGCAGATTTTATCCACAGGGCTGTAGTTCCAGGTGGTGCAAATGGCGCAATCTTCAGAGCGCAGGGCTGGTGAATGCACATGAATGTCCTTAGCGTGGGCCCTCCTGGTTCTCCTAGGTTTCCAAGAAGCAGGTTTGAGGGCACTGCACCTCTCATACTTATTCAGTGTGCTCTGGGGTCAAGCAGGAGGGCACTCCCGTCCAAAGAGGTGCAGGGCAACACCCCAGAGCATGACCACTTCCTCCTAAGTGTGCCAAAATGATAATTTTAGAAGGGAGTGAAGAGCTGGCTAAACACTCCCCAGGGATGGCTAATCTCCCTAGTCTCTCCCCCTTACATCTGCTCATTCCTTCCTGAAGCCTAGCATCTGTCTTGGCTCAGAGTTGTAAATGAAACTGATGTCTTTAGCTTGTCTCCTCCTTCCATTGACAAGTATAATTTATTGCAATGGAAAAATAAACTGGGCAATTTCTCCAATACCAGGGCCTATAAAACAGGTTTTATAAGGACCCTGCTTATACATACAGGCCCCCCCGAACATCTAGGAAAGACTTTAGGGGTTCTGAATATAGCAAAATATTGCTGACCCTCATTTCATAGTGCTCTTAGCACACAAGTCGATTTTGGGAAGCACTTTACTACAATGTGGGGAGTGAAATGTACAATTTCCCTAACCCCAGGGCATATGATTTGTTTTTTATTATACGGATTCTCCTTACAAGTACCTGACCCCTGTCCCTGGAACACATAGGGGGAGACCCTGGGCATACCAACCATGCCCAAACATTGTAGTTTATCCATTTTTAATTGACCCAAACACCAGAGTCGAGTTTGGGCACAACTTGCATTTTAAAAGCAGTCCTGCAACACAGGGCTGCTTTTAAACTGAACTCTGGCTCCAGCAGTGCACACATGCAAGTGCAGCAAAGGATGTTGGCCCCCAAACTGCCCTGCCCTATTCTGTACTATGGACTTATAGTGGACATCATGCCAATCACAGGGGTACCCTAACCCATAGCGTATGTATAGTGTATGTAGGTGCTTCACTGTATTCTAAGTCTTTCAGCATAGCACTGGGCCTGGTTAGGCAGAGCCCGGGGTCGGTCACTCCGTTACCACCAGTACTAGTCAGCAAAAAGTTGTGGGGTGCCCAGGGCACAGGATGACTTTAAAACAAGAGGGCAGTAACTTTGCCGTAAAAGCTGTATGTGTATGTGTGTGTATATAAATGTGTGTGTGTGTGTATATGTGTATATATGTGTATATATATATATATATATATATACCTCCGATCCAAGCTCGAGAGCAGTGGTCGTCAAACTTTAATGCCGCACCACAGTGTAAACAAGCATTGGCATAGCCAATAGGTCTCGCCTTTGGGACCTTATGTGTTTAGTTATCCAGCACAATATCCTTGGTGCAACAACATCAACTGTTGCTTGGCTAAACACGTATAAGGTCCCAATGGCGAAACCTATTGGCTATGCCAATGCTTGTTTCTATTGTTTGTACTCATATGCAGTATTTATACTCATGGGCCAGTTATGGGATGTTGCTGACCCACGTAGAAGTCCGGACTTTTGTTAACAACTTACTATCGTCTCTTTTAGCCACTACTGAGGTACTCCGCGCCCATCCCCCCAGTCACTGCTAGACCGATTTTAGTCCGTTTTTTTCGCTGCAATAAATAAAACAGAATCAGTGCGTATTCTAGAATATCTGACATGGGGCCTAACTTCCAAAACCTAAATTGGACATTAATAGTCTATGGCTTTTGTACATGAATGGCGCGTTGTTAATTTTGCATTGGCGGAGAGATTTAGGGTTCTACTACTGCAGGGTCGAGAATGTGACGGGAAAGACGAGGTGCATGCAGGGACAGCGGTATACACTGCAACAACACAGAGTGCCCTGTTCCAGGATTCAGGGGCATGGCAGAGCTGTAAATTGAGATCCCAAAAATTAAACCACCCACCTCTGGCTTTGGTTCCTGCCAAACTCCATCATCTAAAAGACGTGTCTCATTCTCCAGGTTTAGTCCATGTTCAGGAAGGCGGGGGCATTGGCGTTTGTAGCGCGAGCGCATGATGTTCTCCAGTTACTACTCCTTATGTTAAACTCTCATTTCCTGCCAGCCCTCGGTGACACAAGGCCTCAGCTGAAGATAAATAAATACAAACAGGCTCCGTTGTAGGGGCCTTTGAGGCCGCAGTTCCGAGTAAGGTTGGATAGAATGGGGGGTTTATTTTCTGAATTCGATTACCTCATGGTTTTTGCTGGATGGCGGGCCCTTGGGATGTAGTTCAGTTTACCGCATTCATCAAAATTAAAAATGAGAACAGATTGTGGGACAAACTACTCTCACAGTAGACTTGGTAAGGGCGCCGTGTTTATGAAATAAAGAGGGAAAAGGCGCCAAAGACCGCAAAAGAAGCTGAAAAAGGAACCCTGTATGTTCCTCAGAAACTAAGGCTCAGATATACTACGCTGCTCTCACCTGATGCAGGTGGAAAAAAAAGCGGTCAATCATCTTTCATGCACAAAGGTTTTTTTGAGGTGAAAAAATGGGGCCTAGTGCCAGACCCAAGGTAATGTATGCAAAGAGGGTGTAACAAAGCAGGAGTAGTGCAAACACCCCTAGGGTCCACCAAGCTGGCTTTGCTCCAAGTCCTAGCGCCAAATAAATGCAGACCACAATGGGCAAAAAGGAAAATTGTGTGACTTCACCTCTGTAGTATATATGATTTCACGAAATGACACATATTATGTGATAATTGTACAGGAAGGTGCTCCTTTTGTATTTGATGGTGATAGGCACTTTACACAAGAGTATTTTCCAAAGTTACAATTGGAAGTTATTACATTTGTGTTATATTTACATCGCTTATTGATCAAGGAAAATATACAGCAGGTTAAACAAGTGTAAACATTAACATTGAGTATGTTTACCAGGCCCATGTAATGAATAGTTGTGTGGACTATTAAAGCTATCACTTAGGTCTTAGTGAATCCTGTTGATGGGAAATTGTGATATCCAAATGTGGAAGTGGTTCAGGAATAGCAGGGTATTCAGTTCCTTTTGTAATGCTTCATAAGGAGGAATTTTACTTATGTCTGGAGGAACAAAATTCCAATCTCTAGCGCACTACCAGAGAACGACTGACTCAGTGTTCTAGATTTATCCGTGGATGGCATTTTGAGGAGGAGGTTGTCAGACGCCTCTTGCAGTTTCTGATTGAGCTCCTTCAGGGTGCTCTCCTGCCACCTTATAGATCTTCTAGATCATTTTCTTTTTCGTGGAGAGCCACATTTTAGCACTTTGAATGGATGAGAAATAGTCACACGTCTTAGATCCCAAGATCAGTCTGGTGACTGCATCATAAGGCTTTTTTGATGAGAGCACAGTGATTTGGGGGAATTTCCCCAAACAGAAAAAGCAGAAACCTGTATTGACAGAATTCAAACCTGGATGACTTGTTTGAGATCCTGGTCTGGTGAGAACTATTTGATACCTCCGAACAGCCAAATTGGGAACTGCGTTCCTTTTGCACGTTTACCAACCTGCTGTTGAAAGTGGAGGCCCTTATATGGAATGTAGGCCAGGGATTTAGTGCAGTCCACAGTGTGTGGGTTGCTGCCAAGTATTGTTCTCACTTTGAGACATCTTTGTACAGGTGTGTGAGAGTTGGAAAGTAAAAGGAGCAGAATTTTGCTTTTAGCGAGCTTAGTTTCAAATGAGGGGTTGTCACCCAAGAATGAATTTTGTTCAAGATTAGAGATAACATTACATTGTCCTTAGGTCAGGAGAATTTCCAATAGAGCTGTGTGTCATCACCGTAGAAATAATTTGGGATGCGTGACTATATTAGAATAGGTGCAAGTGGTTTCATGAATGTGTTGAGTCGTGTTGGCAAAAGTGTTGAGCAGAAGGGTACTCCATATTATAATTTTTTCTTTTTTTTTAGAGTTTTATATAGCGCGAACTAGACCCGAGACATTGGGTGTCAGAGCGCTTTACATGAGCACCAGTTTCATTACAGTAGGACACATAATTTTTTTTTTTTTGGTAGACACGGGAAGATTAAGTGATTTGCCCAAGTCCCAGCCACTCTTCACTGATGACGAGGAGGACAACACCAGCATCGACACAAAAGCCCTCCTAGACATCATTGACCTCAGCAGGAGGCACCCACAGCCCCAGCACCCTCCCAAGTCCCCCAGGAACAACAAATGGCCTTCCAACGCCGTGTGCTGGAGGGCCAGAGGGAGACGACTGAGCAGGTGCGGGTGGGGTTCGAACTCATGGCTGCCAAACTGAACGCCATCCTTGGGTGTCTATGTCCGCCCCATGGTCTCCAACGAGCCCTGACTGACATCGCTGGAGTCATGACGCGGAGAGTAGAACAGCTGTCCGCTCAGAGTGGCTCCAGCGATACCAGCCTTGAGCTGGCACACATGCGGAGGCTCTTGGAGGACATGGTGCGGATGGAGGCAGAAAGGATGGCAGCCATCGCTGCACATCATCGGAATGTAGCTGGGATCTATCATGCCCTGCAGACTTGCATCATGGCATTGCTGCCACAAGGCGTGGTGCTGATGAATGCTGCTGCCCCCACACCATCCACATCCCCGCCCCCTGGTGTGTATGTGCCTCAATGTGCAGCAGACGTATCCACCCAGGCCCCTGATGTGTCAGCCGGGACTGCAACACCCACGGGGGCAGGGCACACATCCGGGGACGAGGACGTGGATGGGTTTGTGATCAGGAGACACTAGCATTCATTTCCGCCACCTGGCCTGTTTCTGCTTGGTGCCGCACATGGCCTCATGACCTTCCACTGACCCCTGATACACTCTGATGCACTCACCTTGGACAGCGACATAGACTGCCACATCCTGTTCGATGACCAATGACATGACGGACAGACTGCGGACTGTACCCTTCCTCTTCCGCAGTACATGTCATCCCCGGATGGACTCTGGCTGGCCCTCCACAGGCCCATTATGTATAGTGTGCTCGGCATTGCCCTGTACCACTCCAGCTGCATAACTGCAATGGATGTGCAAATAAACATCCAGTGACACACTGCTGTGTCATGTCTTACATCATTCAGGTATGGATGTGTGGATGAATGTGGGGACAGTGCCTTCCCTTGTGTCAATGATGTTCATCCTGTGGGATGCGAGTCAGAGGGTGCGACATTGCTTTTTGTGTACCTGGTCCCGTGAACACTACAACAGGGACACACGCATCAGTCACTTCCTTGTCCGGACATGGACTGGACCACGCCCCGAGCCCACGAGTCATTGTGGCAAGCCCTGCGCTGGTCCAGCGTACGGCAGGCCAGACCACTATGATGATGCACTGGGGGGGGGGGGGCATCATTACTACCCGTCTCAGGCGTACTCGCTGGTGGTGTGCAGGTCACTGGTCTAGTCGTCAGCATGTCACAGCCACTCCCTGAGGGCAGGTTTGCACACACACCACGCCCATCCGGCACAGGCGTCACTGGCCATGTGACTCCGCCAACATAAGGGGCCGACGAAGTCACATTCCCCTCTTCTGGTGGTGCCTGGATGACAGCCGCTCCACGCTTCTCATTCATAAAGGGCCAATGAGTTGTTGCGCAAAGGGTTAGTGGCATCTGAGGCCTGGCGCATGACACGGGCTTACTGCCACGTGGCGCAGACTGGGCTTGCACAGGGTTAGTGGCACCCGAGGCTTGTGGCTGGCACGGGCCGCCACCATGTGTTGCTGACTGGGGTTGCACAGGGTTAGTGGCACTCGGAGTATTGCGGCCGGCACAGGCATCCCACCACAGGATGGTGACTTTGGGTGCACTGAGTCAGTGGCACCTTAAGCTGCTGAGCAGGTGTGCAGCCTGCGATGATGCCCCGTCCCAGCGGTCCGGACAGCTCAGGTTTTGTATGCCCTGCTGTACTGCAGTATATGCCAGAGCCAGCGGGCTGCGTGGGCCTACCGCCACATGGCATCGTTTCCGAGATCCCAGAGTTAGTGGCACTCATTGGGCTGAGTGGTGTGCAGCCTGCGATGGTGTCAGGTGCACTGGTATGTCCTCTGCCATGGAGTAATCAAGACCCAGCACCAGACGTGAGACCTGTTGGCCTGCGGAGTGTGGTTGCATGGTGTGGAGGGTGCCATGTCCATGGGCCCTGGGCTTGTGGCTTGCAGCGGCATGTGGTGGGACCTCTCGTCTACGTGCCGGTGGCAGAAGGTGAGCAGTGAGGCCTGGGTGTGCATGAGAGGGCATGCTCCGATGGGCGGCGGGAGGGGTTGGGGTGCCTCTCCCTGGGTGTGCATGGGCGGGAAGGCGATGTTGTCTTGTGCAGGTGTGTGTACTGTGCCATTCATGTATCTGGACTCTGTTTCAGCTGGCGGCTCTGACCCAGTTGTGTGACCTGGTGAACTGTGATACATACCTGCACGTGGTGGGAGACACACCGGTGGCAGCAGGTGAGCAGTGTGGCCTGGGTGCGCAGGGGCAGCACTGTCTCTCTCTCCCCCTCTCTTCTTCTCCCTCTCCCCCTCTCTTCTTCTCTCTCTCTCTCTCTCTCGCCCCTCTCTTCTTCTCTCTCACTCTCTCGCCCTCTCTTCTTCTCTCTCTCTATCACTCCCCCTCTCTTCTTCTCTCTCTCCCCCTCTCTTCTCTCTCTCTCTCTCTCCCCCTCTCTTCCTCTCTCTCCCCTTCGCTCTCTCTCTGTCCTTTGATGTGCGGAGGACACACCTTCTCATCATGATTTTTGTCTTGCAGGCTGTGACCTACGGATTGTCCCGAGGGGAGTGGCCATGTGTCTTCATTTCATTTCAGTGTTCATTTTAATAAAGTTTCATTTGTTGCTTCGAAACTGAATGTGTGCTTCTCTTTTCTGTGTCAACACATGCAAGTCACCAGTTGTGATTATGCGACGTCAGGTGGATTATTTTGTGCATGTTTAGCTGATGTGGCATATCTTTGGTCGTGGGGGTGCCAGGGAGGGGTGGTCCTGGGGTGGTGTCGGTGGGTGTTGTGGCCCTCTTGGATGTCTGGGCGCATGATGGGTGGCTCCATGGCTTCTGTTGCCCTTCGGGTGTTGGCCTGGGCTGGACTCCCTTTTGTGGTGCAGGCTGCCGTCCGACTTTACAACCAGGTCAGAGCAGGTGTAGATTTCCTCGTGCTAACGCACCTTATCGCCTGTTTTGTGTTTTTATCGCCCATGTGGCTGGTCGTTGAGAATGTTGTGGTGTGATGTTGTCGTGGATTTTGGCACGGGAACGCCCACTCTGCATCTCATTAGCGATAGTTGCGTGGATCCTCTGTGGCAATGTTTTTTTTGGCTGCTATCGCGGGTAAACTGGTGCTGTGGGCTGTTAACACCAGCTTGTGAATGGGGCGATGGATTTATCGCAACTTTGGCTGTGATAAAATGCCGTTGACTCGGCGATACTTTCTTGTGAATATGTCCCTAAGTTTCTTACCCTAAGGCCCGCTTTAGCAGTGGTCCACTAACCTCAGGTGGGACGGTCGCCTGAGTTACCAGACCCGTCAGAATTATGAGATCCTTGGTAACTCGTCTAATTATGTTCTTTTCTTCATAATAACTTCTATTATAATTTCCTTTGTTTTAGTTTAAGATATATCAGGCTTTGTCCCTCTTTCAATGAACATAGTCTATAAAAATGCATTACTGAGACATCCCTGGACCAGTACATAAAACTTTTGCTCTGTTGATACTTGGAAATGATGCCGCATGCTGTATTTATACCTAAGGAACATTTGCCACCAATAGAATTCCGGAAAATTTCAAGATAAGGAAAGGAACACTCCCAAACGAAGAGTGGAAGGTTGTGCTCAAACTATAGAATATGGGACAGAACATGTAGCCACTAATCTAATATTGTATGAAATAATGCATTAAACTGGTGCATCAGCAGAGTCTTGACACACTTACTAAACACATGTACTAGGGGAATGTAGAAATCAAGACAATTTGATTAACATTTTCAGCTTGAGAGGCGCTCATCTTCAAAAAAATCTCACAAACATCTCTTATACTGGCACTCCTTGGGATCAAAGCATCAGGGAAAAGATTTCTGTTAATTGTGCAAACTAAACTCACACTCTCTTCCCTGCTCTTTCTCTCTCTCTCTCTCTCTCTCCCATTTTCTCGGTTCACCATTGTTTACCATCTCTCCACTTTATCCATATTTCTCTTCTCCCTCATAATATCTTCTGTCTCTCAAGAATAACTTTGTCTTTTTCTCTATCTCCATGTCTGGCCAGCCCCTCCTCTCCGACAACATAAACCCTTCCTTAACTCAATATCCTCTCTTCCATCCGCCTCCTGTTGTCTCACATAGTGAATCTTTTCTTATTGTCCTCAAGTTCTGCGCTGTATGGTTTGTAACAACATCTTAGAGACATTTGGAAAGCTTTCCTGGGAATGCAGTCTGCCCATTGCTTACCATTGGCTTTGAGGTTTGTAACTCACATTTGCTTGTTTTCTATTTGCTGACTTTTTTAGTTTTAGGCTGTCCAGTTTGAGTTTCTCCCTTCTCTTGCCCAAACCCTATTTACTGCATTATTCCACCAATACTGAATTTCTCTAAACAGGCCTTCAAATCTTGTTTTGATCTTCTCACATTTGCTGTGCAGTCAAAGACAAAGGTCAAATGTCAGGCTCTGTCTAACACGGAGATTGGTGTTTACTTTTCTTTCTCTGAGTTCAAAGTGAGAGGATTTATGTGACAATCCTGCTGGGTACCTATATGAGACAGAAAGGCTGCATACTGTTATTTATTCTAGCTCGCTACCGAGGTGTGCTGTGCAATGGTTGTTTTTTTACTAGTACAAAACAAAATGTAATTGTCTCTAAATAAACTGGACAGATATTTCTGACTATGGAAAGCGCAAATGAAGCATATTTTTGGGTAATTCTGAATTGTGATGGAAACAAATATTTCAATACAACAAAAACAAAACAATACACTTGGTAATGACATTTCCACACATTATCATTTGTGCACTGTATCCTTTTATAAGTAAAACTGTATGTCTGTGCAAATGTAACAGTAATTTCAATTGAAGCTGTGTTGTCACACCGTGCATACTCCACTTTACCCCACCCCACTCTACTCTGCACCACTCCATGGCACTGCACACTATGCCACTCCACTCCACACTGCGTCACTGCACTCTACTATGCACTACTCCAAACCATGCCACTTCACGCAACGCCTTTCTGCGCTACACCACTCTACTCTACGCCAATGCACTCTGCCCCACACTTCTATTTACTTCTGCACTCTTCGCCAAACAGCTCTATGCCAATCCACTCTAAGTCACTCTAATCTACTCTGCACCATTGCACTCTACAACACTGCACTCTACAACACTCTACAGTATGCCACTGTACTCTAAGCCACTTCAATCTACTCTGAAACAATCTAATCTACTCCACTCTATTCCACTTTACGCTATTCCAGTCTACCCCATTCCACTCTATGCCACTGCAATCCACCCTGTGCCACCACACTCCTTTCCACTCTATTCCATTGAACTCTATGCCAATGCACTCTACAGCACTTTACTCAAACCGAATACACTCTACGTCACTGCACTCTATGCCATTGTACCGTGCACTACTGCACTGTAAGCCACTATACTCTACTCGGCAACATTCTACTCCATGCCTCTGCACTCAATGCCAGTCTACACCATTGCACTCTATGCCACTGCACTCTACATCACTGTACTCTACGACACTCCACACTACAACACCGCACTCTCTGCCACTGAACTGTGCGCTACTGTACTTTGTGCCACTCTACTTTGCGCCACTGCACTCTACACCACTTGACGCCACTCTTCTTCACTCTGCAACAATGCACTGTATGCCACTGCAGTCTATGCCACTCAAATCGACTGTGCTCCACTGCGGTCTATGACACTGCGCTCTACGCCAATTTACTGTATGTCACTCTACTCTACTCTGCACCACTCTACTCTAAACCAGTGCAGTCTACCCCACTCTACTATGCACCACTGCACTCTTTGCCACAGCACTACTGTACTCTGCACCACTCTACTCTATGCCAGTCCACTCTACGCCAATGCAATCTACGCCAATGCACTATATGTCACTGAACTCTATGGCACTCTACTCTGCAAGAGAGCACTCTCTGCTACTGAACTCAACGTCACTCTACTCTATGCCACTCTACTCTATGTAACTGCACTCTACTCTGCACCACTCAAGTCTAGGCCACTCTACTGTACTCTATGCTGAAACACTCTACGCCACTCTAATCTATTCTGCACTACAGCACTTAACACCACTGCACTCCACACCACTCTACTGTACGCCACTGCACTCTATGCTATTTACTCTACACCTCAGCACTCTACCATGCACCACTCCACTCTATGGCACTTCACTTCACTCTGAAATAATCTACTCCACTCCACTGCTCCACTTTATGCCACTTCACTCCACTGTGTGCCACTGCACTCTGACACTCTATGCGACTCCACTCTATGCCACTCGACTCTACACTTTAGACATTACACACTCCTCATTACTTTACTCTCTGCCACTACAGTAAATTAGTGTAGAGTGCTACAGTAATCTACCCTGCTCAATGTCTCTCTACTCTACAACACTCTATGCAAAACACCCTCTACACCACTCAACTCTGTTCTACACCACTCCATGACACTCTATGACACTCCACTCTACAACACTCTCTCCACTCTATACCATTCTATTCTACTCCACTCTACGTCCTTCCACTCTATGGCAGTGCACAATACTCTACACCACTCCACTCCACTTCACTTCACTCTACTCAACTCTACTCCTCCACTTAAAGCCACTCCAGGATTCCCTACGCAACTCCACAACGCTCCATTCTACTCTACTTTATGACCCTCAACACCACTCTCCTTTACCCCTCTAACTATTAGCCGTGCTGAACAGCAGCCACACTTGCGTACAATGTGACTAAAACATATTGGCAATGCTAATATCTCTTGCATAGGCGAGACCTGTTGGCATTGCCAGTGCTTGTTCTAAGGTCTCTCTGCTCTGTTTCCACATAATTACTATCTGCTCCCTCTCTTCTACCCTGCATGCACACTCTCGCTGTATCCTATTTCCTGAAGTCAGTTTGTTGTCTTTCAGTGTCCCTCCCTTCCCTCTTGTCTGTCTTTCCCTCTCTCTCTCTCTTGGTATTTCGGTCCCTGGGTTCTCCACTCTATGTCCTCTCTAGCCGTCTCATATTCCTTCACTCTTTTTTGTTTTCTTTCTATCTCTCTCCCTCTCTGTCTCGTCTTTCTATTTCATTCTTACCCTCTTTCCGTGTCCTTCCCTCTTCCTCTTTCTTCCTCCTCCATTCATCTCAGGAATGTCGTTGTTATAAGAATCCCAATTAGAGAACGGGTGTTTACAGTAGAGTGCTGGATGGATGAGAGATGACACGCAGCAGACGGTAGGACAAAGGCATCTCTCAAACCGCCGACAGAGCAGCAGGAGCTCATCTTGGGAGATGGCTGCCATATTTACAGACACACAATTCCACCGGGTCCCTCTCAGACATTTCTCTCCCAGGGCCTTTGAAGTGCCTTCGCATTGTCGAAGTCAACGTGTTTCACTCTGCATCATTCCCAGGGGCCTTCTAACCAATAGGAGCGCATGATTATGAGGGGTTCCCCTGCTTTAGCTTCTGGCTAATAAAGAACTGTCACTTGGAGCAGCAGCTCACACGCCAAAGCGGGGTCTGGACTGTGTTACGTCGCTGTTCAGCAGGTTTATAGAAGTAGATTCCTTCCTAGTGGGAGGCTTCAGGACTACAGTACCTCTGCTCCTGAACAGGGGCGGAGCTACCATTGGTGCAGTAAGAGGGGCCATTTTCCTTGCATTCTCCAGGGTCAGTCATGCAAGCCATGCTACTCCTCGTGAACAGCCCTGTAGAAGCCTGACGGCGGGGCCCACATCTCACTGGCTGTGCTAATTACTTCAGGGTGAAAGGTTTCACTTCCAGATCATCTTTCTTCTTTCTTTTCTTCACTTCTGGAATATGGCTATCCGTGATATGCGTTAGCCTAAAATGAACATTCTAAGGGTTTTTGGGGCTGCTGATTTTACAGTGCTCCCTACCCTCAAAAATGGACACTTGCGGGCATATTAACGGGCACCAGTGCGTCGCTGCATGCTGCAAGAGCGACGCAACTCAGAGAGGATGTAGTCCGTCCGACTTTGGTGCTGGAAACAAGGGTTCGAGCCTCGGGGTCGCGTCCACATCCTGTGATTCTGGGCAAATCAGTTAATCTCCCCGTGCCTGAATGTGTAATGTAAATACGGTGCTCATGTAAAGCGCTCCTTTACCTTCGGGTCGAGTTTGCGCTATATAAATATGCAAAAATAAAAAAACGAGATTTCTAAAGCCAAGCAAGGCCATCTTGTATGGCCCTGCGTGGCTTCATAAATCTCAAGTAATATAGCACAGTGCAAATTGTTCTGTTGCATTACCCCTCACAGGTCCTCCTCGTCTGAGTCATTACAATTTGAGGTGGTCCCACCTCCGGCCAGGCACTCTAACACACTAGTATTTTTTTTATTTCCATAGAATAAAGGTCCCCTCCTACCCACCTCCATACCTCACCCATTTCTTCAGTTGTTGATTTGCCCTGGGACTTGCCTCCTGTTCTTTAGGGTGTCAGTTTTCTCCCTTTTTCCCTTGTGTTGGGCTTGCTGCGAGTGTCTGCTCTCTGGCTTTATGTTGACTGTTCCTTCAGCTCAGGGTTTGGGGGAGTTTGGGGCTTTACTGGTGTCCTGTCCCTCTTTATGGCTTTTACCTGGTAGGTTGCTTTTGCTATTGGGTCGGGCCTTGGTTCTTCCAGTTGTTTGGCAGTCTTTTCCGAAAGGAGCTTCTTCCTGTTTTTTCTGTTGGGTGTGTTGGTCAGGTCCTCTCATCTTTGGTTGTGCAGCGGACTCTTCTCTTTTGCTGCACACTTTGGTTTTCGCATATCTCCTGTTTTTTTTCGTGGGCCCTGGTAGCTGCTTCTCATCTCGGTGAGGGAATTTGGCTGTTTTTTTGTCGGTCTTCTGGGTCTTTGGGGCTGGCTCCTCCTGTCCAGGTTCGGTGGCACTCTCTCTGTTCTGTTTCCTCTTCCTGGCCAGTGCTGCAGGAGTTTTCTCTCCAGGGGATCGGTAGGGCGGCCTCTTGGCTGTCACCTCACTGGGTTGTTGGGCGTTTTCGACTGGAGTTGTTGCATGCTTTAATAGCTGCTTTTGCTGTGGGTTTTGGGTCTGCAACCCTTTCATGAGCTTATTCTTGCAGTGGAGTTCCCTGCTGTGTCAAGCATCTTCTTTTGTTTTGGGCTTGTTAAGTCCTCATATTGTAATGACTGGGACAAGGAAGACCTATGAGGGAGTAATGTCCCATTACTCACCGGTAATCTTCATTACCCTGATTAAGGTCCTCCATGTCCCAGTCATGCCCCCTTCCTCCCCACTCTTTTGTTGTGCCTGGTCTTGTTACTAACAGGCAGGGAGGCGGGTGTGAGGGGCCTTTATTCTTAGGAAATAAAAAAACTATACAAGTATGTTTGACTGCTTGTCAGGAGACGGGTCCGCCTCATACTATAATGACTGATATGAGGAGGACCTTAATTGAAGTAAGGAAGATTACCGGTAAGTGATGGGATATTACTCTGCGCCAGGGAGATGTTTCCGTGGGTGTTGCATGGGTGTTTCCACACATCATCTATGGAATTTGATGCATTCCCAGATTTACAAGAACAGGTAAACCGGACTACTTGCCAAAAAGCTACGCCTCCGCACGAGAGGTGTAACAAGGAGAAATGTCTTTATTGCTCCTCATTTTACTCTCTTTCTATGTGTGCTGCATTACACATCAAAAGAGGAAAAAGCCTCTCAGGATTGGTTTTATGCATGAAGGTGCCCCTTCCCGCCTTAAAAAAATATTGCATGAAACGCAGGCACACTTGATCCATGGTGCCTGCGTTGGCGTTAGTTAGTCCTTTGTGCGTCCGCGCAGGTTAAAGAACAGGAAGGCATCTTATTCTTTTAAATACAGCACATTCTTGCCTTTTCCGTGTCACGCACCACAGTGCAGCAAGGTGACATGCTGCGCTGCTTGTCTATTTTGTAAATATGCCTCTTATTTGGCACAGCCTGGTAGTGGAACATTGAGGCAGCAGCGTTAGCGTTACCCAGGTGTCTGGCACTGCCGGCCTTTAGTACCTATGTCGCAGGTTATAAAAGTGACATTCCCATATTCCTGCCAGCTATCATAAAGTAGGTGAGGATAGCCCAAAACGAACCGTCACTTAGAGCAGCAGTGCACACTCTAAAGCGTGGTCTGCTCTGTGTTACATCCCTGCACAGCAGGTTTATAGAAATCGATTCCTTCCTAGTCGGAAGTTTTAGAACTACAGTACCTCTACTCCTGAACAGGGGTTTGTATCTACATCTGGGGCAGCAGGTGCAGTGGCACGGGCCCAGACCTCTGAAGGTCTGATTAAAACCTGATAATTGCTGTATTTAACTACCACAGCAGCAGTAAAAGGGGCCATTTTCTGTGCATTCTCCAGGGCCCATGGCATGCAGGCTATGCTACTGCTCATGAACAGCACTACAGAAGCCTGATGGCAGCCACACGTCACACTATCTATACTGCGTGTTGCACTAATTACTTCAGGATGAAAGGTTTCACTTCCAGCTCAAACTTTCTTCTCGCTCTGCTTCACTTCTGGAGTTCGGCTTTTCATGATGTGTAGCTGAGAAAGACATTAGCTTATAATTAACTTTCCAAGGATTTTTGGTGCTGCAGCCTGTATTTGATTTTACAGCACTCCCTGCCCTCAAAAATAGACACTTAGGGGCATATTTTCAAGCCCCAGTGTGCCACTGTATGGTGCAAGAGTGACGCAGCTCAAAAAAACAGATTTATGAAGCCAAGCAAGGCCATCTTGTGTGGCTCTTCTCGGCTTCATTAATCTCGAGTAATGTAACTCAATGCAAATCGCTGCGTTACATTACTCTGTGCCAGGAAGGTGTTTCTATAGGTGTTGCATGAGTGTTCCCACATAACATCCATGGATTGTGATGCATTTCCAGATTGACAAGAACAGGTGTACCTGGGAATGTGCCAAC
The DNA here is from genome assembly GCF_964204655.1 of Triturus cristatus. Classification (NCBI taxonomy): domain Eukaryota; kingdom Metazoa; phylum Chordata; class Amphibia; order Caudata; family Salamandridae; genus Triturus; species Triturus cristatus. The sequence goes on along the minus strand of NC_140590.1, from coordinate 1,445,114,576 downwards.
AAGATACTCCTCCCATGAGAGGTGTAGCAAGGAGAAATATATTTATTTCTCCTCTTTCTATGTGTGCTGCAGCACACATAGAAAGAGGAAAAAGCATCTCAGGGTTGTTTTTGCGCAGGGAGGTGCCCCTTCCTGCACAAAGAAAATCCTGCAGGCATTAGGCAGCCCGTGATACACCTGTGTAGGTTAAAGGACAGGAATGCATTGTATTATTTTAAATACCGCACATTCCTGCCCTTTCCCTGTCACGCAGCGCAGCAAGGTGACTTGCTGCGGTGCCCTGTGTGACTTTTTTGTAAATATGCCTCTTATTTGGCACAGCCTGGTATTGGAACACCTACAGCAGCAGGTTTACCTTTACCAAGTGTTTAGTACCTATGTTGCGGGTTATAAAAGTGACACCCCCATTCCCATATCTCTGCCAGCTGTCATGAAGGAGGTGATGGTAAAGCTGCTCATTGTATGCCAAAGGATCTGATTCCTGCGGGAGACTCCCGATTTTGAAAGCATGTTGCATTATTTTGGCTTCTTCCAGCCTAAAATTGTTCCTCTTCAACGGAAGTCGACGAGGAAGTACATTTCTGTGTTTATTTTTTTTTAATGTTCCTCTGTTTATGTTTACAAATGTTGCCATGTTTGCTGCTTGCTCACCCTCACATCACAATCATGAAGGTCAGACCATCCAGTGTTTGTCACCATATGGTGGATAATCCTTCAGCAATCCCTACTGGAATATAAGGTCAACTGAATTTAGGGTCAGTCCTACATTATTGCAGTTGCAGGTGACAACCTAACGCAGCACCATATGATCACCAACAACAGCCTAAACAAGTATAGCAAAGCTGATACGTCTGGCTTTTGTCTGCCAGTCTTTTGTCGTTGCCAATGCTTAATTTGTCTCATAGTTTCTTTTGTAAATATTTATTGTTGGGGAGCTCCCAGGCCTCCGCCAATATAAAAACCAATTGGCTATAACCAAACATATTTTTGGATTTCAATAAGCACTCGTTGTAGTAGTCTCTGCCATTAAAGGAACTGCTTTGTGTGTGAATGTGCTTCTTGTGAAAGTGCAGAATTTTGTCATTGACAGTGAAGTCAGTCAATGACTTAAGTTGTCTTACTAATTGGTCCATGTTGTTGTAGCTGGCAGAAAAATGTGAATGATAGAATGACTGACAACCGATTGTAGGAAGCTGGCTCTGCATATACTATACCAAAGTAAGCTATAGTCTGCACAGAGGCTAATCGATCCCCAGAGGTACAGCAGAGGCTACATTAGATAATCACTAACAGCTTTATTTGTGGGAGTGTGGTCGAGCAGTTAGGCTTATCAGGAGGGTGTGTTAAGCATTTATTGTATTCACTCAATCAAGACTGATGTCACACACTCAGAGACAGAATACAGACCAATTAGGTAAGTATAAAAAAGGAAAAAGGTATACTTATGGTTTACTTATAGAACCAATCAGGACTTTGTACAGGTGGGAAATACACATTTGCAAGTGCACGAGTGTTCAAGGAAATGCAGTTATATTTGCGATGTCAACAGTTACAGGTTCGTAAGACTTTTAAAATGCTGGAAGAATTACACAGTAATCACTTTGTGGTACTTTCGGATTGCTTTGAGTATTGGGGGATGGTATGCATGGATACCACGCCCGAGGATTCTTACAAACAAGGTAAGCATGACTTTGAATAGCTTTCAATAGTACTCACTTTTCCCCATACATTGGCTGTTCTATTCTTAGTACAATGTTTAGGCTCAAAATCTCATCACATGAACCTCTGTGGAAGGAAAAAATGGTTGTCGGTTTTGGAGATAATTTTTCGACTCACGAGGGTGAGTGTTGGGGTTTTGGACCAAGGTTCCGCAAAGGCTCAGATGGGCACTCGACTTGCACCATCAGTGGCACTGAGGCGGCTGGGTGCAGAGTGCAGGGACCCAGTGTTAACCAACGGGGCTAAGGTGGTTTTCGGTTAGGGACTGCTGGCAAGCAAGACACTTGGGCATGGGAGCAAAGCTCTTAGGGTTAAGGTCGGCACTGCAGGGGCCAATGACCAACATGAGAACTGCACCACCAGCGGCACTGGTGCGGCTGGGTGCACGTTGCAAAACGGATGTCTGGGACCCTGTGTTTCCCAATGCGGAGCATCAGTTTCAGAAGATGGTGCAGGCTCGGTCCAGGAGACTTCTGAGTGGAGACCAATGACTGGGGTGCGAATTGGGATATGGGAGGATGCCTGCACACCATCGGTTGGGCCACACAAGGCCGGGAGCTGGGGTGTCTTCATACGTCGGATTCCTTGGGCCACGTTTGGTCGCGGTCGAAGTCGGATGGTTGGTCGCAGTCAGTCTTCCTGGACCGCTTCAGTCAAGGTGGGAGTTGTCTTACCGCCTTCAGTCACGGTTGGGGGGATCCTTCAAGTAAAGGCTGCAGGTTTGGTTTCAAAGCTTGTGGGAGGTCAGAGGTCACTGGATCCCAAGTTAGGATCACCGGAGGGACCTCCTTGGGGTATTGGGCCACTCGGTCTTGGGTCGTGGAGTCCAGTTGCAGAGTGGTGCAGAATTGCAGAGTCTGGACTCTGAAAGCTAGTCTTGGTTTGAGCAAGTCCGGTGCTCATGGGAGAGTTTGTTATTTGTGTGCACGGCAGGACCTCCAGGCTCTGGGGGTCTGCTGCTGCTGGACACGGCGGTTTCTTTGCTGTAGGCAGGTCGTGATCGGGACAGGCTGGTAGGGCTGGGGCCAAGTCAGTTGGTGTCCTCAGTTTCTTCCTGGGTCAGCCAGGCTAATCTGCACTTCTTTTTTCTTCCTTGAATCTGAGGAGGCAAGGTTCAGGGTCGCCCTTAAATACTAATTTTAGGGGCATTAAAAGGATGTGTAGGTCAGGACCAATGGGTCTCTTCCTGGGGGTGGGTACACCACCTATTATGCCACCCTCCAGTGGGAGGGGGCATGAGCCTCTTCCTAATTGGCTGAGTCCCCTCATCTGCAAGATGGAGGGGCCTGAGATGTGTGCTTCACCTCACCTCCCTCACCTGCAGGGTGGGGTTGGCAAAGGTGGGCATACCTCTCTTTCTAGCTTGGATTTCCCTCCAATTCTCCCACCCAAGTGGGGGACAGAACCGGTGGGACCAGTTGCTGGGGGCAGCAAAAGACAGGGACAGTGTTCAAAGGCGGCAGGCCTTTGAAGCTTCCCCTTTCGTGGACCAGCCCATCCTGGGGGAGGATGCATGACACCTTTGCCCAGGATGGGCTTTGTTTCTGGACCCAGAGAGCGGAGGCCCTCTACCCAGGGGTCCAGAAACCTGTCTGGTGGTGGCAAATGGTGGGCTCCCATTCAGGAACCACACTAGGGCTGGTCAATTTTCAGGGGTCCCTCTGAGTGCATTTTACATTAAATCCCACACTGGCATCAGTGTGGGTTTAATGTGCTGAGATGTTTGCTACCAAACTTCCCAGTTTTTAATAAAGCCATTATGGAGCTGTGGAGTTCGTAGTGACCAACTCCCAGACCATATATTCTTTATGGCTTTACTACACTTACAATGTCTACAAATGGACTTAGACACTGTAGGGGTACAGGGCTCATACCTCTGTACCCTCACCTTAGGACTAGTGCACCCTGCTAGAGGGGAGACTTACCTATGCCTTAGGCAGTGGATTTCAGGCATGGCACGCAGGGATGTGTGCCATGGCGACTCTTCACTTTTCTCTGCACCAAAAACACACAGCCTGCAGTGGCAGAGTGTGTGGGTCAAGGTGCAGGGCCTCTAAGGGTGGCACAATAGATGCTGCAGCCCTCTGAGGCCTTCCTTGGTTACAGGGCCCTTGGTATTCATGGTACCTTTTACAAAGGGCTTGCCTGTGGCCAGGGATGTGCCACTTGCAAATACAGAGGTACAATTTTTTAACACAGGCCCTGGGAACTTGATTGACAGGGACTCAGGGACCATCAAGTCGAGTTGCATCAGATGTCAGGGAAAAAGTGGGGTGTAACCTTGCAAAAAAAGTCACTTTCCTACAGAATGATAGAATGACTGACAACTCAATGAAGAGGGCTCGTAGAATACCCTTAAGTAGGAATATTATCTATATAATATTAGTAAAATCTAAAGGTCTTTTGCAAGCGCCAGACCTAAATATTTCCTTGTTGCTAGCTATGTGGGAGCACCCAAAAGTAAAGATTTCCTTTTGTTTGGGGCTCTCAAAGTCCTTGCATATTAGCTGTCAGCAAATGATCTTTAGATTTATTGCTGTTAATTTGCTGGGTAAATGTATTTTTGCCATTAAATGAGGCAGACGTGTGTTTTTTAAGTTAAGGTAGTGATGTGAGAAATTAAGTTCCTGACGTTTTGACATTTTTGCCATAATTAAAGAAAACACTTCCCTTTTCTTGGATTGCAAAACAACCTCAAACAGGGGAATTTAGCACCAACAAAAATGAAGATCTAAAGCTATACATAATTAAGGCCAACACTACACACTTATGAGAAATTAGACCAGATCACACCGTTTTGCACTGACTAGTGAAGTTTACAGACTCTTTCTCCATCTAGTTTTTAACAAAAGCGGGGGGAAAAAAACCTCATCCTGGTGTTTTATCATTTTTGGTATAATACAAAATTAACTCCAATAATTATGAAACTATTTTGCAAAGTATATTTTGTTCCAGCAACAGCCCGGGGTGCTGGCCATCCGTAGCATTATGTTTGAGGGTGAAAAAATGATATGAAAGTAGAGTTTGGAGTCCCGGGACACCCCGGTGAATGGCACATACAAATAAACCATCAACGTCCTGTAATGACTGTAAGAATTGGTGATACCAGTGTGTGATGTATAGCAGTGGTGACGAGAATGGCAGTGTTATTACACACTTCAAGAACTGCAGATGAGACATTTACCATTGAGATGCTTTGATCAGGATATTACAAATCAGGGGGCACATTTACGAGCCCCGTGCGCCACATTTTCGCTGCCGTTGAGTCACTTCTGTGACGCAGCGGCAGCGTAAACCATGTGCCACGTTGTGCCCTATTTACAATGTGACGCATCTAGGGAGATGCGTCACATTATAAAGCCCTGCGCCACTTGAAACCTGTGTCAGGTTTCATGTGGGCATTCTCGCGCAGGGGGGGCGTTCCGTCGCAGGAACGCCTCGGACAAGTGCCTGAGTGAAATCTACAAGATTTCACTCAGTCACTTTTCCGACGCCACTGCGTCAAAACCTTGCGCCTGCTTCAAGCAGGCGTAAACAATATCAGACCACAGGAGGTAGCCCGTAAACCACAGCGAGACTGGGGCAGTACATTATATCAAATGACAATGTCTCAATGTGGGTTTCATTTGGGGAACAAATTCAGTAGGCAAAATTGAGTTGATAAGGATTCAATCAGCGTAGGGAGAAACACAGGGAGACATATATATGTAGGATTTTCTGTATTTGAAGTCACTTAAAACATGTTGGACATATTGAACAGCATATGTACAATCACATGGACAGAAAGCACTGCGTTACATTAATGGAAATGTAACCGATAGGATACTGTGCACAAGTGCTCGTGAAAATAGTGACGTGCAAGTGACACGTGAAGTGGTATATACAGCGGTGGTGTAGGGCGCAACGAGGAACAAAGTGGTACAACAAGTAGTACATATTTAGGACGTCCAGGCAGTCAATGATAAACAAATTACAAAGGACAATGAATAGGATGTCCGTAACATGGGGGAGCCAGAAGTTGCGCTGTTGAAGTCGACGGCGTTTCGGCCTGTAGAAATCTAGGCCATCATCAGGACTGGTTACATACAATTTAAGGCAGTGTGCGGTAGAACACGGCAGCTGCCTTTGAGCCGGGGTGTTGACAAAATGTGTGAAAGTTCTCTTTTATATGTAAGATTCCCACATCTAAATAATACAGTGTGCAGATCAATGCTTTGTTTTACTACTACATGGCACTAGTGAATCTATTATTTATTGATATTATTTGTAAGGCTCACTCCAAAGAATGAATCTTGGTGCCACGATTCTTAAAATAAGAAACTTCTCTTAAGATTAGGATGCACAATTGTTGGAAACTTAGGTGAAATTAGATCTGAAAACAATGTACAGCTATAAAAGGTAGGGCGAGAGATTTTCAACATTACAGAATAAAACACATTTTTAGACTTTTCCTTGTAGTCAACACAGAGTTAACTTCTCTGATGTCTATAGACTGTGAGTTCCTTACAGCAACAAATTCACAATCGCCCTTTCAATGAAGTTTCCTTGTAGGAGATGAGGAAATATGAATTTTGTGATCAGTTATGTCCCCTATCGTAGACCCCAACGGCTCCATGTGCATGCTATAAGTACATGTATGTTCCCTCCAGTTCCAGTTATGAAGACGCAAATACATGTGCGTCCACCGTCAACATGTCCTCTTTCAGATCCGCCATGAATGGGTCAGATATTCCATTCCTAAGTATGAAAGGCCACCGACTTTATGTGGTTCACTTTCCACATTTTACAGATTCAGGCGAGTAGGCCCTGAATTCTGCCATCAAGCCTTTTCCTGCCTTCTGCCTCTGAAAGCTCCAGTCCGAGCCTGCATCTGTATCCATGAACTTTGTCCTACTCCCTGCGCGGCTAACGGTGCCTGATCCAGCCTGTTGCCTGCCAAAAACTGTATTTCACCTTCAAGATTATCTGCTCCGCTCCTCATCCGATGCATTCCTGTCTAGTAGTTTAGGTAAACATTCTTCCAGCTACCGTGCAAAGGGCCAGGCCTCACTGTCCTCATGCAAGTAATTCATAGCCCCTGTTACCATGGAAGATTCCTGCCCCCTCGCATCTCATGTAGACACTTAGACGCTTGTACACGCACTAACAGTCAGTATAGAATAGATTCCGTCCGAGAGACCTTTCCTTTTGGATAATACAGTTCTTTAAACATAAGATATTAGATATGATTTGGGATTAGGTTGACATGACCCCTCAGATTTCTGTCTCCACATGTAGAGCTAAATGTCAAGTCCCCTTCACCCTCTAGTTGCACGTCAATCACACGTCATGCGGCTGCGCGCGCATATCTGCCAAATATTTTCTGCTGACATTGCAGGATTCTCTTATGGATCCACCCACTTGTGACATCATGTTTAATGACGTATCTAGTTACGCCTATATGTACGCCTTTTTTCATTACGTATGTGTATCATTATCTGTATTATCAGCTGTTACGCCTCCTGCATCTGTCTTAATGTAATACTTTTCATATAAATATCATTACTTGTCAATAATGTATTGCCTTCCCTTCCTGAACCTTCGTGGTGATGGAATTTGAAGCCTACGGTTCGAACTGTAATTCCTTTGTAGAGGAATAAAGCCTTTCAGAACCTCTAATACCACGGATTCTGCCTCTTATTTTTACTGAGTTATTCTTACTAGACTTTACCGCATAAAAATAGTACCGGTAATGAAATATTTACCACATAAATTGGCGCCCGAACAGGGACACTTTCTCATCTCACGCGCCGGAGGTGCGTTGCAGGCCCGGTCTCCTGCCACAGCTGAACGGACAAAAACGCGTACCTGCAGGATTTCCTGTATCTCCCTCCGGCCGAGCGGGGGTGACTGAGGCTGCGATCAACACCCAGACGAGGCGGTGGGAAGTGCGAAGTATCCCGACCAGAGCCTAGCTGAGAGAGCAAGATCCGAGGTATACAGAGGCCCACCAGGTTCCGAAGTTCCGAGTCCAGTCGAGTCGAGTCCAGTCCGGTCCAGTTTCAGTTCAGTTCCGAGTCCTTCCGTTCCGCGCTACCCGGTGAGTACCATTGCCGGGGAGGCATTTAAACGTGCACATAGGTTGTGCCGGTCAAGACAGGTTTGGGTACACAAATCCGGTCTGCACTGTTTCAGCAGTGTATCTGTACTGTTTAGCAGTATATCTAGTATGTCTTGCATATAATTAAGTATTATCTAGTGTTAGTATTATGTCAGTAACTAGTTTCCTATTAGTTATCATCGTTCGTTAAACTGTTAAATGTTAAATGTTTTAGTACGTTCTACATATTGTGGTGTGAATGATTGTTCATTATTGTGTTTATTGTATCAAGTGTGTTCAAATAATAAGGTCTAAAAATGCCGCTCTTTTCAAAATTAAGACAGATCAAAACCAGAAAAGGGGTACTCGAAGAAGCTGTTCCCATTCCACCTAGGGACACTCCAGGGTACTTTATGTATCATAAGCATGGCCTAGATGCCGTATTATTTCTTGATCTATGGGTGGACTACACCAAGGATTGGTGTGGTGTAGTGTAGCCCGCAGCGGGGACCTGGGATGCAGATTGCATCATGAGAGTAGAAGAAGAATTATGGAAAAAGAAAGCCAGACAGTCACAGAAAGACGCCATTGAATTCATGGCGTAAAGAATCATATAGACGTACAGAAAAAGCGCTCAGACAGGAAGAGAAAGGCAGGGAGAATTCGAATAAAACCCGAGAAAATTTATTAATTGAGGAAGGTACCTGAGTAAAAACAGAACAAGTAGACAGACAACGAAACACTCTTATGAATGGTATGTATCCTCTTCTGGCCGAAGGGTTACCTCAGGCCACCCCGGAAATACCGAAAAACTTGACACCCCCATTGCTCCCGATAAAAGCACATCCCAAAACAGCAAAAGATATTTTCCTTTCTTCCTATTTAGATGATGTAGCTCCTGAATATGCTAATGTTCCGCCACACGCACCGCCCACCGATGGTGCTCAACGCCAAGATCATCCGTCTGTATCCCCGCAACAACAAACTCCTACGCACATTCCCACAGGTCCATCTGCTTCTACCGCTTTTCCTACATCTACAGCTTCTATCTTACATCCAACAAATCCTTTCGTGCCTAACACCTCAGATGGTGCGACAGGAGGTACGACAGAAATTTTTGCCACGCCACCTCGAGGAAATAAATTATCCCTTAGAGATTTAGCATACGAACGTACACCCCAACTAGCAACTTCAGACTTGTTTAAAGAGCATCTAGTGGATTGTAGATATGATCCTGTGCCCGGTAGACGGGACGGTATGCTGCTGTCATCACTACGTATACGACGAGCTTCAAGATATTTAGCGACGCTACCAGGAATGGTGGCACATTTAGACAATATATATCACTTTGTCCAATCAGGGCGAGGCCCTGAAAGTATTGACGAAGCTATGGAATACCAGAAAGTGGATGTACAGAGACAACTGTTACGCTTCTTCATAAACTGTGTGATCAGAAACAGAGATAGGCCTGGGGTAGATCAGGAGGAAATGCAAGTACTTACCAAATGGGGTCAGAATATATCAGAAGGGAAACATGATAAACAGACATGTATAGCAGTTATGTGCCGTAAGATTCGCAAAGAAATAGAACGAATACATACAGAAAGATTAGAGTCAGATCAACATGAATCAGAGGGAGATGAGGACGAAATGCCTACAGGACAAATAGAAACGATGGCTTATGTAGGTAAAGGAAGATCTTTTAATAAAACCAGATGTTTTAATGATCCGACACGTCCGATACGTCCAGAATGGCGCCCGAATAGGGACACTTTCTCATCTCACGCGCCGGCGGTGCGTTGCAGGCCCGGTCTCCTGCCACAGCTGGACGGACCATAAACGCGTACCAGCAGGATTTCCTGTAAGCTCCCTCCGGTCAAGCGGGGGCGACTGAGGCTGCGATGTGGAAATGTGGATTTTCCTGATCAGTTATGTCCCCTATCTTGGACCCCAACGGTTCTATGTGCATGTCACAAGTACATGTATGTTCCCTCCAGTTCCAGTTTCCAAAACGCAAACATATGTGCGTCCACCGTCAACATGTTCTCTGTCAGATCCGCCATCAATGGGCTGGATATTCGATTCCTAAGTATGAAAGGCCACCGACTTTATATGGCTATGTTACTCCATTTTTACAGTTCAGGCAAGTAGGCCCGATTCTGTCCTCAAAGCCTTCCCTGCTCTCTGTCTCTGACAGCTTCAGCTTGAGCTCGCATCTGTATCCATGAACTTTGTCCTACTCCCTGTGCAGCTAACGGTGCCTGCCTCGGCCAGTTTTGCCTGCCTGCCAAGAAGCTGTATTTCACCTTCGAATTATCTACTTTGCTCTTCAGCCGATGCATTCCTGTCCAGTGATTTAGGTAAACATTTCCTTTAGCTCACAAGCAAAGGACTCGGCTTTTCCGTCCTCCTGCAAGTAATTCATAGCCCTGTTGCCATGGAAAGTTTTCTGCCCCTCGCATCTCATATAGACACTTAGACGCTTGTACACGCACACACAGTCAGTATAGAATAGATTCTGTCCGAGAGTCTTTTCTTGTGGATAACATAGTTCTCTAAACATAGGATGTTAGATATGATTTGGGATTAGGTTGACTTGACCCCCCAGACTTCTCGTCTCCACATGTAGAGCTAAATGTCAAGTCCCCTTCACCCCCTAGTTGCACGTCAATCACACGTCATGCTGCTGCGCGCGCATCTATGTTAAGTATTATCTTATAGATCCACCTATGCATGATAATCAGAGCCAATCATGTTTCTTTCTGCTCCTTATTACGCCTAGTTTCGATTACGTACCACTATGTCATTTCTCTTATCAATTGTTACGCCTTTTGCATTCATTTCATTGTAATGTATGAGCTATAAAAGTTACTTCTTGTCAATAAAGTATTGTACTTCACTTCCTGAACCCTCGTGGTGACGGAACCTGAAGGCCGCCACTCGAGTCGGCCATTTTGGAATAAAGCCCATTCAGAAAATCTCTTATACCACGGATTCTGCCTCTTGTTATTCTGAGCTATTTTACTTTATTTTAGATTCCGTATGAAATTCAGTCAAGGTAAAAAGAATATTTACCACATAATGGCGCCCGAACAGGGACACTTTCTCATCTCACGCGCCGGCGGTGCGTTGCAGGCCCGGTCTCCTGCCACAGCTGGACGGACCATAAACGCGTACCAGCAGGATTTCCTGTAAGCTCTCTCCGGTCAAGCGGGGGCGACTGAGGCTGCGATCAACCCAGACGAGGCGGTGAGAAGTGCGAAGTATCCCGACCAGAGCCTAGCTGAGAGAGCAAGATCCGAGGTATACAGAGGCCCACCAGGTTTTCGAAATCCCGATGTCCAGAGGGTCCGCTGTCCGCAGTCATCGAGTCCCGTTCATTCTCTGAGGCCTTCCGTTTCAAGGAGCTACTCGGTGAGTACCATCGCCGGGGAGGCGTGTTGACAGCACATAGGTTGTGCCGGTCAAGACGGATTTGGGTACACAAATCCGGTCTGCACTGTTTAGCAGTGTATATGTACTGTTTAGCAGTATATCAAGTATTCCGAAGTATTCAGTTATTGTCAAGAATTCAGCTTGGTGATTAGTTATGCAGACTGTCATCATCGTCGGTCATTTTTAAAATGTTTAATGTTTAAATGTTTAAAGTGTTCAAATGTCTTGCATATTGTGGTATGAATGATTGTTCATTGTTCACCGTTCATTATTGTGTTTTCCGTATTAAGTGAATTCAAGAGTAAGTATCAGATCAGTTGTCGAGATGCCGCTCTTCTCGAAGTTAAGACAGATTACTACCAGAAAAGGGGTGCTCGAAGAAGCAGTTCCTATTCCTCCTAGGGACACCCCAGGGCATTTTATGTATCACAAGCATGGCTTAGATGCCATATTGTTTCTTGATCTATGGGTAGATTATACCAAGGGATTGCCGGAAAGTCAAAGGTGGCCCGCAGCGGGAACCTGGGATGCAGAGTGCATCATGAAAGTGGAGGAAGAGTTATGGAAAAGAAAAGTCAGACAGTCACAGAAAGACGCTGTTGAGTTATGGCGTAAAGAATCTCATAGACGTACAGAAAAAGCACGTAGACAGGAAGAGAGGAGTAAAGAGAGTTCAAAGGAAGTTCAAGAAAATATATTAATTGAGGAAGGTATCCGAGTAAAATCAGAACAAGTAGATAGACAAAGAAACGCTCTTATGAGTGGTATGTATCCCCTCCTAGCTGAAGGACTACCTAAGGCTGTTCCAGAGATGCCAAAAGACTTGCCACCCCCATTATTTCCAATTAAGGTACATCCAAAAGGGCATCCCAGAACCGCAGAAGATGTTTTTCTCTCCTCATATCTAGATGACGCAGCTCCCGAGTATGCTAACCCCACACCACATAGACCGTCTGGCGGAGGGGTTCAACGTCAGGATCAGGTATCTGTCCCCGTGCAACAGCAAGTCCCGACACGAGCTCCGGCAAGCACATCTGTTTCCGCATCTGTCCCCGCAATCGATTCTACAGTGGTACCGACACCTATAGTTGCTGTATCACGTTCGACGAATCCATTCACACCCGACGCCCCTGAAGGGGCCACGGGAGGTACAAGCAATACTTTTACGCCACCTAGAATAAATAAACTTGTTTTCCAAGAATCAGCGCATTCACGTACACCCAAATTCGTAAGTGAACGTACGCTTAAGGAACTCCTTATAGATTGTAGATATGACCCGGTGGTCGGTAAAGAGGACGAAATGGTCCTGGCATAATTACGTATCAGACGAGCCGCAGAGTATTTAGCAAGGTTACCAGGAATGACTACGCATCTAGATAACATATATCATTTTGTCCAAACAGGGCGAGACCCAGAATGTATTAACAGAGCTATGGAATTCCAAAAAGTAGAGATACAGGGGGAACTGTTACGTTTCCTCATAAACTGCGTGATCAGAAATCAAGACCGTCCGGGGGTAGACCCGAATACAATGCTTATTCTTACAAGATGGAGCCAGAATATATCAGAAGGGAGACACGATAAGAAAAACTGTATAATAGCCATGTGCCGAAAAATCCGTAGGGAAATAGAACGTATTCACGACGAAAGATTGGAAACAGACGAGTTCGAGCAAGATGAAGTCTCCGAATCAGGGAATTCCGCAAGACAGTCAGAAACCATAGCATACGTAGGCAGAGGAAGATCCTGTGATAATACTAGATGCTTTTCTGATCCCATACCCTCTGTATGTCCAAATAATAGCAGAACGTATCCGACGCCTGTAATAAATTTAAAGTCTCCTGAACATCTGTTCCAAGTCGCAGATAAACTACTACGAGAACGAAGGGGTTACCACCTCCTCGATTCCATGGATGAGCAAGAATTGGCCAGATCAGCCGTTCACTGGATTGACAGTCCTGAAAAATACGGTGATGAGACCGTAGCACACACGTTTTTTAACCTTAGTGCAGATGAACAACGTTTAGCTGGAATCTATATGATTCAGCAACTCCTTATACTATATAAGAGCCAACATGCTGACCCTGGTCCTTTACCTGATATATTAACGGAACTACTCACGAACAGATGGAGAGGTTCTAGTAACAAGTTAATTAAAGAAATATTAGTGTCACGTAAACAGTATGTCCTTTTTGTAAGTCCGGATTCTTTCCCGCTGCCCCGCAGAGAAAGAACGCCGTATTATATGGATAGACAAAATCCCTTACGAGAAGTGCACCCAATAAAAGGCGAAGACAATGAGTTTCACCGTGTATTTGTATACACACCCATATCAAAAATTGAATTGTTAGAAATGAAGAAAGTAGTACCAAGTCATGACAAAGACCCAGCGGGTTTCCACCGAGAAATTAAGGACATGTTGCTGATGGGAGAGTATACCTATCCTGATATTATGACGATATTAAAGGTGCTCTTACCTGCTGGCATTTATGAAAAACTGAAAGAAAAAGAGTGGGAAGTGGGAGACCAAAAGATAGATTGGACAGCATTAGAAACGGAAGAAAAGGCCCGAGCTGCAGGTTCAGGGCTCGGGGATAAAGTCAAAGCATTACCAGGTTTACTAGTACAAGTACTGCCACGTTTATTAACTACGAAAAAGGAAGATTGGGGTGCAATCACGGCCTGTAAACAAAAGCATGATGAAGACACAAGTGACTATTATGCCCGATTTGAAAAATGTTTTGGAATAAATAGTGGTATAAAAACAAGTAGTGAGTCGTATCCACATTTATTTGTGACAAAATTAGTAGAAAATGCATTACCTCCAGTAAAGAATAGAATATTGAAATTCGAGAGTACCTGGCAAAGTAACACTCCGTCACAAATGCTACAAATGTTACAGTATCATCACAATAGAATTAGAGATGAACAGGAACACGAACAAAGACGTATGAAAGATACAAAAATGAAAATGCTAGTGTCTCAGACAGTACCGGCTGAAGGACATAAAAAGGGTATGACACAGTCCGATTCAGCAGGACCGGTAAAAGGGACATGCAATTATTGCAAAAAGCCAGGTCATTACGTACACGATTGTCCAGTTTTAAAACACAATATCGCCATAGGTAAAACACAAGAAAGATCACGGCCACTCAGACAAGATCAGAATGAACAAGGAGCTATGCCACATTCCCAGGCCATGCCAGCCGCACAACAGCCAATACAGTTTGTGCCAGCTGCACCACCGTTGCCTGTTACTGCCACACAAACCACCACACGACAAATGTATCAGACTGCACAGTATGAATATCCTGAGTATCAGCGTTACGCATGAACCAGCCTAGAGAGGGAAGTTGACTTACCGCTTATCGAGATTCCTGTAGATCAAGAAGGACCTTATGTACATAGTGAATTATTAGGTCAAGATAGAAAATTCTTACTCGATACAGGGGCAAGTCGAACAACTATAAAACGTAGTGAAGTTCCAGGGGCACCCCTCTCAGGCTCTCAAAATGTTTCCCTTGGTTTTTCAGGAAAACCTATTGTTAATGAAGTATCACAGCCTCTTCCACTTACGATAGGACCTTTGACACGAACTACAGATTTATTGCTTACTAAATCATGCCCAGAAAATTTGTTAGGAATTAAAACTCTGAAAGCCCTAGGAGCCATAATATGTTGTTCTCCGGGAGGAATAAGGTTGTTTTTACGTGATTTTAAAGGTCACTATGTGTCTAGAGACATGGATCCCCGACTACAGACTTTACCAGCACATCTATGGGCACAAGGCCCTACTGATGTTGGTTGCATGAACATTACACCATACCGAGTTACACTCAAGGCAGGAGTGGTATTACCACGAATGCGACAATACAAGTTACCGCAAGATGCTGTAGTGGCTTTGCTGAAAATCATTGATGAGTTAATTGCCCAAGGAGTAGTTGTAGAAACAGACTCCAATGTATGTAATTCTCCGATAATTCCGATTCTTAAACGAACTGACCCTACTGCTCCGCCAGTATACCGATTGGTTATTGATTTGCGGGAACTAAACAAGTGCATTGTGCCACAATTTCCTGTGGTCCCCGATATATCATCATTATTGACAGCAATTGATTCCGAAGCAACATTCTTTACTGTAATTGATCTCAAGAATGCCTTTTTTAGCGTCCCAATAGATCCGGAAAGCCAATATTTGTTCGGATTCAGTTTAAATGGGCGCAGCTTTAAATTCTCACGCGCTCCCCAAGGATTCACAGAAAGCCCCAGCATCTACAGCCAAGCACTGAAACGAGAACTTGACAGTATCCACATGCCAGTCAATACTGCACTGCTTCAATATGTCGATGATCTGCTGATCACCGCGAGAAGCGAACCTGAATGTGAAAAGGCTTCTCTGACAGTTTTACATTTTCTAGCCGACAAGGGGCACAAGGTGTCTCCCTCTAAGCTGCAATTCTGTGTCCAGCGAGTTATTTATCTTGGTCACTCGCTGTCCAAGGAGGGAAGGCAGCTTACACCAGATCGCATCCAGTTAATTGCTAACATGTCAATACCCCAGACACAAAAGGAGGTGCGGGCTTTCAAAGGCCTCACTTCATATTGTAGGCAGTGGATCCCTCAGTGCGCATTTCTAGCAAAACCACTCATTCAGTTAACCACACAGGAGGCAGCCACATCGACTGTTCTCCCTTGGACTCAGGAACATACACAAGCTTTTGAAAGCCTAAAGGAAGCTTTATGCCAAGCACCAGTTTTAGCAACACCATGTTACAGCAAACATTTTACACTCTTTGTTACAGAACGCGAAGGTACTGCTTTGTCAGTACTCACTCAGGATCAAGCAGGATCACGCAAGCCATGTGCTTATTTTTCCAGTACATTAGATCCCGTAGCTCAGGCTTTGCCCGCGTGCCTGAAATCAGTGGCAGCAACAGCTTTAGCAATCAGACAGAGCGATGCCATAGTGTTAGGACATCCATTGACAGTACAAGTACCACATGCAGTAGAAGTTCTTGTGAACCGAACACAAACACAACACTTGACCATAGCAAGACTTACCGGTTATGAACTGACATTGTTTCAGCCACACATAGAGATCCGACGGTGTAATACATTGAATCCTGCTACACTATTACCTGTAATTGGAACAGACCCACTAGCTCATGATTGTGTTGAAATTATTGAAATAAAGACGAAACCTAGACAAGACTTGACAGACGTTCCATTGTTAGATCCAGACCTGACGTTGTATGTAGATGGATCGTGCATGAGAGCAAGTACAGGAGACTTAGTGGCCGCGTATGCAGTCACAACAGACACTGAAGTTATTGAGACAAATTGTATAGATACTTTGTCAGCCCAAGCAGCAGAACTTATTGCTCTAACACAAGCCTGTATTCAAGCCACAAATAAGAAAGTTAATGTATACACTGACTCACGTTATGCATTCGGAGTTGTACACGACTTCGGCGTGCTGTGGCGAGAGAGAGGTTATTTAACCTCCCATGGTGCCCACATTCAGCACGGAACCCTCATTCATGCCTTGTTAGACGCAATACATCTACCAACTGCCATATCGATTATGAAATGTAAAGCACACACGAAGGTTACTGATATCATTTCTCAAGGCAATGATTTAGCTGACAGAACAGCTAAACAGACTGCTCAGAATCGCACATTAGACATGACAAAGCCAATAGTTCAGACACCAACACAGTGTATGACAATTAAGGATCCCGCACTTGACGTAATTGACATACAGACACATGCTACTGCAGAAGAATTAAAGAAATGGACTGAACTAGGAGGGATCCAGACAGATCAGGGATGGATGACGAAGGAGAAATCTGTATGGTTTCTTCCTGACTCTATGGTCCAAGCCATTATAGCTACAATTCACAGCCCAGCGCATTTAGGAGAGAAAGCTATGCTAGATAGCATTCAACACATTTGGTTCAACAAACATTTACGAGCAGCAGCTAAACAAAAAGTCCGTACCTGTATGATATGTTGTCAGTTCAACCCAGGAAAAAGTGTTCCCGTAGAACAGGGTGGATTCCAGACTCCTGACCATCCTTTTGAAGTGCTCCAAATGGATTATATCCAGATGGAGCGATGTCGAGGATTCAAATATGTTCTCGTAGTTGTCTGCGCTCTCTCCCGATGGACTGAGGCGTACCCAGTATCAGATTACACGGCCCCGACTACTGCCAAACAGTTAGTTCGAGAATTCTTCCCGCGGTACGGTTTACCACGTGTTGTATATTCAGATAACGGCCAGCCTTTCTCATCCGAATTAATGAAACATGTCTCACTTTTGTTGGGATATCAGTGGAAATTCCACTGTGTCCGACACCCCGAGGCAGCAGGTCTCGTGGAACGACATAATCAAATTTTGAAAATCAGATTGTCTAAAATATGTAAGGAGAAAGGTGTTGACTGGATAGTAGCATTACCAGTTGCACTATTTTACATAAGAATGGTAGCACACTCTCGAACAGGGCTATCCCCGTATGAGGTGATCTTCGGAAGACCACCAAATATGTGGGGGACGCCTATACCACGTAAAATAACTGATGTTAATTGTAATATGCTGACAGATTACTTGGCTTCCTTGATGTCTGCACTACAATCTTGTCGTTCACAGGTAGCTGCAGCTTTTCCTGACAACACTGAGGTGAAACCCCATGACGTTGCTCCGGGGGATCTGGTGTTTGTGAGAAATTTTGATCGGAAGACCCAGTTGGAGCCCAGGTGGAAAGCACCGAAGCTAGTCCTGCTGACCACAAGAACAGCCGTGAAAGTTGAGGGCCGCAAGGGCTGGATACATTCCAGCCACATTAAGAAATTTCATGGACTATCCTCGGATATAGACACTGTGCCCTGCACTCCCTCACAGACTGATTCAAAACTTCCTTTTGTTGAACAGAATGACTCTCAGTGCTATAAATTAAAGCTTAGGCCCAAACAGTCGAGCAATTTGATTGTTTAAGTCCTCTCCAAGGTGAAGCGGTTGAATTGTCTCCGACATGTATCCCTTGGACCTGAGTAGAGAAAATACCCGAGAAATGTTGAAACGACAGGCGTATTGTAAATCACTGCGTAGCTACTGTATGAGGACATTATTAATTTTGTTTTTATTGAGTGTTTTAGTAATTATTACGAGTGTGATTTTGCACATATATCATCCTATTTCTAGACATGTTTATAATGTTGCTGCTGAACATTCTTTTAGTGACCTACCGCCACATGAATTATCTTATAGACTTGCGCTGCGCAATAACACTTTCATTAGTATGTTACATCATTCCCATCAGACTAGTAATGCCACCAATTGTTGGGTGTGTGGCCGACTCCCTCCCTATCAGAATAACAAAGGAGTTCTGCCTTTCTTTCCACATCCGTTCACACACAATGGCTCCTGTGGAGCATGGTTTAGTTTACTAAATTCCATAGACCCAGACACAGCAGTTTATCAACAACATTGGATATGGGGAAATCTGAATCTAGTTTTATTCAAAGTCTGTCATCCTAATAAGGAGGGTCGCCCCAGTAGAACAGGAACTGATCTAGAAAATGAAGTGTATAAATTAGGTAATTTTACACCTAATCTTATGATTCTGAATGTCAAATCCGAAGTTGAACTAATTCTGCCCACTATGTCAGTATTTCCAGTTAAGGGTGAATTATGTGTAAGAAAAGTTGGTTCCATACATATGGGTCATAGCCAATGCGTTACTACAGTAGAATATAGTGATCAAGGTAAATCTTCATTTAGAGCTTCTCGCCATTCTTACTTTATATGTGGTCAGACGGCATATATGCGTCTGCCTCTAGATTGGGATGGTACCTGTTACATAGCATTCCTTCTGCCACCTGTTTTCCTAGCTCCCCCTGATTATTATCGGAATGTTCATTTAGTACACAATAGAGAGCGAAGAGATCTCCCAGTTGTCGATTATACTGAGACGGCATGGGACAAGTATGTAGATTTCAATAAAGGTATCTTTCCCTATATAGGTACAATATCAAATAGTAAGCTGATACGTAGACTAACCAAGACTCTCGAAGCTGTAGTAAACGAGACTATAGCCGCCCTAGGCAATCTGACAGAGGAACAATCAGTGATGAGAATTGTTGTTCTCCAGAATCGTCTTGTCCTTGACGTCATCCTGGCCGATAGGGGCGGAGCTTGCAGGGTCATCGGATCCAGCTGCTGCATATTCATACCAGAAAATTCGCCATCTGTATATAAAGCTATAACACGCCTTCATAAGATTGTGAGCCAGATACACGAAAATCCAGGCACTTGGACGTGGTCCGGGTGGTTTTGGAGTGTGATATCAGCCTGGGGATGGAGAGTTCTATCCTTCCTAGGTATTGGCCTTCTTATGCTCTTCAGTTGTTGTTTATGCCTGCAATGTGGACCAGCGATTTGTGGTCTGTGTGCCACATCATGCATTCCATATCAAGGTTCTCGTTCAAAATGCCGGAAGAAGAAGGAAGAAGAAATGATGCTCCATGAGCAAATCGATGGAATGATGAAGATTGATATCTCTTGAAGGGCAAGTAGGGGACAAGGAGGGAATGTGGAAATGTGGATTTTCCTGATCAGTTATGTCCCCTATCTTGGACCCCAACGGTTCTATGTGCATGTCACAAGTACATGTATGTTCCCTCCAGTTCCAGTTTCCAAAACGCAAACATATGTGCGTCCACCGTCAACATGTTCTCTGTCAGATCCGCCATCAATGGGCTGGATATTCGATTCCTAAGTATGAAAGGCCACCGACTTTATATGGCTATGTTACTCCATTTTTACAGTTCAGGCAAGTAGGCCCGATTCTGTCCTCAAAGCCTTCCCTGCTCTCTGTCTCTGACAGCTTCAGCTTGAGCTCGCATCTGTATCCATGAACTTTGTCCTACTCCCTGTGCAGCTAACGGTGCCTGCCTCGGCCAGTTTTGCCTGCCTGCCAAGAAGCTGTATTTCACCTTCGAATTATCTACTTTGCTCTTCAGCCGATGCATTCCTGTCCAGTGATTTAGGTAAACATTTCCTTTAGCTCACAAGCAAAGGACTCGGCTTTTCCGTCCTCCTGCAAGTAATTCATAGCCCTGTTGCCATGGAAAGTTTTCTGCCCCTCGCATCTCATATAGACACTTAGACGCTTGTACACGCACACACAGTCAGTATAGAATAGATTCTGTCCGAGAGTCTTTTCTTGTGGATAACATAGTTCTCTAAACATAGGATGTTAGATATGATTTGGGATTAGGTTGACTTGACCCCCCAGACTTCTCGTCTCCACATGTAGAGCTAAATGTCAAGTCCCCTTCACCCCCTAGTTGCACGTCAATCACACGTCATGCTGCTGCGCGCGCATCTATGTTAAGTATTATCTTATAGATCCACCTATGCATGATAATCAGAGCCAATCATGTTTCTTTCTGCTCCTTATTACGCCTAGTTTCGATTACGTACCACTATGTCATTTCTCTTATCAATTGTTACGCCTTTTGCATTCATTTCATTGTAATGTATGAGCTATAAAAGTTACTTCTTGTCAATAAAGTATTGTACTTCACTTCCTGAACCCTCGTGGTGACGGAACCTGAAGGCCGCCACTCGAGTCGGCCATTTTGGAATAAAGCCCATTCAGAAAATCTCTTATACCACGGATTCTGCCTCTTGTTATTCTGAGCTATTTTACTTTATTTTAGATTCCGTATGAAATTCAGTCAAGGTAAAAAGAATATTTACCACAGGGAGATGAGGACGAAATGCCTACAGGACAAATAGAAACGATGGCTTATGTAGGTAAAGGAAGATCTTTTAATAAAACCAGATGTTTTAATGATCCGACACGTCCGATACGTCCAGAATGTAATAGACATTTTCAAGCCCCTATGTTAAATACAAGGTCTCCTGAACACCTATTCCAAGCTGCTGATAAACTACTCCGAGACCGAAGGGGGTACCATATGCTCGATTCCATGGATGAACAAGAATTAGCCAGGTCAGCAGTACAATGGGCTGACAGTCCCAGCAAATACAGTGATGATGCACTAGCACACACGTTTCTGAACCTTGCCCCAGACGAACAGCGTTTAGCTAGTATATACATGATTCAACACCTCCTTATATTATATAAAAGCCAATACTCCGATCCTGGACCCTTACCTGACATATTGACCGAATTACTCACGAATAAATGGAGAGGGTCAGGTACTGATTTAATTAAAGAAATTCTAGAATTTCGAAACCAGTATATAGTTTTCGTATGCCCGGAACATGTTCCAGTTCCCACTATGGGAAGAAAAATGTATCACATAGATAGACAGAATCCGTTACGCGAAGTACACCCAATCAGAGGTGAAGATAATAACTTTACACGCGTGTTTGTGTACACGCCTATAACTAAAATTGAATTATTAGAAATGAAGAAAGTAGTACCCAGCCATGACAAGGATCCAGCAGGTTTCCACCGTGAGATAAAAGACATGTTACTCATGGGAGAGTATACCTACCCCGACATTATGAAAATATTGAAAGTGTTAATGCCTGCCGGTGTTTACGAGAAACTCAAAGAAAAGGAATGGGAGGTGGGAGACCAAAAGATAGATTGGACAGCATTAGAAAACGAAGAAAAGGCCCGAGCTGCAGGATCAGGGCTTGGGGAAAAGACTACAGCACTACCAGGATTACTAGTGCAGGTACTGCCACGTTTATTAACTACGAAAAAGGAGGACTGGGGTGCAATCTCAGCCTGTAAACAAAAGCAAGATGAAGACACTAGTGATTTCTATTCCCGATTTGAAAAATGTTTTGGTATTAATAGTGGCATAAAAGCAAGTAGCGAGTCATATCCACATCTGTTTGTGACAAAATTAGTTGAAAATTCCCTGCCACAAGTTAAGAATAGAGTATTGAAATTTGAGAGTACCTGGCAAGGTAACACCCCGTCACAGATGTTACAGATGTTACAATATCACCACAATAGAATTAGAGAGGAACAAGAACATGAACAAAGACGTATGAAAGATACAAAAATGAAAATGCTTGTTGCCCAGTCAGTTCCAGCTGATGGTCATAAAAAGGGTGATTCCGCAGGTCCGACGAAAGGGACATGCAACTATTGTAAACAACAAGGTCATTACATACACGATTGTCCAGTTCTGAAACATAATATCGCCACGGGTAGAACACAGGAAAGACCACGTCCACCTAGACAGGATCAGAACCAACCACAAATCCCTCAGCATGCACAATCTAGGCCAGCTCCGCAACAGACAGCTCCACAACAGACCGTAGCACCGCCACAAGCGCAGCCTATTGCTGCAACACAAACAACGACACAACAGATGTACCAGTATGCACAAACTGACTATCCCGATTATCAGCGCTACACATGAAATAGCCTAGAGAGGGAAGTTGGCTTACCCCTTATCGAGGTTCCTGTAGATCAAGAGGGACATATGTACATAGTGAACTATTAGGGGAAGACAGAAAGTTTTTACTTGATACAGGGGCAAGCAGAACAACTATACGACGCAGTGAAGTTCCAGGGGCACCCCTCTCAGGCTCACAGAATATTTCCCTTGGATTCTCAGGAAAGCCTATCATTAATGAAGTAACGCAACCCCTTCCACTTACGGTTGGTCCATTGACACGTACTACAGATTTATTGCTTACTAAATCATGTCCAGAAAACTTGTTAGGTATAAAAACATTGAAAGCTCTAGGAGCTATAATATGTTGTTCTCCGGAAGGAGTACGATTATTTTTACGTGACTTCAAAGGTCACTACGTGTCCAGAGACATGGATCACCGGCTGCAGAATTTACCTACACATCTATGGGCACAAGGCCCCACTGATGTTGGTTGCATGAACATTACACCATATCGAGTCACACTAAAAACAGGAGTAGTACTACCACGAATGCGACAATACAAGTTACCACCAGATGCTGTTGTGGCTTTGCTGCAAATCATTGACGAGCTCATTGCACAAGGAGTGGTTGTAGAAACCGACTCCAATGTATGTAATTCCCCGATAATTCCGATTCTTAAAAGAACGGATCCAAAAGCATCACCAGTATATCGATTAGTTATTGATCTGCGCGAATTAAATAAATGTATTGTACCACAATACCCTGTGGTCCCAGATATCTCTTCATTATTAACAGCTATTGATTCGGAAGCAACGTTCTTTACTGTAATTGATCTCAAGAATGCTTTCTTTAGCGTCCCAATAGATCCGGAAAGTCAATATTTGTTCGGATTCAGTTTAAATGGACGAAGTTTCAAATTCACACGCGCACCTCAAGGATTCACAGAAAGCCCCAGCATCTATAGCCAAGCACTGAAACGAGAACTTGACAGTATCCACATGCCAGTTAACACTGCCTTGCTTCAATATGTCGATGATCTGCTGATCACCGCTCGAAGCGAACCTGAATGTGAAAAAGCGTCACTGACGGTTTTAAAATTTCTGGCTGACAAGGGGCACAAGGTGTCCCCTTCTAAGCTGCAATTCTGTGTCCAGCAAGTTGTTTACCTTGGGCACTCGCTGTCCAAGGAGGGAAGACAGCTTACACCCGATCGCATCCAGTTAATTGCTAACATGCTACCACCCAAGACACAAAAGGAGGTGCGGGCTTTTATAGGTCTCACTTCATACTGTAGGCAGTGGATCCCTCAATATGCATTTCTAGCAAAACCACTCATTCAGTTGACAACACAGGAGGCAGCCACATCGACTGTCCTCCCTTGGACTCAAGAACATACACATGCCTTTGAAAGCTTAAAGAAAGCTTTATGCCAAGCACCTGTTTTAGCAACACCATGTTACAGTAAGCCTTTTACACTCTTTGTTACAGAACGCGAAGGTACTGCCTTGTCAGTACTCACTCAGGAACAAGCAGGATCACACAAACCATGTGCTTATTTCTCTAGTACATTAGATCCAGTAGCTCAGGCTCTTCCTGCGTGCCTGAAATCAGTGGCAGCAACAGCTTTAGCAATCAGACAAAGCGATGCCATAGTGTTAGGACATCAATTGACAGTACAAGTACCACACGCAGTAGAGGTTCTCTTGAACCGCACACAAACACAACACTTGACTATAGCAAGACTCACCGGTTATGAATTAACATTGTTTCAGCCACATATAGAAATCAGACGTTGTAATACGTTAAATCCTGCCACACTTTTGCCAGTAAACGGAACAGATCCATTAGCACATGATTGTATTGAAGTCATTACTATCACGACGAAACCCAGACAAGACTTGACAGATATCCCTTTATCAGATTCGGACCTGACATTGTATGTAGATGGTTCATGTATGAGAACAAGTACAGGAGAGTTAGTGGCCGCTTACGCAGTCACAACAGACACTGAAGTCATTGAAACAAATTGTATTAACACTTTGTCAGCTCAAGCAGCAGAGCTCATCGCTCTGACACAAGCCTGTATTCAAGCTAAAAATAAGAAAGTCAACATATACACAGATTCACGTTATGCATTCGGAGTCGTCCATGACTTCGGCGTACTGTGGCGAGAGAGAGGTTATTTAACTTCTCACGGTGCCCACATCCAACACGGACCCCTCATTCAAGCTCTATTAGACGCGATTCATCTACCTACTGCAATATCGATTATGAAATGCAAAGCCCATACTAAAGTTACCGATATCATTTCTCAGGGTAACGACCTAGCTGACAGAACAGCTAAACAGACTGCTCAGAACCAGACTCATACAACTGACACGACAAAGACAATAGTTCCGACACCAACACACTGCATGACAGTTAAGGATCCCGCCCTTGATGTAATTGACATACAGACACATGCTACACCAGAAGAAATAAAGAAATGGACTGAATTAGGAGGGATCCAAACGGATCAAGGATGGATGACGAAGGAAAAATCTATATGGTTTCTTCCCGACTCCATGGTTCAAGTCATCATTAACACAATACATAGTCCAGCGCACCTAGGAGAAAAAGCTGTGCTAGACAGCATTCAACACATTTGGTTCAACAAACACTTGCGAGCAGCAGCCAAACAGAAAGTACGTACCTGTATGATATGTTGTCAGTTTAATCCAGGTAAAAGCATCCCCGTAGAGCAGGGTGGATTTCAACCTCCCGATCATGCTTTTGAAGTCCTCCAGATGGATTATATCCGGATGGAACGATGTCGAGGATTCAAATATGTTCTCGTAGTTGTCTGTGCTCTTTCCCGTTGGACAGAAGCCTACCCGGTTTCAGATTACACTGCCCCGACTACTGCCAAACAGTTAGTTCGAGAATTCTTCCCACGGTACGGTTTGCCACGTGTTGTATACTCAGATAACGGCCAGCCATTCTCATCCGAACTAATGAAACACGTTTCACTTCTGTTAGGTAACAATGGAAATTCCACTGTGTCCGACATCCCGAGGCAGCAGGTCTCGTGGAACGCCATAATCAAACTCTGAAAATTAGATTGTCCAAAATATGTAGAGAAAAAGGTGTCGATTGGATAGTAGCCTTACCAGTTGCGCTCTTTTACATGAGAATGGTAGCACATTCTCGAACAGGGCTATCCCCGTACGAGGTGATCTTCGGTAGACCACCAAATATGTGGGGGACGCCTATACCTCGCAAAATCACTGATGTTGACTGTAATATGCTGACAGATTACCTGGCTTCCTTGATGTCTGCACTACAATCTTGTCGTTCACAGGTAGCTGCAGCTTTTCCCGATAACACTGAGGTGAAGCCCCATGACGTGGTTCCAGGGGATCTGGTTCTTGTGAGGAATTTCGACCAGAAGACCCAGTTGGAGCCCAGGTGGAAGTCGCCCAAACTCGTCTTGCTGACAACAAGGACAGCCGTGAAGGTTGAGGGACGTAAAGGGTGGTTGCACTCGAGTCATATTAAGAAATTCTATGGACTACCGTCCGATGTGAACACTCAGCCCTGCATCCCCTCACAGACAGATTCAAAGCTCCCCTTGGTTGAACAAACAAAAAACGAACTCTATAAACTGAAACTAAGGTCTAGCAAGTCAGACAATTTGATTGTTTAAGTCCTCTCCAAGGTGAATCGGTTGAATTTGTCTCTGACATGTATCCTCTAGACCGAAATAGAGAGAGAAATAGACAGATAAAGCTTAAAAAACATGCGTACTGTAAATCGCTTCGTAGTCACTGCACAGTTACATTATTAATTTTGTTTTTTCTAAGTTTTCTGATCATCATTTCTAGTGTATTGCTACATATGTATTACCCTATTTCTAAGCGTGCTTACAATGCTACTGCTGAACATTCTTTTAGCGAATTACCTCCGCATGAGTTGTCCTATAGATTTGCGCTGCGCAACAACACTTTCATTAGTATGTAACATCATTCCCATCAGACCAGCAATGCTACAAATTGTTGGATATGTGGCCGACTCCCTCCCTATCAGAACTATAAGGGAGTTTTGCCCCTCTTTCCGTATCCATTCACACGCAATGGCTCCTGTGGAGCATGGTTTAGTTTGATTAATTCCCTAGATTCAAATTCAGTAGTTTATCAAGACAACTGGGTATGGGGAAACCTGAACCTAGTTTTGCTTAAAGTCTGCTACCCTAACAAGGAGGGACTTCCCAAAAGAACAGGAACTGATCTAGAAAATGAAGTATATGGATTAGGTAATTTTACACTTAACCTCATGATTCTGAATGTTGAATCCGACGCTACGCCAATCTTGTCCTCTATGTCAGTATTTCCAGTTAAAGGGGAATTATGTGTAAGAAAGAATGGCTCCATACACATGGGCCATAGTAAATGTACCACTGTAATAAGATTCAGTGATCAAGGCAAGTCTACATTCAGAGCTTCCCGTCATTCCTACTTCATATGTGGCCAGACCGCATATATACGTTTACCTCTAGATTGGGATGGTACCTGTTACATAGCATTCCTTCTGCCACCTGTTTTCCTAGCCCCTCCTGATTATCACAGAAATACCCATTTAGTACACAATAGACAGCAGAGAGATCTCCCGATTGTCGATTACACTGAAACGGCATGGGAGCAATACACAGATTTCAATAAAGGTTTCTTTCCCTATATAGGAACAGTCACTAATAGTAAACTGATACGTAGATTAACTAGAACCCTTGAAGCAGTAGTAAACGAGACTACTTCCGCCTTAGGCAATTTAACAGAAGAGCAGTCTGCTATGCGGATTGTTGTGCTTCAAAATCGTCTTGTCCTTGACGTCATCCTGGCCGATAGGGGCGGAGCTTGTAGGGTCATCGGATCAAGTTGCTGTGTTTTCACACCAGAAAACTCGCCATCAGTATATAAAGCTATAACTCGCCTTCATAAGATTATAAGCCAGATACACCAGAGTCCAGGCACCTGGACTTGGTCCGGTTGGTTCTGGAGCGTGTTGTCAGCCTGGGGATGGAGGATCCTATCCTTCCTAGGTATTGGCTTTCTCATACTATTCAGTTGCTGCTTATGTCTACAATGTGGGCCAGCGATTTGTGGTCTGTGTGCCACATCGTGTATCCCGCATCCAAGTTTTGGTTCAAGATCCCGGAAGAAGAAAGAAGAACAAATGATGCTATATGAACAGATCGATGGATTGATGAAGATCGATATCTCCTGAGGGTCCGTAGGGGACAAGGAGGGAATGAGGAAATATGAATTTTGTGATCAGTTATGTCCCCTATCGTAGACCCCAACGGCTCCATGTGCATGCTATAAGTACATGTATGTTCCCTCCAGTTCCAGTTATGAAGACGCAAATACATGTGCGTCCACCGTCAACATGTCCTCTTTCAGATCCGCCATGAATGGGTCAGATATTCCATTCCTAAGTATGAAAGGCCACCGACTTTATGTGGTTCACTTTCCACATTTTTTACCGATTCAGGCGAGTAGGCCCTGAATTCTGCCATCAAGCCTTTTCCTGCCTTCTGCCTCTGAAAGCTCCAGTCCGAGCCTGCATCTGTATCCATGAACTTTGTCCTACTCCCTGCGCGGCTAACGGTGCCTGATCCAGCCTGTTGCCTGCCAAAAACTGTATTTCACCTTCAAGATTATCTGCTCCGCTCCTCATCCGATGCATTCCTGTCTAGTAGTTTAGGTAAACATTCTTCCAGCTACCGTGCAAAGGGCCAGGCCTCACTGTCCTCATGCAAGTAATTCATAGCCCCTGTTACCATGGAAGATTCCTGCCCCCTCGCATCTCATGTAGACACTTAGACGCTTGTACACGCACTAACAGTCAGTATAGAATAGATTCCGTCCGAGAGACCTTTCCTTTTGGATAATACAGTTCTTTAAACATAAGATATTAGATATGATTTGGGATTAGGTTGACATGACCCCTCAGATTTCTGTCTCCACATGTAGAGCTAAATGTCAAGTCCCCTTCACCCTCTAGTTGCACGTCAATCACACGTCATGCGGCTGCGCGCGCATCTCTGCCAAATATTTTCTGCTGACATTGCAGGATTCTCTTATGGATCCACCCACTTGTGACATCATGTTTAATGACGTATCTAGTTACGCCTATATGTACGCCTTTTTTCATTACGTATGTGTATCATTATCTGTATTATCAGCTGTTACGCCTCCTGCATCTGTCTTAATGTAATACTTTTCATATAAATATCATTACTTGTCAATAATGTATTGCCTTCCCTTCCTGAACCTTCGTGGTGATGGAATTTGAAGCCTACGGTTCGAACTGTAATTCCTTTGTAGAGGAATAAAGCCTTTCAGAACCTCTAATACCCCGGATTCTGCCTCTTATTTTTACTGAGTTATTCTTACTAGACTTTACCGCATAAAAATAGTACCGGTAATGAAATATTTACCACAGAGAGACAAGATTACTTGATCGAATATTGTGATCTGGAGCATACTTGATTTGTTTTTGCCGATAGACTGCGCCTCTGCCCTGAATGCACCTAAATACCAAGAGGCTTATTTATAAGCCCCTTGCGCCACTTTTGCGTCACTTTTAGCATGGGAAAAGTGACGCAAAAGTGGCTCAAGGGGCTTGTAAATCTGCCCCCAAGTGTATGAAATTGGCCTTTTTTTAGTTGAGCGATGTAGGTGCCAATCCTTGGTAATAGCCACAATCCTTGTCAGGTACCATCAAAGTAAAAAAATTAACCTGAGCTCAACCCCCTGGTAGCTATGGTGCAGAGCAGAGAGGCTTAAATTAGAGGCAATGTGTAAAGTATTTATGAAGTACTAACTCAGTAATAAAGTTGAAATGCTAAAAACAATAAAAATCTTCAGAAGAATTGGGAAAATATGGTAAAATGCAATAAACAAAATAACATGAAAATAAAAATCCAATCAGAGGAACTGGAGAAATGAATTTTTAAGGTTTTAAGTGGAAATAGCAACAAGAAGCAAAAAGTTCCAATGATGGTCAACGATCTTGGACCTGGATCACTGACATAATATCGAGAAGAAGAATATCGAACTACCAAAATATAGAAGGAAAAATATAGAATGCCAAAATATCGAATGCCTATCTCCAAACAGGTAAGTACAAAAATATCGAATCCTAAATATCGTTGTAAAAAATATAGTTAGTCAAAATATCGAATTTTTTAACTGTCTTAAAAGTAATGTAAAATTAATGAAATAATACATATAATTAACTGAAACATACTTAAAAAAACTTAAATAACTGTAACATTATTAAATAATTAATGTAATAAAAAAAAATTATACATATATTAACGTAATATCAATTACAAAATTTCAATATTTTTTGTGTAGGATAGCGGGTGGGTAAAATTTACTATTACCACTCCAGGAAGTGCAATAGTAGGGAAAGCGTTGGATAGCGGGAGGGTAAAAATTACTATTCCCGCTCCAGAGAGTGCAACAGTAGGGAAAGCGTTTGATAGCGGGAGGGTAAAAATTACTATTCCCACTCCAGTGAGTGCAACTGTAGGGAAAGCGTTGGATAGCATAGGGGTAAAAATTACTATTCCCACTCCAAAGAGCGCGACAGTAGGGAAAGCGTTGGATAGCGTAGGGGTAAAAATTATTATTCCCACTCCAGTGAGTGCAATAGTAGGGAAAGCGTTGGATAGCATAGGGGTAAAAATTACTATTCCCACTCCAATGAGTGCAACAGTAGGGAAAGCGTAGAATAGCGTAGGGGCAAAAATTATTATTCCCACTCCAGTTAGTGCAATAGTAGGGAAAGCGTTGGATAGCGTAGGGGTAAAAATTACTATTCCCACTCCAGTGAGTGCAATAGTAGGGAAAATAATATTTTAATATTTTATTAAAAATAAATTATTTATTAATACAAAAAAAATTCTTACATTTAATTACCAATTACACAATATTTAATAATTAATTATTTATAATACATAAAAAAAATTATTATGTATTAATAATTAATTAACAACCAATTAATATTCAATACAAAAATTTATTAAATACAATTAATAATTAATTAATAATAATTTAATTATCAATATACAAAAATTATTTCTATAATTATCTATTTACAATTAAATTACTTCCCACCATATTCCCCTATAAACCCACAACCCGCTACAAACAATAATTTAATACAATTAACATAATTATCAATTAAACAATTAATACAAAATAATTACCAATTAATACAAATTATTTAACAATTAATAATTAATCAACAACCAATTAATTTTCAATACCAATTTCATAATTACCTCATAATAATTACATTACTTCCCACCCTATTCCCCTATAAACCCACAACCCGCTACAGAAGTAAAATGCCAAATTACATTAAAAATAATTAATAATTCCTAAATATTATTATTTTATGTACTATAATTAAATTACTTCCCACCCTAATCCCCTATAAACCCACAACCCGCTACGGAATTAAATTACACACAAATTAAATAACATAAAATTCATTACTTTAAAAATATTCAAACATACATTACAAAATTAATACATACTTTTAACACATATACTAACACTTAAAACACTATAAAAAAATTCGATATTTTTAACAACTATATTATGACTGTCGATATTACTTACTTCGATATTATTTAAATCGATATTTCCTACCTGATTTTCGATATTCTTCACCACTATATTTTGGCAATTCGATATTCTGTCCATTCTATATTAAAAACTCGATATTCTGTCCTGTCGATATGTTTAATTCGATATTATGTCTGTTTACCCTTGGACCTAGGTGCAATTCGATGCTGTTCACAATGGATCACAGGTTGGATACAATAGCCATGTTGTACTGGTCAAATAATTTACCTTCTGATTTTCATCCATTAAATCTCAATCAATCACAGGAGAACACTTCTAAAGCCACCCAGGACATTAGGGGAGGCACAGAGTTGCAGGCAGAAGCCAACAGGAGGGTCAAGTCCAGGTGCCACTGGTCACCGAGCAGTTGTGGGAAAAGGTCTCTTGTAGCTTATTGTGTTCCTGTAGCTTTATGCTTTATGACCCTTAGAGTCCACTTCTTTGTTCTGGGTACAAGAGGGAGAGCAGGTCCAGTCCACCAGGCTCTTCTCAGGTCAGAGCGACAGCATGGTCAGTCCTTTTCTGATTTTACACAGGTCCAGGAGTGTTCTGAAGTGGGTGTCTGGAGGTGCCACATTTATGCCTGGTATGAGCCAGTGTGTGGGAATGACCCCTGAGGACGCCCTAATCAAAAGGGTAAAAGTTACCGGGGGTACCACTACTCGCTTTAGGCATTTTCAAGATGTCACAGTCTTTGGCCACACTAAACTTGGGTACTGAGGGCTGTGTGTGTGTGTGGGGAGGGGGGAGTATACTATGGTAATCCCGGTGTCCCTCCACATTTAACACCAAAATCCAGTTTGATGCAGTCCATGTACCCACAAGAACCTCAGAGACAGATGTCTGGTAAAACAAAGCTGCTATTTTAGCAACCAGATACTGGATACATAAACATTGCTTTATCATTCTGTTTCCCACTTTTGAAGTGTGCCCCAAATGGTATCCGTAAATATTGCAGACCTGTCAAACCTTCTGTGACACTGTAATGTCAAAAGAAGCCCACTATGATTGGGGTCTGACTGGATGAGAAGGCAACAGAATTGCCCTGCCCAAGTGTCAGCTAACAGTTGCCTGTGGCAGGAGAGGCCTCTTAAATTGCACCCCAGGTGACATATGAAAAGCCCCAGCAGACCAGTCATGCATAATTGACCTATTGTAAATTGTTGTTTAATTATTTTTCTAGCTAGTTCCATTCCCAAGATACAGAATTAGCATTTAATATTTCATCTCAGTGTTTTAGAATAGAACAGCCAGACCTGCTAAAGTCAAAATAGCTTTGAGGGCATTTTGACTGTAGGGGCATGTTTAACATTAAACGCTTACATGTCCTATATTTAAATACTGTGCACCGGCCTTAATGGACAATAAAACTTACTTAGGGGTGACCTATAAATATCTAAAAGGAAAGTTTAGGTTTGTCAAAAGAAGTTATCATGACAGGTTGAATTTATTGTTAAAACCTGCATTGCCAGGTTACTGGTGGCAGGCCTGTAGTTATGTTTACACTGTCAATGTACTTAGGTTTTAAACGATGAATTATAGCCACTGGTCACTTTAAACTGTTTGAATTTTAACCTTTTAGGGAACGATTTATGGATTTTAATACCTGTAATAAACTTTACTTACTTGCCGTAGTGGATTGCACAGATGGGTGCTGCAGTCCACTTGTGACATTTAATTTACAGGCTCCGGGTACACTTTGGTACCATATACTAGGGACTAATAGGTAAGTTAAATATGCCAATCAGGAGTATCCATATTTTAGCATTTGAAAGGAGATGCCCCATCACTTTGCCACTGGTTAGCAGGGGCAAAGTGCACAGAGTATGATAGCCAGTAAAAATCGAGTTCGGCAAAAAGGCAAACAAATCAGGGTGACCCTATAGAAATGGCAAATTTCCAACACCAAGCATGCAGCCTTGAAAGTAATTCTCTTCCTTATAGGTAACCAATGTAGTACCCTTAACCCAGTGCCTGTGAGTGCATCATTTCAGCTTGTGAGTATGAAAAAACTGAAGGAAGGAGACCTCATGGACCAAACAATTAATGACGGAAGGACTGGTTTCTGTGTTAATTTCAGGTGATGAGTCCCCATGGGTGCTTCCTTTTCTTAGGCGCTTCGCTAACTTTGAGTTCTATTTATATTCATATGGAGCCCACTGTCAGCCACAAGTAGAAGCTTCATGCCATTGCCACCCAGTGCGTAGTATAGTGCCACTGGTTGCAGGCGGAGGGCACCAGCACTCACTTCTTGTGATGATGCTTGTTTGTTTTTCATCAGACCAGAGCAGGAAAAAGGCAGAAAAGAGAGAAAGGAGGGGGTGAGATAAAGACAGGAAAACTCTGACAAAGCAGGGATGGAAAGAAGAATCTGCAAAAGTGAGACAAAGAGACAGGAAGAGCTTGGTGGTGGAAAGAAAACTAGGCAGCCGTGGTACTGGGCAAGCCCTGCATTTGGCAGCATGCTCCTAAGACAAACATTCGTCCCATCATTTATTTATTTATTTAACAAATTAAGCACTTGCTTTTGTGTGCCATCTGTTCATTCAAGAAGTTAGCCAAGGATTCTTGAATGAAGCTTGCTGTGCCATAATTACTGATAATTGCAGAGCTATAATTTTGAGGCCACCATGAGGTTTGAATTTTGGACCACTATACTCGTCTTGTGACATCATTGCAAATTATATTCAGGGCTACTAGAATAATGTGCGGCACCGCCAAGCATGTTAACAATTGTATCATGTAGATACGTAATGCTATTCCTTTTTCTTGAGTGCTGCCATCCTGCCATCCTGCCACAAATATGTATGGATATGCTATGATGAAAATGTTATATCTTCTTTTTCTATATCTGTATTGTAACTGTGAAACTGAATAAAGTTTGTTAAAAAAAAATAACAAAAAAAATAAAAGCATATTAACAGTTTCCGCACTGCCACAGTTTTGATGAAGGTAAGCCCACGATGAAAAGTGTGACAGTGAGGAAACTAACGGTCTCTACAAGGGCCCTGTTGCCGCAGGGCCTGGGCGTGCAAGCAGGGGGCAGCATGTTATGCCCCACAGTCAATATGCTCCCACTGTTCCTGCACAACATGGGCTGCATAGTCCATGCCGCGCAGGAACGTGCTTTCATGGTCCCACAACAATGCCTTGCTAAGGCTCACATTTGAGCCTTAGCACTACACCGCCGTGGGGCTACCAAAGCACGGCACGCCTGACCAGGAGGCAACTCCTAATCTGGTGGACGGTGAACGGATGAGTTTGGCAGTGTGGCAGCGGGGTGCTGGCGTGGCGGCCCGCTGCCACACCGCCAAACTCATATTCAGGCCCATAGTCAGGCTCCTATATACGTGTCATTGTGGGGTAAGCTAAACTCAAATAGAATTATGCTTGTTTTCAATGTTTTTACTTACTTTCTATTCTTCAATCAATGATGTATCCCTGCTTTTAGTTTGAAAAATATAGAGGCTGTCCATTTAAAGATTTTATGGAATATGAAGTGTCCTAGGTTTCTTCCATTTAAGCTCTAAAAACCTGGTATGGAGGATAGAGTTAGAATCTGTGAATTTAAACCTCTCAGGAAAGTATCATTACAGTCTAATAATTAAAATAGTGTTCCAGATGGGTCATTTGGAAATCTCTTCATTAGCTTGTTTTTCTTTTAAGCAAATGTTAGTCTTGAATATTAGTACTACTTTAAAGGAATTGTTATTGAAATTTGCTGATAGAGATAATTACTTTTCCACTGTAATTTGGTGCAATAAAAATATAAAAAGCAGCAAAGACAGAATGCTTGAAATGTAAAAGTCCTATCTTCAGTACATTCACATTTACCAAATAATGATGTCATTGCTCCCTTTTCTAAATTACAAAGCTTCCGTGGTTTACCTCATAATTCAGAGTGCTTTACAGTTACACTCTCCATTTCATATTATGATTTTCTCAAAATCTATTTAACTTAATTGAAGGACATAATATTTCAAAAGTCTGTTTGATTTATAAACAAGGACATAAAAATTATTTTCCTTATAGTCTATCGGTTAAAATAAGGACCACATTACTTAAAAACCATTAAATTAAATATTTCCCATGTAGAATACATTTAAAAGGCTTATTTAGAAGCCCTGCAAAGATACTAAGAGGAGGGGAGGGAAGAGTAGAGTATGCTGAAAGTCAAGGTTATTAAATAAGAAAGGTTGCAGTCACCGCAAATATCTCGAGTCCCTTGAAGGTGGTGAAACTGGATGGAAAATTGGATTATTCAAAATCTCCCAGCATCCCCTATCCTTCCGTCATTTTCGAGTATCTCACAATGCACCAATCAGGAGGCAGAAGATGAAGAGGGAAATGAAGAAGAGGAAAAAGCAGAGGATGGTGAGGATAACAAGGAACAGAAAAAGTTAGAGCAAGACACTAGACGTATTACAATGGAGCGTTATCTTCACTGGCATGTGAAAACTCGAATGACAAGTGATCCTTACATATTTGTGTGAAGACCATTGGTTTACATACTAGATAAGAATGAAGCTGAAATTGCCATGTCAATATCTACTTTACAAAGTGTGAGGCAATATGGATACTATCATGGCAATGTTTGCTTGACACAGTGGGCAAGAGGTGACCTGTGCCTCTTTTTACGGTCCTAATATGGACGACCCAACATATATTTGTAGACTCCAATCTAAATTAATGGAAATTACCACCACATTAATAATCGGAGGAGACTTTAATGTACTATTTGACCCTCAGAAAGATAGGTCTGATCAGAGATACTATATAGGGGCCACACGTGTTCGTAGAGCCATGAAAAACATGTTGTGTGATCTAGGATTAGTTGATGTATGGAGGGCAAAAAAAGGAGATACACAAGGATTTACCTTTTTTAGCAAGAAACATGGTCATTCGTCAAGAATAGACTATGTTTTAATCGATAGGCCCAGTATAGATAACTTGACGGATATATCAGTCATCTCTAGTCATCTATCGGATCACACCCCTATTTTGTTCTCTTATTCCAGAAAAACACATAATTTACAATGTAGGTGGACATTGAAAAGATCGATGTTGGCTGATCCCGAGATAGTGAGTGATATTAAAGCAGCCACATTGGATTATTTTTCCATGAATATTGGTTCGACCTCTTTAAGTTTTGTGTGGGACACCTTTAAGGCCTATCTGAGGGGCACGTTACATTTGTCGTATTTGTTTTAGGAATAAGGTGGATGCACGGGAGATGCAGGATATTGAGGGGAGAATCCGCCAGTTAGAGCAGGAAAGAGATCTGATTAATCAAGGGAATCCTGATAGGTTGATGCAAGTTTTGCGGGACCTCGAGAGTGCCCGGCAGGAGTATAGAGGAAGGCTGGATCAAAAGTGTAGAGCTCAATGGTTGAGTAAAAGCATGCAGAATTTTGAATACGGCGAAAAGGCAGGGGCACTATTGGCCTGGAAAGCAAGAGCAGAACGCTCACAAAATTGCATTAATGAATTAATTATAAATCAAGATGGGAAGAAGTCAAGCAATATAGAGGATATACAGGCTTGTCTTCTTTCCCTATTCTCTGAGCTTTATAAGAAGGAAATATCCCCCAGCTCTGAACATCTGCAAGCTTGGCTGAAAAGTAAATCATTGCCTGGGATGACTGTAGATAGTAGGAGGGTGTTAGATGCCCCAATTACTGAGGAAGAAATTAAAGTACAAATTAACGAATGTAAGAACAATAAGGCTGCGGGCACAGACGCACTTCCAAGCGAGGTTTATAAGATGCTGTTAGACGAGTTGGTCCCGGTATAACGTGAGTTCTTTAACTCAGTATATAGTATAACAGGAAGGGTTCCAGAGACCTGGAAGGAAGCTACTTTTGTACTTATTTTAAAACCAGGGAAGGACCCCCTAAAGGCGGACTCGTATCGACCAATATCCCTGCTGAATACCGATTATAAAATCTTTATGGGTATTCTGGCAGGGAGACTGGCTAAATTTGTTCCTAGCCTAATTAACCCCGATCAAAAGGGGTTTGTACCTGGAAGGTATATTGAGGAGCTGACACAGCAACTAATAGGCAATATAGACCTGGCAGTGGCTAGGTCGGATCCATTGGCCATAGTCGCTTTGGACGCGGCCAAGGCTTTCGATAGAGTGTGTTGGACATATTTGTGGGAAGTTCTTAGGCAGATGGGCTTTGGACCAATCTTTGTTCAGACTATGATAAACTGCTTTCAGGGTGCCTCGGCAAAGATCTTGCTGAATGGCTTGCTGACAACGAGTTTCAAAATCCAAAGAGGAACAAGACAGGGTTGTCCCATTTCACCCCTGCTGTTTGATATTTACATTGAGCCACTGGCGCAGGCCATAAGATTGGATAACTCAATTACCCCCTTCAAATCATTACAATATAGTAGCAAGCTGGCCCTTTATGCCGATGATCTGTTGTTATACACAGATAACCCAAAAGAGACTATACCAAGAATTGAAGCATTATTGGCTGAATTCGGCACATTATCAGGTTATCTTGTTAATACCTCTAAATCGGAGGTAATGTGTTGGAACATTGATGGTTGGGAGGGACAGATAAGTGAAGAACTAAAATATTTAGGTGTCATCATCGTGAAAGATCTGGACAAGATCCCACAGATTAATCTTACTAGGATCTGTAACAAGATAGACCGTATTTTTGCCAGGTGGAGAAATCTACCATTGACAATATATGGTAGGGTCAATCTTGTGAAGATGGTTATCTTGCCCAAGTTGACATACTTCTTTAATACTATTCCTCTGTCCTTCCCTAGCAAAGGTGTTGATAGAATTCAAGGCAAAATTGGTAGTTTTATTTGGGCCAATAAGGGTGCTAGACTGTCCTGGAAAAAGCTAAGACGAAGTCTTGTTAGAGGGGGGTTGGCTCTCCCCGACATTAGGTGGTATTCTGTAGCCTTTCAGTTAAAAAATATTAGGATGCTACTTGCTAAGCCGGGGGAATCATCTTAGGGGAGATTATTGGGTGAAATGGTCAGGACAGAGGGTGGGTGTGGTGAGGAGAGTTTCTTGTATAAATTTGGGGCGCCAAGGTTTTTTAAGAGAGTACGTCTGAAGGTACTAAGGGCTGCCTTGGAGGTATGGGTTAAGGTGAGACGTAGATGGGGGATTGGGTATTATTCCGATTTTTCCCCCATTTGGGATTCTCCAGGAACCCCGATCTGCTTGAAGGATAGCCTTGCAGTTCCTATCAGAAGTGCAGGTATTACAATCTGGTCAGACCTGATTTCAGAAGAAGGGATCTATCCCTGGGAGGTATTAAGGTCCCGGGTCGGAAGTGATTTCTCCCGGTTTAAATATATGCAATTGAGTTCTTGGTTCAATGCGGAAAAAGGGGATATAAGTGGTGACTGGGAAACAGAACATCTTCTGCAGAATCCTAACCAAAAAAAAGAAAATAAATCTCTTTATGGTATGGAAAACTTATGGATCCTGATGATAAAGAACTGCCTCCGCAACATGCAGTTTGGAACCAGTCCCCCCTCGAGGAGATAGCAGTAGACCTTTTTGAACCTTCTATGAAACTTTTGTATAAATATGTTAAACCGGCTAGTTTAAAAAAGAATCACTTTTTTGTGGTAAATAGACTTTATTATACTCCTGCTAAAATCGCCAGGTTTGCTCCCTTATCATCCCCCAAGTGCCCAAGATGCAATGTCCCGAGTGCCAATGACATACATATCTTCTTTGAGTGCCCTGTTTTGAGTAGATATTGTAAAGAAGTGGGGGACGCCCTCTGTGACATTTTTAATACTAGTATCAGGATAAATATCTCCCTGATAATTTTCGGAGACGTTGGAATATCCGAGAATAATTTATCACAGTCACAGCGGGGTCTCCTGCTAAACCTAGTGTTATTAGCTAGACGTGAGATATGTATGAAGTGGAAAGATCAGGGTCCTCCTAGGGGGGAGGACTGGTATAAGGCGGCATTCGCTATGGCTCGACTAGATCAGGGAAAGGGCAGGGAAAGTGAGTTGAACATATGGCAACCCCTATGGTCCTGGGGCCTGAAATTGATATTGATATAAACGGTGCGGGTTGCCCCCGCTGCCCCCGCTTCCCCCCCTCCCCCCCTCCTTGCAACCCCCTCTCTGTCCTATGATTACACCAAGCCTACATCAATGGGGCTGGTCTGGTTAGACCTAAGCGCAAACAGTGGCCGCAGGGCGTATAGATCAAGATGACGGCCTTTTCTGTTAATGCTTATCGGTGAGATGAGGATAATAAAAAAAAAAAAAAGCATGCAGTATTGATGCAGGCGTTTTAAAGTATGCTCTGTATACTTGGATATCACAGGTGTCTATAGACAGATAAATATTTCTTTTGTTTGAGCCCTAAGGATGCCAGATCTGTGATCTAAGAGTAATAATTAACCTGAACTACCATTAGAGGATCACTGAAAATATTGATAAATACACAAATATTGTATATTAATTATCGAGAGAAAAATATCGACTCTGTATACCTAACTAAAAAAATCCCAGCTATCGAGCACACAAATATTGGTGTCTAAAACACCATATACCAATAACAAAAATGTCATAAACATAAATATCGTCACCTATAAACATATAACATCAAAAAGAATGATTCCCACAATATTGACTACAATAATATCACCAATATAACTAAGAAATTCTTAAAAAACTATTTTAAAATAAAACGATTTCTTCAAATAAACTCAAAACTTGTAATAAAATCTATAATTAAATACAAGTATATTACATCAATGAAAAATGAAACAGCCACTCCAAAAAATGTGTGCACCAAAAATACATACAATAAAAACAGCAAAAGCATTCATACTAACAATAACCATTTAAACACAAACATAAACGTAAATTAATATATATTATCAAATAAATTCATATGTAAGTAAAAAAAACTACCTATTACAAAAAAAACATAAATTAGCGCTTACTAAACAAGGAATCAACTTGTAAAAAATTCAAACTATACTAAACCAACCATTAAAATAACACTATTAACAAGGTTAACCAATAAGAACAAACAAAGAATTAAACCAACAATAAAAAAATGTCCCACTGATTAAAACAACTAAGGGGTATATTCACAAGAACGTGTGATAACTACAGCAAGAGAAGCGGTACGCAACTTTCAATATCGCAGGCCATCGTGGGAAAATAACCCTGTGTCAACGTGGAATTCAATGTCCGAAATACAACCACCCAGACGAAGATTAAAACACAAACCACAACACCAGAAAACTCGTGATGAGCCCATCCGCGAGGAGGAAAGCAGGGATAAGCACAGCCCAGACCGCGAAACACACGGCAGGCGGGAATAAGCACAACCAAAGCCTGAAAAAGTAAGACAGACCAAACAGAAAACAACAGCCAACCACAATGGAGGCAACCCGAGCCAGCAGACAACCCCATCAAACCCATTGGCAACAAAACATCGTACATGGCAGCCAAATTTGGACAAGATGAATGCATCCTAAGAGCGGAGGAGGTCAATGGCACAAAACCAGAACTCCAGCAATGATGCGAAAGGTACAAACAAGCAGAAACACGCCAACAACAAGAAGGCAGCAATGCACACTGGAGGTGGGAGTCCAGCGCCACACCAGGAGCTGGATGACATGGATGAAATGTGGTCCACCACATCAGTCCAGAGATGGTGGCAGGACTCGGGGACCGCAAAATGCACCAAACAACAGACGCAACAGCAACAGGGAGAGGAACTAGAAGGGACTGGGGGACTGGGGGAGATGGGCACAATGGCACACATGCACAACTAAGCACAGCACAACAGCAGACAAACCATGCCCACGAGCAACAACACCAACCAGGTGCACAAGTCACACAACCCGGCAATGTCACACCACTTAACAGGCACCCAAGTGAACACAACACTGCCTGAAAGGGAGCAGGGTGAGCCAAATCAGAGCTGAAGGGACATCTCACACACAATGCAGCACACACACACAAGAAGCAGGGCAACGCAACACTCAACACAATGTGGTACAAACACCAACTTGCGCACAACCAAACACAGGACGCAAGTGCACCCACCTGTGGCCGGTAAAAGGCCATACGCATCTGGCAAAGCAAGAAACAGGGACATGATAATGCACATGTACAAACACACAGTCTAGATGGGGTAGCAATGCACGTATGGCAGGGAGCCAGAGAGTCCGTGACACACATTGGCATGCAAATCAAGACACAACACAGTTGGAGACAAGTGAAAGTGCGGGAACTTCATCAACAAGTGTGAGTCAGTACGGACAAGAGAAGTGCCACAACATGCAGACCAATGCAGCAGCTTGTCCGAATAAGGGAACGTAGGAAAGCGCCCATATCCATCTCGGGGGAGTCCCTCACCAACACAAGTCAGTGCCAACCCACGTTGGTTGTCCGCGCCTGGAACATGAGTCCTGGCCAATGTAGCCATGTCCACTGGCTTCTCTGGACTGGTGACCACATCCACAACATGCAACCATGTGTCGTGACAAATGCAATGACTCACATCCAGTTGTGCCAGCAGGTACCTTGTCACTCGTCCATGAACGCGAGTGCAGCAGCGTAGGCCAACATCTAATGAGCGATCATCGGCCACCACATCTGACATGTCATCGACGTAATCCATCAGCTGACCAGGACAGATGTGCTGACTCCAGACTACGATTCGTGCAATCTCCCAGGTCCAGTTTCCAGCCTGCATGCCGAACATCCATGCATGCCATAAGCGGTCATCCTGGAGACACCCCTGGTCGTGGTCCAACAGGGGTCGCACACACACATCGAAATCCAGGTCCGCTACTGTTACATTGGAGAGGCAGACATCCATGGACCACTCAAATATGCACGAGCGACAATGCAACACAGGCTGCACGCAGGTGATGTGCGCAAGGCGGAAGCTCAGCCGGTAACTGATCCGCAACACTACCAACGGCAGTGCCCCCAGTACATGCAGCAGGCGTGCACGGTACAGCTCCACGTGACTGGAGTAGACCATGCGTCAGTAGCTCTGCTTGAAGCGGCGCTGGCCTGCAATGAGCAGTGTCTGTGTGCAACGGGTGTAAATGCCCTCCTACCTGTCAGGGGGTGCTGGGCACATGCAAGTTCCTGCTCGGAGCTGCAGATGTGCTACCGCCTGATAGTACAGACAAAACACCTACTTTAACTTCGCCAGCTGCATGCATACAGGAGACGTACAGAGGCCGCTCGTGGGTGTGGTGAGACGTCTGCGACCCTGGGAATCATGGATGATTTGCCCAGTACGATGCACATGAGCGGACTCACTGTGTGTCACATTGCCACATAGCTTCTCTGCCCTGCCATGAGCACCCACACATGTGCGCTGCACGCTTGCATCACGTGCACTCCTACGGGACACCATTCCAATGCCTGTCCGCGCATGTCCAGCGCCATGCCAACAACACCCCGATGCTGACCTTCGAAGGTGTGCGCCCACTTGGGTATAGGCCAATGGTCCGGACAGGGAAGTGAAAGAGGACAGGCAACAGACTCATGCATCCGCAATACTGATACACATCACACCTGGCATGCATGTGCCAAGAGCCCGAGCGTTCTAGCGCTCTTACATGTCACTGCCAACGCTGAGGTGACATGGCAACGTCCGCAGAAGACAGCACACTGTGATATTGCAGGGCCCGTGCACATCAAGCTGACACAAGGAACACACGGACACACTTGCTCAGATAGTGTGAATGGCTACGGGCACGTGCGCACGGCCACATTTATTAGCAGGCACACTTACAGAGTGACACCTGTGTTGGATGTGTGTGGGGTGTGTGCACACCAGCCGGCAAGGCCTGCCTGGTGCAGTCAGAAATCGACAACAGTGTACATCGTAAAGGACACAACCATACAACCATAAAGGCCCCATGATTTGTAATGCACAGAGTTAGTGGCTCGGATGCACTACGTCCTGCATGGGCCTACCGCCACGGGCCGCTGACTTGCGGTGCACTGTGGCAGGGTCACGAGTGCAGAGCAGGTTCTCATAGATGACAGGAGGCTTGTCGCAGAGTGTCTCTGTGGACAGTGGAAGGTGTGCCCCCAGGGCAAGATGCAGAGTGCAGGACCACACAGACACAGTCACTATGGCGGAGAAGAATGGAACAGACACATGTCGGACACC
The DNA here is from genome assembly GCF_964204655.1 of Triturus cristatus. Taxonomy (NCBI): domain Eukaryota; kingdom Metazoa; phylum Chordata; class Amphibia; order Caudata; family Salamandridae; genus Triturus; species Triturus cristatus. The sequence goes on along the minus strand of NC_140590.1, from coordinate 1,445,071,102 downwards.
AAGTTCGGTCCAGCCAGGTGAAGATGCAGGAAACCACCAGCCTCTGGACTCAGTCGCCACCAAAGTCCAACCAGATAGTGCCCATGACTCATCACGCATAGAGTTAGTGGCACCAGTGCCGTTAGGGGATGCCGCCTGCGATGAGGCGTGTCCAATGGTGTTGGCTCCTCCACATCTTGGCCAGGATACAGTTCCACATGTGTGACATACTGGACCACAGTGTAGGCCTGAGGCAGCGGTCAGCATGGGCCATTCACTGAGTGTCGCCGGCTTAGGTTGGATGGCCCCACCGGCCTGCGTAGTTCAGGTTTGGTGGCACCATGGTTTGTGGACTTGCGGTGAACAGGGTTGATGGCACCAGGTCAGTTGTTGATAGTGTGCGATCACCTCCGTGACTCGGATCCGGGTTTCGTCCGGACTGAGCAGCATCTTCCTCTTACTCCTCTCCGTGCGTTCACTAGTGTGGACTCTGCCATTTGTGATTCGCGACTAGATGCTGGATGTGGGACCTACTGGTCCGCAGGGTAGACCTGAGTCCTCATCCACGTGTTGCCGGCTGGCATTGAACAGGGTTAGTGGCACCACGTGTCGCCAGCTGGCGTTGAACAGGGTTAGTGGCACCAAGATGCCCATATGAATCTATGGCTCACTAATCGGGGGGGTCTGGTGTTGTGGCTGCTGCCCAGGCTTAGGGGTCACTGCCATTCAGGACTCAGGGCACAGTTTCACATATGGGACCTACTGGCCCGAAGAGGACGCCGGTGTAGTATGTGTTTGTGGAAGGAGTAATGTGGGCCAGTGTCGGGGGCCATCAATGGTCTGCGGAGGCTGCAGAAGTCAATGAACTGGTGCTTGGAGCTTGCACCGGAATGTGGTGAACCCTCCTTGTCAAATGCCGGTGTAGGGGCAGGTGATTAGTGTGGCCTGGCTGCGCAGGGGCGGGCCTGACGGGTTCGTGGTCCAGCATGCCGGGGTCCGGCAGGCGCACAGGATCGCAGGCAACTCCGCTCACGAGGATGGCGTCGGCCTCATGGCGTGGTGAGAGGCGCCGCCCTGGCAGAGTCTTTGGGCTTTCTGGAAGTGGACAACGCCTAGGGCTACATGCTGTTTATTCACACCCCTACGCTGGCCTGGCGTACACCGGGCAATCCCACTCCTCTCACGCTTACGGGGGGGGGGGACGTGACAGTCAACATTTGCGCTGACTCCAACACTGGCCGGGGGGACATGGTTGCGTCCACTGTCCATCACACTCCATACACCAGTGGTGTGTGTCGCCATGGATATGGGTGTGTTCTGCATACTGCGGTCTGTCCAGCACATCTCCGCCGCTCTTGGAATTGTGTGCTTTCCCAATCATGGTTCTCCTGCCTCCTTCACACATGCCTGGTTGCAACCTCTCCCCACATTGGGCTAGAGTGTGGCTGAGGTGCCATGCCGTTGATGGCTCATGTGTACGGCTTGCCCTGGTTACCATTGTGAGTTGTTCTGTCGTGTCTGGTGGGTGGGCATGTTGTTTGGCATGTTGGTTTTGATTTTGTGACGTGTGCATTGCCATAGTTGTGAGTTGCATGGTTGTGGGGTTGATGTGAGTGGGGTGTTACTTTTGAACTTGCCAGGGGGCTGTTCATTTCTCTTGGTGCCATCCTGGGGATGCTGGTTGCTGATGGGCTGTCGGAGGATGACAAACTCATGCACACTGGCTGGGTATTTGGAGGCGAGATTGGTGGTGGTTCCACTGTGTTCGGTTGTTGTCTGCACATTGCTGTGAGACGTGTGCTTTCTGTTGCGGTGATTGTGTGCTGTGTCAGCAGGGGGCACAAGTATGACATGTGTGCTGTGGATTGCCCACAACACGTGCGTGCATCCAACTATGGCGTATGGTCCTTGCTTGGTGTCCAGCGGATCCTGTGCATTGTGTTGGACGTATGGGTCTGGGGTGACAGGCTGACGGTGTTGTCCAGGTCAGGTGAGAGGGACTTGGATGTGGCTGGCTGTGTGACTCCTCCGACTGTGGCGGGTGTTGGTTGGGGGTACCAGGGGCCGACAGGTGCAACACAGCCAGCAGCTTGGTGTGGGGTGGGATGTTGGTTGTCTGCTGTGTTGGTGCCATCGGCCTGTTGGGCGTTGTTGGTTGTCCCTTTCAGCCTGTGGTGGACGGTGACATTGTCAGAGGTTGGGTCTGTGTGGCTGGTATGCTTCCTGGGGTCCGCTGTCTTTGTCTGCTCTGCGTCTGTGGTGGTCCGGGGTGGGGGGGGGGGTCTGTTCTGGGTGTGGGTTGAGGTCCTGGGGTGGTGTGGGTTGTGGCCCTCTTGGGTGTCCGGGCCGCATGATGGGTGGCTCCATGGCATCTGTTGCCCTTCCGATGTGGCCCTGGGCTGTGCCCCCTTTTGTGGTGCAGGCTGCCGTCCGACTTTACACCAGGTCAGAGCAGGAGTAGATTTCCTGGTGCTAACGCGCCTTATCGCATGTTTTGTGTTTTTATCACAGTTCTGTCTGGTAGTTGAGAATGTTGAGGTGTGATGTTGTCGCAGCTTTTGGCACGGGAACGTCCACTCATCTCATTAGCGATAGTTGCGGTGGGCCTCTGTGGCTGTGTTTTTTGCGGCTGCTATTACAGGTAAACTGGTGCAGTGGGCTGTTAACACCAGCTTGTGAATGGGGCGATAACTTTATCGCAACTTTGGCTGCGATAAAGTGCCGTTGACTCGGTGATAGTTCCTTGTGAATATGCCCCTAAATATTCTAAAAATGACAAATGCAGCAAGAGGAGGAAACTTTGTAAGATGCTCACAACAAACATTTAAAAAAAGAAGTAATTATATTTAAACTAGAAATTAACTGTTAGTAAACTAAACTATATAAATTAGCAAATTAATTGTAACAAACTCTGTAACTTTTATCTTTTTAGCTAGACTACTTAAAAGGAAAAAAACAACTTCCGAATCCAAACCAACAAACTGCCAGAAAATATCAACTATAAAAATAAATTATAAACTCACCCAAACAGCGATCAAATATAAACCTAACTCCCTGAACCTCCACAAACTAGTAACAAATACCATTTTTAAATAATCTAACTTTTTTTCTCTTTCAACAGAAAAGTAAGCACCTGCTTCATGTTAAATTGAGATAAACATAAAGCTGCAAAACATCTCAATGAAACCTACAAGTAAGTAAACAAATCACAAGTAACTCAAACTTTTTGCATATTAATAACACGCATGCAAAATTTTAAATATCATACGTATACTTTTAAACTACTTACAGATACAATGATAGAAGCCGACAAAGAAAGGAAATCAATTATTAAATCACATGAACTACACCTACAACCAAGAAAGCGAATCAACAGAAACTATAAACAGGAAATGTACTAAGGGCCTGATTCTGAGTTTGGCAGTGTGAGAGGAGGCCGCCACACCAGCGCCCTGCTCCCACACTCCAAACTTGACCGTAAGCATCTGGACACATCGTAATCAGTCGGTAGGACTCCCCAAATACGAATCGTTCCGAAAGCATTCTTAACCGTTTCGGTGGGAATGCTTTCCTAACGACATCATAAACGGCCCCTAAGAGTTTTCTACTGGTCTGGCAGGCGGTGCTTTGGCGGTCTCACAGTTGTGCCTGGCTTAGCCTTATATGTGAGCCTTAGCAAGGCATTGCCTAGGGACCGCCAAAGCGTGTACCTGCACAGCATGCTATGCAGGAACTAGGGGTGCATGCAGACAGGGGGCACATCATGTGCCCCCTGCATGCATACCCTGGCCCTAAGGCAACAAGGACCCTGTAGGGCCCCCTTAGTTTCCTCACCAACACACTTTTCATTGCAGCCTCATCTCCATGAAAACTGTGGCAGTGAGGAAACTTGTAATAAGCTTGGTGATGGCGAAGCGGCACCATCAGCATATTGCATGCCCCAGAACGCTGCAAGACCACCATGGATCATGAATCTCTGGCGGTAGCAGCGGTCTCACGGTGGTCCAACTGCCCTACTTGAAATACGGCAGTCAGACCGCCGGTTCGGCAATAGCCGCAGCGCCACCATGGGTTTGGCGGTCCATCAGACCACCAAACTCATAATCAGGACCTAAATATTTGAGTGCATGTTGCGGGGGGCGACTACAAAAGATAATGTTGTAATTAATGTAAGAGAGCACAACCACCTCCCCAAATGTGACAGAAATAAAAGTACAAGAAATATTTCAAGATATAAGAGAGAGAAGCACTAGCACCCAGTAACCCACAAAATCCTTAAAGACATACTACCCATAGTCCCCAAACACATAGCAGGCCAACTTCCACCTTTCACCAATTTAAACCATTTGATTGTATGTACTAAAAAAGCCACCTGCAAAACACCACCTGCCCCTAGGAGATACCAATGCATACACATACCTGACCATTTAACAATTACACATAATGAGGAACCCTACCTTTTACATGATAATATAATTAATGCAAACTAAATCCTAATCTTTTCTACAGTAAACAAATTAATGAAACATACCCAATGTAAAACCTGAATGATGGATTGGACCTTCAAAATGTGTCCCAAACCATTCACTTAGATATACATCATACATCTGAATAACAACACGCCAATATCCCTTTCATATATGCTTTACTACTAAAGAAACAAAGCAGCACCTTACTATGAACTCCTAAACTATATAAAAAAAATTCAAAAAAACTACTACCCCCTAAAAATAATCATAGACTTGAAATAATATATTATTCAAACAGATCTAAAAAATATACCCCCACACATTCATAGAAGAATGTTACTATCTCTTTAATCAAAGTATATGGCGATACCTCCACTAACAGCCAATTTCCCTTCAAAATCTAAAAAATGAGAGCACTAGTCTACATCCCTGACACAGAGGTAGCCAACCACTATAACTTATTAATAGAAAGCCCTTTCTACCCACAAAATGAAGACATAATGGACTATTTTGAAGACATTTGGGTTGGCAGACTGTATCTGGCAGGACACAAATGCCAAGCCAAATTCCAGATACCATGGTAGAATATCCATGACAGCACTGGAGCACAGGAAGCCAAAACTAACAATGCAGTGGAAGGATGGCACAATGCCTTCCAATCCACTGTAGTCAAACCTCAGTATCGAAGCATTAAAAAAAGAGCAAAGCTACCAAGAACTAAACAAACAAAAAGAATGTATGTAATGCTGGGGGGTATTCCCAGACGTGGGACCCGTGCTCACTACGCCACTGGAGTCAAGCTATCCTGGCTGATGACGGCTGATAGCCAGAAACCGGTCCTAGGATGCTTGATTCCGGTCCAGGAAAAAACTTGGCTTGGCAGTTCGGGCTGGACTGTTCCCATGAGGCACAGGGTCAAGACTGATTTGCATATGGCCATGTCTAAACTGGGGTGGTGTAGTGGGCAAAAGAACGATGGATTTAACCCAGATCTCTTGACTGGGGGAGAATGTATGCATTGTCAGCATTCCGTCCATCATTTGTTTGTTGTAACGCTTTTTGCCCTAAGTGGGATGGGTATTCCCAGACGTGGGACCCGTGCTCACTACGCCACTGGAGTCAAGCTATCCTGGCTGATGACGGCTGATAGCCAGAAACCGGTCCTAGGATGCTTGATTCCGGTCCAGGAAAGACATGGCTTGGCAGTTCGGGCTGGACTGTTCCCATGAGGCACAGGGTCAAGACTGATTTGCATATGGCCATGTCTAAACTGGGGTGGTGTAGTGGGCAAAAGAACGATGGATTTTACCCAGATCTCTTGACTGGGGGAGAATGTATGCATTGTCAGCATTCCGTCCATCATTTGTTTGTTGTAACGCTTTTCGCCCTAAGTGGGATGGGTATTCCCAGACGTGGGACCCGTGCTCACTACGCCACTGGAGTCAAGCTATCCTGGCTGATGACGGCTGATAGCCAGAAACCGGTCCTAGGATGCTTGATTCCGGTCCAGGAAAGACATGGCTTGGTAGTTCGGGCTGGACTGTTCCCATGAGGCACAGGGTCAAGACTGATTTGCATATGGCCATGTCTAAACTGGGGTGGTGTAGTGGGTAAAAGAACGATGGATTTAACCCAGATCTCTTGACTGGGGGAGAATGTATGCATTGTCAGCATTCCGTCCATCATTTGTTTGTTGTAACGCTTTTCGCCCTAAGTGGGATGGGTATTCCCAGACGTGGGACCCGTGCTCACTACGCCACTGGAGTCAAGCTATCCTGGCTGATGACGGCTGATAGCCAGAAACCGGTCCTAGGATGCTTGATTCCGGTCCAGGAAAGACATGGCTTGGCAGTTCGGTCTGGACTGTTCCCATGAGGCACAGGGTCAAGACTGATTTGCATATGGCCATGTCTAAACTGGGGTGGTGTAGTGGGCAAAAGAACGATGGATTTAACCCAGATCTCTTGACTGGGGGAGAATGTATGCATTGTCAGCATTCCGTCCATCATTTGTTTGTTGTAACGGGGGGCGCTAGAGGGCGCACGGTGAAATGGCTGCGCTGTAGTGCAGCTCTGCCGGCCGAAGACACTATCCATTAATAATCCTGCCATACCTGTCCACATCTCTTCTCAGAAAAGTACGGGATCGCCGTCGCACATATCGGGGCACCATCACCCGTGCCGAATTCGACGCCAGAGCTTCTGTCTGAGTGAAAAAATTGAAGTTATAAGATACGAGGCCGGCGGCGTCAAGATGGCGGCTATGGGGAGTTGCTGAAAGCCGTGGTTCCAGGTGGGCCAGAGTGCGGTGTGCTGCATCGGGTGATCGGAGCAGCGCTGCGACCCTGCGTGCCGCTGCAGAGGCGATGGACTGCGATGAGAGCGGAGTGAAGACGATTGCTGCGATCCCGCCTGAGAGGCGATCCCAACCTTCGGCGCACTCTGGACGGCGGGGTGCCTCTGCTCTGGATGCCATGGTGCCGTGGAGCCGGGCCCGGCGTAGGCTGGAGTGCCCCCTTTTTGCTCCGGTAAGCCCCTAGAGCTGAGCACCTGAGCGCGATTGTGGGGAAGGGAGAGGAGACCCCCAGTCGAGATTAGGCGCAGACCTGACTCTGCTGTGATTGCCTGCCACGGGCCTCTCGGTAGGCTGATATCCCAGGAAATACTGCAGGTGCCACAAGAACTGCCCCTGCTGAGAGTAGCGCTTCACTATGGAGCATAGTCTGAAAATTAAGGAGCTGATCTGGACTGTATCGGGTGGGACTGCCACTATCTACATCGGGACCGGGTTGGGGTCTACTCCCGGGCCGGAGCCTTTTCCAGTGTGCCACAACCTGTTCTCTCGCTTGAGATGGCGAGGAGCAGACTGCATTCCTAACCTGACCAAACTTACTGCCGGAGCGACTGTGGAGACCCACTTTGGCTTGTGTAGCTCCGAGCGATGTAGAAAAAAACTGCCGGAGGTGAAGACACAGTTTGTACTGCGCGACATTGGGATGCCCTGACACTAGGGTTGGACGTCATTCTACGTTTGCACAACGGGGAGATAGGTATCGGACATACCTGTATTCACCAGGCCGATGCCCACGAATCAGTTCTAGTGGCTGCTCTGCGCCTGGACCGAGTGGTGCAGTGAGTCATAAACGCCTTATCACGGCAGCGTTTTTGACGGCGAAGTGGCTCACTGTACATGTGCACATTAAGAACAGTGCAACGAGGGAACTGATTGTTTTTCGGAGGTATTGTGGCTCGTGCACTGGCATTTCGCCTGCTTTACCAACTTCTGCATCAGCCATATCTTTAAGACTGGAAGCGGCTCTGCATCAGCTGCAGCGGGGTTCACTGGCACCTCACATTGCGCCGGATTTACTAACATTGCTGAAGTATATCATTGAAAAGACTGCGCTCCTGCCTGGCGCTGCAACCTTCTGCATTGAACTAGCATCTTAGAGGCAAAGTGCATATAACGACTACCACTGGGAGAAGCCATGCTGCCTATCTTTGCGGCCTGACACACTGGGTGCGCACTATCATGACATCACCTCGGCTGTACTCCTACACTACTCCACAGGCGGGCCACTGTATAGTGCACTATACATTACTTTACACCCAGCACGTAAGTGGATTGTTCCTCTTCTAGTTGTGCATGCTGAAGCCGACCTGCGCTGACATGGGCAGAACAGAACGTAGACAACCCAGACTCATCTTTGAGCCCCGAAAAAGTACTAAATCGCAACAACAGGCCGCCTCTGACTCAGAGATGGACGCCCCACCTGGCAGTCTCACAGCCATTGAAAAAACTCTCCTCGCTGTCCAAAACAGTTTGCAACATATCGACGGCAAGATAGAAAATGTAAACTTGCGTATGGACCACATATCTACAAAATTAGACAAACATACACTTCGCCTGGGCGAGGCCGAAACGAGAATCTCTGACACGGAGGATGGACTACAACAAGTATCAACTAGAACTCTTGACATGGTGAAAGTCCTCACCATCATACAAGCAAAAAACGAGGATTTAGAAGCCCGCTCATGGAGAAATAACCTAAGAATTACAGGCCTACCAGAGTCCACCAACACTGGCCGCTTAGAATCATATATAGAGACCCTACTACAAACCATCTTTGGGGCTGAAAACCTTTCACCAGTTCAAATTGTAGAGCGTGTGCACCGATCCTTGACTGTTCAACCTCCACCGGGGTCCCTCCCGTGCCCAATAATCGCACGCTTGCTGAACTATAGAGACCGGGTGTGAGAAGTTGGCCTGATATATGCTGTCCACTAGTTATAGTGGGCACCCTGTATCAATCCAAACAACCCCTTATGGTGGTAGGTTAAAGACAACCTTTATTGAAAGCTATCCTAGTGGTAGCTATGGAGAGAAGCCTTCAGGCTAAGTCTTGAAGGAATGTAAAGCAGCTTGTTTTACCAGTCTATAATCTCTTGAATGACCAAATGAAAGGACAACCACACCAGGTATATATTTAAAATATATGTATTTAAGATAAAACACACTCCTCTAGTCTCTTTAAGAGGCTGGAGTTCGAAGTACTTAAGTTACAAGTCAGTATTCAACAGTAAAAGCACAAATACACGTTTGGGCCCTAGGGGCGTACCAAACCATATACCAATAAAGTGGTATAAGAACCACGACTGAACTAGACACAAGGCCTAGAGCCTGTAGAAGTGCTTGGACCACAAAGAACCACCCAAGGTAGTGACACAGGGGACCCATGGGGGACGCATGCAGTGAGAGAACACAGCTGCGAATCGCCGTTAACTTCTATGGGGAAAGTCGCGGTTGGAAATTAAGAGTTTAAGGACACTTAGAGGATGACTACGAGCGAACCCTTTTGTACTTAGAGGTGTGTAGGGCCAACACCCACGGGAGCACATGAGTACTCAAGTTAACTCACCCAGGGAAGCTGGGTGCATAGGTGTCTTTTGGTGTCGGCTCGTGTCGCTGTTTTCAATGGAAGCTGGCAAAGAAGTGCTGCTGCCGTGAAGGGGAGAAGTGTCCGGAGATCCAAGCCTGGATCTAGGATGGAAGGAACCTGAAAGCAGAGGGGACAGAGTCTGGGTCACTTACCAGTGACCAGGGGCACGATAGTCCAATACCCACAGATGTTGGGTGCTTCAGGTGAGTTGACGGGTGTCTTGACTCTTCAGCCACGAGGTCCAGGAGGCGTCGACAACAACCAGGAGCTGGATTCGAGTGGTCCCACAAAGTTTATTGAGTGCTGCAGTGTCGGCGACCAGATTGGACCCAACAAGCCTTGGCAACGGCAAGTCACTTAGAAACAGAGAAAGGACGTCGGTGCAGACCAGCAAGGTCTGGGGGACTCACCCAGAGAGAGTACGTCGGGGCATGTCTGGAGCAACCAGGAAAGCCCAATCAGAAGAGGAGTCGCCTTTGTGGGGACCCACTAGCCAACGGGCTAGCGATTCGCGAAGGAGCCTCGAGCAGTCGCACTTGAAACCGGCCCACGGGTCACTCGTGGAGTGGAGGCCAGAAATCTTTGGTGCAGGAGGTGCTCAAGGCTGGGGCTACAAGCACAACTGCGAGAAAGACCAGGAAGATGATGGATCAGCAAAAGATCACGGTGTCCAAGGGTCACGGTTCCACATCACCCGCGATAGCCATGGGCCTCAGCTTTGCAGTGGACTCAGGATAGCCTTGGGGAAGTCTGTAAATCCACCTCTGGGGATGCAGAGACTTTGGCGTCCGGCAGGAGCTTCAGAATTGCAGACCGGACAGTTGCTTCTTTGGTGCCTGCCAAGCAGGGGAGTCACTCCTTGACCCCAAGGGAAATTTCTTCAGTCTTCTAGGTGAAATAGAACGTCGAAGGTCCAGGATATATGTTGCAGAGTTTCGTCCAGGGTAATCTAAAGTCTCAAGGACTGGATTCCCATACTTATACAAAGTTTGGAGGTTGGACATACTCTAGGGACCCACCTATTGGAGGGTTTGGAAAGAGGGGTGGTTACACCCATTTCCTTTGCCCAGTTTCATGCCAGAGTCGGGGCAGGTTGCCCCTGCAACCGGTTTGAACTGGACTATGCACAGGGACACCAAGTGTGCCCCAAGTGCAGGACTTCAAAGCACCAGAGAGTGCTCCCGCTCAGCCCCAATACACATCTGCCTGTCTGGGGAGGTGGTTACACCTCCCTGGGACAGGAAACCTATTGTCCAGGCCTCCCCTTCCGGAGTTTCGGTCAGCAGCAGGAGGCCAGACCTGTGTCTGTGGCAGTGGCATCCATTTACCGGGTAGACCAGTGTGAACATGTCTCTCCCTCTAGAAGGGTGGAATACTACCCTTGCCGCCAGAACTTGCGGGGGGGGGGTAGTATTCCAAAGCGTTTGACACCAAACATGACATGTTTCCGTGCAGCCAGTCCAAAGTTAGCATTTACCGCAAGGTTATAATGCACTTAAGAGTATATGGTCAGGCTGCACCACAAACAGCATCAGAGGAGGTACTCTGAATGCTGCAGAGGTGCTTTGCTCATGCAGGGGCACCCTCTCACATACAAACCAAGCCCTCTGCCTTCAGGATTGTTAAGGCCTGCCATAGGAGTGACTTATAGGTTTTATATGGGTGTGCAATGGTAGTGATATAGGTAGTCTATACCACAGTAAGGGGTGCAAGCACCACATTACCCAGGCTGCAGTAGCAGACCTGTGGTGTCATTTTGGAGTGCTTCCCCAGAGTGGCATAATACATGCTTCAGCCCCTGGTAGGCCTCTGAGGTACCTATGCCCTAGGTACATAGTATACCATATACTAGGGGCTTATAAGGCACTCCAAAATCCAATTAGAAATGTACATGGAAACCTTTTTTAGAGAGGAAGCAGCTAGGCTGGGGTCCTGATTAGCAGGGCCACAGCCAGACTACGGTCGAAAAACAGTGAAACACCAGCAAAAAGTGGGGGTACCCATGTGAAGCAGATCCTACTCTCCTACACCGGGACACCATCTTGGGCCTTGCCAGGGAGATGGGCTCCATCAATCACGAAGGCAATACCCTGGCCTTTTACCCGGACTTCACGACAGCAGTACAGGCTGCAATAAAAGAGTTTCAATCAGTGAAACAAGTCCTGATAGCCGAAAAAGTCCCTTATGCAATGCTCTACCCAGCGAGGCTACGCATTGAGCTGAATGGAAAAGCCAAAATCTTTGCCACTCCAAAGTCGGCGATGGACTTTGCCAAAACTCTGAAGCGCAAACATCGAGAGAAACCCACCCAGGCAGATGACAATCCAGATGAGTCTTCACAAGGAACCGCGGAAGGAACACTACCTGGGGTCTGATGCGGTAATGTATTATTGAGAATCCCGCTGAACCTCCGGCACATGGCCCGGAGGCTGGTGCCATCCTTTTTTTCCATCACGGCTCTGACTCAAATTGAACTGTGATCATGAACACTACAAGATCAGATAAGATTTGTTTGCTCTTATGTCCCTCTCTTTATACCAGGCGTGTACCCTGTTACTCTTGCATACTATAAAACACCAGTATGGGGGGCTATCGGCAAGCCTCCTATTGTTTTTCCTAGTTCTTTGGTCGCCTCCCACTACGATCGGGAGGTTACTTGTACCCCAGCGTTCCCCCATGGGTATTCCCCACTACTGTTTTTTTTTATCATTATGTTTGCTATTTGGGCAATGGGTTGGATGGATTGGGATTGCTTTGGCGAGTTGGGGATGCTAAAGTGGGATGGGGAGGTTTGAAGAGGGAGGGGGTGGGGGGATTGTTACCATGGCGAAATGTACCACAGATATCGTAACATATACTACATCGGTGCTATCACATGTAGCTGTGACATGTAGATTTTAATGCCCGCACATATGCCGCACGTACATCATGTAGTGCTCACCTGTCTAACCTGGAATGAGAGGGGGCTAAACTCCCCTTAAAAGATATGACAGATACCTACGTATTTTGACAGACAGGAGATACAAATCGCACTTCTTCAAGAAACCCACCTGACTCGCCAAACTGAAGCACGCATTGGGGCGCAATGGGCAGGTTATTGGTTGTCCTCCTCCTACTCTGCATATGCAAGGGGTGTACTCACCCTCATCAAGAAAAGCCTTCCTTTTACTGAGATTCAAAACTGTACGGACGATGCAGCCCGCTACGCCATCACACATGGCAAACTAGCGTGGAAACTAGTTACTATAATCAACGTCTACGGACCTAACGTAGATGACCCCGAGTTCTTTGCAGGCATAATATCAATATTGCGAACATGGCTCAAGGCTACTATAATCTGGGTGGTGACTTGAACACCCACTTCAACCCTAACAAAGATAAATCTAGTGATATAGGGGGACACTCACCAAACGCAGCCAGAATAATCAATGATGGGGTACTCAAACTTAATCTGAGAGACGTGTGGAGACTGCATAACACTGACAGACTGGAGGGTACTCACATTTCCACGCCCCACGGTAGTTGGTCGTGACTAGACTATTGGTTGTTGAGTGAGAGTGCCGCGTCCTGGGTATCGGCAGTAGAGGGTTTACCCAGAACTTTGTCCGATCACAATCTGGTTAAACTTCGGCTGCACATCCCACGTGTCATTAACCACCAGTTTACATGGCGTTTCCGTTCCGATTAATTGTTAGACCCCGTATATACGCACATGATCCGGGAAGACATCACACAATACTTTGCATTAAACAAGGGATCAGTGGACAGCACTGCTACATTATGGGAGGCCTTCAAGGAGGGGCAAATGTATCAGTACCACGGCTGGGATCCTGAGGGACATTCAAGGTCAACTCACTAAACTTGAAACTACCCTGAAATGGCTTGAGAGGGAATATGATATTTCACCTAACACACGGATCCTCGCCCAGCTCAAGGAGACCCTATCGGAATACAATGAGTTGGCTGAGGTTGAGCTCCACTATATATCCAAAAGACATGTGGCTTGTGCGTATGGGGAGGGAGGCCGGCAAGGACGTTATCTAGCGGTAAAAATAAGGGCCTGAGAAGAAAGACACACAATTACCAAGATCAGGGATGCAACTGGTGGGGATCATTACACTATACAAGACATAACCACACAATTTCAACAAACATATACTGAGCTCTACACATCACATGGCACCACTGATGATCAGGAATTGCATGCCTACCTATCTATCAGATGTCGCCCTAGCGTGGCTGTCTGATGGCCAGCGGGAATACCTAAGCCAACCTATTACTGCAGAAGACATCAGTGAAGCAATTACCACTCTTCCAAATAAAATGTGAATTTTACAAAAAGTTTGCGGAGGAACTGACGCCCCACCTTCTTGAGATGTATACAGAGGCTTTTGAGGTGGGCAGAATGCCACCCACGCTCAGGGAGGCATTAATAAGCACTTTACTTAAAAAGGATAAGCCACCTACTCACTGTGACTCCTACAGGCCACTTTCACTTATAAATATAGATGCAAAGTAACTGGCTAAAATCCTTGCAACTCGACTCAAACCGCTAATGCTAAATCTGGTCCTCCCGGACCAGTCCGGCTTCATCCTAGAAAGATCTTCTTCACACAACTTTCAAACGCTCTTTACCATGTCTCATATGCTCAATCCTACCTTAAAAGCAGTGGCGGTGATGCTTGACGTGGCCAAAGCCTTTGACTCTATAGAGTGGGGCTACTTATTTCATATTCTTAAACGGATGGGGTTCCCTTTCAGTTTTATTTCTTGGATACGACTCCTATACACAGATCCCACTGCTCGTGTCCGAGTGGAAGGAAACACCTTAGACCCAATACCAATTGGGAGAGGCACCCCTCTCACCACTCTTGTTCACGGTGGTGCTCGAGCTGCTAGCCTGTATCATCCGGCAACGTCATGGGGCAGCTGCACTGCGGTTTGTTCATCGACCCGTAAGCATATCCCTATATGCGGATGATATGCTGCTGTTTATAAGAGAACCCCATGTTTTTATGGAATCCATACTGAGGGAATACATTCGTTTTAGGCGGTTCTCCGGCCTTACCATAAATTGGTCTAAGTCAGTGGTTGTGCCACTGACGGATTTCATTTCTCCCCACGAGTTGTAATTCCCAGTGATATGGTCTTCAGACCCTGCGAAATACCTCGGAATATGGGTGCATCGTGACCCTGAAATCGTTATTCGTGAGAATTATGGAACGGCGGTTACAGTGTTGGAGCAACAGGTGGACAGATGGATAAGGTTGCCTTTGTCACTTGCTGACCGCATAGCCCTAATAAAAATGGTCGTACTGCCCAAATTCCTTTATTTATTCAGTAATATTCCTATCAAGCTGTCTATACACTTTTTTTAAACGCTTCGATCGGCTCTGACACGTTTGATATGGGGCGGAAAACAGGCCTGTGTGAGCCTCTCTACATTAATACTAGACTATAATATGGGGGTGGGGGGGGGTTCAGTGTACCGGATCTGTACCTCTATTACCTCTGCGCGCAGGCACAATATGCTCACTACTGGTACACTACTCACAACTTCATCCCACATATAACGGTAGAGGATGGTGATGCCCATCCCATCCCATTGAGATTCATACTTACACACACCCGTATGGGTACCCCAAAAGCCAAAATGAATCCCATAGATGTCACGATAGCAGCTTGGCAGTCACTAGGCCTCTCGGCGGCAAAGCTACCACTGTATTCCCCTCTGTTGCCTCTTGCTCACCACGCCGCAGCTTCGGTCACACAGGAGTCGGCTGCTATGCACACACTTACTCTGGCTGGGATCGACAAGATGCAAGATGTGTTCCCCAACTGTACTTTCCTCACAGTAGCTGATTTAAATTATATACAGAACAAAATGCCATTGTTCTTCTTTACTTTTTACAGACTGCGAAACGCAATGCAGGCACACTATCACACGTTTCCATTAGAGCCCCCGACACTGAAGTCCCTGCATACACTACTAATCAGCCACACAAGACATAAACTAATCACCAAACTGTACAGGGCCGCTAGAGAGGAGAGGGTGTCACTGAACAACAAGAGCCTGAAAAAATAGAACATGAACCTAACCCCGCAGATCTCGCAGGAAGACTGGGAACACTGTTGCAACTCACGGGCGCACTAACTTCTTACGGCAACCTGCGTATAATTCATTTTAAGTTCCTGCACCAGATCTATCACACACCGCACAAACTATTTAAATATGGTCTTAGAGACACTGACACATGCAAACGTTGCGGACGACATGGCGCTGACTTCTGGCACTTGACCTGGGAATGCGAGAAAGTGGCGATATTCTGGGCCACTATAACACGTAAGTTACATGAAATGATGCACCCTGAGGTGCAATGTTCACCACATATATGCCTACTGGGCCTGCTGTCATCCTTAAAGGGTCTTACAGGTAGACTAGTGCGTGTCGCACTTTTACTGGCCAAACGACGAGTAGCAATGACTTGAGAGAGCAAATCTAACCCCACTGCAGCTAAATGGCTCAAAGACTTGATTTATTGTCAAGAAAATGTGAGATTATATGTGG
This sequence comes from Triturus cristatus, assembly GCF_964204655.1. Lineage (NCBI taxonomy): Eukaryota > Metazoa > Chordata > Amphibia > Caudata > Salamandridae > Triturus > Triturus cristatus. The sequence continues at coordinate 1,445,055,147 of NC_140590.1, read as the reverse complement.
AAGAACTACCTACCACGTCCCACCCTAAAGGCATATGGGAACCTTTACTACAATACCTTCGATCTACTACACAAACATCTCCCTCTGAGCCAGAGGCCGATTTATGCGGTATAACATAATCATTGTATACATTACACAACAATGTATATGTTTTAATGCAATATCTGGACTTATATTGCTATTGTTTTCTTTTATTCTTCTTGCTAGTGCTGTGCATTATAGCCATGGGGTGTTGACGTTTTCTCTGTTGAGTCTCAGTATTTCACATGTAATGTCTATTATACCATCTGCTAATGTAATTGTGAGATGCTTAATGTTTAATAAAATGCTAATAAAATAAAAAAATTAAAACATTTTAAAAAAGAATGTACGTCATGCTACAATTTAAAGTCAAACTCTTCATAAATAGCAAGGACTACATTACTTAGAAATCATAGCCTAAAGTATAATATAAAATAAATGTCAACCTACCAAGGTCCTAAAATACTAAAACAAGCTCTAAACTAACAAACACAATCCTTAAAAAATATATATTATACATATGTTATTACATTAGTGAAACAACTATATAAAATCACAAAGTCAAAGAGGACACACATATAATAAAAATATATATATATAAATTATTTTTTTTAAAAGTAACAATAACCAACCAACTTAAAACAAATTCAATGCATCACGTCAAATAAATACAACGCTTAATCCAAACAATTCCACATAATAATAGCATATACATAACATAAACCATATAATATCACATTTTCCACCCACAACAAAAGTAAGAAATAAAACTTACTGTTTTGTAACTACAGCTCTTTCTCTATCTCAAAGTAACAAAAAATAGTAATCCACAAAAAAGACGAAGAAAACAAATCCAAAAAGCCCTAAAACAAATGCAAAAATATAAACAATCCAATTTAAAGTCCTCTTAGCAATCCAAAAACTGTTGGTTCCAGAAAAAGTGTTTTAAAAAACAGAACTGCTCCAGTAAACCCCAAAACAAAGGAAATATGGGTAAAAACCCATTGGTTTAAATTAACCAAAACTGATTTCCTTTAAAAAAAATATTGTAAACTCCAAATTCTCATAGAAATCATTCGTAGACAAAAACCTGTGAAAGAAATGTTAAAGATCCACCCGCACAAATTATTATAGTCCCAAATATACACATACATAACATTTAATCATGAAAATATAAATATTATCACATAATTTGACATAACAGATTCATACAATAATATAACAATTTAAAAAAAGCAAAATGACAAAATAGTGTAAAACACTAACAAAAACATCTAAATATACCAAAAACTCACATACACTATACCAAAGTTTTAAACTTGCTGCCTAAATCCCCCTTACCCTCAAAATCCTTAAACAATCTTTTAAAAGAAATTACCTGTTCTGAGGAACAGCAGCACCTAACTACCTACGACTTGGTTCCTGGGAAATAGACCCAAAATAACACCAATAGACTGCAAAATAGATTGTGGCATTAAAAAATGAAACATTAATGCAATTTAAAATATAAATTTAAACTATTTAATAAGTAAAAGAAATATAAAAAATAAAAACAAAATAAAAAAGTATAAACACATAGAATCAAAAAAGTACAATACATTACATACTAATAAACACTAAAAAAAATATATGTCCAGTGATATTTACTACATCGATATTTTTTATAACAATATTAAAACCAACAATAACAAGCATTTACAATGCAACGGTCTCGGCATTGTTAAAGTTAGAGCTATTGGCATTGCTCATGACATTATTTTTGTTTATGTGCACTAACCTGCTGAACTGTTTCACAAATCATCACCAACTTGACATGAGAAGGGGAGCAAATCAGCATTTGGGGTTCGGCACATGTATCAGTATGCTGTTCGGAGTCCACAATATAAGCTGTTTTAAGACAAACAATAGTGTGGCAGGTAATGCTGTCGGCGGTTTGTTCTAGCCGAGACCTAAAGAACGCGGAAATATTACCTCTACATCGTTATCTACTAATATTAACGAATTAATATTAAAGATTATATTAAATCGGCGTAATGCTTCTAAAGGCTCCATACACAGGCAACAGACATTAACTTGTTCACATATTGCATACATGAGTAACAAAATAGAGAATTCACTTTTACCTCTAAAGGTGCGCGTCATCATGTTCCCTGCCATCAGTTGTTGGGGGACTGATCCCGTGGGGCGACTCCGTCATTATGTCATGGGGGGCAGTGTAGGAGGGGTGCTCATGGCCGCTGCGGCGGCCATGTGCTGTCTCACAGAGCATGGCCGGAGGAGGATCTGTGCTGGGGATCGGGGAAGAGCGCTGACGTACCACAGGAACCAACGGCCACAGGAAAAAGAGGGCCGCGCCCACCGTTCCCTGACTGGCGGGGCGAGCAGGCCGTGGATCCCGAAGTTGCAGCCGGTCTGCAGATCCGGAGAGAGGGGGCTGAGGTGGTCATTGGGGGGCACCAACAAACACTGTCGCACAGGGTGCCACCAGCACTAGAGCCGGCCCCGCCCTTGAGGCCAGTCCGCCTCACTCATTGGTACCTCCATTGCCTGGTTTCAGCAGAAGTAGCTGCAGCAGCGCACCAGGGAGGATTTGCAGGCACACCAAACGAAGTTTGCAAACTTTATAGTCTCTCCGCTTCGTGCACACGCACTTTTAACATGTACTGCCTGCGTGGGGGCCACTGGAATTATGCAACAATGGAGGACAAAATTATGCCACATTGTTGACTAAATTATGCAGAAAATAAAAAGGCTGCAGCATAATGCACTATTTCACATTTTTTGTAACTTTTGATCCGTTTGAGCTACAAACAATTTATTAGTTATGTCACTGCCTGTACCTCAAGGTTAACAACAATAACAGGCCCAGGGGGCTTTGAGGTGGGGATGGGCAGTGAGGGTGGAGGACTGAGTGTGAAGGAGAGCGAGAGAATGGATGGAAAGGGGGATAAAAGGAGGAGAGGAAGGGAGAGGGCTGGCTCGAGCATCAGTGCCATGGCTGCTTTTGGTTTCCCAGTCCGGCTCTACCGCGCGTTCAGTTAATATGTTGCACCTTCTTGAAGCGATAAGGGGTTGGTGTGTGTATAGCCAGAGAGGTGTCCTGCTACGTCAGAGGCGAGTGCCTACGGGGTCCCGCAGGGCCCACAGAATCCCTTTGAATCAGTGCACCTGTGGGGTGTGACTTGGAGCACTGTGTGTTGTCTCCGAGGGGTGTGGTTGTATGAAGGATGGGGCGTGGCTGCCCGCTCTCCTCTGATGCATTCCTGGTTTGATTCTATCGAGGAGGCAGGGCGGCCCCGCCTCTGCGGCCTTGACGGGTGCGAGAGAGCCAACTCTGCAGGGGCTACCGCCCGAGCTCCGTAGGCCTCGGCGGGGTGATCCATGGTAACCTTTCGGCCTCCCCCCACGGAGCACAGCGAAGAATGCCGGGAACTGACACGGACCTGGGTACCACCAGCAGTGCCCCAGGAGCCATAGGTACCACCAGGGCCCCAGGTGCCAGCAGTGCTCCGAGAACTAGCGCCTTCCCAGATAACAGCGCTATCCCGGGTCCTAGAAAGCCGCTCTGCCCCAGACCCACCCTGTCTATCCAGGTCATCTGACACCACCCCGTGCAGACAGATGGCTTCACCCGGTGCTCCAGCGCGGCAAATCCCCTGCTCGTGACTCCATAGTTCAGGCCCACATGCAGGGGGTCAAAGGTTGCGCACTGTAAACACACGATTACCCCTCCACCCAGTCTGAGATCAGCTGTTCCTCTGCTGGTCTCAGCCGTTTATCATAGGGTGGATCCGGCGTGACCTATCATCCAGCACACCCCCCCCCCCAAGAAAATAAACGCTTGAAGCGCTATTAGGAGAAAGGGCGTGGCTAACGGACAGAGCTCCCGACTTTTGAACTGGAGAACCAGATTCGAGTCTCGGCGACGACTCACCATCCTGTGATTGTGGACAAATCACTTAATCTCGGCCAACAAACGCATGTGACCTACTGCATGTAAAGCGCTCCAGTGCCTTATGGTGGAGTTCGCGCTGTATATAACTGCAACGTCAAAAAACATACAAGGACAATCGCAGTGTCTTCGGTTTAGGCATAGGGTACGCCATGGTAAATCTGCGGATCTTGAGAGCTTGGACAGACAGAATGTCAGACAAAGTACAGCAGACCACGATGTCTGTCGTGTCCTCATTAATCTCCGGGGCTCGTGTGGGTTCTTAGAAGCGGATGGTGGACTTAACAGATGGACGAGAGGAGGTCATGTTTGCTAAACTGCGTGAGAATGGTTCAAAAGAGGGTAGGTTGTGTGCAATGACAGGAGATGTTGACAATTTACAAAAATACAATAAACGAGATTGAGGGGGCAGGCTTGTGACAGAGAGCAGCAGGCATGCAGAGGGTTAAAGGTAAGGGGGGAGACCGTTTAAAATAAAGGAGTAACTCTTGAATGATTCAAGTCATTTTTTCGAACAGACAGGGCTTAAAATGTAGCGGGAGGGGTTTTGGGGGGGGGGTGGTAGCATGTATCTAAGAAAATACACTATAGAAAGAAACCGGTCAACGTCCAAATGCCGCTGCCTTTCTCCGAGGCGAAGCAGAAATGCCTCGGAGAAAGGCAGCGGCGCTTTCGGATTCGGGGGCGTGTTCTCCTCTTGCCATTGGCTGGAGGAGATAATTAGAAAAGTTGCAAAAAACACGCCCCCGAATCCAAAAAGGACGGGGCCTGTTCGGAGTGACGAACCTCTTCTCCAATGGCTGGCCAGCATTCAAGAGGCCAGCCAATGGAGAAGAGGGGAGAAGAGGGGCCCTCTTCTCCAAGTCATTATATCGCGCGAGCGAGACTGCGCAAGCGCAGCCTTCGCTAGCCGAGACCTAAAAATGATATTCCTGTCCATGATATATTTGAAGTCCTGTAATTCATGACATGATATTTCTGTATTAGGTTTTTGATATTTTGTCCAAACACCGCGTTAGCACCCTTAGAAAAGCCCCACCATCCTCAGTTCAACTTTGTGCCCTCCCACACAATGAGCAAACTCATGATGCAATGACTAACCAAGACCTACTTGAGTATCAGTGATGAAATCTGAAAATAGGCACAGTGACCATTACAGTGCCATATTTGAACACCAATACCGATAGACTGGCATTATAAGCAACCAATTATTAGCGTCTCACAGCAGTATTTTAGCACCACCATAAATATATTTATTACCACTGTGAAGTGTTTAAGAAACACTTTGTATATTACAGCAGCACCCTGTATAAAGATATTTATATTGATGATGTTTTATTTTCTGGCAAATACATATTGACAGCACAAGCATGTAAAATCGGTAACCTGAGGACAATAAATAACCTACTCTAGTCGAATCAGATCACTGGAATTCTGAGCATCCTTTCCACCTGCTCCAGCACAATGATCAGATGCCTGGCACTCGTGGAACAACATCATTGGTAGCTTAACACATTAAGGGCCTGATTACGAGTACGGTGGTCCTGGGACCCTCATTGGTGCCCCCTCCTCGCTGGTCCGACCACCCAATTACGAGGTGTGCGGTTGAGCCCCCACACGACTGCCTCCAGACCGCTGCCACTACCGGGATCGTAGCTTCCGCGGCGGTGTGAACAGCAGTGGACAATGGAGGCAGTGCCGGCATCAGCCCACCAAAGCCATTTCAACTTGCCTTTCTGCCAAGCTTTCCATGGTGTTGCCGCAAAAAAGGCCTCTGGCCGATTTAGCCCAATGGGGACGGTGGCTGGGGGCACATGTTGTGCCTCCATATGTTTGCACTGTTGTGCACGCTCTGTGTGGCATGCACGACATGGTGCATGCCAACAGTGCGCTCTATGTGCAATTGGCGCTGCACTGCGGTGGCATGTGTTTCAGGCTTTCTCCATGAGCCAAAGCATGCTGCCACCATGGCATTAGTGCTGCAACACTACCAGCCCCGTGACAACCTTGCAATGTGGAAATCAGGATGCCGCCGGCTTGGCGGCATTCTCCCCACCGCCATGGGCTGGCAGTCTGACTGCACATTTCATAATTGGGCCCTAAGTATTGAATTATCATCATTATTATAATATATTTTAGCAGCATCCGAGAGGTAATTGTTCTCAGTATTACACTTTTGAGAAACACTTTGCTGACACATATTGGACGTGCCCTGCAAAATGAAACAACATCCTAGCAAAGAAAGGGACAATTTCTGATAGGATTTCACCGTACCGGGTATGTGGATTCTCGTGGCAGCTATTGCCATGGCGTGGGTAGGCACCTGCCTAGTTGCCAGTCTAAAGGGCAGGGGTAACCTTGCGGCCCGGTGCTCGTGCGCAGCCAGACCTAGCAATGCATAGCGCACACATGGACACCACACAGTAGTACTTTGTGTGGGTGAAGATCCCGAGCTATCTTCAGCCCCTTTATTTATCTCCTCTGGGCGGGCCTGCCCCTAGCAGTGCTACAGGACGCAACTTTGTTTAAAAGAGGCCGGGTGGCGCTCTACACATGCCACAAAGCTGATCGTCTTTTTCCTCACACAGGTGGTGAACTCTGGTTGTCTGAGAATTATACCACAAGTTATAGGGGCTGTTGGAATATTAGGTAAACATTAAAATTCTTTAAAATGCCTTAATTGATGTCTTGAGCTCTACCAATGTGCCTGTATCATGACAAGCAACTCTATTGGATAGTTTGTTATTGGTACTAGGCCATCCTGATGCAGTTATCAGAGGTACATTGCCTAAGATTAAAATGTAGGGACCGCAACAAAGTTCAGTATTTGATACAAGCCTTTACACTTTAGGTAATGACAATGTACAGTCAACAGCAATGGGCTCCCATCTTATGGTGTTCAGCAACACTCAAACATTGGGTGACTAAATGCACTACAGGAAATGTGGCACAGCGAAAAAGAGACTCAGGGCCTATTACACATGGGGCACCCTTTTCCTGTTAGCGCCATGGCACACTTTTAATAGGAGTGCTATACGCAAACAAGGAAAGTGCCCCTATTACAGAGAATGCGCTACCCCTAGGGCATCCCTGAACTCATGCTGTCGTGGGGGCAGCGAATCCAAGTAAAAAACATAGCAGCTGTTTCAAAGCCGCTCTGTGTTTCTTTCTGCAGGCAGCAACCCGCCTACACTTGAAAGAAGGATTAGAGATTCCTTTGCAAGCAGGTGCAGTGAGTGAAAACCCATGCCTGCAAAGGTATGTCGGGGGGTCCAGAGAACCCCTTTTCCCCTCTCAAGAGGGCTGACATCAAGGTGTGTACATACTGACAGTGCACAATCTATTTGTGGCACACATTCAAGGCATGCTTCACAGCTTCTTTGCTTTGCGCCCGCAGCTATAATACAGCACGGTCGCAGTGGTGAACAGATTCCCTCAATTGCATGGGGTCAAGCCCCCAGCGCTGCAACGCTTTCATGACTGAGGCCCAGGAATGCACACTATATTATTGATGGTGCGCATTCCTGCCCTGCAGTTTTGTCGCAGGGCAGCGCAGCAACATTGCTTGCAGCGCTGACCAGCTCCAAAACCTGCTGAAATGAGGCCCCAAGTGTTATCTCCATTTTTAAGACCAGCTATTTTCTGGTCCTAAAAAACAGGCTCTAACTGCAGTTAGAGGCGTTTTTTTTTTGCTCCTCCTACCTTTGAGAATCCCCTTGTATATATTGCAAAGTGGGGTTAGCGGCCGTTTTTGCACGGGAACGCCTCCCTTGCATGTCATTATCGCTAACGGAAGTGGCGATCTTTTCTAACAGAGGTTAGCGACAGCTTGTACATATGGCGATACAAATATCGCCGCCGAACCGTTGCAAAAGTGCAGCTAAGGCGACGTTAACTTCTTGTACATATGCCCTTGTGTTTGCAACACCACGATGATGTTCAGTGTGTGCAACATTTTTTTCTTCTGAATTGAAGTGGACTCAGGTGATCTCTTGGTGCTGTCCCCTGTGCAGATCTCGGTACAAATGTGACAGTTATTTGTATAACAGGTTTCCTATAGAGCTCAAAAAAATATACCAAGGATGAAAGTCACCCATGCAGTTCAAGTCTTCACACATGTAGGTTACTCGTTGTGAGGCCTGAAACAAGCCATAAGCATTGGTCACAAGCCCTGGGAAAGATTCCTTGGCAGAAATCCACATAAAGAGCTGAAAAACATTTTACGCAGATTTTGTGTTGAGGCTAGGAGAATAATAAATCTGATATTCGATTTCACGTCGGTCACTTAGTGTATATGGCTGGGGCATTGCGATGTAATTGTCATTTTTATAATTCTTGTATATGTTCGACATACATATCCCTGCTCCGTTCACAAAATATATCACATCCGCTTAAAAATCATTACACATGTAATATGTTTCTGTATAGCGTAGTCATTGAGTACAAATTGTTCTCAGTCTCATCCTGCAAATACACACGTCTACCATAATATGTTTATTTGTAAAGTCCACGCTCGCCCTGTTTGTGTTTCAGACATGGTGCTAAGTATAATGCGTTGTAAGCTCATGAACAGTATGATGGCTTTAGAATATTTACACTGTGTATTTGCATGGGGTCCACGTTCTAGGTTCCAGCTGGCATGAGTTGAAGCTATGGCCTGAGCCATGTAGTTTTACATTTGAATAAACCTGCCCCATATGTATTTAATTACCTTTGAATACTACCCCAACATTTTTTGCACAGAAGTTTTATTGCCACCCACTGGTTCTCATTTTATCAGCCTCAGAAGGATGAAAAGCTTAGTAAGCTCGCCAGTATTTTAAACCTGGACCATGAGGACAAACATACACTATTGCAGTGTTTTGTTTTTTGCCTAGAGAGTTATCAGATAAGTGTGTGTTCTACTCACCCCCATAATATCCGACAAAGCTGGTGTGTGCAGTCACTGTGCAGCCTTATTCACAATATGTTAAGTCAAGATATTGTTTGACTCTTCAAATTGAGTAAAAGACTTTGAACATTCAAAGTTTTAATCAGGCCCTTTATGGGCACATCTGAAGCATGCCAATCAGCTGCCATGTTGGTGTAAATGACATTTATGAAATAATTTCCCCATGCAGCGTCAGTACTGAGAGCCAGCACACATCGGCTGGTGCTTCTTAGCAATGGTGGTATAGTTCATTTCTTGTCTACCTCGCATTGCCCCGGATTTCAAGTAAAGGAGGGTACATATGGGGCAGTTCAGAACTGATGAAGTACCAGAGTCAGCATCTGTCTTTGTGCACCTGAGATGGGAAGGCGTACACCCCTTGGCACCGCTGGCAGGGGAGAGTTGCTGGTCTCTGGAGAAAGAGGCTATGATTGAACACCCCTGGGCACCGCTGGCAGGAGGGAGTTGCTGTTCTCTGGAGAGAGAGGCCATGATTGAACACCCCTGGGCACCGCTGGGAGGAGAGAGAGTTGCTGGTCTCTGAAGAGGCCATGATTGAACACCCCCGGGCACCGCTGGCAGGGGAGAGTTGCTGGTTTCTGGAGAGAGAGGCCATGATTGAACACCTCTGGGCACAGCTGGCAGGGGAGAGTTGCTGGTCTCTGGAGAGGCCATGATTGAACACCCCCGGGCACCGCTGGCAGGGGAGAGTTGCTGGTTTCTGGAGAGAGAGGCCATGATTGAACACCTCTGGGCACAGCTGGCAGGGGAGAGTTGCTGGTCTCTGGAGAGGCCATGATTGAACACCCCCGGGCACCGCTGGCAGGGGAGAGTTGCTGGTTTCTGGAGAGAGAGGCCATGATTGAACACCTCTGGGCACAGCTGGCAGGGGAGGGTTGCTGGTCTCTGAAGAGGCCATGATTGAACACCCCCGGGCACCGCTGGCAAGGGGAGAGTTGCTGGTTTCTGGAGAGAGAGGCCATGATTGAACACCTCTTGGCACAGCTGGCAGGGGAGAGTTGCTGGTCTCTGGAGAGGCCATGATTGAACAGCCCTGGGCACCCCTGGCTGGAGAGAGTTGCTGGTTTCTGGAGAGAGAGGCCATGATTGAACACCTCTTGGCACAGCTGGCAGGGGAGAGCTGCTGGTCTCTGGAGAGGCCATGAACACCCCTTGGCACCGCTGGTAGGAGAGAGCTGCTGGTCTCTGGAGAGGCCATGACTGAACACCCCTGGGCACCGCTGGTAGGAGAGAGCTGCTGGTCTCTGGAGAGGCCATGACTGAACACCCCTGGGCACATCTGGCAGGCGAGAGTTGCTGGTCTCTGGAGAGGCCATGATTGAACAGCCCTGGGCACCCCTGGCTGGAGAGAGTTGCTGGTTTCTGGAGAGAGAGGCCATGATTGAACACCTCTTGGCACAGCTGGCAGGGGAGAGCTGCTGGTCTCTGGAGAGGCCATGAACACCCCTTGGCACCGCTGGTAGGAGAGAGCTGCTGGTCTCTGGAGAGGCCATGACTGAACACCCCTGGGCACCGCTGGTAGGAGAGAGCTGCTGGTCTCTGGAGAGGCCATGACTGAACACCCCTGGGCACATCTGGCAGGCGAGAGTTGCTGGTCTCTGGAGAGGCCATGAACACCCCTTGGCACTGCTGGCAGGAGAGAGCTGCTGGTCGCTGAAGAGGCCATGATTGAACACCCCTTGGCACCGCTGGGAGAAGAGAGAGCTGCTGGTCTCTGGAGAGGCCATGATTGAACACCCCTTGGCACCGCTGGTAGGAGAGAGTTGCTGGTCTCTAGAGAGGCCATGATTCAACACCCCTGGGCACCGCTGGGAGAAGAGAGAGCTGCTGGTCTCTGGAGAGGCCATGATTGAACAGCCCATCATAGCCCAGTCTCTCCATGAAGACGACACTTTTAACGGGAGTGATAATGAGAGCTGGAGACGGGCGCCATGTTGACACAGGATGTGGCTCGTATATTCAGCTAATGAGGTCTGGGGACAGTAATGAAAGGCCCTGAAAGGAGACGGCCGTCTCTGTTTGCTGGCACGGTGCTGCGGAATGAGTGCTGTCTCTGCGGCCCGTTTGAAGGGCCAGGCCTCTGGTCTGAGCCTGCAGCTCCTCCTGTGGCACCTCAGCCTGTCAGTCATTGGCTGGGATGCCCGACTGCCCTTCAGCAGGTTTGGTATCGCATTTCCACTGATGTATGGAGTGGTCAACTTATTTGTACATTAAGGGGTACTATGTGGCTGTCGTCCGTGCTTTTATTCTGAATATGACGAGTAAGCCGTTGGGCAAGCTTGCTCTGCAAGGAATGTTTCTACATTAATTGCATTTTGTAATTTCAGTTAAAACTACACAAAAGTGAGTTGTTGATTGTGCTCGTGGTCACCCATTATCAGCGTCAGTTCTCACTCTTGCATGTGTGATCCTTCATTTATTGAGTTTTGGGCGGTTTATACTTCGACTGACATGGCACCGGAGGAGCAGGGCATGGGATATACTCATGGGCAGGGCCGGCTGTAGGGCAGTGCGACCTGTGTGGCCGCACTGGGCGCTGACCTGTGGAGGGGGCGCTGACCTGGGGTAAGGGGGGCACTGTGTTTAGCAATACCTTATAATTGGAGAAATGAGGGCACTTCTGCCGGTGGTTGTAAGACAATCCGAAGAGGCAGTCATGGGTGAGGGGGCGCCAAAATCGATTGTCGCACAGGGCGCCGCCAGCGCTAAAGACGGCCCTGCTCACAGGGACATATTTATCAAGAAATCACGCGGCGCAGCAAGTATCCCCAACCGTGCTGCGGGATTGGGAAAGGGCAGGAATGCGCTGCACTTAACACTGAACAGAGCATTTCTGTCATTTCCCCGCGATGGCGCACAATGTGCTGCCCGGCGCCAATGCAGGCAACCTTGCTCCACGGTGCGAGGGTGCCTACGCTGTAAGCGTGAATGTTTCTGTGCAGGAAGGGACACCTTCCTGCACAAAAACAATCTTGGGAGTCATTTTCCTCTTTACAGGTGTGTTAGAAAGCGGAAAAAAGCGAGGAGAAATAAACATATTTCTCCTTGTTAGGCCTCTCCTGGGGAGGCGTTGCATGTTGACACATTCCCAGGTTTACCAGTGTTGATAAATCTGAGAATGCACCAAAATCCATGGGTGGATGCGTGGGAACACCCACTGTCCACCCACAGAACTCCTTCCCAGGGCAGAGTAACGCAGCTATTTGCGCTGCGTTGCAATACTCTGGATTTATCAAGCCATGCAGGGCCATGCAAGGTGCCCTTGCGGGGCTTGACAAATCCGACTTAGGTTTTCCTTTGTCCTTGCGTCCCCTTGCATGGCACAAGGGTGATGCAAAACCTTCATAAATATGCCCCATAGTCGGAAACTGATTTTTATTCCTGGTGGGTGCCAAACGCATGTACTAGAAACAGGACATATCCCAAAATGACATTCTGCTGCATCCTGTACGCACAGAGCATGATCATCAGACATCCCTCCTCCTGATGGTATGGAATGGGCAGAGAGTAGTGGGCACAGGTAGCAGATGCAGAGCATAGTAGACGACAATGACTAGTGCCCAGTGCTGTGACGTGTGGGTAGTGTTGGCACAGGTATGGGATACAGTACAAGGTCCAAAGCCATGCCCTATGCTCAGGGAGTACCTGATATGTCCCCACCTGTGCCCGATGAGCACTTGAAGACATGGGTCTGGCCACAGGGCCCACACGTCATGTCCACAGGCCCTGAATGTAAAGTGAGAAAGGTACTGGGTGCACACAATGGCCAAAGGCCATGACCCTGCCAGTGCCCGCCTGCATAGCCCAGTCCAGGTCCTGTATGTAAGCAGGACAAGGGTGCCAGACTGAAGGCATGGCACATGGCCATGTTGTGCCACAGTATCCACCGAACATGGCAAGGAGGCATCCACATTGAGCACTGTCTGTGGACAAAGTCTTTCATTACAAACCCAAAGAAAGAAGACTCTTTGATATGTGGACGTTATGGTTCCCTGTTTATTGTCACTTCCTAACCTATGTTATAAAAAATATAGAAACGTTCAGAAAAAAAAATAAGCTACGGGGATATTATGTATGTGACCCAAAAGCTAAACAAAACTGAAAACTGCGATGTATGTTTAGTTATTGAACAAAATTCCACTTAGTCCACTTCTGGTGATTTATCGCATAACATCACAGGTAACATAAGATCAGATAAAGGCATCAGCGCTGGCGAAAGATGAACTGTACATATAATATTATTAATAATAATAATAATAATAATAATAATAATAATATTTATTCAGCAGTAATCACAGCCATAAAAGATAAAAAAGACAGGAAATATGAAACAACAACAATTCATTAAAAAGATCATATAAGATCATGCCCTGGCAGGAAGCATGGTGGATGCCTGAGGAGGAGTATGCTCCCCAAGGCCATGCCATGCCTCATCACAGGGACATGTGATGAAAGCTAGGGTCTGTGAATAGCACCTGTGAGGCCTGGCAGCAGCTTCATATGGGGATAGGGGCGACAAGGATAATGTACGTGGCCTTTGTTTTTCCGCTCTACGAGGCACAAGTTGGCACAAGTTGGCAATCCCTGCACCAGGCATTAGGACTCTTCTTGTGGTCATGCTGACTCTCCAGAATCGACTCTACCTTCTCTTCTGGCTTTAACACCTCCTGGTGTGACCCACAGAGGTAAAGATGACCAGGCCCCCACAACTATAGAAACAGAAAGCTATAGCTGCTGGTCAATTTAGCATTTTGGGGCACTGAAGTGTGGTGGAAATCTATCAAATGGATGGTTGGATGGTTTGAGGAAGAGAGAGGCGTGGTTGTATGTGATTTCATGAAATACCATACTGAGAAGCCACTTCACCTAATTTAATGGAAATTTGCAGAATGAATGGCATTCATCATTTCATAGAAAGCAATCCATAGTTGTCCTTTTTTTCAAAACTGGGGTTTGCATGCTTATTTCTTCTAAATTGATGAGGTGCAAATGTAATGGTTGCAGGTCTTTCATATACAGTTTTGTCAGATATTACCATGCTATACTCCAGGGGACACTATTTCGAATTTTTAATTTAAATTGTCAAATAATACTTCAGAAGCTTTTATTGCGCTGCCTCCTCATTGCTCCTAAACACCAGCTATACCTGGCCCCCTCACAACCTCTAAACACCATCTATCCCAGACCCCTAAAAACTTCTCGTCACACGCTAAATCAACCCATCCCTGGATGACAAAAGTCCATTATATTTAGACAAAAAACAGTGGTTCCTGTGGGCACTTAATGGTCAATATTACAATGTATATATCAGCACAATCGCAGTAAAATGGGGGTGCATAAATGTCAAAGAAAGAAGGACATGTAGCACAGAGTGTGTAGAGAAACAAGCTGTTTTATGTACGAAAATTCACATTTGTTATAAATTCTCAGTGCTGAGTGTCCCAAGTGAAAAAAGGTGAAACCTATGAGTATCGATTGTGACTTTTGTGACATAAGAACAAGGTTTCAATGTTGTCACAGAAACGACCATTAAATAGATACACAATAAATGTTATCAGCCTCCTAGTATAATAGTAGGGGCTGGAAATTGGTTCAAGTCAAGTTGTCTTGAACCTTTAAAACCACTTTCTTCATTTAAACTCCACCCATCACTGAACCCTTAAAACCTTCACCACCCTAAACTTCACCCAATCCTGAACCCTAAAACAATTTTTTTGTCCCTAAATTTCACCCATCCCGACCCCCAAAAGCCACCATCACCCCAAACTCCACCCATTCCTGAACCTGAAAAAAACCTTTGCTACATCTAAGTTCTACCAATCACTGAAGCTTAAAGCCCTCAAGAGCCCAAAAACGCCACCCATCCTTGAACCCTAAAAACCCCTCACCACCCATAAACTCACTAATCAACTAACCGAAAAAAACCACCACCCTAAACACCACCCATTCTTGATGCCTAAAAACCCTCACCACCCGTAAGCCCTACCCATACTGGAATCCGAAAAAAAACCTTATTTCTGAACCCCACCCATCCTGGACCCCTAAAAACTCATCATCACTCCTAAACATCAACCATCCTTTGACATAAAAAACACTCACTACCTTTAAACTCCATCCAAGTTTAATGAAATTTTGTATTTTGTTATAAAATTACCTTTCCTTTAAAATGTTTCCTTCAATGTTCCATTTATTGCTATTCATTAAAATTGTCTTTCCTTTAAATTGGTCCACCTCCATGTAGATGCACAGAGTCAAAGAAGCAGCCCAGGTGCTGCACTGATGGTGTCAGTGCCATGCCCATCGCCTCCACTATTCCACAATCACCTGAAATCTCCAGGTATAATTTATTATCCCCTGATAACTTCCCCTCTTGGACTGGTACCCACAATGTCAGTATCTCCAGGATGGACAGTTGCTGGGGCAATCATTACATTTAGTAACAACAAGAGCACCCAGAAAGGTCAACTAGGGACCTTGGGAATTAAGTGATTATAAACAACAATTGTCCCTAGTCATAGGAAGATTAAAGTTAATGATAAATAAGGACCCAATCAGTACTTATCAAGAGGGAGACTTGTCCAGCCGGACAGAGGTCATGAATTTTACTAGTATGCAGAAATAACCAAAAATTACGAAGATTGATAAAGTGGGACACAAGCCTGCGTCCAGTACATACATTAGGTCATAGAGACAAAGAGGTTCAGGCATAAACACATAGTTTGCTTATAGGTATCATCAATAATTGAAAAACAAACATTTCAAACAACACCCTTATGTGTCAAAATCATATTTTTAACATTTCGGGTATTTGTGAGTGTCGACGGCGTTTCGATCCTATTAAACGAATGCAAGGATCATCATCAGGACAAGGAACAATAATGCCTGCACGATAAAACCTGAATAACCGCTGCCGCGGTAGATTCAGAAACGATATTTGGAGTTGAAGGGGAGGAACGTAGCCGAGGGCTAGGGTATAATGATAGGTACTTGGCTAGACTCGAGTTCCAAGGGTCCGTGGACCTGGGTAGAGGTTCCAAGGTGATTGAGGTACTGGACCAACCGACGATGCGGGAGCAGGATACCGGCAATGGGGCAATCATTACAGCATCAGTAAGGGCTTCATTAAATTGTAGTAATGGCTCAGTTGAAGAGATGCCCCAACTGAACATTTTATTCACCTCACTGGTGGGCAACTGCAGTTCTACTGTCTTATCTGCCCTCTGAACTACCAATGCAAACAAAATACTTTCATATGTTGATGATATATGTGGTGAATAAAAATCAGTTTCAGAATAAGTATCTAGCCTAATGGCATTTGATAAGTCTAGATACAGTGCATCATCAGTGTAAATTGGGGGAGAAATGCATCCTCTGAGGAAAGTGGTTTATCATATGGTGTGGTTGTGTGATCTCACTGTGCAATTTCCCAAACCTGCCTTGGGTCCAGTCAGGCTCATTTTCAAAACCTTAGCTCAGCCCTGGGTATCTGTGGTTTCGAACAATCAGGCTTTTGTTAAAGAAGCAGGTTCAAAGCTTTGTATTTAGAAATACCAAAAAAAGTTAAAGAGAAAGAAACATGACACAAAGAAAATATGACACCAACATTTAAAAAATGCTCTTAAATTAATGAATGAAACCACCAGAAGCTTCCCAAGATATAAATTATCAAGCAAATAATAAATCACTGCATTTCATTCAAATCACAAACAAGTATTGGCAACTACCGCAGGCTAGTAATTACTTGGAAACTTTTGAAAACTTTTGTAAAGTTGTGTCAGACTTCTCCAGTCCACTTAATGCAACCAACTCTGGCAGGGAGTGAGTCACAGGGGCCAATGAGGCTTGGCAGGACAGTTACCTTGCAGTCAAAGCATTGTCCAGTCCAGTTTCATTCTCCAAGGGCGAACTGTTTAAGACATGAATTAAATGGGTCTCACTGAATGACCGGGGCCACCCCTTGGTCCACGAAAACAGTGGGGTGTCTTTGGCTACAGGGGTTGATGTCTCTCTGAGTCCAGTTGAAGTCCAGCCAAAAAACAGTTTCCACTGGTCTACTGGTCTCGGGTTACAGCGAAATCAGCGGTTCCCTTTAACTGAGGCTAGTGTCCATTCTTGGGTGATCAGACTTCACTCTAACTACTCACCCTGGTCCAGCAATTTTTGAGCATTGAGACACAGTCTCCAGGCTGCACTTCAGCAGTCAGCACCGAACAGACAATCTTGACAACCAAGTCAGGCTTCCTCAGCTTTTGTGGCCCTGTAGCAATGACAAGAAGTCAGCTAACTGATTCTTGGAGTCACTTCTTCTGTCTGGGGCTTGGAACGACTTTTTCTTGAGCAGGGCGCCAAAAGCCCAGTCCTCTCTCTGCTAGCCAAGGGTTCAGGAGGTGCAGTCCAGTCTTTGGTGCAGCCTCCCTTTATCGGGTCCAGGGAACAGCAGGGCAGTCCTTCTTTGGTCTTCTCTCCAGTGCAGACGTGAACTGAGGTCTGGGTGCCAGGGGTGCCCAGAACCTGTCCTCAGAGGATATGGTGGCTACTGGCAATGGGCTACCAGGTCCCTTCCCTTCTGATGACAACTTCCTTTTAAGTGTGGCATTTAGCTGTCCCCGAATGCAATATTCTGCCCACTATCAAGATGGCAGAACCTCTCTCTCAGTGTCCTGAGTGCAGTGCCTACCTAGGAGCAACACGCCCACACAAAAGCTGGTTTGGCAACTGTTTTCCCCTCTATATCCTCAATGCTAACCTGTCTATCAGAACAAAAGAGGAGCCCCTCTTATGTGTGTTTACCATTTGCCCTTTAAAGGCAGCATCTTTCTAAAGTTGCCATTTTCTTAAAAGTTGCATTAAACTCAACTCGGGTGTCAAGTTGGGTTTAATGTAATTGTTAGAAATGGGGGTCTCTAGTTGGCAAGGGCTTGCACCTTTGTCCAAGTAGGGCCCCTTCTTCCTAGTCAGGGTAAGGGAGTTACACTCCTAAAATAACCCCTGCTCACCCGCATGGTAGCTTGGCACAAGCAGTCAGGCTTATCTTAGAGGCAGTGTGTAAAGCATTTACACAAAACCGACAGTGATATAATGTAAGCACTACAAAAGGACACCACACCAGTTTAGAAAAGTATCCAATATTTTTATATACTTAAAATAAGACCAAAACGATAAAAATTCACAATACAGTACTTAAAAATCTTCAGTTATCAAAGTATCCTTGAAAAACAGTTCCTTGAAATCGATAGCTCCGTCCAGGGCTATCACAGCGTCGTGAACAAACAAATCCAAACAGTTCTGGCTGACCGCGGCTTCGCGGGTCAGCTACGGTGTCGGGAAGCCCCGCAAACAGTACCTTTCAGAAATGCAGGTCGTCGATGACCTCTCGTTGTCCCATGCATTGCAGGTCGATCTCCTCTCTGATGGAATCAGGAGCGCTGGCGTCGGCAGGCGTCGGGTGCTGCGGTGCGAAGTGCAGCGGTGTGGCGTGTGATGCCCTCAGGTCGCAGTGTGAGCAGCGGCTCGGTGGCGGCGTCAGATGGCTTCGCGGTGTGAGATGAAGGCGGTGCTCGTCACAGTGCTGGCAGGTCACGGGGCAGCACCGGGGTCGTCGTTGCTGAAGCGCTGTCGTCAGATGACGAACTGGAGTCAATGGCACCGGCGTCGGTAGGCCAAAGCTGTGGTGCGGGATGAGGGCGCTGCATCGTGTAACTTTGCGAGCAGTGCCCTCGAACCACGGTGCAGGCAGCGGCGTCGAGTCCGGTGTGGAGCGGCGGCTTCGGGGATACCAAGGTGTTGTTGTGAGGCGAGGCGGTGCAGAGTGCGGTGCCCACAGGTTGCGGTGCGAGCAGTGGCTCGGTGGCGGGATCAGCAGGCTTCGTCGGTGAGACCAGGGTCGCGGTGCGGCATTGCGGCGGTGCTCTCTGCGGTGCCAAAGCTTTGGTGTGAAGCGAGGCGGTGCGGAGTGCGGTGCCCACAGGTCGCGGTGCAAGCAGCGGCTCGGTGGCGGCGTCGACAGGTGGCGTCGGTGAGGCCAAGGTTGAGGTGCGGTGCGGCATTGCGGCGGTGCCCTCTGCGGTGCCTTCAGGACACGGAGTCGGCAGCAGCATCGTAGACAGCGTCGGGCTTGAAGTCTTTGCTGTTCCTGAGACTTCTTGAACAGGGGGCAAGCTCTACCTCAAGTCCTTGGAGATACTCAGCACAAGTAGAGAAAGTTCAGTCCAGTCCTTTCACTGCCCAAGACAGAAGCAGCCACTGCAGGCCAACACAGCAAAGCACCCAGCAAGTGGTATTTCCTCCTCACAACTTCTCCAGCTCTTCTTCTTGGCAGTCTACTTGATTCCAGCAAGTTCTAAAAGTCTGGGGTTTGGGTCCCCCTTTTTATCCTCAATTTCTCTTTGTTCTCTGAAGGCAGAGAGGCCTTTGCCTCGTCCAAACCAGTTCTGGTCAGTCCTGGAGCACTTTGTTGACAAGACTCCTTCTTTCCTTTCACACCTTTCACATACAATGCACCCTGCCCTTGGGGGTACCTTGGGTCTACCAGAGGGGCGACTCACATTTAGGAAATGGAAGGTTTAGGGACTTGCAAGTGTGTGCACTTGCCAAGTCGACATGGCAGCCCCAGGCTGTGCACAGGCTCTGCAATGGCAGGCCAGAGTTACACATTACGGGCTGTTTGTGTGGGTGGCACAATCCAATGCTGCAGCCCACCAATAGCATTTGACTTATAGGCCCTGGCACTCGCAGTGCACTTTACTAGGGACTGACACATAAATCAAATAGGCCAATCATGCAAAACACTAATCCATAACACATTTCATACAGGAGTACTTGCACTTTCCCACTGGACAGCAGTGAGGAAAGTGCGCAGAATCATTACACCAGCAAAGACAGAGTCAAAAACGGAAGGTCAGAAAGCAAAAAGTCAGGGGAAACACGCCAAAAGATGCCAACTCTAACCGTAATGATTTATTTGATAACTTAAAGTACTAACTTTACTAGTCCAGTTCAGAAGTTAGTAGAACGAGTTGTCAGTGGTAACCTTGTACATGCCAATGGGGCTACTAGCCTTTATACACCAAAATGACAATTTGTTTTTTTTATCAAAACACATGTCCCACTTTTTAATATACAGCACCTTGCCTCAGAGCTCGCTAGGCCTGCCTTAGGGGTGACTTATATATCTTAAAAAATAAGGTCTGGAGTTTGTCATTACTTTAAATGGCAAAGTCGAGTTAGCAATACAAGAACTGCTCTGCCAGTCTTGCTTTGCTTTATCAAACTTGTGATTGCACAATATGTGCTTCAGTCCACGAGGGACACTTTAATTTAAAGGCCCTGGGTACCCCTGGTACCATATACTAGTGATTTATAAGTAAGTTAACTTATGTAAATGGTGGGTGAGCCAATCAGACATACACATTTTAAGGGTCAGAGCACTGGCGCCTAGGCATGCTTGGCAAATATGCACATGGCTTGGTCCATGTAAGCCATAAGGGCATCAGGAAAGAGTTCTTTAAATGGTACTAAACGGCTCAATTGAAGAGGTGCCCCAGTTTGAGAATCTCAGTGAGAGCATTTGTTTTAACCTCAATGGTTGTCAACTGTAGCTCTAATGTTTCAGCTGCCCTCCAAACCAGCACTGCAAACGTGGGGGCATATCAGCAACAACCGGCGATAATTATCGCTAAGCGCACTTAGCGCTAGGATAATTATCGCCGGCTAGCGTGGATTTTTATCGCTGAGATAGCGTGCTATTAGCAACGCTTATCTCAAAAGCGATAAAAATCCTCACGCTAACTGCCTAATGTGAGATTATCGCTGGAAACCCAGCGATAATCTCACGCAATGTGGCGTTAGCTTATTGATAGGGCCCCACAAACGTAGCCATGATATCCACCTTCCATAGGATATCATGGCTAAGTCAGTCCTGAAGCAGGCGTAAGGAAAGTAGCGATAACAGGGGTTATCGCTACTTTTCTTGCCGCTATGCTTCATAGCGTGGGGCTTGATGATAGGAGAAATGTCGCTTAGCGACATTTCTCCTGTCATGTCATGTCAGGAACGTCCACTTTGCATCTCATTAGAGATGCAAAGCTGGGCGTTAGGAATTTCCACGCTAACACAAGTTTTCACGCGTTGGCGTGAGCTTGCTATGTAGGCGATAAAATTATCGCCGCTTTTCGGCCGAAAACGGCCGCAAAAGCGGCAATAATTCTATCGCATCGCCTTGCTGATATGCCCCAAGGTTCTTTCTGATGATGCTGATGCATGTGGCGAGCCAAGATCTGTTTCAGGATATGAATCTAGCCCACTTGACTTCAGCAGGGCTAGAAGGTGGGGGAGAAATGCAAAAATATCTCTATCATCATCAGTGTCCTGATGGGGCATATGTTTCTCCAGTACAGTTTCAGAATAACAGCCAAAAAAGAGTTGAGTCTCTGCTGGACTTAGCATTGAGACAGAAGTCTCAGGTTAAAGTCAAGCTCTATGACAACTTCTTGAACTTTAATAATTCGGTAGCGCAACATTGTTCTAGATTGGCCAAACGTCAGCTTTGGATCTGAGATTGGCGTTGGCACCATGGCATCTGTTGGTGTTGGCAAATTCGTGTCAATCCTGGTGCAGTGAAAACTGACGTGGACAATTGTGACGGTGTAGAAATCTGTGCCAGAGTTGCCACAGCTGTGGTATTTACCTTTACCTACATATGTAAAATGGAACATTCCCATAAAGAGAATGTTATTGGTGAAGAAGTTTCATACTTGAAAGCAGTGACAGTTAGAAATCCTGTGGATGGGGTGCTGTAATAGATGGGACTGTATAAGCAACTAATCTAGTGTGCCATTTCGTTATAATGGTCCCAGTAGTGGGGTCCAATGGGGCAGACAGTGTCATTGGCAGACCTTCCAATGGTCTTCTGGTTGGAGATCTCTGTGGATCCATGGGTCCCAAGGTGCTCCCGAGGTAGCTAGGATCACCCAAAAACATTCAGCATGGCCTTCTTCAAAGCTGCTAACTGCTGAGGAGGTGACGATGGCCAGGAAACTCTTGGTGTAGGTTCTGGAGGCTTCTGGTCAGTTGAACGTTAATTCCAGCATAGTTGCTGGTGAAGAGGGCTTGAGTGACGGTTCTGAGAATGTTGGTAGGAAGCTATTTGAAGATCTTCTTGAGCACCTTGAGTGTCTGAAAGCAGGAGATGAAAAGAGTGTTCACCCCAATCATGGGGAGTTGGTCGACTACAAGTCCAAGGTTCTTTGCGTGTATTGCCTGGAGGGGTGTGGATCAGAGTTCGGCAGGCCACCAGGTGGAGTCTCAGAGTTGCCTTGTCTGTGTTGATCTTGAGGTAGTTGTTTTTCATCCATCTGGCGACTTCAGTCATGACGGAGAAATCAGTTCAGGTATGTGAGTCTTGTCGGAGAAGGGATAGTATGAGCTGTGTGTCATCAGTGTAAGATATGATGTTGCGTGGATAAGGCTGGTGAGTGGAGTCATGTAGGCATTGAAGAAAGTGGAACTGAGAGATGTTTCTTATGAAAATCTGCAGATGAGGTTGACTGAGTCCAAGGTGAGGGGCAACAGGCTGATAGACTGGATGCTGCCTCTCAGAATGGAGCAAATCCAGAGACGTATCGGTTGTTGAATGCCTGGTTCATGCATTCCTCTGATGAGGATTAGGTGGAAGATTGGGTCGAATGCCGCTGAGTCACGTCTGTCCATGATCATCCAGTTGTCGTCTGTGGCGGCGATGAAGGTGGTCTCTGTACTGTGGTTTGGACTGAACCTGGATTGAGTGGTATTGAAGAAGTTAGTGGTCATTGAAATGGGTGGATAGACGTTTGCTTACCACCCTTTCCATGGCTTTTGCCAAGTAGGGTAGCAGGAAGATAGGCTAGTATCTTCAGGTCTGCTGAGGGTTTGTTAAGGAGAGGCAGTAATGTGATGTGTTTCCAGCTTCTGCGCAGGTGGCTGTGATGATTGATTCATTCAGGATCTGGGCAGCACTGATGGGGTCCAGTCCTTTGATGAAGACGTGGAAAGGGCAGGGGTCTGAGGGTGCTCAGGAGTATATTGACTGCATGGTCATTGAGGTTTCTTGAGTGGTGATGGTGGGCCAGGTGATCAGGGCGGTCTTCTGGTTGTTGGTTAAGATGGGCAGGAGGGATGCAAGGGTGGAACAGTCCAGTTTGGCTGAATTTGGTGTAGATGCTGGTGATCTTGTTGCTGAACAATAGGGAGAGCTGGGTGCAGACGTCCTGAGAAGGGGTAATACTGGTCCAGCTTGCTGCAGGAGAGGTGAAGTCTTTCACTACGCAGAAGATTTCCTTGGTACTGTTGGTGGTACTTTTGATTAAGTTCATGAGTGAGAAGCACTTGGTGGCTCTGATATGCTGATGGTAGTAACTGAAGGCAGATTTGTCTGTGCTCTTATCAGTGTCATCCTGACTTTGTTTCCATATGAGTTCAAGTTGATTGCAGTGGCATCCGGTGAGCCTGAGCTGTTCCCTGTACCAGCTTGTTTGTAATCTGGTTCTTGTGGCTTTGTAGACTTTGAGAGGAGCCAGGGTGTCTGCACAGGTACTGAGCCAGACATTGAAGTTGAAGATGATTCAGGGAGGTTGTTGTTGTGTCAAGGTCGGTGGTGTAGTTTGGAATAACAGGATGCTTCTGAGATCTTGTTCTAGTCCCATCACGAAGATTTGGTGATACTGTTACTATGGTTGTGTGGGATGGGTATGCTGAAATTAGCCAAGGTGTTGTCGAACAAGATGATTGGTGTTTGCTTGTTTATTGTTTTGTTTCTAACGATGGTAGACATGTGCTTTAGTAGGCGTGTGGCGGCATGTGAGGGACTTTCTACTGATTGAGACCGAGTCTGAGGAGGTTGGACATGCTGGGATTGATGAGGTCCTCCAGGTGGTATTTTTCGGTTGTCAAGGAGGATGAAGGTGCTGGAGGCAAGGATCATGAGTGCACAAGGAAGTCCGCAATAGCGCTGCTGAAGTTGGTGCTTGGTCCGTGAACATGGTAGATAACGGTGCTGCCCAAGGTGTAGTTGGAGGTGTCAAGTTTGAAGTTCAAATGTTCCATGATGCTCATCGTGTTTTCTGAGATGGTAGAGCATCGGATGGACTCTTTAAATATGATAGCCATTCCGCCTATCTGTTTGTCCTTTCCTGTCTTGCAATCTTATATCCAAGGGTAATTGTGCGGTGAGGACGGGGGTCAACGAGGTAGTCAGACAGGTTTCAGGTAGCAGGACAGTGATGGGTGTGGTGTATTGGGGTTTGGTGTGTGTGGTTGTATGTGTTAGTGTGTTGGGTCTGATGAGTGCATTGGGGAGTGAGAAGTGAGTAGGAGAGTGCATGTGAAAGGGCGGGTGGTGCGAGAGAACACATCTTCAGTACTGGGAGGTGCAGTGCAGTAGCAGCACTGGGAGATGCACCCGGGGTTCAAGGCATGGAGAGTGTCAGTGGAGTAGCGATGGGGGAGATGGGTGAGGTCAGTACCAGCAGTCCTGATGCTGAGAACTGACAGGGTATCGAAAAACATAGGCAGACCTGCCTTTGCGAAACTGCAGCCACCATTGAGTAAAGAAAGTTTTGGTGGGAAACCAGTAATGTCACTTGTTGTGCAGGTGGATGAGGGAAATCCAGTGATGTCACTTCCTGTGCAATTGGATGTGGGGAAATCCAGTAATGCTGCTTCTTGTTCAGATAGATGACTCGGAAATCCAGTGATGTCATTTTCTGTGCAGATAGATGATGGGAAATGTGTCCTCTTGCTTGGCTTCTTCTTTTAAAGATAGTTTAGGTGGGAAACCAGTGATGTCACTTCCTGTGCAAATGGATGATGGGAAATACAGTGATGTTGCCTCCTATGCAGATGGATGATGAGAAATCCAGTGACATCACTTCCTGTGCTGATAGATGATGGGAAATCTAGTGATGCTGCTTCCTGTGCAGATTGATGATGAGAAATCAAAAAATTCTATCTTTTGCAACAAGAATTTTAAACTCTTACAGAGGTGAGGATTATGCTACTCTTTCTTTACTGCTAAAACTACACCAGCCAATCAAAACATTTATAAACAAATCTGCAAATCCCAATCATAGCTCCTTCATGTCCTCTAAACAGAGAAACACCATCTTGCTGCCTCTTTCTTTGCGTGACCAGTCCAACCACCAGCGAAAATGAAGACAAACAGCAACTCCATGGTCAGCACCCGCAAACAATTTGGACTCTAAGCGGGAGGATACCAATAGGGTTCACTCATGCTTCCACTCTGTATTTCAAGCGGCGGGATACCAACAGGGGTTACTCCTGCTTCTGCTCTGTACTTGTAACAAGAACACAATTAAGCCATAGCAGACACTGTGCTCACAATCAGGGTGGGGAAGAATTCAAACATTACAGGAATACCAGCATTATATATAAATAAACCAGGAATACGATATTACAGTATATGCTCCACCATAAACACAGGGTAGGCTAATCCTTCTTTCTGTGTCCTAAATAGAGTTGGAAAGTCTTGTCACAAAAGCTAGAATTTTCTTTTTTTATACTATGTCAGGACAGGAGGCTCCGATTATGCTAGTTCAATTATGGTGGTGGTGCTCTGTGTGGTCAGCAGTGTCCACGCAGTGAGCGAAAGATCATGGGTTGTATCAGTTAGCATGAGGAGGCTGTAAAGGTCAGAGGGTTGGGGTTCGAAGTTGCTGTACTTGGTTGTGGAAGTAGTCAGCTAGGGTGTTGTAGAGTTCCTCGGAAGGTGGATGGTGTTCTTGGTAGCTGAAGGGCAGGAGAACTCTCTGACCATAATAAGCAATTTATAAGCAATAATCACCAAACCAAAACAATATAACCATCATCCTGCTACCAGAAAAACTGATGGAGCGCAGAAACCCTGGCAATGGGGAGAAAGCAAACCCTCCTTACCGGTATCCTTCCCTGCGTCACAGACCCGACGTCACACTAACTCATTCACACATGCATTCAATGGTGGGGCCCATAACACCATCACTCACACTAACCATTCACCGGTCTGCACGCAGTTGGAGGGATGAGCGGTTCAAGCGCTCAACATGTGGGGGAACACCTTATAACCTATAGGGAAAGAAAAGTTAATTTACAAAATATACATCAATACCCTTTCCACCAACAGATCTCAATTCTGAACATCAAGGCACTCCCTCCACGTGGTCAATGGACCACATAGTTGGATTGGTTGATGGTGATCTAGAACCAGCTAAAACACATTTCAAGATTCAGATCTCAACCTTCATAATAAATCACAACTCAATTTTTGGTGATCAATATCTGTTTATCTAAAATTTCTAGAAATGTTATATTGGCATTTGGAAAATTTATATTAAAGTTCAATTAAAGCACAGAACCCCATATTTACCTAATCTGGCTATTCGGAGTCCTCTAAGTCATCGGTCAAAGTTCGTAATTCTCTGCTCAGCACGCTACAGTCTCAAAGGATTGGTAAAGACCAGAGACGTGCAAACATCTGTCAGTGCCCATAGAATTTTAGGAAAAGTTTGCCGTCATCCGGTAATTGGGCAGTGTCCGGATCATCTAGGATTCAGAGAACGCAGCAGTCACCCTAGGTAGTAGAGTTTGCATAGCGTCACCGTCGTCGTCTTTGTCATCAGCAAGAGCGATCGCCAGTCAATAGTTAGCCGTCGGTCCGTGGGAAGGGGTCTGCAGGGTCCCTCTCTATTCTATCATGTACTTTTATAATAAAATCACAGTAAAAAGTTACATTTTGATAATTTCGTATGGTCGTGATTGGTCGGTTGAGATCGTCCGATGGGGTTTAGCACAGTTTGAGGGGTGAGGTCACAAGTTCAGTCCGTACTGGTTTTTTGTAAATGTTCATTGTCTTGTCACTTGGCTGTCGTCCCACCGTGGCCTTGCCTTGGTACAGTGGGATATGGGTCACGAAGAGGCTGCAGGCGTCTTGTCGCTCATGCGCAGTTCACTCTGCGCCTCGTGGGACAGTAGCCACTTCGTCGTGTCGCGTCGGCGGCCATTTGGGGATTTGGGCCCAAACACCAACTTAAGCGAAACAAACACAAAAGAGTAATTAATGCATAGAAATAATAATCTAATGTTAATCCCTTACTAAACCCTCTATGTGCTTATATTTATCTAGCGTATAGCGACATTTAAAGTAATTATATTCACCCTTTTGGTTCTCCTCCCGAGCAACATTAAAAAGACATCACAAAAGCAACA
Organism: Triturus cristatus; assembly: GCF_964204655.1. Taxonomy (NCBI): domain Eukaryota; kingdom Metazoa; phylum Chordata; class Amphibia; order Caudata; family Salamandridae; genus Triturus; species Triturus cristatus. The sequence goes on along the minus strand of NC_140590.1, from coordinate 1,445,027,989 downwards.
TATATCATGCAATATTCTATTTATTACATATACTACTATTAGTATGCGTACGAATTTTAGTCATTAGATTATTTAGCCATGCAATATGCAATCCCACATGTAATTTGGATATTAGTAATGTTGGTTTAATATTTATGCAAACTCATTTAATAATATTATAATTACTAGATTATTCAATTAGTATTTTCATTCAAAATGGGGAAGATATACAAAATGTTGTACTACCTGCTCCATCAATCCCCCCTTTGGTGATTTTATCACCACACCATAAAAAAAAAAAATTGTATCAATTTGTCAAGAAAGTGAAATGAACTCTCTTTGGTTAGATTATATCTCTGTTTCCCCAATTTCTTCTCTTCTAGTTGTTTTATATATATTTTCTTTCATCTCTTCTAATTCTATCTCTTCAAATTCCCTTGTTTGTCTCTTATTCTGTCTTCTTTTCAAATTTTCTCTTTTTAACTTCTCCGGCATTTTCTTCTTTTTATGACACATACAAGCTAATCTTAGAATGAATACTATAAAAATCACACAAGTTAATGGAAATAAGATTCTACCTATAAAGGTACTACCTAAGTTTATTAGGAAATTTTTAATAGAAGAAAGTTTCTTCACAATTTTCTCCCAAACACTTTCAACCTCTAGTGGTTTAATTTCCTCATGCAATTCAGTTATATTTTTGATGTAAATTTTCAGATCTTTACTTTTGTCGGGAATGTAAGTGCAACAATGTTGAACTTTCAGCATTCCGCAGACTCCACCCTCTTTTGCCAATAATATATCAAGGGCAAGTCGATTTTGCATTACCATGGCACGCATTGCAACCATTTCAGTATTTACCAATAAAAATCCTCCAGCGGTGCTTGTTGACAAGCGATCCACAACTGTTGATAGTTTTCTAATTTTGTGTGCATTCAGAGATATTACCACCGCTGGTATCAATGCTCCAAAAATGTCTCCTACAATCTCTGACCAAGATTCTCGCTTTCTACGAGCTAAATGACTACCTAACTTATGTACACCACCTTCTCCTCTTCCCATGTGGAATATCTTTGGAAAGACCAGACCTACATAACATGTGCCATACCAATGGTCTGGCAAACGATAATATGCCTTGTTCCCGCAGATAAAATATAACACAGGAAAAACTGGATCATTTCCTCCTTTAAATCCCCATCCACCCATGATTTGGTATGCATCATGGCACTCACTGTTACCAACAAAATAATTATCATATGCAGTTTGATTCCTTCTAATTCACAACTTCCCTTTCTGGGGCCAATCTAAAGCCATAGTTGGACTAGCTTCTTCCTTCAAGTGTTTTTCCATTTCAACATCCCAGACGGTCTTTTCCTCCCTTCTCTCAAATACCTTCTTTTGCATTTTCAATCTGCTTTCTTCAACCATATCCAAAAATGTATTTTCTTATTTCTTTAAACTACAAGTCAAGTTATTCCTAAATATGTATTCTAATGTTAGCTCTTTAGTTTCTAAGAAAAATTCACCTAACACCTTTGCAGGCTTTACTTTATTCAACTTGTTAATTGCAGGCACTTGTGAAAATATGTTATCTACATCTGAAAAATAATATTCTAACTTTCCTATTTGGTAACACAGACTAGCTATTACACTACATGTTATTCCATATGTTACTGGGAGGTGATGATAGGTCACTCCCTCCGATACAGATGCAGGTAACTGCATACACACATAGCAATCTCTCACATCCATTGTCTTTACATATTCGTATAAAAGTTTTGAAAACACATTGCTAGAGAAATCATTTATAGACCTGTCTTTATGTAGATAATTGCTATCTATTTTAGTCGGATATACTTTCTGAATCTTACCTATATTAGTCTTATTTTCACTATGTCCTTCTATTGTGTCTATTGTAACTTTAAATGAAATCATTAATGCTAACACACTCCATAGAAGCATTAGTAATCCTGTACAACAACAACACATTTTAAACCACCGCCTTATAAATACACATCTAGTTTTTCTACTTTCTGTGTTTGCCATTTTCGTAAAATGATCAGTGTCTTTTGACTTAGCCTCTTCTACTTCACAACTAGTTTTGTCTAACCCAAGGCTCTAAGCAATTACTTGGTTCTACCAGTTTTGTCTTTCCTTGTATTCTATTTCCTTTCCATTAGCAGCACTTTCGTCTTTTTCAGTTTGGCATTTGATCGTCTTTCACTTTTCTATCATAATCTTGATACAGAACTTCCTGAACATCCGTCTCCTCTCCAATATCGAACAAGATAACTCTCAGGATTTCTGATTCTTCGTCTTCCTCAACCACTTCTGATACAGTCACCTCTGGGTTTTCTTGGCTATCGGACTCCTCGTTTATTTTAGGCAGGGCCACATACGACCATTCTGGCGACTTATACTTATGGTTGGGCTTTCTCGTTCTTTTGTTTTCCTCTTATGTCGTTTTTTTCAAATTTTTCGACTTTTCTTGACTTGATACTTCATTCACCTGCTCTGCTCTTGGTGAATTCACTCGTGTCAGTCGATATCTTAATCTCTTTATCTTATTAGGCCAGATTTCATCTCTTGCTGGTCTTTTCGATTTATTTCCTTTATTATTCTTTTCAGTTCTCCGTGCTCTTTTTCTCAGGACTCGACCTTCTGGTACTTCCTCATCACTTTCTTCGGTTTCTGTTTCAACTTGCTTTTTACTTTCAGTTATTCCTTTTTCCACCACTTCTTTATTTTCCCTACTTCTGTCCCTCCTCATGTTTCTTGCACAATATCTTCCTGCTGACTAACTGTCCCTTCTTCTAACTGGATGTTAGAATTCCCTACAACTTCTCGGGGGCCTTCCACAAGAATCTTTCCCTCTCTCTCTGTATCTTGCACCTGTTCATCTACTTTTGTTATTTCAGGTGGAATTTCTCTCAGTTTTTCATCTTGAATCTCCTTATCAATAACTTCTTTGATTGACCCTTCACTGCTTCTCTCTTTTCCCGAGCAACCCGGTATTTGTTCAGTCTCTGAGTCTGAGCTGGTATCAGAAATCTGTAATCTTCTTCTCAAAGGAATATTCTCTGGGGCAACGATCAAACTTGGTTCTGACTCCCCCCTTTCAGGGTTTTCTCTTGTTCTGGTTTCTTCAGCATCTGATTCAGAACTAGTCTCTGATTCATCAAAATATTCTCCTTCTTTGTTATCCACTGGATTTGGAATTCTCAGTGTGTGACTAGCATGAATCGAGTTCTTGATCCCAGTACACTTCACAGCTGTAGTTGTAGTCAAAATCACTTGTCGTGGTTTTCCCCAACGTGGAACCAGACAGTTTCTTCTTCTGTGTACTTTGATTCTCACCCAGTCTCCTGGGCTCAGATCATGAGCTTGCTTCTTTTCAAGGGTGGTGGCATCCGCTCCAAACTGATGAAACACAGAATGACTGCGTCAGCCAGCCCCTTACAGTAATCCAACACCAAGTCATCAGATATAGGCAACAGCTTGTTGACTGGTATGAATACATGGCGCATTGCTCTTCCCATGATAATTTCATGGGGACTCAAACCCGTGGTTCTATCTGGAATTGATCTAATAGTCATGAGTACCAGAGGCAAGACATCAGGCCATTTCAACCCTGTGGCTAAACACATTTTTCCCATACGGTTTTTAATGGTGCCATTCATCTGTTCCACCACACCAGAAGCCTCTGGGCGATAGGCACAATGTAGTTTCTGTTGTACATTCAATGCTTCACAAATCAATTTCATGATCTCATTATGGAAATGCTTCCCTCTATCTGATACAATTGTAACTGGGGACCCGAATCTAGGAATGAATTCCCTCAAAAGCAGTTTTGCTACAGTAATTCCATCACTCCTTCTTGTGGGGTATGCTTCTACCCATCTAGAAAACAAGCAAACCATTTCTAGAACATACCTCAACCTATTACATGGCGACATCTCAATGAAATCAATCTGCATTCTGGTGAAAGGCCCTCCTTCTCGACCTATCGTTCCTAGACTTACTACTGTTTTTCTTCCAGGATTGAACTGCTGACATATAAGGCATCTTTGACAAAGACTCTCAGCTACCAGTCTAAATTTTGCATTGGTTCCACGTTTGCTTGAAGGACCGAATCATTGCGTCCCTCCCTATATGTCCCTGTCCATGATACATCCGTGCCATGGCAGATATCATGTTATCAGGCATGACTGGTCTTCCATCTCGATAAACCCACACATGATCTGTTACTCTTGGTGCACAACCTGCTTTTACCCATTGTTTCATTTCCTCATCTCCTGCTTCTTCCTGCAATTGCCTCACTTCTTCCCAGGTACCTACAGTGTTAGTAAACATTAAAGGCACAGAGTTCATTTCCCTCTGCTTAGCCCTATTCACTGAGTTCTGATTTCGAGCACAATATTGAGCCATATCATTGGCATATCTGTTTCCAACCGTGATATAATCAGTGGTTTGTACATGAGCAGCACACTTCACAACAGCCAATTGCTTTGGCAGCTGTATCGCCTCAAGCCACTTCCCAACAACCTCAGCATTCTTTATTGGAGTTCCACTTGAAGTCAGAAGTCCTCTCTGCAGCCATATCTGGCCAAAATCATGCACAACACCAAACCCATACTGACTATCTGTTATCACAGTCACTCTCACATTCTTTCCAATCTTGCATGCTCTAGTTAAAGCTATCAGTTCAGCAACCTGGGCTGATTTTACTCCCTTCAGGTAGGATGCTTCCATTACTGCTGCAACTGTGCACACTGCATATGCTGCCCTCATATTTCCTTCATCTGTTCTCAAACATGATCCATCTACAAACATCACAAAGTCACTCTCAGACAAGGGTTCATCCTTTATATCAGGGTGTGGTTTGGTACAGAAATCCAAAACATCCAAACAATCATGATCCACTTCATCTCTGACTTCGACATTTTCAGCATCAGGCAGTAACGTTGAAGGATTCACATTCAAGCATCTCACAAGGCTCACATTCGTTGCACCTAATATGACTTTCTCATACTTAGTCAGCCGACTATGTGTCATGAACTGAGTGTGACTCCTTGTTAAAAGGATTGCCACATCATGAGGTACAAACACTCGCACAGGATATCCCATCACAATTCCCTCACTCTGTTCCAGACTCTTACAAGTAGCAGCTACTGCTTTCAAACAACGTGGCAAGGCTACAGCTACAGGGTCTAACACAGCTGAAAAATATGCAATTGGTCTTCTCAATTTCCCATGTTTCTGTATTAACACAGAAAGTGCACATCCATTCTTCTCACTGCAGTACAACTCAAACTCTTTTTCATAGTCAGGCATTCCTAATGCTGCGCTTCACATAAACTGTCTCTCTCAATTTCTTAAATGCTGCTAATTCTTCCTTATCTAAGTCAATAGGGTCTTTCACATCACTTCTCGTCAGGCGTACCAAAGGTTTTGCAATCAGGGAAAAGTTACTTATCCACTGACGACAATATCCAACCATTCCAAGAAACATGCTCACTTTTCTTTGCGTCATTGGGGCTCTCATTCCTTTTATTATCCTGATTCTGTCTGTTGTTATTTTCCTCAATCCCTTTTCAATTCTGTGACCCAAATATTGTACTTCTTTCTGACAAAACTGCAATTTTGATGGTGACACTTTAAGTCCTCCATCTGCCAAATGATTTAATAAGGCTATGGTGTCCATTACACAGGCCTCTCGAGTTTTCGACGCCACAAGCAGGTCGTTGATATATTTGACTAGCACTGAATTTTTGGGCATTTCTAAATTTTCCAAAGACCTTTTCAATATCTGATTAAATATCGAGGGGCTCTCTGTATACCCCTGTGGGATTCGGCACCAAGCCAAAATACGTTCGCCAAAACGGAACGCAAAAATTTGCTGGCTATCATGGTGCAACGGGATGGAAAAGAAAGCATGACATAAGTCAATTACTGTGTACCATTCTGCATCATGAGGAATCTGATACAAAATCACAGATGGATTTGGTACAATAGGACAGCACGACACCACAATTTTGTTTATCTTTCTAAAATCCTGCACTATCCTGAACTTTCCATTAGGCTTTTTCAGTCCCATAATTGGTGAATTACATCGACAACTCATTATTTCTCTCAAAATTCCTTGTTTAATCATTTTCTCAATTATAGGGGTTACTCCTTCAATTATCTCTGGTGTCAATTTATATTGAGGAACATTTGGGTAGCTTATTCCTTCCTTCACTGTTACCTTCACGGGATCCACATTTCTCATCAATCCTACATCTTTTCCTGTAAAATCCCAAACTTCTGCTTTCAATGTCTGTTTCAATTATTTTGGTAGTTCGTCAGGGTTGAATACAGCATAAACTTCAATAATCTCAGGTTCCATATTAGCCATAGTCATTTTATACAGTACATCTTCATCAGGGGTCTCAAATGCTATACCATCAGGGGTACAAAATATGGTGCAATTCATTTTACACAACAGGTCTCGTCCTAATAGGTTTACAGGACTTGAATCACACACAACAAAGCGGTGCATTTCGGAAAATTTCCCTATATTGACTTTTACTGGTTGTGTGAGATATGTTTTGATTTGTCTGTTGGATACTCCAACCACTTGGATTGTTTCATCCGAGAGAGGAAGATTCTTAACAACAGCTGACCTAACAGTTGATCGAGTAGCACCAGTATCTACTAGAAAAGTAATATTTTCATCATTTACCTTTCCGTCCACAAAAGGGCCTGTCTGGTCTACTTCTAGAGTTGCACCAAGTACGCACTCTTCTTCCTCCCTTCGGCACCGTCAATATCCTTCTTCTGACTCACTCTCATCGTGTTGTAGCCAATACTGCGAAACAGCGCTAGCGCGCAGCAACTTAGTTACCTGTTCTTCATTGTAGTATCCTGTCTCATTACTGTATTTCTGTGAATTTACACTCTGTGGAATAGGCGGCTTTGGCACCTGATTCTGTTGGGTAACAACCTGCTGCTGTCGCTGCGGTTGACCACGCACCTCTTTCTGCACCTGTGGATTCAATGATGCATTATCACCATTAGTATTTGGGGGAAATTTACACTCAGATTTCCAGTGCCCTATTCTTCCGCAATTATGACATGGCCATTTCTTTTTGGCTTCTTCAATATTCAATTGTCCCTTTCCTTTTCCAGTATTAAATCTATGTTTTGGTCCTGCATTATTTGCTTGTTCGATTAATTGTGCTTCCTGTCTTTCTGCTACCTTTAGTTGTGCCCATGTAGCCTTTTCTTTTAATTCACGCAGCTTGGCCTCAATTTCATCACTAAAATACTTTGCATGTCTCAGTACCTCATCTATTCTCTTGTTTTGCCAGTCCACTGTATGCTGCTTAATCATTTCACTAATTTCAGGACGTAGTCCATATATAAATCTGTATACAAAATGACTTAAATCTTTTTCACTTAAGTTTTCATCACCACTAAACTGCTTAAAGGCAAGAATTAACCTTTCGTAATATGCATGTACTGACTCCTTAGCTTCTTGGTGAGTTCAGTCTATTTTTACCCAATCGGTCTCTTTGGGAGGGACTTTGTTTTTCAAAAAAGTGATTACTTGTTCATATTTTTTCATCACTTCTGGATCAGGGGCACCAGTCTTTGGATCTCTAAGATATTCTTTTGTTGGCCAGTCTATCACGATCTTGCACTCTGTCCATAAATCTGCTGGCACTATTATATCAAATAGGCTATTCAAATCAATCCATAAAACCTTCGATAATTTTATAAATCTGTCCACTTGTCTATACCACTCGACTGGCTTCTCGCGTAGTCGAGGGAAATCATTTGTAAATGATAAAATATCTTGCTTAGTCCAAGGAACATGTACATATCCTCCTCCTGGAATTTCTCTCATAGGGCATTCTGTCACTATCTTTTCTTTTTCTCTTACGGGGAATGCTGAAAACGTTTTCTCTGAGGTATCATCTCGTTTTCTATACCACCTACTTCTCCATTTATCCACATCTCCCCCTTTTCTCAACAAAATGATTATGTCTTTAATCTGGATTATCCGTCCTGTGGTGTTCAAATTTTCAATATCTTTCTCAGTAAAATCTACTCGATATGGTTTTTGTAAAGCCTTTACCTTCTCAATGTCTATACCCATTTCATTTGCTACTTTCTCTAGTCTATCATGTAAATTCTTTGCTCTCCAAGTTATACTTTTGCACAAAAAGAGTAATTCTTCATCCTGATAGGATTTTAATTTTTCTGTGGGGATAGTCCCTACTATTAATTCTTCCAAAACCATCCTTAATTTTGCCACATCTATAGATTGAGATTCTCTGTCTTTTCTCCGTAGGCTTCTTAACCATTCACTTAATTCTTCTGAAGTAGGACCTATTGGTTTCTCCTCATTACCTCATTCTGATTCTCTTGGAGTTTCTGATATGAAATCTGTAGTCATTATCAGTCTTTCAACTAAACCTGGATTTGCTGTCAAATCTTTAGGCGTACTCTGTTCTGATGCACTTACTGTTTGTCTCCATGGGTTTTCTTCTGAATTTATCCTTGGCCTTTCTCTCTGTTTATTACTGTTATAAGGGACCGTTAAACAATGTTCATTTTCCTTCTGTTTATCAAAAATAGGCATCACTGGACCTATAGTTATAGGAACAGTTACTGCTTCTAAGTTTTTAGTCAATTCCCTAATCTTCTCGGTTAACTCTAAAGTGGTTTTTGCTAGTTCTATAGAATTTTCACTACTTACCTTGCTATCCTGTTTTCTCTCTACTTCTCTGAAAGAATTATTTCTCCCTAACTCTTGGGGTACTGGTTCTGTCTTAATGCTTTGCAAGGTCTCTCTCATTGGGGCACTTGGTGTTAACATTTCAGAATCTGGTTGATACGGGGGTGGATTTTTATAAAACATGTCGTCAAGAACATCATCCTCCGATTCATTCACTCCATACCCTTCTGACCCTATATGATGTCTTTTTTCTGTACATTTTTTACCACTAATTTCTTCGACATGTCTCACAGGAAACAAACCATCAGCCATATTTGCACTTCGCCATCTCCTCATTCTGTCATCATGATTCTCTTGACAATGGGATCTACCAAACATGTACCTATATCTACTGCCACTCCTCTGTCTTTCTCTGTCATGCATCTCATCTTCCCATTCTGTCAATGCTTCAAATTGTGTTGGTCTAGGTCTTGGTTCTAGATTCATCATTCTCTCTCTTGAATTTCTCAAAACCGCTAAATTAAATGAACCATGCTCTGGAAATGCCAAAACTCCATCATCTTTCGTGTATTTCGCCCAATAGTCCAACCAAATACAAGTATGATATACATATTTTGCAACCATAAAGGATGCGGGCGATTTCGGTGGAGGAAGCAACTGTCCCTCTCTAGTCTTAACCGGCTTGTCCTTTTTAAACAAACTCTTAATTTTTCGAAACCAGGACTTCTTCTCCTTTTCTGGTGGATCGTAATACATAATTTTTGTCTTCCGTATATCGCTAGTTTTCCCTACGACTATTCTGTTGTTTTAACCAATCGTAGCGCGACTCACACTTACACAGCAATCAGGAGCGTCTATGTCACCCTGTAATTCTCCAATCTCAGCGCGACTTACACTAACGCACCATTCAGCAGCGTCTACGTCACCCTGCAATTCTCCAATCTCAGCGCGACTCACACTAACGCACCAATCAGCAGCGTCTACGTTTCTTACTGACTAGCCAATCCCAGCGCGGTCTTTCTGAGGTCAGCTTTACTCGCTGTCGCAACTCCTGCTCCTGCTGACCCCTCCTTTACAACATTTTTATCGGCAGTTCTCTTTTACGTTCTCTCTTACTCAAAATTTGTTAGTAACGATATAAAAACGCCACCATTATCTGTTTTGCTAACCAAAGAACAGTCAATGACCTTTTTCACAAGAACGTCTTTCCCGAGAGTAGCGCTTACCTCTGCCCTACTACGGAATCGTTACTTCCGTTGATAAAGTAGCACATCCCTCTACCTTACCCTTCTATCAAGCATTAGCTAACCATTTCTCCAGAATTAAGACACCTAGTTGGAGACGTAATGCTCCTGAGAAATAAAACCAGAGTTTCACAATTAACCTGTATGCTATTTCATTCACGCACTTTCACACTGAAAATGTAGTACATTCGCACAGAATTCTGTCTTTCCCAAGGACAGCGAACAGTCTGTCCTACTACAGAATTATGACATACATTAATAAAGTAGCACTTCCCTCTACTTTATCCTTCTAGCAAGCTTAGGGAACACCTATTACCTTTCCATTGATAAGCGTTATCAGAGCTCCTTTTGGACTCCTGGTACCTAAGACCAAAATTTCACAGGTGACCTTCGCTATCATACACTTCTCTCATGCAGAAAATGTCCCTAATGGCAACACACAACGATGTTACCAAATCGAACCCAGACAATGCGTTGTGCAACTCCAATTGTCACACGTTTTCCCCGTGTACCTACAGGGCAACAACAATTCCGTCTTTCCCAAGAGCAGCGCTTATCTCTGCTCTACTACGGAACCGTTACAAACTTCTGACTTCCTACATCCCAGAAGCCGTCAAACAACATAAAACTCGAAGTGACTCAACATAGAGTGTTAATACATAAACCTATACTAATCAATAATCAAATAAGCAATAATCACCAAACCAAAACAATATAACCATCATCCTGCTACCAGGAAAACTGATGGAGTGCAAAAACCCTGGCAACGGGAAAAAAGCAAACCCTCCTTACCGGTATCCTTCCCTGAGTCACAGACCGGACGTCACACTAACTCATTCACACATGCATTAAATGATGGGGCCCATAACACCATCACTCACACTAACCATTCACCGGTCTGCACGCAGTTGGAGGGATGAGCGGTTCAAGCGCTCGACATGTGGGGGAACACCTTATAACCTATAGGGAAAGAAAAGTTAATTTACAAAATATACATCAATACCCTTTCCACCAACAGATCTCAATCCTGAACATCAAGGCACTCCCTCCAAAGTGGTCAATGGACCAAATAGTTGGATTGGTTGATGGTGATCTAGAACCAGCTAAAACACATTTCAAGGTTCAGATCTTAACCTTCATAATAAACCACAACTCAATTTTTGGTGATAAATATCTGTTTATCTAAAATTTCTAGAAATGTTATATTGGCATTTGGAAAATTTATATCAAAGTTTAATTATAGCACAGAACCTCATATTTACCTAATCTGGCTATTCGGAGTCCTCTAAGTCATCGGTCAAAGTTCGTAATTCTCTGCTCAGCACGCTACAGTCTCAAAGGATTGGTAAAGACCAGAGACGTGCAAGCATCTGTCAGTGCCCACAGAATTTTAGGAAAAGTTCACCGTCATCCGGTAATTGGGCAGTATCCGGACCATCTAGGATTCAGAGAACACAGAAGTCACCCTAAGTAGTAGAGTTTGCGTAGCGTCACCGTCGTCGTCGTTGTCATCAACAAGAGCGATCGCCAGTCAATAGTTAGCCGTCGGTCCGTAGGAAGGGGTCCCTCTCTATTCTATCATGTACTTTTATAAAAAAATCACAGTAAAAAGTTATATTTTGATAATTTCGTATGGCCGAGATTGGTCGGTTGAGATCGTCCGATGGGGTTTAGCACAGTTTGAGGGGTGAGGTCACAAGTTCAGTCCGTACTGGTTTTTTGTAAATGTTCATTGTCTTGTCACTTGGCTGTCGTCCCACCGTGGCCTTGCCTTGATACAGTGGGATATGGGTCACGAAGAGGCCGTAGGCATCTTGTCGCTCATGCGCGGTTCACTCTGCGCCTCATGGGACAATGGCCACTTCGTCGTGTCGCGTCGGTGGCCATTTTGGTATTTGGGCCCAAACGCCAACTTAAGCGAAACAAACACAAAAGAGTAATTAATGCATAGAAATAATAATCTAATGTTAATCCTTTACTAAACCCTCTATGTGCTTGTATTTATCTAGCGTATAGCGACATTTAAAGCAATTATATTCACCCTCTTGGTTCTCCTCTTGAGCAACATTACAAAGACATCACAAAAGCAATATATATCATGCAATATTCTATTTATTACATATACTACTATTAGTATGCGTACGAATTTTAGTCATTAGATTATTTAGCCATGCAATATGCAATCCCACGTGTAATTTGGATACTAGTAATGTTGGTTTAATATTCATGCAAACTCATTTAATAATATTATAATTAGTAGATTATTCAATTAGTATTTTCATTCAAAATGGGGAAGGTATACAAAATGTTGTACTATCCGCTCTATCACCATGTTGAAGAGTTCCTTGCTGTGGTTGGAGCTGGCTTTGATGCGATTCGCCAGATCACATCTTTTTGTATCTTTCAGGCTTTGATGGTTTTTTTTGGAGGGCTGACTTGAAGGTGGTTTGGTCTGTGGGATCTGTGCTGATGCACCATCGTTTTTTATAGTCGCATTTCATGGTCCTGAGTTTGGATGTATATCAGCTGGCTTGTTTGGTAGATCTCTTGGTCTTGGTGGACTTGATAGGAGTGACTCTGTCAGCACAGTTGGTGATACAGGTGGAGAAGTTCTCAACTGACTGTTGCCGAGTCGGGATGGGTGGTGTTGAGGCCATCCGTCCTTTGGAACCCTGTCATTTTGTCCACCTGTGGTGGGAGGAGCTGGGAGGCTTGATGGTGGTGCGCGAGGATTTTTCGATGATGAAGTGGACGATAGAGTGGTCAGTTCAGCTAAGCTCTGTGACATGACTGTACTTGACTCTGTCGCTTTCAGTGAAGACTGCATCAAGCGTGTGTCCTGCGCAGTGTGGGGTTGGTGTCCAGTTGGGTGAGGTTGATGTTGCCAATGCTTTCGAGGAGTTTGGCGGTGATTTCATCTTTGGGGTCATCGGGGAGGAAGTTGAGACCACTGAAGAAGACATGGTGTTTGGAGTTGATGGGTTGTAATAGGACTGCTTAAATGAGGAATCCAAGGACCAATCTGCAGTCATCAGAATATATTCTAGCCTGGAACCCAACAACAGAGCCTTAGAGGCCATAGCTCCATGAGCAGAGCATGTATTAAACCTTCTAACATCAATACCTGCCCGACCATAACACATCTGAGCCACCGGGCCAGAGTCGCAGCTGCCACAGGCTTACAAAAAATTTGTACAGCAATCAAACGTTGACCATTCAGATCAGCAAGTAACAATCTAGTGCAGTACGTATACATATTTAAACATTTTAACACTCATAACTTCTCATAATGAGGGAAATCAGATGATCAATAGACTTTGGAAATTATTTTGTACGTCAAGAGATACCAAAAGAAACTCTGTCCAGAGAGAATACTCTACTTGCTAAATCCAGAGAGCGGATGTCCAAAACTCTCTGACCAATCAAAGAACATAGCGAGCTTAGCAGAAAGTTGTCCTAGACAAAAGCTAATTTTCTGACCACCTCTAATAAAATCTCTGTACCAAATTGATGTCCCATAAGTGCTCATAGCGAGGCTTGGGAGGATTAGAAACTCTGATTCCTTTGTGCAGCTTGCATACAATTGGATGTGCCTCAACTAGTTTACCATAAATCTGGGAATGACCAGCTAAGATAGACACGCGAAAGTTGTTTACCGACTTGTAACACAAGCCATCTCCAGCCTGCTCAGCTAGAAAATTCATGACATCCTTCAAATCTGCCTCCACGGGATCCAAATCCTGTTCACACACCAACCCAACCAGATCCTCCAAGTGGTCTTATACCGCTTGTGAGTGGAAGGGGCCCATGCTGATTGGCGATGTGTAAAAATCTGTCTCAAAATTCCTGGCAAAAAGCAGCGTTACTGGAAACCTTTCACAGCATGAGTGGTAGACGGAGTTGCAATATCAGAGGATGAAGTATTCCCAAGGGATCTTGCAGGATCTCTGGGAATATGGAAAGAGCAACAGGGAGGACAACTGCCATTCTGAAGAAGAACCGGGAACCATGACTGAGCCTTCCAAATCGGGGTTACCAAGACTATCATCGCTCCCTGTCTCCTTACCTGTGCTATCACTCTCGCAATTATGGTGAAGTGTGGGAAGGCGTGAAGTAGCCCGTTGGACCAGTCCTACAGAAATGCCTATGTGGCACTTGCCAAAGGATCCAGCCTCCAAGTGAAGAATACCGGAAGTTAGTGATTCAGTCGGATCCAAACAGATCGTTCACAGAAAGGCAGAGAAGAGTCTGAATCACCAGAAACACATGAGTGTGCAAACTCCAGTCACCTGGATCCATCAAGAACCTGAGGTTCCAGTCACTGACAATGTTCTTCTACCCTAGAAGACACTCCGCACTCACTAAAATCTCACAAAAATACTTGACGATCTCCGCCAGCAAACTGGACTTGGTGCCCCCAAGTTTGTTGATACCTGACTACCGAGACGCTGTCCATACTCAGCCGGATGCCACAATTGCTCCTCTGAGGAGAGAGTGTTTGACTAGCAAAAGAACCTGCCAACAGCTCCAGACAATTTATTTGAAGGTCCAATTAGTGTGGAGCCCAACAACCTCCAGTGGCAATATCTCAGCATCATGCACCCCAGCCCCATCTGGTGGTATCTTAGTCGATCACCACATCTAGGAGAGTGCCAAAGATGGCCCTGCCATTCCAGGTGTCTATGTGCAACAACCACCGGTACAGTTCTTCCTTGACCTCTTCGTAGAGGAAAATCTGGGTGTTGTATGAGAGTCCATTGTGAGGATGCCTGATCTACAGATGTTGAAGAGGCCTGTAAGAGATTGAGCTTGGGAAAATGGCCTAAATGTAAGATGCCAGAAGTCTGTCGATCCTCGCTATTGTCAATAACAATATCAATTGTTTGCTCAATTTAGATCTCAAGACCTTCTTGATGTCCCTCAATTTCTGGGAGGGTAGCTGTAGAAGCGCCTTAGCTGAGTTGACCTGGAATCCCAGGAACTCTATTATCTGGGATGGAATCAGAACAGACTTTGCTTTATTGATGACAAAGCCCAAAGCCTATAGGAGATGAACCATATAGGACAAGTGGTCCAGGAGAAGAGCCTGTGATATAGCAAAGAGAATCATATCATCTAGATAAATGATTAATCTCATGTCTTTCTCCCTGACTCTCTCCACCACAGGCTGCATCAGCTTGGTGAAACACCAGGAAACTGAAAAGAGACTGAAAGGCAGAGCCAAGTACTCGTACCATTGATCCTTCATTTAAATTTCAGAAAACGCCTGTGAGGAACAAAGATCGGCACTATAAGATAAACGTCCTTCAGGTCCAGATTGACCAGTCAGCAATCCTCCATCAGCAGATCTCTTAACAAATGGATCCCCTCCATTTTAAAGTTCCTCTAGACCACCCAGTGGTTGAAATCCCTGGGTTTTAAACCAGACGGTGACCTTCCCCTTTCTTTTGGACAAGGAAAATTGTACTGCATAAACACCTGGGATGAGAAAATTAATGGGATATTGCACCGTTGAGAAGAAGCTCATGAATCTATGGATGCTATTTCTAGTTGGGGAAAAAAGGAGAGGGTGCAGGGGAGTCAGTTGGAAGGAGAACCTTAAAGCTCTTAATGGAACCCCATAACTGTCTCATGAACCCAGGGGTCGTGGGTGATTTGTTACCAGTTTTGAACAAACAGTTGAGTACTGCCTCCTAAGTGTACTTGAGATAAAGGAATAATGTTTAGCATAGAAACTGAAAGATGGGGGAGTCTGGAAGGAGTAGGACTCGTGCTCTGTCTACCCCTGGTGAAGCGTGACCTGGTCGGGAAGCAGTCTGCTCCTCTGGTGTCATCTTGCCAGTCTCCTCTCCTGCGAAAACTATATCCCTGAAGGAAGCCTTGAACTGATCCTCGGCCTGGTGAATAGCCCCTGTAAAAACGTTTATTTGGAAGACTTTCTTAAAAGACATCTGAGCTTTGTCAAGGGCCATGAAGTTGTTAAACCATATTTTCAAGGTCCTTGACAAACTTCTCTCCAAAGAGAAGACCATCGGTGTTAGGATCAGCATCAGAAGTGGCCATGTCTACCAGTTTAGGGTTGATGCGCAGAAGCAGGGATTTACTGCTCTCGAAAGCGATAGCGCAGTCGCCGTTTCCTAGGAGGCATACCACTCTTTGTGACCACCTGCCAGAATCTCTGGAACTGTTGTGTCGCCAGTTTCCTGCGCCTTTCGAGCCATCTTTAACATTTTGGCCAAGGGACCTTTCCATGCCTGTTAATGCCTTTTTTGGAGTCATTGGCATATTTCCACAGAAAGGTTAACATGCTGGGGTCAATGTCGGGGGTACACGCCATCTTGTCTGGGAGGTCAGGAGTGGGACATTTGTTACGCAGCCTATTACGAACCCCTGTGGCAAAAACTTTTCTAAAAACTATGCTGCATGCACTCTACCACAGTTGGGGCAGGAGACCAGCCAGAGGACCTTGGGAATAGAGTAGGGAAAATGAGTCAGGTTTACAATGTATTAATAGCCCAAATGATGCGGGGGAGTCAGGGTGTCCTGTTGTTACAGTTCAGAGGGGGTGCCAGCAGCCACTCTCAACCACCACGGAGGAGTAGTTGGCAATAGAGGGTGAAAGAGGACTACTTGCAGTGCACAATTGGGCTACATGGGAGCAGGTCTCGTGCCTAAAGGGGTAGTGGCAATCCCAGCCGGCTACTTAAAGCAAGCAAAAAGGCTTGCGTCTGAGGAATCTGTAGCGATGAGAGTGCAGGCACCAAATGGGTCCCAATGAAAGACAAAAGGCGCTCAGCAACCAAAGTAGCAAACAATAAAGTGGAAGCAATAAAAGCAATACATAAATCAATTCCTAAATAAATCAATACATAATTCAATTCATAAATCAGCATACAAACACAATATGACATTAGCGAGGGCTGTACATGATGTAGTGAATGGGTGTAAGCTGTAGATCACAGAGGTTGAATCCCATCTGCAGAGGTGTCTGTGTAAACCACAGGTCACAAGTGTCATTCTCAGTAGATCAACAACATTGGTTAATACATCTGCGGCAGACAACTGAGTGCAACGTATACATCACAGAGCCTACCCAATCCCATAAGTTAGATCTGCAATTTAAAGCACTAGCAAAGAGCTGTGTGAATAAATTGCACTTTACGGGTGCAATTCCATTAGGATGGCTCAGAGCTTACTTTCCTACATCGGAGGTGTGTGTCAGAAGCAAATTATGTTTCCAGTGTTAGAACTGAGGATATTAATGTATCTACTGTGGAGGTTTTTTGTACCCCAAGGTTTTCATTTTCAAATATGCAACTGTGAAAGATTCCCACCTTTCAAATACATATGTGCAATAATATTCGTTGTTTTGTGTCTGAATTCACACATGAGTATGAACATGAGGGGGAGGAGCCTAGCGCGCAACCAAGATGGCCACGTAGGTGCGAGGCTCCCGAGGACCTCCGCAACCTCCTACGATTATCCTGAAATTATCCTGTCCTGGATGAGGGGACTACGTTGGTGAACCCGAGCTGAGGTGGCACCCGTTTTCCGCTTCCGAATCGGACCCCGAACACCGGAGTGAGCACCGATTGAGGTTTGCGGCCTTCCCCTCGCCAGACCCCGGATTTGCACTGTGGGGTGATCCAGTGACAAAGTGAACAACAGCGGCAGGCAGGGCCTGGCGACTCGCGTACCCCGCACTTTCGCTTTCGCTTTCGCACCACCTTGTCGTTTTTGCGAGGTTGGGTCGCGGAGCCCTTGGTGTTGGTGTGGGGCCTTGCTGGGAGATTCGGCCTGCCTGCCGGCTGTGACCCACCCCACTGCTCAGGGCCCCCCGGAGCTCGTGGCCCTGCTTTCCTGCCCTACACGACGTGGCTGGTGCGACTGGGAGACTGGTGGCCATGGCCACGAAACAAGATGGAGATCGGGCGAAGACCAAATCGACCCGGCGTGGCGCCGTCCATCAGGCCAACAGTATGGACCGCTATACCCTCCAGAAGAGATCTCCCGATGGGCCGCGCAAGTCCCCTGAGAGCCCGCCTGATGCCCCAGACCTGCCCGCAGATCTGACTCTGCGAGATGTCATGGGCGCCATTGCCGAGATGAAGGCCTCGGTGGGCCAGCGGTTTGATACACTGGCGCAGAAGATTGA
Organism: Triturus cristatus; assembly: GCF_964204655.1. Classification (NCBI taxonomy): domain Eukaryota; kingdom Metazoa; phylum Chordata; class Amphibia; order Caudata; family Salamandridae; genus Triturus; species Triturus cristatus. The sequence goes on along the minus strand of NC_140590.1, from coordinate 1,445,009,886 downwards.
CTCGGTCCTTGTGGATGTTGCCCTGGTGAGGGCCGATCTTTCCAAAACCAACGACCGAGTAGATTCTTTGGCCCACACCGCATCGGGCCTAACGACAGATGTGGCGGCCTTGCAATCAGAGGTGCGCCGGCTTAGTCAGGCAAGTGCGCTGATGGATCGACGCCTGGAGGACTCCGAGAGTCGGGCAAGGAGGAACAACGTCCGCATTATTGGGGTGCCCGAGGGACGCGAGGAGGCGGCGGCGGATCTCTTTGTGGAGGACCTGATTGCTACCCATCTCCAGCCACGGGGGCTGAGTAAATTCTTCGCTGTGGAAAGGGCCCACAGGGTTCCCGGGGGAAGGCCGAAGGTCGGAGCCCCTCCGAGACCTCTCATCGCCCGGATTTTCAATTTTCGGGATAGAGACGCTATCCTGCAAGCCTCCAGACTTCATGGACCGGTCAAGCTCGACAACATGGAGGTCAATTTTTATCCTGATTTCACCCCAGCGGTCCAGAAGCAAAGACTGAGCTTTCTAGGCGTCAAACGCCGTCTTCGGGACCTAAACCTCAAATATGCCATGCTTTTCCCGGCCAAGCTGCGTGTGGAGGTGGATGGTCGCACTCACTTCTTTGATCGTCCTGAAGCGGCCGGGGACTGGCTGGATACTCTGCCTGGGGATCGTGAACAGAGGGGCGGGGGGGGGGCGGCGGGGGGAGACGGCACGCTGGATCGGGACTGAGGATCTAATATTGGGCCTCACTCTGGACGAAACTGTTGCCACTTTTGATTCTGCGTCAGTTTTTGTAAGTTCCCCTCCTATGGAGGTTGTGTTGGGTCTATTGGGGGTTCTTCCTCCTCCTCTAGGGGGTTTAGTTAGTCTAACTATATATGGGGCGACAGGCACACTGCACGTTGGGGGGGCTGTTTGGGCTCATGCAGGGGTGCAGGGAGGGGGGAGTTCTGTTGGGGTGGGTGGGTGGGGATGGGGTGTTGTTCGTTTTTATCACAAGGCAAACTTATTTTTGTGTTAGCTCTAAAGTGCTCTCCGGGGGACGAATGATGGCTTCTGTACATGATGGGGGGTAGGGAACTAACTTTGTTGTCTTGGAATGTGAATGGACTGGGGGACAGGATCAAACGGGGTGTGGTCCTGCAGTTTTTGAAGCGTATCTCGCCCGATGTGGTCTTTCTGCAGGAGACACACCTTATTGGCAACTCCTTCTGCGCCATGAATCGGCGTGGCTATCGCCTTGTGGCTCACTCGGGCTTCACGTCCGGCTCAAGGGGTGTGGGCATCATGGTGAAGAACTCGCTCCCGTTGGAGCTTGATGAGGTGCTCCACGATGACAGGGGATGTTACATGGTCTTGGTGGGAAGATTGGAGGGCAAAGTGATTGTCTTTGTGTCAGTATACATCCCACCGGGGCTGCAGTCGACCACCTTTGCGGACCTTGGGCGCCTTCTCCTTGGCCTTCCGGGGGGGCTTTTAGTTGTGGGGGGGGATTTTAATGCGGTGGTATCTGGGACTGTGGATCGTCACCCCCCTAGGGACCTCCCCCGGGCACAGGCGTGGCTACCCGGCCTCTTGGATACATTTGGATTAGTGGACTGCTGGCGTTTAAAACACCCCACACAGCTGCAGTACACTTTCCACTCGGGAGCCCATGGTAGTCTCTCACGACTAGACTATGTCCTTGTCCCGGCGGCTTATGTTGGGAGGGTGGGAGAGGTGCGCCATTTGCCACGGGGTATTTCGGACCACTCCCCGCTCCTACTGCACTTTGATGTCTTTCCGAGGGGTGAGGGTAGGGTGGTCCCAATCAATCCTTGGTACCTGCGCGACCCCACCATTCGCGCCGAATTGATTAAATCCCTTCAGCGATATTTTGATGAGAATGTGGGGTCTGTGCCTTCGGCTGTACCGCTATGGGAGGCCTTCAAGACAGTACTCCGAGGGGAGGCCCTATCCCTTATTTCCCACGCCCGGAGGCGCGAGCGGGAGGAGGTGACCTGGATGGAGGCTGAAATAGCCGAGTTGGAGGGTAATTTAGAAGGTGGGGTGACGGATGCCGCATTGCATGTCCTCCAACTCAAGCAAGCGGCCTATAGGGCCCTCGTCACGGAGGCGGCCAGGGGCCTCAGTAGAGAGCAACAGGGGCGACTGTATGATGTGGGTGATAAGGCTGGTAAACTTATAGCGTGGTTGGACAAAAAAGAGAGAGCGAATCGTGTGGTCCCGCTGATTGAGAAAACGGATGGTGTGTGTGTAACTGAGCCAGAAGAAATTGTCTCCTGCTTCGCGGATTATTTCCGTGGGGTGTACTCCCCGGTGTCTCCCTGCTCGGAAGAGGATTCCCGTGCCCTGCTCAGTGATATCGCGCTGCCGTCCCTTTCCGGGGATGACAGGGTGTCGTTGGACGCCGCTCCCACCTCCGACGAGATCGCCCTCGCCATACGCTCGGTCGCTTCCGGCAAGGCCATGGGTCCGAATGGTCTCCCTATTGAGTTGTACAAGTTGCGACCGGATACGCTGGCACCCCACCTTCGGGCTATGTTCCTGGCGGCACACTCAGTGGGCTCCCTCCCACTGGACCAGCGTCTGGCTACAATCGTGGTCATCCACAAGGAAGGGAGACCTCGGGACCGGGTTACATCCTATCGGCCCATTTCGCTACTGAACGCGGAGCCCAAGATTCTCGCTAAGGTACTGGTCAATCGGCTGGTCGGTGTGGTGGGCGATTTGGTTCATCAGGACCAATCGGGCTTTATTCCCCATCGCAACACAGCCCTTAATTTGCGGCATTTGCACGGTGTGCTCGCACGTGCCCCGTTCATACGGGAGCCGGCCATTTTGGCGTCCTTAGACGCCACCATGGCGTTTGACACGCTTGAGTGGCCATATATCTGGGCGATGCTTGTGAAGTTTGGATTCGGCCCAGGGTTCATCAGTTGGGTCAAATTGCTGTATTCGGGCCCATTGGCGCAGGTGGTGGTGAACGGAAGAGTGTCAGCTCCGTTCGAGCTGGGCCGGGGCACGCGGCAGGGCTGCCCCTTATCGCCGCTCCTCTTTGCACTTGCCTTGGAGCCCCTGGCGGCGTGGCTGCGGTGGGAGCCTTCCATCCGTGGTCTCCGCTGGACCCCTGAGTATGAGGACCGCGTATCCCTATACGCTGATGACATCCTCTTGTACCTAGCTTCCCCACGTAAATCACTCATAGTACTGGTTGATGTTTTGCATTCATTCGGTCGTAACTCCGGTCTGGTCATCAACTGGGCTAAATCGTGTGTGTATGTTCTCTCCGGGGAGGCTCCCATCCTCCCGCGGGGCTGTCCGATCCAGGTCGCCCCGCAGGGATTTAGGTACCTGGGTGTCTTCATCACTCTGGACCCGGAGGCTCGGTATGATCGGAACTTGCTTCCCCCCCTCCAGCGTCTGAAAGAGGATGTCGCGCGCTGGCGGCGTTTGCCGCTTTCGCCGCTCGGCCGGGCGGCATTGTTTAAAATGATGTCGCTGCCGCGTTTCCTGTACGCGTTGCAGAACACTAGGGACCTCGTCCCGGCGCGCTACTTCCGCGAAGTGGAGAGTTTGCAGCGCCGTCTGTTCTGGGACGGGAGGCCACGTATTGCCCTGGCTAAGCTGACGCTCCCATGGTATGATGGGGGGATAGCCCTCCCGGATATTAAACGGTATTATTGGCCCTCCCAGCTAGCTGCTATCAATCAGGGCCTATATGGGCCAGCCTTAAACCCGGCGTTTGAAATGGATAGGATGCTACTTCCAGGTGGTGACCACTATCGAGCACTCTATTCTAGAGCGCCCGACGCTCGCCTAACGGGGACCACGCGTGTCATGGTGCGAGTGTGGCACGCGGCCAATGCAGCTATGGGGTGGAAGGACCGTCTGACCCGGGCGTCACCACTATATGCGTCTGAGCGGTTGGGCTCCTTGTGGACCTCGAAGGGCTTTGAGCAGTGGGACTTAATAGGCATTAGCAAAGTGGGGGATCTCTGGACGAGGGGAGGATTTAAAACGTTTGAAATGCTGCAGACGGAATTTCAGTTGCAGGGCAGCGAATACTTTCGGTATTTGCAGGTCCGACATGCGCTGGGCTCCGTCTTTCCGGACGTTGCCTCCATCCCGGAGTGTTCCCCCCTGGAGGATAGAGTGCTGGACGGACACATCCCTGACAGCACGATCTCACTGCTCTACAAGAAACTGATCAACGACCGCTCAGACTTGTTGATTGCCCTTCGTGAGGCTTGGGTAGCCGATGGGCTGGAGCTGGACGACGAGGACTGGATCTCTGCGGTGGCCTCCCCGAAAGAGGTGGCCATACCGGCTCGCCTTCACTTCGTCCAGCTCAAGATACTCCACAGGGTCTACATGACGGGGCCAAAGCTCCTGCGTATGGGCTACGCTGAGGATGGTTTGTGTAAGTGCGGGTGTGGTGCGCTTGGGACTTTTCTGCATATCTTGTGGGAGTGCCCGGAGGTGGCGGGGTTCTGGCGTGGTGTGCATGAGGTGCTGCGAGTGGTCACGCATGTGGCGCTGTTGCCCGAAGCGAGGAGATGCCTGTTGAATGTGTGGGAGCCTACCGATTACTCGGTGCCGCAGACGTGGTGGGCGACTCTGGGGTATATGGTTGCCAAGCGTGATATTGCCCAGCTGTGGGGATCCCAGAGGCCCCCGACTGTCTCGGCCTGGAAGGAACATATGGATTGGTGCATGTTTCGGGAAAAGGTGGTGTATGTGGCGCGAGGTAAGCCTGCGACATGGGTGAAGGTGTGGGGCCCCTGGAACGCCTACCGCGGGGGAATCTGTGCTCCACCGTTATTGCCCGATCCGTCACCGGCCCCGTCCCCTTAGCCAACTCATCCCCCCGGTACCTGAGCATTGGGTGTACCCAGCCCTAGTTTTGATCTCTCCCCCCTCGTGAGATTCCTATGGATGGCTAGGATCCCCCCCTCCAGGGTAGCACGTGCTGCTATTTCCAATTGAGGATTGCCTTGTGGGTTTGTTTGTAGTTGTTGTTTTTTAAGTTTAAAATGGAACCGTATAGGGGGGTCAGGACAGTGTGGCCCGCAACGATGTTACCTCCTGTGCATGCTCGGCCGCAGCACCATGTGTTCTATAAATGTGTATCGTATGCTCCTTTGACTGCTAGCGGCCGGCCGGAAGGTTGTAGGCCCAAATTTGTATATTCTTGAGTCTTGTAATAAACGGTTTCAAAAAAAAAAAAAAGAGTATGAACATGAGCTATTGCAATTGAAACAAAATCCTTACAATATGCTTTAGTGTGTTTAGTTAGGCCTCCTCTCCATCTTCATTAAAATGGCTGACGAATCATGATGCTCATTCTGTATTTATATTTCCTGGTTTGACAATACATGCATCAAGATTAACACCGCTTACTTTTTATAACTGGTTGTTCTCGGAAAACTCACTAGAAAATTATTTTTGCTACTTTCCAAGGCCCTTCCTGCTAGCACACTGTATTGCAGTCATTCACAATTGCGTCTGTCATTTACGTAACTAGTTTGTTCTGATACCTCGGAATGACATTAGGTCAGATGGGGTGAATCAAAATTCATGTAGTGGGTTTGTGCTAAATGGTAGGGTTATGTGACGTTTCGAAATAAAGAAATATGATTTGTCAAAGTGATGCTCACACCACACTGACTTTGCAGTTTGTATAATTTCCTATGCTGAAAATTACAATACAAGCCCTTGGATTTGGGGGTCAGACAGATCCTCTGGGTCTCTTCTAGGGATGGTACTGGATTTTATATTGATTTGCTTCACACTTGAAACCTAGCCTATTTCCTGATATTTGTTCATCATTGCATTATTCTTTATCTGAGAGCCTTCATGGCAAATTATGTTCATGCATCACAATGAGATTACTGCTGCATTTGCATTTTCCTAAATCCGGTGTTGTACTTTTGAATTTGTAATAAACCTTCATGGTTTTCTCTAAATGTTTCCCTTGGGACTCCCTTTTTGAGATAGTCCTTTCTTATTATCACTGGAATAGATGTCTCTTGATGAAATGTGGATTTGATGTAACCCTCCTTTCAGATTTATTGCTCAAAACCGATGGTTCTTATGTACTCCTTTTTATTCTGATTTATACATAAAAAGATTTGTGTTCATTTCACAAAAAAGAATTCCCGTGTGTGTACTCTTTGTATTTGATGATTATTTCAGTAGATAAATTTCTTCTTGGTGTAAAATTTGTTTAAATACACCCACAATTTGCTGAGAAATACAACCAAGTAATTAATTTGTCTTAAACAAAATCCCTTGTCGGCACTTTCACCTTTTCAATCCTTTCTTAATAAAGGCATTTTTGAAATGCTGATTGAAACTTGTCTCTAAGGACACATAACCTCATAGACTTTGAGGTTAACATTGTACTCGACCCCCTCAAATCGGGCGCGCCCTACAACGTAAGTGGTCGGTGTGCCATGCTGACGTCAACACTTTTCCAGTAGCTCAAAGTGTGAATCCTAGTGGGGCCTACTCAGCCTTCCATCTTTCTATTGGCGACATATGATGCAACTGGTAATCAGTTAAAAATGTATAAAAAAGAATTAGACCTAATATTATTATTCCATGCAAAAGGGTGTAAATTGTTAAGACGCAACAAGAGGAAGCATCTGCCTTCCAACATTAGCTGAAAAGAGGGTCATTGGGGCGATAAGGAAAACAAATTCAATGCCAAGATGAAAGACTTGAGGTTGAGAGGAATTTTAGGTAGATAAACAAGTAACAATATAAATATAAGGCCCTTGTAGGGGTACATATTGTCAGCTTTCAGTATAGTGAATTGTTGGCTGCTTTGCAAATCTACCTCAGATTACATTGGTCAGTTTTGTGGCACTATACGGGCATAAGCATGAAGCTCTCAATCTCATTACTGTGTTGATTGGTTCTCGTCTCTCTTTCTAGCCAGGTCTCTGAAGCAGGATGGCATGCTGGAATTTGATCATTTGAGGATGAAAATAACAAAAGTAGTTGTATTGAGAAAATGACTAGAATCAAGGTTAAGTGTAGGGACCTCAAACTATTAAGGATATTTTGGCCATGGGAGAATGGTGCTAGCAGGGGTGCACGGAGATGTAGAAAGTGCAGAGAAGGGAGTGTATTGTTATAGAGAAAAGGTGAGAGACAGGGACCCCCTCACTGTGTCTTAATAGGGGCAGGCCACAGATTTTGTTACAACACCGTGGGGAATATGTACAAAGAAGTGGCGGAGTGAGGCGTTAGCCGTCATGGCTTAAAGCCTCACTCTGCCACTTCAGAAACGCAAGGCTGCACCATATTTACAAGGATAGGGTGCAGCCTTCCATTTCTCCCTGTGCTGACGCTATCCTTAGCAGTGTAGCGCCAACGCAAGAACCCTTGCACCGTAGTGCAAGGGTGTCTGAGTGCAAGGGAGGACTGTTAATGTGTAGTAAGGTGTCCCTTTCTGTACACAAACAATCCTGAAATGCCATTTTGTCACTTCTATGTGTGCTGCTTAATGCAGCACACATGGGAGTTACAAAATGTATTTTTTTTAAAGATTGTTTATGTGTAGGAAGGGTCACCTTCCTACACTTATAGAATCCTAGGCATTTTGCTTTTTCCATGGTTGCTGCATAAGGCAGCACACATGGGAAAAGCAAAAACAAGGAGAAATAAAGCATTTCTCCTCGTTTTGATAAGTTAAGACCAGGTTTTCCCTAGTCTTAATTTTGGCGCTGCCTTCTATTTACGTTGCCCTTGTAAATAGGCTTGGTAGATCTCTGCCATTAGGACAATGAAATATCCTGTGAGTGAGGCAAAGAGACCTCTGTCACTAGGACCATCAGGGGTCCTGTGAGTCAGGCTGGGAAACCTCTGTTTTGGGACATCAGAGATCCTTTGAGTGAGGCAATGAGACCTCTGTCACTGGGACAATCAGGGGTTCCTGTGAGTGAGACTGGGAAACGTCTGCCATTAGGACAATCAAAAATCCTGTGAGTGAGGCAGGGTGACCTCTGTCACTAGGACAATCGGGGGTCCTATGGGTGAGGCTGGGAACCCTCTGTCATTTGGACAATCAGAGATCCTGTGACTGAGGCAAGGAAACCTCTGTTATTAGGATAATTGAGGCCCTATGTAGCAAGACTTGGGATGGCAAACAGGGAGGCTGTGAGTGAAGCTAGGGGTTCTCTGTCACCAGTGAAATAAGGGACCCTGTGAATGAAGCTTAGGGACCTCTGCCACTAGGACAATCAGGGATCCTGTGAGCAATGCAGCCAGACACACTGTGAGAGACACGGCGTCAGCTCTTGAACCAGTACAACCAGTCTCAGAGTGAGGATGGCGGCAGGGAGTCCGAATGCACCCAATCGGTCTGTGAGTAAGTGGGTTTATCCTGGCACCAGTGCGATCACTGACACAATGAGTGAAAATGGTAGCCCTTAACACCAATGTGGCCAGTTGCACCGTGAGGATAGAGACAGGGAGCATTAAGACTCCCTCCGAATGATGCATACATTCTCTGTCACAATGCCACTCAGACGCCCTCTGATTCCAGCTGGGAGACCTTTGTCATTTCTGCACCTGTATGTGAGGCAGGGAGACTTCTGTGACTACTGCCATCACAACAAAGGGAATGATGTTCTTGCATTGCTCTCTTATTTAAACAAAAAAATGATCTGTGAAATGTTCTAGTAAGGACGTGCCGCCTCGGTATGTTCTCTATCCAAGAACACAGCAATAATGAAGTAACAGCTATCCGTGGGCATGAAAATAGTCACAGTCACTCCTTCAGTCACTAGGAGTGTGAAGAACATCCATAAACAAATTAAAGGGAGTGAAGAGGTGCTGTAGAGCATGGACTAACGCTCCTCTGACACAAGAACTTTACACAAACTATAGAGCCCAACCCGACTAGATCAATTTAAGAGCCCTCCTGTCGACCTAAGGAGAAAATAATTATTTTGCTTTAAAGAACTCTCACCCGCCAGGGTACCCCTTGGTGACATGCTTCATCGTAGAGGTCCTTCCCATCCGGTAACTGGAACAAAAGAATCCTTTTGCTTTAAAGAACTCTCACCTGCCAGGGTACCCCTTGGTGACATGCTTCATCGTAGAGGTCCTTCCCATCCGGTAACTGGAACAAAAGAATCCTTTTGCTTTAAAGAACTCTCACCCGCCAGGGTACCCCTTGGTGGCATGCTTCATCGTAGAGGTCCTTCCCATCCGGTAACTGGAACAAAAGAATCCTTTTGCTTTAAAGAACTCTCACCCGCCAGGGTACCCCTTGGTGGCATGCTTCATCGTAGAGGTCCTTCCCATCCGGTAACTGGAACAAAAGAATCCTTTTGCTTTAAAGAACTCTCACCTGCCAGGGTACCCCTTGGTGACATGCTTCATCGTAGAGGTCCTTCCCATCCGGTAACTGGAACAAAAGAATCCTTTTACTTTAAAGAACTCTCACCCGCCAGGGTACCCCTTGGTGGCATGCTTTATCTAGAGGTCCTTCCCATCCGGTAACTGGAACAAAAGAATCCTTTTGCTTTAAAGAACTCTCACCTGCCAGGGTACCCCTTGGTGGCATGCTTCATCGTAGAGGTCCTTCCCATCCGGTAACTGGAACAAAAGAATCCTTTTGCTTTAAAGAACTCTCACCCGCCAGGGTACCCCTTGGTGGCATGCTTCATCGTAGAGGTCCTTCCCATCCGGTAACTGGAACAAAAGAATCCTTTTGCTTTAAAGAACTCTCACCCGCCAGGGTACCCCTTGGTGGCATGCTTCATCTAGAGGTCCTTCCCATCCGGTAACTGGAACAAAAGAATCCTTTTGCTTTAAAGAACTCTCACCTGCCAGGGTACCCCTTGGTGGCATGCTTCATCGTAGAGGTCCTTCCCATCCGGTAACTGGAACAAAAGAATCCTTTTGCTTTAAAGAACTCTCACCCGCCAGGGTACCCCTTGGTGGCATGCTTCATCGTAGAGGTCCTTCCCATCCGGTAACTGGAACAAAAGAATCCTTTTGCTTTAAAGAACTCTCACCCGCCAGGGTACCCCTTGGTGGCATGCTTCATCTAGAGGTCCTTCCCATCCGGTAACTGGAACAAAAGAATCCTTTTGCTTTAAAGAACTCTCACCCGCCAGGGTACCCCTTGGTGGCATGCTTCATCGTAGAGGTCCTTCCCATCCGGTAACTGGAACAAAAGAATCCTTTTGCTTTAAAGAACTCTCACCCGCCAGGGTACCCATTGGTGGCATGCTTCATCTAGAGGTCCTTCCCATCCGGTAACTGGAACAAAAGAATCCTTTTGCTTTAAAGAACTCTCACCTGCCAGGGTACCCCTTGGTGGCATGCTTCATCGTAGAGGTCCTTCCCATCCGCTAACTGGAACAAAAGAATCCTTTTGCTTTAAAGAACTCTCACCCGCCAGGGTACCCCTTGGTGGCATGCTTCATCGTAGAGTTCCTTCCCATTCGGTAACTGGAACAAAAGGATCCTTTTCCCCTTAGATCGACGGGAGGGTTCTTAGATTGATTCAATCGAGTTGGGCTCTATAATTTGTTTAAGGCTTCAAGAATATATACACAGCATTCACACGATGGTGACCATTATTATTTATGAATGACTTTTTTCCACTCCTTCTTGAATAGATTGTGCATCCTCTAGAATTCATTTTCAAAAACGAAGATCATAGTCACCCAGTTTTAATGCATCAATCCAAAACACGTAAACATTGATCTGCCCGGTTATGAGCGCATAATCCTAACCCCAATACATTTCAGATCCGGGTGGTTCTTCATTGGGGAAAATGCGCTGTAAATGCAAAAACATTAAATCAAATACTATACGAACATTCTTAAGAGACATGAAAACGAAGGCACATCTGGCACACTGATAGTTACAATGGGAGAACGATGTTACCCATTTGGGTCGCCACAGTCCAGTGGTAGAAAACTGACCATTAATGAGCTGGAGACCACAATGCTACATGAATGAACAATGTGTATGTATTCTTTTTTTTTATTATTTCAACGTGTTTTATTTATTTTTATACAAGAACACATTAGCAATTCTGTTACAGTGTAAGCATAGGTTGTACCAATCGCAGTTTATACATCAGTGTCCTGAGACATTATGACACGTTTGCTTAGCTAACCCCACATGACGTTATTTAGTGAAAAAGAGAGAAAGGTAGACAGGTAAGGGCAGGAAAGCAAGGGGTGAAAGAAGAGGTAGGGGACAGGAACTGAGAGTTGTGTTCCTTATTAATTACATGACATACAGTGGGGATGTTGGTACACATGCAGGCGCGAGAGGGCTATATTGGTTGCGACCAGTAGGGCCCAGTTAAATTCAATTGTCCGGGTGGTGTGTTCATAGGGGTACCAGAATGTGATAAGCCGACCTATCTTGGTGTATGTATTCTTTAAAGCCATAGTGGCTGAAAGAGTGACAGTGCGCTTCGGGACTACTTTTATGCCTGGGAATAGCTATTACTTCTCTATTTCAATGACATCACTTGTGAATGAGGAGGGAAATCCTCTATCACAAGTGCAATCAGGCACCCCTATGAGTGAGGCGGAGAGGCCACTGGTGCAATCAGGCACTGTGGGTGATGCAGAGATGCCCGTTTCACTAGTAGAATGAAAAGCACTGTCAACGCGAGGACATTCTCTGGAAGAAGTGCGACAGAATGTGGCACCAATGGAATGACACGTTTTGTGAGGCCTGAAGCCGGGCGGCCTTTAACACCATATTGGGACTGCTTGGAACTCTGTATCCAGTGCATCCCCCAGCACCCCCGCCATCTCTGCCATTTCCAAATCTGTGCGCCAATCTCTTCCTGTGTCTGCAAGAAGGGCACTTGTTCCCATGTCAGGCTGGTATTCAATCATATTATCAAAACACATTGTTTTTACTCTAATATGGCAATTCCCCAGCACAACTTGAAAACGTGTTTGGGTTGGAACCAAGCTCTCGAGGCCTACGCCCTTCCTCTCTCTCTCTTTACTTCCTCCCTTTGAAATCACCCACGCGCTGACATCTTCGAACTACTCTGACGTCATCTGTCGCCAGGCTAGACCGCCCATGTCAAACTCCTGAAAAAAGCCCGGTAGATTGAGGTCCAGGAACTCCTTTTTGGGGTGAAAAGGCGCAGATATTCAGCCTGCCAAACGGCCCTAAGGGAAAGCATAACATTTTCTTGTGCACACAGCTATAATTTCCTCTCCCCCACACCGCCATCCTGCTGGAGCTGGTCGGTTTCATTGCTACACTCACCCAGTACAGTATGGGACTACTATGAATTTACTCTCCACCAAGACTGCTTCTAGCTCTCACTCAGGCACGGTCGTATCAACCCACATTTAACGTTCAAAGCATTTCAGACACTCACCCTCAGTCACAGATCTGGGTTGAATCCATCATCGTTCTTTAGCACCACCTCAGTTCAGACCCAGCTATATGCAAATCAGTCTTGACCCTGTGCCTCATGGGAACAGTCCAGTCTGAACTGCCAAGCCAGGTCTTCTCTGAACTGGAAACAAGCATCCTGGGACCAGTTTTGGGGCAATACGCCTCATCAGCTAGGCTAGCTTGAATCCAGTGGCAAAGTGAGCAAGGGACCCACGTCTGGACCTACCCTGCCAGCCTAGGGCGAACAAAGCAAACACAAGGAGATGATGGATGGAGCGCTGACACTTTTCAGACACTCACCCCCTGTCACAGATCTGGGTTGAATCCATCATGGTTCTTTAGCTCAGTTCGGCCTGGACTGTTCCCATTGGGTGCAGGGTCAAGACTGAGGTGCGTATGACTGGGTTCAAACTGGAATTACATGGTGAGAAAAAAACGATGGAATTAGGCCCAGATCTCTCTACTGGGGTGAATGTATGACATTGTTCTGCATTCTGTCCATCAATTGTTCTTTTTGCATTTGACATCCTCAAGTGGGACGGGTTTGCCCAGACGTGGGTCTCGTGCTCTCCATGCCACTGGAGTAAGCTATCCTGGCTGATGGGTGACACCCCGAAACTAGTCCTAGAATGCTTTTTTCCAGTCCGGGAAGGACCTGGCCTGACAGTTCGGGCTGGACTGTTCCCATTGGGTGCAGGGTCAAGACTGATTTGCATATGGCTGGGTTTACACTGGAATGGCATTGTGAGCAAAAAAATGATGGATTTAGGCCCAGATCTCTCTACTGTGGGGAATGTATGACATTGTTTTGCATTCTGTCCATCCATTGTTCTTTTTGCACATTTAACGTTCATCATGTTTTATTCCGCTTATTCAAGCTTATTCCATCCCCTCTGTCCACATCACCACCCATATTCTTAATCGCCCCCTGCTGATATCGTCCTCATCCCCAATCAGCCTTCATCTCTAGCCTATATTTGTGCACCTCCCACCTCCTCCGATATGCTCCCACCCTATTTAACTCATGTACACCCTCCCGCCTCCACCCTCCTTTTCCACACCCCATGTATCCTTGTATTTTCCCCTCCGTTCACCCTCACTCCATCTTGCGGCACACGTTTTGATGGAGCGCTGCGTTTCTCTTTCCGGTTACGTCAAAACACTAAAGTGAAACGCAGAGAAACAGGAAAGAGATTAAGGGGCATATCTACAACGCCCCACGCTATGAAGCATAGCGTCAAGAAAAGTAGCGGTAACCCCTGTTATTGCTACTTTCCTTACGCCTGCTTCAGGACTGACTTAGCCATGATATCCTATGGAAGGTGGATATCATGGCTAAGTTTGTGAGGCCCTATCAACAAGCTAACGCCACATTTTGTGAGATTAACGCTGGGTTTCCCGCGATAATCTCACGTTAGGCAGTTAGCGCTAGGATTTTTATCGCTTTTGAGATAAGCGTTGCTAATAGCACGCTATCTTAGCGATAAAAATCCATGTTAGTCGGCGATAATTATCCTAGCACTAAGTGCGCTTAGCGATAATTGTCGCCAGTTGTTGCTGATATGCCCCTAAATTTGGAGAAGATGCTGCTTGTTATTTTGTCTACAAGCATGGCCCCTTGCGGTGCGAACCTTACATGAAAGCACATCCAACTTCACACCTTCCCCTCTTACCTTTTTCACACATCACTCACCCTCTCTCCATCATTCATCTCACGTGCACCCAATGCCTCTATTCATCTGTATACCCAGTGCACTAGAATTATGCGGTTTTGTGGGCATGGAGTTTTTCGCATAGGTATGGATTTGTCGCATTTGCCACATGTTCCATCAACTGCTGCATAATTCGCACAAAAATGTTCTTCCAGCTCAGTCCTTCATTTGTGTCGATGTTCCCCACAACAACTTCTAAACACCGGCACCTATTTATAGACGCTGCGTGGCAATTTCCTTTTATTATTTTTCTGCTGAATTCCTCAGTGGCCATATATTATACTTTTTGAAAACAAGCAGGTAGGTGCTGCTGTCACTGGCATTTGGCAGCAGTGGCACGCGCAGGAGCAGCGCTAGATGCGGTGGGCTCTGGCACTTTAATTATTTTTCCAAATTAAGCAGTGAAAAAGTTACTAAAAATGCAGTGACGTGTTATCACAAAGTTGAAGTTCGTTTCCGAAGACTGACTAATCACCTTTCAGAAGCTTATTACTGTGTTTGACTGTTAAAATGTTATAAATGAGATGCTAAAACAGTGTTAAAATGGGTGAAAATGACAAAATATGAAGTAAAACTGTCACAAAATGTACCACATTATGCTGCATAATTTGTCTCTTCCTGCCATATAACTGAGTCGGCTTGCCTCATAATTCCACTCCAGTGACCCGGATTATACGTTTCGCCTTTATTTTCTGCACCACTCCACCATAGTCTAATACCTCTCCCAGTCTCCTGTCACTGTCACCTACAGGCGGCACTTTCCCCTTCGTTTCTTCAGCAGTCTCTCTAACACTTTCTCTCTCGCATTCCCTTTCCCTGCCTCCCCCATTGCCGCCGCCATTCTCACCACAGTAAACACACTGCAGGGCAGCAAACGTTTCTGTTTGTCCCAAAGTCATTTCTCTCGGCTGCTGGTGACAGCTTTGCCCGAGAGCTGCATTAATGAGCCCCGGGCAGGAAGAGCCACGGAGAGTGCCAATTTCCTGAGCCACCCTAGTTCAAGTTAGAAATGCTGGAAGGAGGGGGCAGGCCAGCTCGTCCGGCGCTGCTGGCTGCCGCCCAGGCTCTGGCGCGAGACAGCCAGCCTGGAAGGTCCTGTCTACCGCTGGCACCCCAAGCCAAGAACGGACCGACAAAGGGGCTCATCAGGAGAAAGGAAAAAACAGAGTTTGTCATTATGTCGCATTCTTATAATGTGGCCCGAGTCGGGAGATTCCCGCGGAGGGGGGAGGGCGGGAAATGGGTGAGGGTGGAAGGATGGGCACCAAGCCTTACATGCTGACGGAGAGGGTGGGAAACAGGCCCACGGGCCAAGTGCCTGCCAGAGGCTGGGAAACCGGGCCGCTGGCACTGACACCACTGAAGTCGGACGGTATCAGCCACAGCCCTGTTGGCCTGCAGAGTGCCAGGCTGTCATGGCAGCTCTTGGCGTCACCCAGTGCTTAGAGTAGCTAGGAATCCTTCCCAAGAGTCATCATCTAGATAATTAAGAGCGTAGTTTAAAACGTGTAAAGTAAAGGCAGGCCACCTGACCAGTACCTGAGCCTCTGTGAGTTTTCAATCCTGTTCTATTTGCCTTGCCAATATTATTATTAGCAGTATTAAACAAACGAGTAACAATAATCATTCTGTTGTGAATAATTATAATTGAACAGGTGTTAATTTTGAGAACAGGATACTGTGAATTAAACATTACTATGGTTTGTGGAATCGGTAGTAGTCTTGTAGTGTCTCAGTCTCTCCCGTACTCGACTTCACTCCTGTTCTCCCCTTCACACCACTTTTCTCTGCAGTCTCTCACTCTGTTAGACACTTACACTCCTTTTTTCTCCCCCATATCTTTATGAAATCTTCCATCTGCATAGGTCACAATTCAGCTCTCATTCTGCATATATTTCCACTTCCTTGCCCCATTACAACTACACACATGTAATGCTCCGCAGCCCAGATTAACTGAGCCAGATTTAATAAACGTTCGCGTTGGCCTTGTGTCATGCAAGGTGATGCTTGGCAATGCTAAGGCTTATTTTTGATTTATAAAGCCACTCAAGGTCTTATTTGCGTGGCTTTGTGAAGAAATGAAAGGCCATGCAGCAGTTTGCGCTGCCTTGCTTTAAGTTTGTTAGTAGTGTGCTGTTGGACATGGCCTCTTTAGGAGAAATTGACTCAAAACGTTTCGCTTTTTTCTCCTAGTCTTTGCCGACACTCTTTGCATAACCGTAGGAATCTGGGCACCTTTCCCCTGTACGGCAGAGGGAAGGTGCACGCGCCTGCCTCGTCCGCATTGGGCTGGGGGTGCGTGTACGTAGGGTTCTGGGTACCATACCTTGGTGCGCCCTCTACACAGGTACACCACATACCGGGAGTGGGTACGTCACCGGCTAGGAGTGGGATGTAAAACTGAGTGAACCACCCTCTGGATAGTCGTCAACCCTATATCAGGTCTGCCAGGACAGGACTGTGGGGTGCCAAGGCGTCCTTGCCTAAGTTGGCAAACCTTAAGCCTCAGCCAATCCTGAGTGAGTCGTCCCATACCATGAGAGCACCCCTCCAGGAAAGCCCTGACGGGTAGCGGGTGGGGGTGGGGTAGGCTGAAGGCAGGGCGGGCACATATGGATGTTTCCTCCCCAGGTAGTGAAGAACCCCGTCAAATGGGGCATCCCCTGTCTTAGAGCCGGCTCTAGCCATGGATACTCCAGGGGTGCTGACGGTTCTCTGGAGTGGCCTCAGGGCCCGGCTCACATCCTCACTGTCAAGGCTGTGTGGAAGTGCGTGGGCCTCTCTACGCAGATGATGAAGAGGCGCTGAAATGGTGGTCCATAACCTGGGGAGGGGTGTGTGCAAAGGCCCTGATGCTATTTTGGATATGTGTCCACCTGCGGTGGCAGGCTGGAGGATGAGCAATCGCACCTATGGCATTTTGTATAGGTGCCCAACCTGCCATCATGGGCTGGTGAGTGTATACCTGCATCTATGGGGTTCTAATCTCCGGGTTGGGTCTGCTGGTGCAGGCCTGTGTCTGCGCCCTTGCATCCATGGTGGTAGCGGCAAGGTGCAGGTCCGCTGTTGCTGGCTGGGAGTGCGGAAGCGCAATCATACGGGGGTCCACCCATGTCCAGCTGGTCAGAGCAGGGTGGAGTGAGCGCCTCTGCATCAAAAGTGCTTGGGCCCTGGTAAGTCATGTGCCCGACCTGTCCTTGCTGCGTGAAAACGTGCACGCCCTTCTTATCTGTGGTGCGAAGTGGCGCTGATTCCCTATTCTGAAACACGGGCCAATCTGTCATTGCAGAGTATTGGGTGCTCACTTGTATCTATTGTGAGTAAATTGATGAGCCGCTTGCCAGTGTAGGTCATCATAAGTGCGCACCTGCACCTATGGTACCCATGGTTGCGTGTGCCGCCTGCAAACGCAGGCTTGTGCATGCACATGGACACCTGGATTAATTTAATCCACAGCCAGTCTGCTGTGCAGACTAGAGCTTGTGCACTTGAACCATTGGTGCTGGGAACTATGTGTCCCTCCTGCAATCACAGTTCGGTGTGCGCCATAGCACACGTGTGCCCAGGTATTGAGGAATACTTATGTGTGCTCCTCCTATAGGTTGACCCTCATCGGAGCGGACCAACTGCCCTCTTCGCACCTGGCCCTTCCTGAAGATGTCTTGGCTCCAAGTAGTAGTGAGAGAGATTGACTGGGTTGAAGAACCACTTCCAAGACAGTTTGGAAGTGGGGCAAGAGACTGCATGATTCCTTTGTGTTTTGAGACCTATGAGTGAACTTCCCGAGTGGCTCCTAACCTCTCTTTGGTTTCCGTCTACCTCTTTATTAACACAGCTGAAATATTTTCCCACCTGCATCCCGAGGACCCAGACTAAGGGTAACTTTGGTCACATGCGGCCCAGTGTTCGGGAGGCAGGGTTGCCTTCATCCAGGGGTAAATGACGATTGTGATGTGTTAGAAATGGGATTTCTGGTTGGCTAAGCCAGGCAGAAACCACCACTCTAGTCAGTGCAAGGGAGTTATACACTGAAGATAACCACTGTTTCCCCCTGGTAGCTTGGCAGGAGCAGTCAGGCTTATCCCAGAGTCAATGTGTAAAGCGTTTGTGCAGCAAACTCACACAGCAGCGACACACAAGGCACACCATAAATGAAACTCCACACGAGGTTATATAAAAAATAGCCTTTATATTATCATGAACACATTAGAAAATAAACACAAATGTACACTGTGCCATCTGGCACTAGGTTATACTTCGCAGAGGATTATATACATGACAGGGCCAATCGGGCCACTGTCTGAACCATTTGAAAGCACAAGTAATAAAACACAACCAGTAACTACTGGAAACATCACAAGTAGCATAAACGCATTATGCATAAACCACATTAGGTATAAACCATTGTAGGCATATATACTACATTAGAAGTGCACCTCAGTAGCACCTAGCAGAGATACATTATGCAAAATAACATTGGGCATAAACACATTATGCACCACATTAGGGTCTTGCACCCTACCAGCACCTCAGGTGCTCACAGGCCAACTGGCCTTCCTCTGGGGGCCTGTCTGGGACTTCCCCGTAATGGCCTATGTCCAAAAAAGTCAGGGCACTAAATAGGGCGAGGGTGCAACTCACCCTGGTTTCTCTGTTGCCCAAAAAAATGCCCCTGTCATTGCAGCTGCCGCAACCTCGTGGTGCAACTGTATAACCCAGCACCACAGTGCCACTCAAGCCCCTCTCACCGGGACTCTAAAACACTGCCCCCACGTTGCAGCTGCCCGCAATCTGGCGGTGCAGCTCTGTGAGCAAAAATAAACACCAACAGTGCCTTGGGAGCCCCTCCTTCCCAGGGCTCCTCTGGGTGCAATTGAAGCCTCAAATAGGCACCCTCATTGCCCAGCTGAGGTCCCAGTCACCGGGGATTCTCTCCAGCTTCACAGCGACTGGAGTGGACTGTACAGAAACTCAGCCCCACTCACCATTCTCTCGGGGGCTGAGTGGTACTTCTCCAAGCCGTTGGCTGACTCATACGGAAGCCGGGAGGATTCCTACCTCTCGTCGGTGCCATTCACGAGCAGAAGGCAGGAAGCAGCCAAGCGGGGCCCGCAAGGCTCCAGTCCCTCTCCCACAGCCAGTCACCGGGAAACACGCGGGGCTCTCCCTTTCCTCATGGGAGCCCCACTCAGACATGCGCAGACTTGCCTGACTTCCGGTCCTTAGGCCCTGCCCGCAACCAGGCTTCCAATGCCTGACGTCCGGCCTCTGAAGGGGCCGTTTACATACGGAGCGAAGTCTCCGTCGATTTGGCTCCCTCCCGCTTCCTCGCACAAAAGCTCCAGCCTCGACCAGGCAACCCGGGGGAATCCTCACACCGCGACCAGGCAACCCGGGGGAATCCTTGCACTGGGACTCCTTCTCCGCTGGACTCTGGGCTGCAGCTGACTTCTCAGTACTGCGCTTGGGGGCCCAAAGCTCATGGACGCTCATCCCCTCGGGAAGGTGATACATGCCTCCAGGGACAATTGGGTTCAAGGCACAGCGCTCCCCACACATTTGGCAGGGGAAAAACAAAGATAAATTGTCACAAAGTGCTCACACCTACTGACACCAGGCCTGAGCAGGTAGCACTCCCCTCCAAGAAGTGCACAGCAGGCCAGCGCACTGGGGCTACAAAGCAGACAGCAGACCCCTCCGCTGCCAGGCAGGGCAGCAGGTCAATCCCCTGTGACGATTCCTCCTGGCAGATCAGCAGCCTACCGGCCACCAGTTCAAAGTAAGCACCGAGCACACAGACATGGGGTCACAGCCCCAATATTTATATCATGCTTGGTCTTTGTTCTGCCCTGGCACAAGGCTTGGGGAACCAGACACACCACAGGGGGGCGGAGCCAGCATTGAACAAGGCCGGCACAGACGTATTCAGGGGCTACTCCTAACACTACTTCAAATGCAGATCTGCCTATTCAGCCTAGCACTGTCTCACCCTGCCCCTCTGGAGCCACACACCTCACCAGTCCCTGTCCCTCCAGAGCCAGACATGTAATACACATCAGGCAGGCACAAAGACACATAGCACACAGAAATGCCAACTTCTAAAAGTGGCATTTCTAAAATAGTGATAATAAATCTGCGAACACCATTACGCAGCATTTATTATTACTATTTCAAACATAGCATACTTGACCACGCTGCTCCTCTCATATCAGGAATTACCACTGAAACACATATTAGGGAATCCCCAATGCATTCTTATGAGAGGGCAGCCTCACAGCAGTGAGAAACCAAAATGGCTGGTTGTCACTACCAGGACATGTCACACAATTAAGGTACATGTCCTACCTTTTACCTACAATGCACCCTGCCCATAGGGCTAGCTACGGCCTACCTTAGGGGTGACTGATATGCAGTAAAAGAGGGGTCAAAGACGTGGTACCCACTTTATGTGCCACGTCACAGCAGCAGTAAACTGCGCGCACAGGCAGAGGCCTGAGACAGGTTTGAAAGGCTACTTTGGTGGGTGGTGCAATCAGTGCTGCAAGCCCACCAGTAGCATTCAATTTACTGGCCCTGGGTATCTGAGGTACCACTTTACAAGGGTCTGACAGGCAAATTAAATACGCCAAACAGGTGTAGACCAATCTTACCATGTTTACCACAGAGAGCACACACACTTTACACTGGACAGCAGTGCTAAACTGCCCAGAATCCTAAAACCACCAACACCAGGTCAGAAAAAATACCAGGAGAAAGGCAAAAAGTTCAGGGATGGCCCTGCAAAAAGGGCCAAGTCCAACAGGATGAACCAGAGAATGGAGGGAGGCTGGGCCATTGAGTCTGCAGACAGTGAACCACTAACGTGCTGGGTACCAGTGGCACCGCATTAGGGTGCAGAGTACTTATATGTGCATAAGACTATGGCTTACAGACTGGTTGATACCTGTTGCACCACATAGTGGTGTGGAGTGAGTGTGTGTGAATGGGAGTGATAGTGTGTGGACCGCCAGTGATTCACGACACTGGTTGGCGGTGCTGCATTATACATTAATTGTCGCCAAAACACAACGCTAAAACAAAATACCTTTTGACATTGGTATTTCCCGCGTGGTTTCGGCCCATGGCGCTGCAAAAACGTTTTCTATTTTTGTGTATGTGTATAATTTTGATACCTTGCACTGCATAAGGATGCCCTCTCTCAATTGGGGATGGGGTTAGATTAGGAATTGTCACAGTGTGCATAATATTGATATCATAACAATACGAGTGGGCCTAATACTGCTAGTAATATTTACGAATGTGTTTTATGCCTAAAAGTACATTATGGTCATATTATAATGATTGAATATGTGTGTTAAGTATACACGTTTTTACATACATCCTTTGCGAAGTTTATTTTGTGACACTCAGTGTTTTTATCTCAAGCGACTGCTGTGACTTTGCTTTACACTATGCCTCTGTAGTAAGCCTGACTTCTCAGTGCCAATCTACCCAAGGGTGAGCACGGGTTATACAGCAAGTGTAATCACCTGCCTTTGACGGGAGTGGTAGTTCTGCCTGGCTGGGGACATTTCTTCAGCCAACCAGATACTGCTGGTTCCAATATAGGCATTCCAAGGATGAAGCATGGGTGAACCAATGCATTCAACCAGAATTTAAAGCAATTCCAGATTTACTAAGGTCCGTAAAGTTGGAATTGTATGAAATCAGGATGTCTACCACAGAGTGGCGTAACAAGGACAAATATGTGTATTTCTACTCGCTACTTCCTCTTTGGATTGCTTTTGTACAGTAAAGTATCCCTTCCTGCACAAAAATAATCCTGCTCATAATGCCTTGCCTGCATTTGCCCTAGGTAGCCACAGGGACAACACAGAGAATGAACTGAAGGGCGCCATATCTTAGTAGATAAGGTGTTTTCCAGCTCTCCCGTTCACGCAGCGCAACAACTTTGCCTGCTGGCCTGCGTTGTGTAAAGGTTTGATAAATATGCCTGTGCATTTTCTTATCCTTCTAATCCATATTTTGACAGTTGTTTACCTCCTTCACACACTTTCTCACGTTTCAAGTTAGCACATATATGACAATCTCTCTTTACGCTCTGCAGAGAGGCCTAGAACTACTCTTCAGAGTGCCCTGAAGTCACCCAGACACCTCGAGTTGACTCAGTTCGCAGAATGCAATATATGAGAGTTAAGTTTTGAGTGAAAAAATCACTATAAAAACAGAAGATCTGAAAAAAGCAGTTCTTAGGGATTACAAAATGAAATAAACATATGAAATGTAAACAAGGACAGCATTGTTTACTCACATTACCTTAAAAGTTTGTACAGTCATGTCGAAAAGTGATCAGTGTTTTTATTTTGTACGGTCATGAATATATGGTCCTGCACCGAAAAGTTGTCCTTAAAGTAGCACAAATAGTGCTTTTATGCTGGCAACACCACTTTGCTTCATTGCAGGGGAGGGATGGGTCCATGGCTAGTACTTGAGCTCTCCAATGCTACCACCTATGGATTTTAAGGCAAAACCAGATCTATAAAGTTTGTCAGAACTTGTTTGCATTAATAAAAATAATGCCTTCTTTAGACAGGCGTTTAGTAGGATAAATGTATTTCTTTCTCCTAGCATTGTGTGGATTGCATGTGTGCTGCATGCACCCAATATGTGAACTGTTTTAAAGTTTGTCTAAGCATAAGATTCTGTCTTGGGAATGTATCCTTCCATTACAAAATCTACACTAAGCATCATGAAATTGCGAATTCCTACACAAGATAATTTGTGGGATGTCTTGTGTTTATCAAAAGCTGTGGCCTGCATTGTCAGCCATCTTTGAATGAATCAAAATGAGGCTAAGTAGAGTAAAATGTCTACAATAGTACTTGGAAAAAGCAATCATGGGATTGGATGAGAGTATGGCTCATTGTAAATGACGATGGTCAGTTCTTCGTTTGTTAGAGGGTCAACTGGATCACTTGTCTGTATCAAATGCTGTGCCTAAGTTGTCAAGAGTCGTAACTTGCATTCAGCATCCACAGCCATTTGTGATTTACAGTGTTAGGTCAGCTTCCCAAGACAATCTCTGGAGGGGGCGTTTTTAACAAATGCCAGTATCTGGTTCATTTTTCTCACTTCTGAGAGGTTATCAGGGCATTATTGCCACATCCGAGGTAAAGATATCAACTTGCATATCCTGAAAGTGAGTAGCCACATTGTATTTTAATTTATTGTTTCCAATATTGCTTCTATGTTCAGATATGGAAGTTTTGATTTTCCTTTCTGTTATACCTATGTAAAGCATGTCACACATAACTTGCGCATGTATAGCCCAATTGTGCGCTGTGCGTAGTCCTCTTTCACCCTCTACCGCCAACTCCTTCCCCATGACTCCACAGCAGTTGAGCGTAGCTGCTGTCGCCGACTCTGAGCTGTAACAACAGGAGGGCCCACCTCCCCTGCATCATTTGGGTTAGTGATACACAGCAAACCTGATTAACTTTCCCTACTCTATTCTCAAGGTCCTCCAATTAGTCTCCTGCCCCGGCTGTGGCGGACTACATGCAGCATCGTCTTAGGAAAAGTCTTGATGAAGGAGTTAGTAATAGACTGTGTGCCGAGTGCCCCAGACCTGACCTCCCGGGCAAGATGGGCTATACCCCCCTGTGGTGTCCAGGCCTGGCTGGACACACACTGCACGGAGGCTAGGCCTCTGGCATGGCAATGCAGCAATAACAGGACACCCACACTGTATTACTGGTACTGGGCCAAGACCCCGAGCGGTCTTACGCCCCTTTATTTAACCCCTCGGGCAAGGTCACCCTCAGGGTGTGTGCGTGCGTGTAAGCTATGCGTGCACGGGCCAGGGGGCACCGTCACTACATCTCTCCAATCTTTCAGATACTGAGGTCCTTCAAATTTGAAACCTCAGTCTTTCTGTAGGCACCACGCAAAGTCCTTTAGTCTTTGGCTGGGGGCTGGGTTCGGCCGGAGACAATACCTCTGGCTCCGGGAGTTCTTCTCTACTCCTGCCCCCCCTGCCCCTCCCTCTGACTCTGGGGACATGGCACGCTGTTCTTCACCCGTCCTCAATTCGTCTCCTTCTTGGCATGGCACGGGTGCCGGACTACTGATAGGAGTGCTGGTTGGTGCTATTCCTTCTCCTTCCTCTAATCCCTCCAGTGGCACCATCTGTTTGCAACAGTCCGAGCTCCACTCTCTTAAACCAGGATGCGTTCCCATGTCTCGCCGACACTATGGTTCCTTGCACATTGATGACCTCCCACACCTCTGGTTCATAGGGGGGTGCGATACTTCCACCAGGGGGATCGGCCTTCATGATGACCCCGTCACCAATTTGGATACTCATCGGCTGTGCTCTGCGATCCTGGCTGGCTTTATCATTGGTCGCTTTTCGCCTGGCTCGGGCAGCATCGAGATTCAGCACTGGGGGACTCCAGGAGGGGTCCGCGGGGACGCTGTCCCGAAGCACTTTTCGGAACATCAGGTGGGCAGGCGCACACTGAGTGGTGCAGTGCGGTGTCTGATGATAGGCACTCAAGAATTGCTGTAGGCAATGCTCGACATCATCACCTTTCTCCACTCCGATCCGGAGAGCTCTGTTCATCGTCCGCATGAATCGTTCCACCTCGTCATTTGCCTAAGGCCACTGTGGCGTGATTTTGCGGTGTCAAATGGCGCGGGAGGCCAGGTATTCTTGGAACTCTCTTCCTTGAAATGGTGGGCCGTTGTCTGACTTAATTTCTTCCGGCAGTCCCATCATTGCGAAGATGCACTCAAGCGCGGTCTGGAAGTGCTGAAAAGCCGTGGACGACACTACTTCTACCACCAGGAACTTTGAATGTGAGTCAATGAGAACCAGGGTGCTTCGGCCATCGGGAAATGACCCAAAGTTGAGGCTCACTTGCGTCCAGTGTTCCTGGCATGGTGCTTCAGTGATCGCCGGATGTGGTGCAGGGTCACCTCCAGTGATGTTGCAGGAGTGGCAGGTGCGGATGACCTCCTCAACCATGGCATCCAGCCCGGAAACCAAACTTTGCTTCATAGCCTGGCTTTTGTCTTCGATATCCCTTGATACCCTTGGTGCGCCAGATGGACAATTCTCTCATGAAGGCTCCTGGGGATTACGAGGGTGGTGCCACGCAACACAACTCCATATAGACCTTCGCTGAGCTCACTCTGAGCTTTCCACATCTGTTGACAGAACAGTTTCTCTTCCGCTGTCAGCGCACTGACTCCGTCAAGGAAGTGACGCCAGTTCCTGTTGGCTAACGTGGCCTTGACCTTGACCAGGCACTCGTCGGACTCAGTCGCCCTCCCGATGTCTTCCAGCATGAGAGCAACCGGGCATGCTTCGAGAGAGACCATCCGGACATATTCCTCGGTGCTGTCTTCATTGGATAGGAGCCCAGATGACGCAGGCGGGCCAGGATGCCACGACAGGAAGTCAGCAGGGTTATTGAACCCCGGTTGGAAAATTACGTCGAAGTGATATGCCTTCAGTTGTACTGCCAACCTCTCGATCCGGTGGGGAGCTAGCTGGGATGTGCCGGCGAAGAGGGGAACAGGAGGCTTGTGATCCGTGACTACGCGAAATTCGTGTCCATATAAGTAGAGATGGAAATGCTGGCACGCCCATTTGATAGCCAGGGCCTCGCGCTCTATCCGCGCATAGCGCATCTCAGTTCCGGTCAAAGCCTTGCTGGCGTATGCAGTTGGGACCCACTTCTTGGACTCTGTCTCTTACATCAAGAATGCACCCAGCACTACGAGGCTTGCATCTACCACTACCTCTGTGCGCCGCTGTGTCGATAGTACGCCATCACTTTGTCGTCGATGAGGGCCTCCTTCATGGCATGAAATGCCAGATCTGCCTTCGCAGACCAGGCCCACGGCTGACCAGACTGCGGAGCGGTTTGGAGAGGGACGCTGCATTGGGAATGAACCGGCCACAGTACGTGGCCATGCCAAGGAAACTGGGAACTTCTGTGGGTGACGTAGGCCTTGGGGCAGACCGTATGGCCGCTGCTTTCTTCGGATCAACGCGTAGGCCATTTCTGGAGAAAATGTAGCCGAAGAAGTCCACCGACTCTTGATAGACCGAGCACTTGGCCCTGTACAGGGTGAGCCCATTCTCCGCCAGCCGTTGAGGGGTGGCACTGAGATGCACTTGGTGCTCCTCCAGTGTCTTTGAGAATACGAGGATGTCATCACTCAAATTTATAACACCTTGTAATCATGTGAGAGTCTCCCTTATCGTGTTCTGGAACACCTCCGCGGCGGAGGACACCCCAAAGCTCAATCTCTTATACCGACGTAGCCCCAAGTGAGTGGAGAAGGTCGTGATGTTCCTGCTGTCGAGGTGGAGCTCCAGCTGGTGGTCGCCAGCATTGAGGTAGAGTTTGGTGAACCACTTGGCGCTATTTAGGCCGGCCACAATGTCATCTATGGTGGGCGTGAGATGAGGTTCCCGCTACATGGCCTTGTTCGGAAGGCGCATGTCAACACAGAGCCAAATGGCTCCCGGCTGCTTTGGTTTTGGGGCAACAACTAAAGGCGACACCCACGGGGTAGGGCCTGACACTTTCTCTATCATGCCCAACTGTTCCAGTTTCCTCAGCTCCTCCTCCACTTGAGGGCGTAGTTGGAATGGCACTCGGCGGTGCCTCAAGGCCATAGGCTTGACTGTTAGATCGATGTGCAGTCTGAACATTTTTCCTTTGAGGTGGTCCAGGCCCTTGAATAACATGGGGAAGTCTCTGAGGATTTCTCGGACGTGCAGATCGTGCACCTGGTTTGCGAAAAAAAACAACTCCAGGTCCTCCGCCGTGTGACAACTGAGGAGGGTTCCTTATTTCCCTTCCGTGTTGAGACAGTGGCCCTCATTGGCAACTTCAACCTCCATGACTCCTAGTTGGGGAAGTGGCTCAGTCCCGCCGTATGTGTATATTCTTGCTTTGGACGGTAGGAGCGGCGGACGCGGTGATAGCTGCTCGTATTGATCACTGTCCATTACGTTCACTGATGCCCCCGTGTCTATGAGGGCACTCACGGGAGAGCCTGCCACTGTGAAAGTGTACATGGGTGGGGGTTGGCATCTCGTGCCTTCTCGACTGACAAACGACACGAAGAACACGTCATCGTCTTCCGCCCCCAGTCCAAACCCTGGTGGGGTGGTGTCCACTTGATCCAGAGGGTCCTCGAGCGTCAGTAGTCTTACAGCTGTTGTCGGTCCACACTGACATGGGGTGTTCGCTCTCACTCTGCCTCCCCTGCAGACCTTCGCGAAGTGGTTGAGCTTACCGCATTGGGAGCAGGTTTTTCCTTTCGCAAAACTTCTCCCTGCTGGAGGGTGATCCAACCCACAATTGCCGCATGCGTTTCTTTGGTGCGGTCTCGTGGGTCCTCTCGACGATGCCGGCCATCTCTGAATAGCGTTCACCCTCTCCTCTTTGATAACAGGGGGTTGTGTAGCTGTGGGCTGCGGCGTAGGCCGGGTGAGAGCTGCCCCCATCTCGTCCGTGCGAGCGTTGGACAGCTCGTGGGACCTGGCGAGTATGAGAATCTCGTCCAGACTGATGCCCGGTTGTCGGAGTATCAGGTGGCACAGCGTCACTGAACGGCACCCCTGAATGACTTGCGCCCTGATCTCCTCCCTCTGGTCCGGCAGCATGCAGGAACTCGCCAATTTCCATAGACGAGCGTAGAAAACATCTATGGTCTAGGCCTCCCATTACCGTGCCTGGCGGAGCTTGAATCGCTCGAAGTCTGGGTTTATTGGGGCTCGAAATGCCTGTTTAGGGCCGCAACCTCCCCGTTGTAGTCATCGTCTGCCCCTGTGTTGGGCAATGTCTCGCATAAGTCATACAGCTCACCCCTTCCGTAGCACATGAGGAGTGACCTTTTCACCCTTCCGTCAGTCTCTCGCACACCCACGAAGTAATAGTCCAGGCGGCCGATCCAGGACTTCCAGCTCGCTGCGGCTGTGGCAGGGTCTGAGAGCTCGCTGAACATGGTAGGGGGCAGCCATGGCCTGACGAGGCCGAGGTTGAGCCGGTGGGGCCGCCTGCTGAGGGGCTGGCGGCTGCGCCACAGGAGCACCGCCCCCTCCGTCTGCGTTCTGTGCATTCATCTTTGGCCACTAGTGCGCTTCGACGATTCCCTCTGGCTTGAGTGGCAGAGCAGACTGCTGGGTGCAGGGCCGACACAGGCCACGGATGAAGCTGTCGCCGCTGGAGATGACGACCAGGCAGGCGATGCAAGTGCCCTGGCCAATAGTGACCTCCACTGCCACGAGGGTGGCTTGTATGCTGCGGGCGCTGTGCTGTTGACCCTAGGATGCCTACCAGCCACTGCCTGAGGTAGTGGGCGGGGCTGGTCACAGTCAACCACATGGTGGCGTGAGTGCTTGTAGGCTGCGAGTTCCTTAATCAAATTTGCAGTTTTCTTTTCCACTGCCAGTCCGTGAGGCCAGGTGTTGGGCACTTGCGCGTACGAGCGCTACACTGCTGCAGGCACTCGCCCGCTGGCCGCAGGCTTGACCACGTGACTGCGGGAGCGCGGCACACAGCTGGGCCTTGTCGCTGCTGTGGCACTGACTCGATCACACAGCTGTGGGAGCGGCGTGTTTGGCTCGAGCAGACACGCACAAGGCAGGTCTGTCCTCACCTGCAAGTTGACCCTCCAGGCTCCGCCGGCTTCCTCTCTACACAGGCCTCCACTCTATCCAGTCATCAGGGCAGGCCACCAGGCAGCCATGCAGTGCGGGGTGGGCACCCGCCAAAGAGGCATGCAACGGCTCTACTCCCGCCGATGCGCAGCTGCGAAGTGCGGGGTAGGCTCCCGTTGAAGTGGCACACGCGGATCCGGCAGGGCGGACCACACACGCCACGCGGAAGTTCTCCACGGCGGCAGCCAGCCACGATCTCCGGCACCGGGGACAGTCGAGGCAGATGAGGCACGACGGAGGCGTGGGTGGGACCCACCTCGTCGCCAATGTGGTGTCCAGGCCTGGCTGAACACACGCTGCGTGGAGGCTAGGCCTCTGGTGTGGCAACGCAGCAATAACAGGACACCCACACTGTATTACTGGTACTGGGCCAAGACCCCGAACGGTCTTGCGCCCCTTTATTTAACCCCTCAGGAGAGCCCGCCCTCAGGGTGCATGCGTGCGTGTAAGCTATACGTGCTCAGGCCGGGTGGCGCCGTCACTTCACCCCGGACATGCCACAAGGGTGTTTGACAGAATATATGCAATTGTTAGTGTCACACATGGCAAAGTGAATCAAAGTGATGTTTTGCCCAGTCATGAGGATGGCCCCACATTTTTCTTCAAAAACATTGTTGCAATATATACAGTTATTGCATTTCCTTGTCCCTTTTCAAGGAGTTGTAGGTTTCATGTTAGTGCTTGTTAAAATCTCTTTTAAGCTGTTGGATCTTTGGTACACAAACTTAGGTTTCTCCAAGAACAGTTGCCCAAAATCGTTTCCAGTTTGAAGAATTTCCCATATTTTAAGAATGATGCTTTTGCAACTGACTATTGAAAATTTAGCTACAAAAAAGAATCTCGATTAATTCGTTTTTGACATTGTCCTACTAAATCTTGCCTGTTCCAATAAATCAATCTTTGTTCTGGTGCAGTGAGAACAGTTTCGGGATATCTGTAAAACCAGAACCTTGCTTTCTGCTCTTGTATTGCAGATGTGTAGAGTTCACTAGTGGAAGCAATTCTTTGAGTATCATGAATTGAGAATAAGGTAAGTGTTGTTTTAACAAGATTGGATGGAATTTTCCACAATGTAAAGCATTGTTTCTGTCTGGACTCTTCCTGAACACATTGGTGGTACAAGTGGTACCATCTATCTTAATCGAGACGGGGAACATGGCGGCTGCGAGGTAAACGGCTTGGAAATCTAAAGCTGAGAGAACTAGAAACCACATCAATGAGCTGTCAATTAACCAGGGGGGAACGATTACCAATAAAGAAGAAGAAATACAGGAGACTTTCATTTCCATCTTCTCTGAGCTATGTTCGGAAGCTGGGCGACTGGACGAGAAAGCATTAAAAAGTTGGTTGAGAAACTTAGGCCTCCCAGCCCTTACAGATGATGGTAGAAATAAATTGGATGCCCCGATTACCGAAATGGAAATTATAGAGCAGCTTAAACGTATGAAAAATGGCAAGGCTGCAGGCCCAGATTCCATACCAGTTGAAGTATATAAATTGTTAGTAGGCAAAATTGTGCCGGAGATGAAGGCTCTCTTCAATGCAGCCTATAGAGTGGAAGGTACCACCCCGAGGTCCTGGAGTGAGGCTATAATAACCTTGATTTTAAAACCCACACAAGATCCAAAGAGAGCAGATTCTTACCGTCCAATCTCTTTACTCAATACTGATCCTAAAGTATACACAGAAATTTTAGCGTGCCGCCTGGCCATGGTCACCCCCCAATTAATCCATATGGACCAGAAAGGTTTCGTTCCAAAGCGACAAATACAGGACCTTACACTGTCCTTGATTGGAACAATAGACTTGGCAGTTGAACGCTCGATTCCGTTGGCAGTAATAACAATAGACGCTGCCAAGGCATTCGATCGAGTTAGCTGGGGATTCCTATGGGGGTGCTGAATACTATGGGTTTTAGTCATGGTTTTATAAGGGCTATGCAAAAGTTATATGGACATCCAACGGCCAAGATTCTTATCAATGGCAAGTTGACCAAAAGTTTCAAGATACATAGAGCGGCAAGGCAGGGTTGTCCTCTATACCCACTCCTCTTTGATCTCTATATAGAGTCGCTTGCATACTTGCTGAGAGCAGATGAACAAATTATACCTATACACCAACTCCCGTCCCATAGTAAAATAGCGCTTTATGCAGACGATCTAATAATATACACTTCTGATCCAACCCCTACACTAACAAGAATGTTACAACTGACAAGTGAATATGGGACTTTTTCAGGGTATGCTATAAATCCATCTAAGTGATGTGCTGGAATATGGAGGGGTGGGGAGGTAACAGATGCAAGGAAATGAGATATCTGGGGATAGAGATTATTGAAAAAAATAGAGGAGATTCCTTCCTACAATCTGAAGCGAGTCATGAGGGAGGTGGAGAAACAACTAACCAGATGGAAGAAACTGCCGCTCTCCATATATGGGAGAGTGAATCTGGTTAAAATGTCTATCTTGTCAAAGCTTACTTACCTTTTTAATGGAATTCCTCTCACTTTTCCAACAGAAGAAATGAATAAAGTTCAGGGGAAAATAACGAGTTTCATCTGGGCATCCAGGGGTGTCCGTTTATCATGGAGAAAATTACGGTGTAGCCTCAAAAGGGGGGGGCTAGCTTTGCCAGATCTCAAATTGTACTGTATGGCTTTTCAATTTCAAAATATTCGCATGCTGCTGGGGGAACCTTTGATCAATACATGGGGGTCTATATTGGGGTAAATGGTTAAGGACTTAAGCTCGAAGGCTTTTTTGTATAAATTTGGAGCTCAAAAATTCTTTTAAAAAGTTAGGTTAAAAGTCTTAAAATCAGCACTAAAACTATGGCTAACAGTGAGGCGCCTTTTAAAGATTGGTTACTTCTCAGATTTCGCCCGTATTTGGGAATCCCCGGGAACACCAGACTGTTTGGAAGATGCATTGAGTTTACCATTAAAACAAGCTGGAATAAATTACTGGGGGGATCTCCTGTCCGTAGAAGGCTTGATCTCATGGGATGTTTTGAATAAGAGGTCAGGGAACAAGCTATCTAAGTTTAAATATTTTCAGCTTACTTCTTGGTCTTCAACTATTACAGAGGAGGTGGGGGGAAATTGGGACTTTGAAGCTGCAGTACAGGATATAAATCCAGGTGCCAAAGAGGTGGCGAAATGGTACGGTCAATTCTTGGAGGCTGAAGAGGATAGAATGAAGGCTTTATCAGATGTCTGGGTAAGCACTTTGCAAGAAGACTGTTTACAATCTCTGTGGACTGAATCCTTAAAAACTTTATATGCTTTTGTTTCACCTGCCAACCTTAAACGTCATCATTTTTTTGTTATTCATAGGATCTACTGGACTCCTGAGAGATTAGCCAAGTTTGTATTGCAGCCTGTTCCCAGCTGTAAGAGGTGTAAGCTCTTAAGAGCCAGTGATGTGCATGTCTTCTTTACCTGTCCAGGAATCCAAGATTATTGGAAGAACGTTGAAAACATTTTAAGGGCCATCTTCATTAAGAACATTGTCCTGACAGAAACGCTGGATGCATCTCGACAGATATTAAATAACATGCAAAGGGGATTACTATTTTATTTGCTCCTTTTGGCGTGAAGAGAGATTTGTAAAAGATGGTTAGACTTGGAGCCCCCACATCCAATAGCATGGTTACATTCGATAAAATGGACATGCGAACTAGACACTAAAGGTAACTCTAGTCCCCCAAATGAGTTGTGGAAAGATTACCTGACATGGTCAAAATAGGCAGCTTCAAAAGTAGGTGGGGCTGGCTACAATTCTGGAAACAAGGTCCAATGGTTACATCATGCCATGGGCTCAGTGGAGGTTTGACTCAGTTTCCGTTCCCCTCCTCCAAGATGCGGGCTAGGGTGGCTCGGAAACTCAATCGGCATGGACCATAGACGGATCGAGGGTACACCGAAACGGTTCAGAATGCAGCAGTCATGGTGAAATGAGGACTAAAAATAAAAAAACATCTTTCTTAATCAAAATACACAGACACGCAATTTCAAATGTATTAATGTGATGAGTGAATTGAATGCTGGGATTTCTCAAATTTATGTCAGCAATGTTGGCCATTAGCCTTTCAACCGAAGTATTTCACAGTATAACAATAGTTTCTAGGAAACGCACATAATGAAGTAATCCTTCATTGCATGGTTGATTATCTCAAATTAAGTCATATTCAAATCTAGACATACATATATTAGCATAGCTAGGGACTCCAATTGTTAGTAGAACTGATTGTTCCATAGAAAGTAACTGTGGTGTAAAGTAAGATTTTCTTGGCACCTATTACATCTTGTTTTAGCAAGGCCCAATAAACAGCCTCCATGCCTTCTGAATGTGGGATCGACGTATTCAGTGCACGTACAACCAAAGCACACGTTGGTTATCAATATTGATGGTCAGCAGTTTGATGAGGAAATCCGTGGTGTTTTTAAATGTAAGAATCCATTGTACTATCTGTTGCAGAAGCACACCCTTTTATTTGCCTGAAGGTCATGTATAGAGCCGCATGCTGAAACGACGAGATAGAATTAAGGATTATATCATTATTTGTGAATCTTTTGTAGCATATATAATTTGGATCTACATGGAAATAATGGGGCAGATGTACAAGAAGGTGCAGCAGCGTGGCACCACAAGCCCTTGGCTGCGCCACGCTGCGGCAACTTCAGAGCATAGGAATGCGACATATTTACAATGATATGACGCATTCCTGTGCCCTACCCTGCACTGGCTCACAAACAACTGCCGTGCGCCGGCACAGGCACCCATGATTCATGGTGCAAGGATGCCTGCGTCATGGGGAGATTGTTTTTGTGCAGGAACGGGCACCTTCCAGCACAAAAACAATCACTTTAGGCATTTTCCTCCTTCAATGCATTCTGTAGAATGCAGCATGCATTGAAAGAGGAATAAACGAGGAGAAATTAAAACATTTCTTCTCGTTCCGTCTCGCTACGCCACCCCTAGGGTGGCGTAGCATACTGACGCATTTCCAGGTTTACGAATCCTCGTAAATCTGGAAATTTGTCTTGTTCCATGGATGTTGCGTGGGAACAGCCACAGGAACACCCATGGATCGCCCCTTTCACGCAAAGTGCTGCGTGCAAAGGGGCCATATTTACAAGGACAGGAAAAATCATGCAGGGTGGCTTTTCCTGTCCTTGTAAATATGGGGCAGTGAAATGCGCTGCCAGTGCGTCACAAAATGTAACGTACTGGCAGCGCAAGGGGCTTGTAAATCTGCCCCTAAGTATACAAGATTTTTTTGTTTGTTCAGTGATCCATTCCATATCAAGATGATTCTGTAACATAGTATAAAGCAATGTTTGAAAAGGAACCGTTGGGTCTTGATCAAGTTACATGTAGATCTGTTCATTGGAAACACGGGCTCTTACCTTTTGCATTTAAAACAATTTGTTTATCACAAACAATGCTCCTCTTTTGTCAGGCGATTGAAGTTAAAGTTCTGAGTGTCTTTGTAAACTCCTCAGAATGCCCCATTCTGTTTTGGTTAAGTTTGGATCTCTTATTTTCCTATGATTCAATTTGTCCAGGTCTTTGGTGAATACGTTTTCAAAAGTGTATATCGTTTTATGTGATAATGATGAAAATAATTGGCTCTGCGGTTTGAACGCTTTGGGGCAGATTTATGAGCCCCTTGCGCCACTTTTGCGTCACTTTTAACATGGGAAAAGTGATGCAAATGTGGCGCGAGAGGCTCATAAATCTGCCCCTTTGTGTAAAGGAATATCGATATTGCTATCAGTGTGTTCAATATTAGAAAATAAATATTTAATCCGCAGCGTTCTCATGAACTTGAATACAGCTATGTCAGTCTCTGCTTTATTTGAATGGTATGTGGGTACAAAAGAAGTTCTCTTGTATTACAGAAACAAAAATTGGATTATGTGGTAAATTGTAATTATCTGGGCATTACACTCGATAAGAAGCTATCATGGAAAGCTCACATTCAAAAATATAAGCTAGTCCTGATACAATCCGCTATGGCAATAGTAAAAAAAGCAGCAAAGTAGCTTATCAAAGGCAGTGTCACCAGCATTTGAAATCTATAAGTATAGGGCACAATCTGCAATCCTTTATGGCGCAGAGCTATAGGGGTAGATGGTCAAGAAGTGTTGCCCAGGGAGGAGAACACATTTCTGAGAATGCAGCTAAAATTACCGACACGCACACCACTGATTACCATTATATTTGACACAAACATCAGGCGCATTGACCATCAAGCTGCGCTAAGACCAATGCTGTTCTGGGTACGCTTATGGACCACACCAGAACTCAAAAACTAAAAAGATGGGTTAATTGAGATATTGCAACTCGATCAAAGCATTGTTCTTGCCTGGGTCCAATATATTCGACCAAAAAACAATAGAGAGAGTGAGGGTAATGAGGGTCCCGAACCCCCGGTCTGGATATGAGTATAAAACAAAGGAGGGAGAGAGATGCAGTCGAAAAAGATTCAATCGAAAAGAAGGGGGAGAGATAGAGAAAGGAATAATTCAGGGCAAAAGAATTTCCTATTTGGAAAAAGACCCATCACTCACCAACCTGGTTGGTGACATGCTTCATCATCTGGGTCCCACCCTGACCGCCGAATGCCGTCAGGGTGTGCTTCGACGCTTTTAAGCTGAGCCCTATGACTCAGCAAACATCTGCAAATAAACACCTCTTTATTGCAGAACCCTTATCACTTTTCTCAAAATACAGAATTTTACCTTGATCCCTATGACCCAATTAAACCACACCCCAAGTCACAAGGGCGGAAGCATTTTCTCTTAAATACCGACCGTGATAGACACGGCGCCAGCATTCGGTAACTGTGGGACCCCGAAGTAGGTGTGTAAACGGGCGTACCGGTGAGAGAACGTAAGTGTATCCCTACTCCAACTATAGAAGGGCCTTACAAGATCAAGGTAAGACAAATCAAGCTGAAAATGTTGTTTCCTTTTCTATTACAGCAATGGTTCAGAGCCCACGCTCCCCACGGGAACCATGAGGCTTTATATTTAGCCTTTTTAACGTGAGTCCTTGAGCGCTCTTTATTTGTTTGTCTCTGTCTAAACTTTTACAAATATACGCGCACTGCACAAGAAATGTTTGATAGCAGTGTGAATCATCACGTATGCCCTTCTTGTATTGCCAACAGACAGGCACAACTAATGCACGTGATGCGAGAATATTAATAATAATTATTTTTGCCAAATCAACAATGCATGCCGTATACATGGATTGAGGCATGCAAAAACCACCCTCAACAACCCACAATAGATTGCATGCAACAACTCACATTGCATGTCGCATACCATAATAAGTGAGCGTGGAGAGTTAATGGGAATAATTCCAATAGAAAGTTTCTTTTTTCGGATTTTACTTTTACAGATCCAAATCATCCTTCAAGAACGGCTTGAAGACACAACAAACTACTCTCTAATAAAAGTGCAGACCGCCCGATCCTCAAATTCCTGGTCCTGACGAAAACCTAAGAATTACTAGAAAGGTTGAAACATGTTGACCACACACACCAACACTGATATCACTGGCCATTAATACCAGTTACGATATCTATTCACAGGTTTTAATCGTGCCAAGTGGCTTCATATTAAATTATTAGGAAGCACACCGCTGACACTTTTAATATATCACTTTTATTTTTCATCATTCACGTTTTCACTCACCTACACACACGAAAACCCGCTCCGCTGGAATTCCAGGCGTCTAAGCACACCCTGACGGCATTCGGCGGTCAGGGTGGGACCCAGATGATGAAGCATGTCACCAATCAGGTTGGTGAGTGATGGGTCTTTTTCCAAATAGGAAATTCTTTTGCCCTGAATTATTCCTTTCTCTATCTCTCCCCCTTCTTTTCGATTGAATCTTTTTCGACTGCATCTCTCTCCCTCCTTTGTTTTATACTCCAATATATTCGAACCAGATTTTACAAACTAGGTTCCAATAGTTATTGGGATGCTCCCGAGTCTCTTTCATTGCTATCAAAATCAGTATTAAAAAGCACATATTGGATGCAAATGGTAAACAGTAAATAACACTCCTCAAAACTGAAAAGGTTGACTTTGCAGTTTATACCCATCAAACCTATGCCTGCCGTTGAGGAATATTTAGATGAAATACAATCCCCGATGGCCAAAACCCTATATATGAAGTTCCGCTTTGATGTTCTGAGAACACAACACATCAAAGTGGACGGGTAGCAAAACAGATGATAGGCGTGGTTTCTGTTCCCTCTGCTCCCAAAATGCAGTTGAAAATGACTCCCATATACTATTCTTTTCGCCAATTTATGCTACCTCTAGGGAAAAGTGGATCAAACCAATATGCCGGTATATGGGATTTAGGACACATTTAGAAGCTCTGAGAATTCTAAAAGCAGATACATCCCAGAAAATAGTTTTAGTTTAAGCAGATATTTATCTGCAGTAAACCTCACCCCCAAGAGAAAGGGTTTGGAATTCTGATGGCTGTTCTTCTTTTTTGGCATGTATTCTCCTCCTGGACACATGTTGCTGTATTTGCACTTTAATACCACCAGTAGGTATTACCTGCTCTTTATACATCTTATTATGAGTTGATATCATAGGACTACCCCTGGTTGTACAACTGTTTGACAAACACAAAAATATTTGTGTGCCCTATTCGCTAAAATGGAAGCTAACTACTGTACCAAATGTACTGTAATTTCCTCTGCAAATATAACTTGATTTGTATATAAACAAGGCGAGGGTAGAGGCTATAAACATCCGCACCTGATCAATATAGTGTCTAAGCAGAGCATACTGGTGCAAAGAACCAAGGAGCACTCCCCTCTATGCCCCTCATTAAGGAATAAATTCCTATAACAACATAAAAGCAAAAGGTTCAGCACTTTATTATATAGTAATTAAGCAATGTCCAAAGCTGTGAGCATATGAAATGAATACTCAGATTCCAATATATTTCTTTTTTCAAATTTGCTCTTTATTGAGCTTAAAATTCAAACGACCATAGCCGACGCGGTTCGTCTCACACTGAGACTTCTTCAGGGCTCTTCCAAGTCATAAAAGGTGCATTATATCGATGATAAGTAGTTCGACAAGATGTCACGATTCCCAAGTTCTGAGAAATTTTATACAGTGTTTGTTTCCATGATTTCGGCTTGGTAACTGGCAGCGTTTCTACTCGTCCTTTCTGAAAAACAGACAAGTTGAAATGCTGCCGGTTACCGAGCCGAAATCATGGAAACAAACACTGTATAAAATTTCTCTGAACTTGGGAATGGTGACATCTTGGAAGTGTGAGACGAAACGCGTCGGCTATGGTCGTTTGAATTTTACGCTCAATAAAGAACAACTTTGAAAAATGAAATACATTGGAATCTGAATATCTATTTCATGTGCTCACTGCTCTGGACATTGCTTAATTACTATATCATAAAGTGCTGAACCTTTTGCTTTTATATCTTGATTTGTATTTGTATAACTTTTGTCAAACAGTTTGTTACGCAATTGCATTTTAAATCCAAAATCTAATAACCCTTTTAATTATTTATTCATTATGTTTTAAATTTGTAAAATGTATATGTGTATCTTTATGGTTTCTTTCTAAACTGAATAAAGATTATTGAGAAGTTCTCTTTTCCAATACGCTGATTTGTGCTTTCATCAAGGAGATAGAAGAAATGTTAATGACTAAGTTTTGGAATAACTCTGTAACCTCTATTTTTCCTTTTCTTTGATTCAGCCTGTTTTTGTTGTTGTTTTTTTGCCATCATTCACTGTGGGAACATTGGGGTATATTTACAAGCCCATAACGCCACCGGAAGGGTCACTTTTTATAATGCTCCATGGCATAGCGGCATTCCCTATATTTCCAAGGTGGAGCTAAGCCACTTAACGTGGCTGAACACCACCTAGTATTGTATTGTAATTGTAATTGGATTTATATAGTGCTTACTACCAGTGACGAGGCATCTTATCACTTTTTTGGTGAGTAGCATACTACTCGATAACCAAAGAAAGGATTAGAGTTGAATTAGTATAGTGAAACATGAAATAAATTTGAGCTGTGGACATGTTAGTCTGTGATTTGGATTGAAAAGGATAGAGGAGGGATAGAAGAGGGAAGGGCTTGCATTTATATAGCGCTTCCTACACCTGATAAGGTGTTGAAGCGCTTTTCGGCGAGTAACACCCTACTTCGGAACCCATGAAAGATTAGTAGGGGATCAGTATAGGGAAATATGAATAGTATGAGCAGTGGACAGTTAAGTCTATTATTTTGATTGAAAAGGAATAGTGGAAAGATAGAAGAGGAGAGGGTCTAGAAAGTTTTTTGGGGGGAGTTCATAGCTGTAGGAGGAGGTTTGGGATGAGTAAAGCGGAAGAGGAGGGAGAAGAGTCAGAGGGAAGGGTTTAGAAAGGCTTTATTGGGAGATCTGAACAGCAAAAGACGTATGAGATGATGTAAGGAGGGGTAGTGGAGAGAAGACAATACACAAAAAGAACGAGGTATGAGGCAAAAGTGACTGCACCTATCATTCAGTGAGGTCCAAATCAGTATTACTTCTTTTTGGGTGCCAAGGATCTGAGGTTCAATACCCCTAAACCCCCTCGGATCTAAGATCCTACAAATCATAAACAAAACACTGTGATCCAGCACACCACATAGTCAATTCAAGATACAATAATGCACGACGAAATATATCAATCCATTCAACAGGTCTGGTTTCAAATTTTCTTTGTTAAATTCATCTTTAAAATCAGCGTAGCCAGCGCGTTTCGTCCCTAAGGACTTCTTCAGGACAGAGTTGAAAGCAAAGGGGCTTAGTCTTGTTCTTCTTCAGAACTAAAGTCTGTGGCCAATGCTCCCCTTTGTCAACCAAATTTATATGTAGCCGAATTGTTTTCGTAGGTTAATCTGAAGCTCTCGTGTAGTTTTACCCTGTCCGGGTTTCTAGAAATGGTTCACAGTGTTTTGTTTATGATGGTGTAGAGGAGAGACCTTGACGCTGGTGAACCAGGTTTGAGTTTCAGCAAGGTAGCTCAACATCCTGTGATTCTGGGCATATCAATTAATGTCCCCGTGCCTAACAAAAATGGATGTGTCCATCTATAACACAGCTGATGCACATGTAAAGCACTCTGATACCTTCTGGCCGAGTTTGCGCTATGTAAAACTCATGCCCTCCCCCAAAAAAGGGGTTCTTTTGGGGAACATTGAAGTGGAATGGGGTTTGAGATCAATGAGGGAGTGGAGGCAGAGGATATATTGAGAGAGGTATATAGTGAGAAATAGGTTAGTGCATTGGAGAGAGTAGTAGAGTGAGGTTTGAGAAGAGCCAGAGTGGAGGTAGAGGACACACTGTGAGAGGTATATGGTGAGATATAGGGTAGCGCATTGGAGCCACTGAACTAGACGCAAAGTGACAAATACAAAGATACATAAATACATGGAAGGTATACATGCACATGGAACGCAATATAAGTAGATTCAAGCTGTATTTAACAAACTCAGACTTTCAAGTGTTGCTGTAAAGCAATGTTTTTTTGTAATTTAATAGTGGAGAAATTGTAGATAAATAGTTATGTTAAAACATTTACTTATTTATGCAGTCACCTACATACATGTTAAACATAGAATAATATAACAATAAGTAATATGCACATTTGTTAAGCAGAACTAATGAATATCTATATATTTAAACATATAATTATTATACACCTTTATAGACAGCAATACACATATGTAGGTAGCCATCTATAGTCCAAATCAATGCTTATATACAGAGGGATATGCTGTATATTTCTGTTTGAGTATGGTGGTTATGTGGGGGAGAGCCAACTCTGAAGATAAGATAGTTATCTGTAGATCTTATGTTTTGAGGGTAAAGAGTTACATAGTTTGGCTGCTTGACTGGGGAGGATATGTTTTTTTTCTTGGATGGTGGGATTTTGAGGCGAGGTGCCGATCTAGAGCAGATGTTCCTTTGTTGAATGTATTTGGTGATTTTATTCCTGATAAAGAGTGGTCCTGTTCCATGTATCGCTTTTTGGGTGATACAGAGTAGCTTGAATGTGGATCTTCTGGCAACCGGTAAGCAATGTAGGGCTTTCAAGGCAGGGAAGATGCAGGCTTGTGGCTTTATATGTAAGAGTAATCTCACAGGAGAGTTCTGAATTAATTTGTAGTCTTTTCATATTTGGTAAAGGTGATACATGGTAGATGCTATTGGCTTAATCAAGTTTACACAGAACAAGGGTGATAATAGCCTACACCTTGTGTGGAATCCCTGGTGGGGGAAGATACGTTGCCGAGTTTTTATTGTACCGAACCTTGATCTTGCTAGTTTGTCCACTTGGGCATTCATTGATAGCTTTGAGTCAATGGTAATTCCGAGGTTTCTTACTTCCTTTGACACTTTAGGTGGTGTTCCCAGATCATCAGGCCAGACGGCGAGTGGGTCATAATTTTTCCAATCGCCACACGTGAGCATTTCCGTTTTGGAAGCATTCAATTTTAGATAGCTCCATGTCATCCATTGATACACAGCTTTGAGGCAACTGAAAATTGGTGAGTTTCCAATGTCCTTAGGGCTTTCCAGTTTATGGAGTATTTGTGTTTCATCTGCATAGTTATAGCATGTGAGGTGAAATTGATTGATCAATGCTGGTAATGACTTCATGTAAATGTTGAAAAGCATGGGTGAGATGATAGAGCCTTGTAAATACGCCCCTTTCCGCCGAAGACCTCTGAGGCAAAGG
Source organism: Triturus cristatus (assembly GCF_964204655.1). Lineage (NCBI taxonomy): Eukaryota > Metazoa > Chordata > Amphibia > Caudata > Salamandridae > Triturus > Triturus cristatus. The sequence goes on along the minus strand of NC_140590.1, from coordinate 1,444,968,238 downwards.
GGGGTACAATGGGTGTTGCAGTGGGCGTTCCACTGCAACACCCATTGCTTTTTGACTCTGCCCCAGATTTACAAGGCTGGGGCACAGCCACAAACTAAGTCCAGGGAATACCTGGTCTTAGAATGGCAATACAAGGAGAAATGATTAATTTCTCCTAGTTTTTTTTACTCTTTCTATGTGTGCTGCATTCTGCAGCACCCATAGAAAGAGCAAATCGCCATTATTGATTGTTTATGTGCAGGAAGGTGTCCCTTCCTGCACATAAACAATCGCTCCTGCAGCACAGGCACCCTTGCGACATGGCGCGGGGTGCCTGCGCTGGCACTGGGCAGCTTTTTCAGCGCCGGCACTAGCGGTAACACAGCTGTGCACTGTATTCTTGTGAATACAGTGCATCCCTGGGTTTTATAAAATACGAGAGCATGACGTTGTCAAATTTGGCATAACACCACACTCCAACCTTTTTTTGTAAATATGCCCCATTGTTTGCTGCTGGACTGGTGGATAAAAAACTGGTTTGCCAGTATGATCAAATGTAGTGGCGGCTTCATTTGCCTTAATGAATTGCGATGACCTGCTAGGAGTTGATGTTTCAGAGTCTGACACGCAACTTTCCTCATATGTACCCTAAGATCGTTTTTTAATACATGTTTTTTGGTATAAACGTCTGTCCATGTGTCATCTAATGTATAATCCAAAGCATACCTTTTGAATTGTTTGATCTTGCGGCCATTGATCTCTTTTCCATAAGCATCTAATTTGCTGTTGATGTCATCCAACATTTTTTTAAGTCATCTGATTCACTTTTAGTGGTTATTTCATGTTTTTTTGCAGCTATTGCTTCATGTAGGTTTTTCATTACGTTTGCAAGTTCTTCCAATATTAAAAGAAACAAATCTAAAGAACACTTATTCAGTATGCCATAACATTTTTCCACAAACTTTTTGTTTGCATTGCACAAAGAAGGTTTTAAAATTACTCTGAGTACCCGGTATGCGTTTTACCTAGTAATATTTAATCAAAGTTACATCGCGTAACCGTTGATTTATTTATCTCTGAATCAGGTACTCCAAATGTTTTAAGAATGGGCATATAATGCTCTTTGACGTGCCCTCCTGCCTTGTTTCTTTTATTAAGTTGTACATTTCCAAAGATTCCTCATGAGTATACGCTAAGTACTCACTCTGTTGTCAGTTAAATGTGCGATTTAATCGAACAACATTATCTTGGTTCAGTGGGTGCAGTGGCATAGCGAAGGGGGCACGGGGCCACGGGGGGCAGTCCACTCTGGGCGGCACAAGTTTTGGGGGTGGTGCCCCCGCACTCTTACCTGTGGCTGTCGCGGGTGGCAAACGCAGGAATCGCTAGCACCCCCGCTCTTACATGCGTCCGCCGCGGGTTGGCAAACGCAGGGACCGCCACGGGCAGCCAAAGGCCTAGCTACACCACTGAGTGGGTGTAATTATTTGCGACTGAAAAAAGAAGTGGACAAATAAATATGTGTAGTCCCAAATGCTGCAATCTGTATAAAGTTTCAATAACTGTGGCACTGTGCCATTCACTTCAGTGCTACCATGAAGTGTATTTAGCCCATTTACACGCAAATAATGGCAATGATAACTGCTCCTTATGATGGGAGTAGTCCCATGGTGCACATTTTTTCCATCAATGCTTGATGTGATGGGTGCAGGCTGTACTGTGTTTAGATCCATCCTTACTCTTTTCATGTAATTCTCTAAAACAATTTTATTATGTGATTATTTCAGCACGTAAAGAGTATTTGGGCAAACAATGGAGCCCACCTTAAAATTTAAAGAGAAATTTGTCACTAGAAATGAACACTACATATTGATTTTGTGATGCGGATGTCACATTTCTGCATCATGATGACCTGAAAATCAGGTTCTGTTTCTGCACAAATCAGACTGATGAATTCAAATGGACAATCTAAATATATCGATCAGTTTTAGTGTGAATCCCATGGACTTTCCAGACAGGAAGCACACATTTAAATTTATGTAGAAATATCTTTATTCTGTGGAAGTACAAGTGAATAAAGATATAACCATCTTGAGAATATCAGATAGTATTTGTTACCATTAGATCTCAGGAGTGAACAAACTTTGAAAGGGGTGCACTGATTTGCTTCAATAATAAATTCCAACCAATGTGGATCTCTTTAACCTATACTACATAAGTGGAAGATAAGACTAAAGTTATAAAGAGTCCCATTAATAATGATAGTCATCAAAGTGTCAATTTAGGTATAAAATTGATAAATTGTACTACGCTCTTGGTGTCACTGATGTGATGTTGGCCCGATCCCTGATCTACTGAATTAGAAAGTGTGGGATCTACATGAAATTTTATTTCTCCAAGCCCTGAGGGGATATTTATTTTTCGAACTATGTGCCCTTATGGGGATGAAAGGTAGTCTAAGGTGATGGTGAATGCAATCAAATGTCAAATGTTTACTCATTCTGGGTACTTCGGCACGGTCAGCGGTCCATATCGAAACTATTGCAGATATACACTTGTCTACCCACTTGGAAGCGACATATGAGCTTTCTCCACCAGTAATATTTCCTGGTTTTTATGAGATGGTTATTCACACAGGTGGAACTAGCAATCACACATACTATTCACAGAACCTACAGCAATCGATACTAGGAACCATAAAGCCCCATGGCTAGTGGAGATTATCCATAGAACTCTGAAAATTGGACCAGAGGGTCCATCAGTCTAGGAGATTCTCGCATATATATTAGTCGGAGTTTTGCCCAGATTCAAGGATTAAAGTCTTCACTTGTCTAGGCTTGATCTCTGGATATTGTAAAGGCCCTGTGAAAAAATCAGATCAGTACACGTTAGCATTTTGCATTTGGTAACAACAGTATTAGTGGACCCGGACTAATATATTCTTGCTCCAGGCTCCTCCATATTGATTCCAGAGGGGCAAACTGAACTAAGTCGATGATGTCCTAATTTGGCAACCCACAGTGGTTGTACATTTCTTGGAGATCCACCAAGTGACTAAACCCCGAAACTGAAGGTTGAAGCTCTCCTGAATTGAAAACACCATACACATATAATAAAAGAAACTGAGGGGCATATATACAAGGCCAGTGCGCAAACAGAGACACACTTTATTTGACGTTCCGGTGGCGCAAAATGCTGATCCACATTCACAAGGCACCCTGCGTAGCTTTTCATGGCCTTGTAAATATGGCCCCCTTTCACGCATTACTCTACGTGAAATGGGCGTTCCATGGGTGTTGCTGTGCATGTTCCTACACAACACCCATGGATTCTGACGCATTCCATGATTTACAAGGTTTCGTAAACCTGGGAATGCGTCAGTTTCTAACTCCTCCCAAGGGCAGGCTTTATAGTGGCGCAACAAAGAGAAATAACTTTATTTATCCTCGTTTTCTGCTCTTTCTATGTGTACTGCATTCTGCAGCACACTAAGGTGCCGATTACGATCCGGTAAAAATTGTCCCCGTACGACTCGTATCCGGTCTTTTTACCGTACGAATCGTACAAGTGCCGTACAAACTGCCAATTACGATTCCCATGGGAAAAAGACCATACGAATCGCATTGGGAATTATTCCCCACACGTCCTCGGGTCGGAAAATGTGTCCGACACGTCCTCGGACGAATCACCGTACAAATGTGAAAAGTGAAGTCCGACCGCGGAATCAAGATCCATCCCGTGCGTCCGATGTTACAACCGTATGGAAAAAACACCGTCCGCACCGAACTCCCATAGCAACCATGGAGACATGTGCCCGCATACGCGCCCAACACTCCCCCTAGCCCCCATACGTTCGAGTCATACCCCCCGTGTATGTACACCCCCACCCGTGTATGTACACCCGTGTACGTGTCGTACCCCCGTGTACGTTCGTGTCGTACCCCCCCCCGTATTTACACCCGTGCACGTTCATGTCGTACCCCCGGGTATGTACAGCCGTGTACGTGTCGTACCCCCCGTGCATGTACACCCGTGTACGTTAGAGTAGTACCCCCCGGGTATGTACACCCGTGTACATTACAGTCGTACCCCCCGTTTATGTACACCCCCACCCGTGTATGTACACCCGTGTACGTGTCGTACCCCCCGTGTACGTGTCGTACCCCCGTGTACGTTCGTGTCTTACCCCCCGTGTATGTACACCCGTGTACGTGTCGTACCCCCTGTGCATGTACACCCGTGTACGTTAGAGTCGTACCCCCCGGGTATGTACACCCGTGTACGTGTCGTACCCCCCCGTGTACGTTCGTGTCGTACCACCCGTGTATGTACACCCGTGTACGTGTCGTACCCCCCCGTGTATGTACACCCGTGTACGTGTCGTACCCCCGTGCATGTACACCCGTGTACGTGTCGTACCCCCCCTGTATGTATACCCGTGTACGTGTCGTACCCCCCCTGTATGTACACCCGTGTACGTGTCGTACCCCCCCTGTATGTACACCCGTGTACGTGTCGTACCCCCCGTGTATGTACACCAGTGTACGTGTCGTACCCCCCCTGTATGTACACCCGTGTACGTGTCGTACCCCCCGCGTGTACGTTCGTGTCGTACCTCCCTGTATGTACACCCGTGTACGTTAGAGTCGTACCCCCACCCGCGTATGCATGGAGCCTACCCCCACCACAACATTCTAAGTACGGAGCGCACCCCAGGCCCCAACATCACCACCGCATGTACGAGTCGTACCAAGCCACACACAAGGACAGCACTGTACAACAAAATGTCCCATGTACACACCGTACACATGCAAAAAACGCACGTACACAACCAGGACAAACCAAAACGACACAAGAATACACCATTCGAATGGCACAAAGCCACAAAACATGTCCAACAACCACTAAAACAACGAATTCACTGACCTGCAACTGCCACAAACAAACAGAGGCCCAAAACACAACCACTCCTTATAACACACCCACCCAAAGTTCAAACACAGCCACACCCACCAATGGACCAATAAAAAGGGCCCACACACACAAACCATGAGCCTTTGCAACAGACTCACTGCTGCCAGACCCCACAGACAACCTACAGCACCATACTAGAAGCTTTACCACACCTTACACTTGCACACCTTCACACACACACCTTCACAAACACCCCCTCATCACATTCACACACACACCTGCACAACCACACCCACACACCCACAACCATCCACACAACCCCCCCCCACCATCCACACCCACACCCCTCACCATGCCCACTAACAAGAATCCAAAGTTTACTAGCCGAGAGTTGGAGGTCCTTGTCGATGAAATCCTCAGAGTCGAGCCACACCTCTTTGGAACATTGGTCAGACAGACCAGCACTTCAGCAAAAACAGCCATGTGGCAGACCATCGTCGATGCTGTGAATGCTGTTGCGGACACCAGAAGGAACAAGCAGGAATGCCAAGCCAGGTGGTACGATCTGCGGAGGAGGGTCCGAGCCAAGATGACCGATGAACACAACCAGGCCAACGTCACTGGAGGAGGGCCGGCCCGCAGACCCGTACACTACCATCCCTGGGAGGAGAGGGTGATGGCCATACTGCCGGTGGTGGCAGTGGACGGAGTAGATGGACTCCGAGAGCCGGGTGAGTACACAAACAACTCACCTCACATGGGGGAACGTCATCCAAAACCAAACTCACAAACAGGCACGCAACCACCCCAAGCTATCGCATGACTCAACCACACTCCATGAACACGCACATGCCACTGGCGCCACCATGCCCCATGCACCCAGCTGGACAATGGCAAGTCACAGGCCACAGAAGACACCAACACATGACACGGTAAGCCGGATGGCGGGAGGGTAGGCCCAAAAAATCACATAGTGCAACTCAGAAGCAGACAACAATGCCCCCTGCCCATATGGCCTAGGTCACAGCCAGACAAACAGTGTGTCCCAACACAGGAATGACTTGCCAGCAAATGGCGGACGCCTTGCATCAACACATGGGGGTGACGGCACGTTCTTGCACATGACAGCAGCCAATGAACAGCCAACACTGTGAAAGAGTGGCAGCACACACCACCACAGCAGCAGTGCAGACACACACACTACACCCAATGGGTGCCTGGAGATCAGAAACAAACTCACATCAACAATCCAAGGGCCATTCAAAGATCTGCTAACAGTGTGTGCACAGTAGGCTGGGCTGAGGTGACAGAGGGTGACACACAGAGGGAGGGAGAGGGGGACAGAGAGGGAGGGAGACACAGGGAGACGGACATAGGGAGGAGGCTGACACACAGAGTGAGGGAGAGGGGGACAGAGAGGGAGGGAGACACAGGGAGACGGACAGAGGGAGGAGGCCGACACACAGAGGGAGGGAGAGGGGGACAGAGAGGGAGGGAGACACAGGGAGACGGACAGAGGGAGGAGGCCGACACACAGAGGGAGGGAGAGGGGGACAGAGAGGGAGGGAGACACAGGGAGACGGACAGAGGGAGGAGGCCGACACACAGAGGGAGGGAGAGGGGGACAGAGAGGGAGGGAGTCACAGGGAGACAGACAGAGGGAGGAGGCTGACACACAGAGGGAGGGAGAGGGGGACAGAGAGGGAGGGAGACACAGGGACACGGACAGAGGGAGGAGGCTGACACACAGAGGAAGGGAGAGGGGGACAGAGAGGGAGGGAGACACAGGGAGACGGATAGAGGGAGGAGGCTGACACACAGAGGGAGGGAGAGGGGGACAGAGAGGGAGGGAGACACAGGGAGACGGACAGAGGGAGGAGGCTGACACACAGAGGGAGGGAGAGGGGGACAGAGAGGGAGGGAGACACAGGGAGAGCAAATCAGCCTTGTGGTGTGTGGGAATGTCTGCTCGTCAGCAGGTGGACTGCGTGCATGTAGACAAGGGTGGCCAGTGCCAGCACCCCCCCTCTCCTCCATGGCAAAACACAGGGCCATGTCACAACCTGTGCACAAGCACAACGACAGCTACCTGCATCATATAAGTGTGTGGAACAACTTCATGTGCCCACGTACAGTGCTACACGGAAGGCGCCAATGCACGGCTCGCCACACCTGCCCACTCCACTGCTGACTGCAGTCACACTTGACGCAGCAAGTAAGACTGTGCCACACATAGGTAAAGTCGCCAAAGCTGTGCCCAAGGGACATACCCATGCACAAGTGCACTGTGAGTGGAATGCAAGACATATCCAAATTCCCAGAGGAAATGTTCCAACTTTGAAACGAATGAAACATGGATGTTGCATGGAACAAAATTAACATTGTCTCTCTCACACACAGGTCAACGTCGTGGATCACCCCCCAACACTGGGGGGGAAGACTCACAGGACCCGGCTCGGCGGGATGAAGGAGCCACCGGCAGCGACGACTCTCACCACTCTGTGGACGAACCCGACCCCGACCAACCTGGCCCCTCTGGTGTCCAACGACCTGCAGCACCTGCGTCAGGTACAACGGGGCCAACCACCACCCCCACTCCTGCCACATCCCAGGAGACACCCAGGATCCCTGCCCCACCACCACAAAGCAGCCAGGCTGGCCAGGAGGGACACGGTGTCCCGGGCACCCAGGAGGAGGCAGGCGACAACGCCAATGCCACCCCTCAGGGGTCCCGGAGACCCGATGTGCCCACAAGGGCATGCCAGGTGCAAGTGGGCAGGGGTGGTGGGAGTGGAGGACGGTGGAGGCGCCAGCCTGACCAGTTGGCTGGGGAACCGGTATATTCCCATGTCCGAAGCATCCTGGACACATACCGGCAGGACACCACGGGCATGGCCCAGGTTGTGTCCACCCTCAATGAGATGAAGGGGACCCTCGATGAGATCAAGACCCAGCAGGCCCAGCAACATGCGGAGCAACATGCCTGTCTACAGCAACACCAACGGCGGATGGAGGACAGACAGGCTGAGCTTGTGACGGTGTTCACGGGAATTCACAGTACACTCCGTCGGATGGCCGACAACATGGGCAACCCTCCCTGTGCCAGCAGGCGTAGAACATCACCACCCACAGGGAGGGATCAGGAGGAGGAGGAGGAAACATCCGATGGAGCATCCCAAACATCGTCACGGCCTGCTTCTGAGGGTCCCCGCAGGAGGGCGGGTCGTCCACGTAAAAGACCGTGAGGGCCGGCGCTACAGCACCATCTCCCAGGACACCTGGCCTGGCACCTGGCCCACTGGAGCAAAAGCAGCACAGCATCAAAAGACATTCTCTGCCACATGGCCTTGCTGGTCACTGTCTGACCAATGTTGACAAAGACTGTGGCATGGACTCTGAGGATTTCAAATGGCAAGGACACCAACTCCCCTAGTGAACTTTGGATTCCACACACCCGGAAAGCCCCTCATGTCAAACCCCCCCCTCCCCCACGAAAATAAAAAGTCACACCATGAAGAGAAGATGCCTGCTGGTTGCATTATTACCTTACATGTGTCTTGTAAAGTCTAAACATGCCTGAGTTCTCATTTGACTTCAACCATCCCCACCCTGGGGCCTGAGTCTGGCACAGGACACACGGGTCACAGTGTATTAGGCAAGACAGACATGGAGCACCATACACACCCGTGATGGGCCCAACCAGCTGAGGGGGTGGCCGCACAACCGTGCAGACAGACATATTGAGTACAGCAACAGTCATGCGCAGAGGTCAGGGATCATGTCGAGTGTCCTGGGGGGCACCCAGGTATGTGTAGACAGGTGGCCGAACCATGTCCTGCAAGCTTGAGTCAGGTGTATGCAGAGAATGGTGGCCTGGCCAATGTTGGATGCATGGGGATGGCACATGTCATAATACCCACACAGTCATGGACATCATGCACAATACACAGTCTAATCCCACACAAACATCGTGCATCTTGCTACACCACACATAGACACATAGCCACTATCACGGAAAACCATGCCAGACATGCCGGATGCACCGTGGCAACACACCAGCATTGACAGAGAAGAGGCACCTTGGAGGCATAGGGACACCTTTATTAGTCATGTATTTGGGATTGCAGAGGCAAGTCGGAGTACACATGAACGGGTCATGTGGAGTAACATGTGGGTCCAACACTGGCACCCCCCTTCTGCACCACAAATGCGTGATATCCATGGAACTGGCACACAAGTGTCGGCTAACAGCTAAACACCCCCTGCTGCTCACGGAGAGCCTGCCATACACCATTAAACCGCTGATGTGGAAGTCCAACACCATGTCAAGCCAATGCAAACCGTATGTGTCCGAGGGCAGTGTAACACACATTGATGCCATCATCACATTCCACAATCCCATCACTGATGACTGTCAACAAGTCTGACCTTCTATTCAGGTGTACCCATCTGCATGTCATGTGTACCATGGTGATGCAACATGTCTGCAGAGGAACCAAACATCGACAGGGGCAGTGTGCATACATCGTGAACAACTGCCACACCCAATACACCCCTGATGCATCCCTTACCCTAAGGAGACTTCCAAACTTGTCCGTGCGTGTAACGCTGAGTCAGCACACGATGACGTGTCCATGAGGAATAGCAGTGCCACAACAATGCAAGCAGCAGACGGCATGCGCAAGTACCTGGGGAAGAGAGACACACAAGAAGTCAGCCACAAAAAGCACAGCCACTTGCATGTGCATGTACTCGACACATGTATGGATGACAACATGCTAGGTCACAATTATGACTGGGGAAATACACTCATCACTGGCACCATTACTCCAGTGACACATCCACACACACCTCTGACTCACGTGGCATACATGCAGATGGACACACACATCGCAACACATGCCACACGGGGACCAATGCGTGCACACTCAGACACTGGTACTCACCACTAAGCAAAGAAGTCGCGTATGAGCCGAGTCCGGATGTCCTCTTGCGGCTCCACATCCTCCACATCACTAGCCCCATTTCCAAGCCCTTCGTCCTCCAAGGGTGGATGGTCCTGATCATCTTGATCCAGGATGAGTGGCACAGCTTTCTCAACTGCCATGTTGTGCAGCATGCAGCCGACCATGAAGATTTTGCAGACCTTCGCCGGGGCATATGGGAGGGCGCCGCCGGTCTTGTGGAGGCATCGGAATCGGCTCTTCAGGAGGCCAAACGTCCTCTCTATCACTCGCCTTGTCCGGCCATGGGCGGTGTTGTAGCGGAGCTGGGCCGGCGTGATGGGGTTGCGGAGAGGTGTGATCAGCCATGGCATGTTGGGATAGCCAGCATCCCCTACATGGAAACCACATGGACATAAGTAGGACAGGAGAAGCGGTCATGCTGGAAGTCTACGCAAAATACAGGACAGACAGACTGTACCCACCAACAACACATGCTCGTTCGTTGTGCAGCTGCGTAATCATTTCAGGCACCCTGCTACGCCTCATGATGTAGGCATCGTGTGCTGATCCTGGAAAACGAGCACAGACATGTGAAATCACCATGTTGGACAGACACACCACAAGGGCATTGATGGAGTGCTAGTGCTTGCGATTCCTTAACGCTACCTCCTGTGCCTGTGGTGGTACCAAAGCCACATGTGTCCCATCTATGGACCCAATGACATGGGGCATCCCTCCCAGGGCATAGAATCCACGCTTGACCCCAGTCAACATTTCAGGGGTTGGGAAATGGATGAAGTCATCCAGGTGAATCAACATGGACTCTAAGAAATCATGCAGCACACTGCAGAACATGCTCTGGGACATGCCACCAACATGAGCAATGGTATTTTGAAAGGTACCCGTGGCAAGAAAATGTAGGGCTGCCATTACCTTCAGCTTGGGTGTCAGTGCCGTAGGATACCTGTGCAGCGGTTGCAGGTGTGGTGCCAGTCTCGCCGTCAACTCCAGAATCAACCGTTGGGGGAAGCGGTAGCACCGGATATAGTCATTCTCCCGCATGGCAGCCAAGTCCGGAATTGGTCGGGGAAGAGGCGGCGCTCTGCAGTAATTTGGAAGTGACAAGGAAGAGTGAGTGCACCACAACAACAATTTATTTGTACTGAGCACATGTTAATCTGTCAATACACATATGCTACATACGGAGTCAGGTATGTGCCACATGCCCTGGATACGTATGGCTGCCAGGTGACACTCCTACCAAGACCCAGCTACACACGGAGATTGTGAACCTCCACATGCCATGGCATGGGATTAGCTGTGTCCCAGTGTAAGTGAACAGCCAGACGCAAGACAGGAGTGACATACATCCACACATCAGCAGAAGTAGGATGTCGATTGCAGAGACTGGTAGCGGAACACTAGAGCCACAGGTCACATGACATTACACTAGGACAGCCCACACACCTTGCCATGAAGGTGTACATGTGATGACTCACCACACATTCATAGAGAGGATGCAGACATGTCCTTGTTACGCTACTCCGTGTCCCATGCATACATACGCACCTCACATCCGATACCACATGTGGCATGGTGTGCGGAACAGTGTGCAATGTCAATCTACACACAGACACATGTTGGTTGCTGCAACAGCTGCAGCTTTTGAGGGAGCTCCAACATCAAGCTAATGGGAATCCCCTACACATACATGACATAGTCACATCGTGCACCGTGGGTAGTGACATGTCAGGTGTGGTAACCCCTGTACCGGGCCTCAGGGGACACTTCCGTGTGTTGTTGTCCGTGCCATGCCAGTGACGCTCATCCCAAGTGTGCAGTACGACATGCACACATGTCAAAGGAGTCAAGGGCATGCCTGGCACACATTGCACCGTCACACATTACATGTGTACACATCTCATCATACATCTGGTGCCTTCTCGACTCAGGAGTAATGTACCACATCACAGCCTTTCACACCTGTGCCCCACACATGTAGTACTGCCCAGACAATGCCTTGATGTCCATCCATGGACAAGTATGTCAGCCCTATTCCTTCCTGTGTGCTGCCTGTCACCACTGTGATGTGTGAAAACCACCGTACTTTCGCTAAGAGGGCCTGTGTACCTTCCCGTATCACTATGGGAGTGCTGCCGTATGTGTACGCATAGTGATGGTGAGCGTACAGGCGTGTGTACGGTCCATACAACCATGAGTACGCATACGCGAGAACACCCATAGTGGTACGGAGCGTACACGCGTGCGTACGTTCACTATCACTATGGGTGTTCTCGCGTATGCGTACTCATGGTGGTACGGACCATACACACGCCTGTACGCTCACTATCACTATGGGTACGCATACGCGAGCACACCCATAGTGGTACGGAGCGTACACGCGTGCGTACGTTCACTATTACTATGGGTGTTCTCGCGTATGCGTACTCATGGTGGTACGGACCGTACACACGCCTGTACGCTCACTATCACTATGGGTACGCATACGCGAGCACACCCATAGTGGTACGGACCGTACACGCGTGCGTACGCTCACTATCACTATGGGTACACATACGGCAGCACTCCCATAGTGATAGTGAACGTACGCACGCGTGTACGCTCCGTACCACTATGGGTGTGCTCGCGTATGCGTACCCATAGTGATAGTGAGCGTACAGGCGTGTGTACGGTCCGTACCACCATGAGTACGCATACGCAAGAACACCCATAGTGGTACGGACCATACACGCGTGCGTACGTTCACTATCACTATGGGTGTTCTCGCGTATGCGTACTCATAGTGATAGTGAGCGTACGCACGCGTGTACGGTCCGTACCACTATGGGTGTGCTCGCGTATGCGTACCCATAGTGATAGTGAGCGTACAGGCGTGTGTACGGTCCGTACCACCATGAGTACGCATACGCGAGAACACCCATAGTGATAGTGAACGTACGCACGCATGTACGCTCCGTACCACCATGAGTACGCATACGCGAGAACACCCATAGTGGTTCGGAGCGTACACACGCCTGTACGGGCCGTTGCTATGCATTTGGGGTGCCCAAGGGCACCAGAACGCACCGTACCTGTGTGTGAAGCTCCAAATTACATAGGGGACACATGAGGGACAAGCATAAAGGCCTACATGCATGCTGGTTGTCATGGAGACCAAGTTTAAAGTTAGAATTTGTTCTGGAAGGTGCACAGCAGAAGTCAGTTGGAATGAATCTACTTTGTTGCAATGTGTTTGTGGGGTTGACATCATGCTGAAGAAAAAAACACAATATGAACCCACTGACTGTTCTAGGTTTGAAGGGATTGGAGGAAACATAGGATGCAAATGTGAGTGACCAATCACTCTGTACTCCTGTGCATGAAACAGGCCAGCAAGGCAGATATAAGGCAGCCAGGTCCCATGAGGGAGCACTTGCCTGCACATCTTTGTATTCCACGACCCAGCTGCTGCTACTGATTCCCTGGAACCATGTCAAGGTCTGTGGAGAGGTCACAGCCCTTCACCCTGGAGGAGAACCTGGCTTTGCTGGATGTGATCCTCCCACAGTACCCCATGCTGTATGGGCGACCAGGGTATCAGGTGAGTGCAGAGTCTACCAGCACAGACTGTGTCCCTTTTTTGTGAGTGTGACTTCTGGCATTGTGTCCAGGTGTGGCACACATGCTATGTACTGTAGTGGGGGTCCCGGGGGGGAATGCCTGATGTCTCCCAGCCAGTGCATGCTGTGGTGCATGTCTGCCGTCCTCACTTGCATTGTGTTTACTGTGACAATCACTGCATGGTGCATGCCACATTCTGCCTGTCTTGTCCTCCTGGGAATGTAGCCTCTACAGTCCTCATGTGACTCTGTGCTCACACCAGTGTGACAGGTGACTGTACCCACAGATGTGTGTTAGTTCTGTGTACCTGTGCTGAGAGTGTCCACATGATGTGTTCGTACCCTGGACATCGGTGTGTGTGTAAGTCCCCTGTCATGTGGGTGGGTGCATATGTGGAGTGTAGCACCCCAGCTGCATGAGGGATGGATATACCCTGGCCATGTGATGTGAGCATGGAGCAGTGCTGTGTGTCTGACGTGCAGAGCCAGCCCCACACCTGTGAGCCCCCCCCCAGTCTAGTGGCACATGTACAGAGTGAGGTATGTCGCTGCATTTGGCAATGGCAGGTGAATGTCCTGTGCCTGTGTGTGTCTGTGTACTCTGCTGCGGTAGCGTCAGTGGCCTGTGGCATGTGACTGCTTAGAGGTGCTGCACATTATCCTGGTGTAGCTTGTGATGCACAGTGTGAGCCTGGATCATTGATTGTGTAGTTGCCCTCATTCCACCTGTGTCCTTTCAATGGCACGTACTGCTTTTGCCCTTCCCCAGAGGATCATGTCCCTATGACAAAGGTGCAATGCGTTGGATGCATACTATGCCTTGTTGTAAACAGCAGATGTGTTCTAATATGTGTCCCTGTGACATGTGCCAGGTGTATTGATGTAGTGTCACTTGTACATCCTCACAGGTAGGCGCCTCTGCCAAGGAGCAGATATGGCTGACCGCCGTCAGCGCCGTGAGGAGTGCGGATGGTCGGAAGCGGCGCCTGTCCCAGGTGAGGAAACGCTGGCAGGATATCCGGTGCTGGACGCGGAGGATCGCACGGGTCCTGCTGGGGGACTCACCTGAGAGCCATAAGAACTGCGGGCGCCACCGACTGACCCACATCCACAAGCGTGTGCTGCCGGTGGTATTTCCAGACTTGGAGAGGCGCTTACAGGAGAAGCAGCAGCAGGAAGGGGGTAGGTACATGTGTGCTTGTTGTGTTTCACCAGCATTTGTAAGTGCACAGTTGCATGGATACACTGCCAGGGTTTAAAGGTGCTGTGCAGATCCAGTTACCCACAGTATAGCTGTGCTCTCCTGCCTCCCTTCCCTTCCTTGCAATGTGTTCCCTGGTCTGTGTGTAGTCACTCCTTCCCAAGGTAATGTAGGCTGGCGCTTTCTCCACGTGAACTATGCCTGTAGCATCATGTGTGGGGGTGGTGTGTAACAGGTTTGGGAACCTTGCCTGTGCCCTGTTCAGTTCAGTACATGTGGGTTCCATGTCAGTTGGCACTGATGCAGAGTCCAGACATGGGAGTTAGTCTCACAAGTGTCATGCCTTACAGCGCGCATGTCCTATGTTGTGGCCTGTGACATGATGTGCATGAGTGTGCGATACACATAGTGCAGGGATGGTGGCGTGTGTTGCAGTCATTCCCATTCAGGACCATGGAGTTGTGTTGCCACTACTGTCCCCTGGGGCATATTTTCATAGGTGTCATGTGTGTCATCACAAAACGTGGACACTCTCAGTGTCTACAGCATAGGTTGTGCTCTGTGCCATTGTCCCCTGGCACCATGTATATTGATGTGAAATGTAGTACAAGTGTCCACTGTACAGCCTGACCTGATTTTCCTTGTTCATAGTCACAGTGGCCAGTGCCTGTGTGTCTTGTTACAATCATCTGATGATGGCCATTTGTACATGATTATTTGGACAGGCGCACCTCGGGTATTTGGCGTCCAATCTTGCATTTATGCATCCCCTGTGTATTTCACCCAGACTAAGAGATGTAAGTGCCACCTGTGTCTCAACAAATTGTCTCATGTAGGGGGTGGTTGGTGCGGGCCAAGCCTACATGTCAAAACCAGAATTCTCCTTGCTAGGTCTGGCCAGTGTGTGATGTTTGTCTGGACATACACTCAAGGTGCAGTGAGCCAGTCATGTTGGGCATGTTTTCAGTATTACCTATGCAGCATGTGCCTCAAGCTCATGGATTTGGTCCCTCCTCATCCCTATTGTCGGCAACGCTGTGTGGTGCAGATGCAGTGCTGGATTGTCACCAGGGCCTGGCTCCTATGTCAAACTCCATTTCATGTCATTTGCTATTGTGTCATGCTCTCCATGGATTTTCTGTGGCATGGTGGGTCAACCAACTGTGTGTTGCATGCCCAACATCTGTACCTTGTTTTGTAGATGTTACTTTACTTTCTTTGCAGGCTATGCACTGTAACCTATGTAGATTGGACTCATGTGACATATGTATACAGGTGTGTGATTAATTGCTGTCTCTTCACCTTGCCCACAGCATCGTCAGGGGACACGGAGGGAGACATGAGCACAGACGGAGCGGAGGGACCGAGCACCAGTGCCAGCGTTGACATCGTGGCTGGCACATTGAGTGGTACAGAGGCAGAGGAGAGTGAGGCCGAGGACCTGTCCACTGGCACCACCGAATATGAAGCTGACGGGTCCGAGGATGATCTCTCCGAGTGGGCGCAGGCTGCACCAGCAGCTGACAGCGGAACAACATCGCATCCCGCCCCCTCCATTGCCATCAGCCGCCTCCCACTTGCTCGTGTCCCTTCCCAACGGTCACCACATGTCTCCTTCCTGCCAGGCACCGCACCCCCTGCCCCTGTCTCCACTGCTGCCGCCAATGCCGAGTCTGTGGACATCCAGCGGCAGTTGCAGGTTGGTCAGGCTGCGATCCTTAATGTCCTCCATGGCCACAGCCAAGTGCTGCACAACATGGAGGCATACTTGGAGGGCATTTTTTCGTCGCAGGCTGACCAACGCCAGTTGCTGAGGTCCATAGACTCGACACTGACTGCAGCAGTGGGTCTCCTGCAGTACTACGTCCCACCCCCTACCCCTGCCCCATCCACACTTCCCACTCCCATGCCTGTCCCACGTACACCCAGACGTCAGCATGCACCCACCACAACAGACACAGGCACCACACCAGCAGGGAAGGTCATACGCACACCTCCTGGCATGCACACACAGGGTGAGGTAGGCACACCCACTGGGTCGGGGGGCAAACGTAAGACACGCAGCCAGAGTGGGAGTCCACATTCCACCCAATCCACTCCCTCCAAATCCCCTCCCCTCAGCTCTCCTGGCCACATATCAGGCAAGGACTCCTTCATGGCCGCTCTGTCCCTGAGCCCCACTGTGACACCATCCCGCAAGCGGTCAAGGGAGTCCCCGGTCAGGGTGGTTGAGTCCCCCCCCCTGTCCACACCCTCCCCCAGTGGCGCTGCGACCCATCCCTCCGCCCCCCCCCCTCCTTGGGGCCTGTGGTTCCTTCGGGTGCAGGGGAGACGCTGGAGGACCTTGCTAAGGTGTGCAGCGAGATCCTGGCCTCCGCCTTTGGCCCTGCCGCACCCCCTCTGGTGGAGTCCTCCATCCCTGCACCCACGACGCCTACCCTTCGCCCTCCTGTCCCTGCGGTGCCTGGTCCTTCCCCCCCAACATGATGCCCTCCCCACTGTGGAAGACGAAGGAGTCTGACTGTGCAGGCAAGCTAGGGGACACGCGTCCCACTGTGTCCCCCGTCCAGCTGTGACTCATGGACTGCCCTATGGGCTTTGTAAATATTGAACTTTCTACGAACACACTATTTAAGATCATGCTGATTAAAGCCATTTTTGTTTCCTTTGAACACTACTGCTTTTCTGATGTTGCTGTTGGTGGGGCTGCTACATGATTTTGGGTGGTAATCATGTGTTGGGTGTGTGGGAAATGTAGTAGTGTGCTGGTCATAGGGGGGACCCTGGTATCTGTGTGCCATCATACGGTGTTAGCTAGGTTTCTCTGTTCATGTAAGCAGTTACTGCATGGTGAAATTGTCCCAAGGTGTATTCCTTCCTCTGTGTACCCTGACATCTTCCCTGCAGGGTGTTCCCAATATTTAGCGCTGAGCTGTGTGTACATTAGCTGGGTGTGTGACGGACTCCTTCAACTTTGCACATGCATGCTGAGCGATGTCTCCACCTGCATCATTCGTGGCATCCTTGGTAGTCATTGTACTTGTGTATGTGGACTATTGACATGACTTCATGTGGACATGTTTTCTTTTCGGCGCTATGCATGCGTATACTCCCAGCCTCGCACACATGTGGTACATGTACTGCAGGGTCTTTGTGCACCTGACTGACATTTGTGGGCATGGTATCTGTGGCTACTCCACCCTTTGCGTTCCATGGGCACTGCTGGGAGTGTTAGGCACACACCGCTCCTGTCTCTGGGCACTGCTGGGAGTGATAGGCACACACCCCTCCTGTCTCTGGGCACTGCTGGGAGTGATAGGCACACACCCCTCCTGTCTCTGGGCACTGCTGGGAGTGATAGGCACACACCCCTCCTGTCTCTGGGCACTGCTGGGAGGACTCTGCACCCACCCCTCCTGTCTCTGGGCACTGCTGGGAGTGATAGGCACACACCCCTCCTGTGTCTGGGCACTGCTGGGAGTGTTAGGCACCCACCCCTCCTGTGTCTGGGCACTGCTGGGAGGACTCTGCACACACCCCTCCTGTGTCTGGGCACTGCTGGGAGTGTTAGGCACACACCGCTCCTGTCTCTGGGCACTGCTGGGAGTGATAGGCACACACCCCTCCTGTGTCTGGGCACTGCTGGGAGTGTTAGGCACCCACCCCTCCTGTGTCTGGGCACTGCTGGGAGGACTCTGCACACACCCCTCCTGTGTCTGGGCTCTGCTGGGAGTGTTAGGCACACACCGCTCCTGTCTCTGGGCACTGCTGGGAGTGATAGGCACACACCCCTCCTGTCTCTGGGCACTGCTGGGAGTGATAGGCACACACCCCTCCTGTCTCTGGGCACTGCTGGGAGTGATAGGCACACACCCCTCCTGTCTCTGGGCACTGCTGGGAGGACTCTGCACCCACCCCTCCTGTCTCTGGGCACTGCTGGGAGTGATAGGCACACACCCCTCCTGTGTCTGGGCACTGCTGGGAGTGTTAGGCACCCACCCCTCCTGTGTCTGGGCACTGCTGGGAGGACTCTGCACACACCCCTCCTGTGTCTGGGCCCTGCTGGGAGTGTTAGGCACACACCGCTCCTGTCTCTGGGCACTGCTGGGAGTGATAGGCACACACCCCTCCTGTCTCTGGGCACTGCTGGGAGAACTCTGCACCCACCCCTCCTGTCTTTGGGCACTGCTGGGAGTGATAGGCACACACCCCTCCTGTGTCTGGGCACTGCTGGGAGTGTTAGGCACCCACCCCTCCTGTCTCTGGGCACTGCTGGGAGGACTCTGCACCCACCCCTCCTGTCTCTGGGCACTGCTGGGAGTGATAGGCACACACCCCTCCTGTGTCTGGGCACTGCTGGGAGTGTTAGGCACCCACCCCTCCTGTGTCTGGGCACTGCTGGGAGGACTCTGCACACACCCCTCCTGTGTCTGGGCACTGCTGGGAGTGTTAGGCACACACCCCTCCTGTCTCTGGGCACTGCTGGGAGGACTCTGCACCCACCCCTCCTGTCTCTGGGCACTGCTGGGAGTGATAGGCACACACCCCTCCTGTGTCTGGGCACTGCTGGGAGTGTTAGGCACCCACCCCTCCTGTGTCTGGGCACTGCTGGGAGGACTCTGCACACACCCCTCCTGTGTCTGGGCACTGCTGGGAGTGTTAGGCACACACCGCTCCTGTCTCTGGGCACTGCTGGGAGTGATAGGCACACACCCCTCCTGTCTCTGGGCACTGCTGGGAGTGATAGGCACACACCCCTCCTGTCTCTGGGCACTGCTGGGAGGACTCTGCACCCACCCCTCATGTCTCTGGGCACTGCTGGGAGTGATAGGCACACACCCCTCCTGTGTCTGGGCACTGCTGGGAGTGTTAGGCACCCACCCCTCCTGTGTCTGGGCACTGCTGGGAGGACTCTGCACACACCCCTCCTGTGTCTGGGCACTGCTGGGAGTGTTAGGCACACACCGCTCCTCTCTCTGGGCACTGCTGGGAGTGATAGGCACACACCCCTCCTGTGTCTGGGCACTGATGGGAGTGTTAGGCACCCACCCCTCCTGTGTCTGGGCACTGCTGGGAGGACTCTGCACACACCCCTCCTGTGTCTGGGCACTGCTGGGAGTGTTAAGCACACACCGCTCCTGTCTCTGGGCACTGCTGGGAGTGATAGGCACACACCCCTCCTGTCTCTGGGCACTGCTGGGAGTGATAGGCACACACCCCTCCTGTCTCTGGGCACTGCTGGGAGGACTCTGCACCCACCCCTCCTGTCTCTGGGCACTGCTGGGAGTGATAGGCACACACCCCTCCTGCGTCTGGGCACTGCTGGGAGTCTTAGGCACCCACCCCTCCTGTGTCTGGGCACTGCTGGGAGGACTCTGCACACACCCCTCCTGTGTCTGGGCACTGCTGGGAGTGTTAGGCACACACCGCTCCTGTCTCTGGGCACTGCTGGGAGTGACAGGCACACACCCCTCCTGTCTCTGGGCACTGCTGGGAGTGATAGGCACACACCCCTCCTGTCTCTGGGCACTGCTGGGAGGACTCTGCACCCACCCCTCCTGTCTCTGGGCACTGCTGGGAGTGATAGGCACACACCCCTCCTGTGTCTGGGCACTGCTGGGAGTGTTAGGCACCCACCCCTCCTGTGTCTGGGCACTGCTGGGAGGACTCTGCACACACCCCTCCTGTGTCTGGGCACTGCTGGGAGTGTTAGGCACACCCCCCTCCTGTCTCTGGGCACTGCTGGGAGTGATAGGCACACACCCCTCCTGTCTCTGGGCACTGCTGGGAGTGATAGTGACACACCCCTCCTGTCTCTGGGCACTGCTGGGAGTGATAGGCACACACCCCTCCTGTCTCTGGGCACTGCTGGGAGGACTCTGCTCCCACCCCTCCTGTCTCTGGGCACTGCTGGGAGTGATAGGCACACACCCCTCCTGTGTCTGGGCACGGCTGGGAGTGTTAGGCACCCACCCCTCCTGTGTCTGGGCACTGCTGGGAGGACTCTGCACACACCCCTCCTGTCTCTGGGCACTGCTGGGAGTGATAGGCACACACCCCTCCTGTCTCTGGGCACTGCTGGGAGTGATAGGCACACACCCCTCCTGTCTCTGGGCACTGCTGGGAGTGATAGGCACACACCCCTCCTGTCTCTGGGCAGTGATAGGCACACACCCCTCCTGTCTCTGGGCACTGCTGGGAGTGAAAGGCACACACCCCTCCTGTCTCTGGGCACTGCTGGGAGTGATAGCGACACACCCCTCCTGTCTCTGGGCACTGCTGGGAGTGATAGGCACACACCCCTCCTGTCTCTGGGCACTGCTGGGAGGACTCTGCACACACCCCTCCTGTCTCTGGGCACTGCTGAGAGTGATAGGCACACACCCCTCCTGTCTCTGGGCACTGCTGGGAGTGATAGGCACACACCCCTCCTGTCTCTGGGCACTGCTGGGAGTGATAGGCACACGCCCCTCCTGTCTCTGGGCACTGCTGGGAGTGATAGGCACACACCCCTCCTGTCTCTGGGCAGTGATAGGCACACACCCCTCCTGTCTCTGGGCACTGCTGGGAGGGGGAACCACCTTTACAACGCAACTTTTACAACGCTATGCTATTACAACGCATTTTTTACAACGCAAAAACTTTTACAACGCATGCTTTTACAACGCGTGCCATTATATGGTAAGTACTGTTACAACACATATACCTTTACAAGGCATTATGTGAAAATGCATTTACAACGCATGCATTTACAATGCATGTGTTTACAACGCAAGACGTTATATTGTAAGTACTTTTACAACGCATATACTATTACAACGCATTTTTTTTGCTCTTTGTTTTCATTTATTAAAATATTTATCTTGTTAAATTATTGTTTGGAAGGGTAGCAGTAAAATTAATACTTGAGTATTTTAATTTTTATTAATAAAGCAATTGTAATTTAAAAAAGGTGAGTAGTTAATAAAAATATTAATACTTGAGTATTTTGTCTGGTAGAAATGTTTGGTTGGTTAGCAGTTAAATAAATACTTGAGTATTAAAATAATTTTAAAAAAAGCAATATTAATTTGAAAAAAGTGAGTAGTTTATAAAAATATTAATACTTGAGTATTGTGACTAGTAGAAAAGTTTTGTTTGTTTGCTGATAAATTAATACTTTAGTATTTTGTTTTTTGTTTAATAAAGCTATAATAATTTGAAAAAAATGAGTAGATTTTCAAAATATTAATACATGTGTATTTTATTATGTAGAAATGTTTGGTTGGTTAGCTGTTAAATTAATACTTGAGTATTTAAATATTTATACTTGGACATTTAGTTTAGTAGGAAATTTTTTGATGGATAGTTTTAAAAATTAATAGTGTTTTTAAATATTAAAAATAGATACTTATTAAAAACTTATTTTAAATGTTGAAAATTTATCTAAAAAAAATAAGTTTTTGTAAACATTAAAGAGTATATAATATTATAATTTAAATAAAAAATGATTGAGTACCTAATTTTAAATACTAGAGTATTTTTATCATATATGAAAAGACTAGAGTATTTATAAGTTAAAAAGAAAGTGCTCTTTTATAAAGAAATGGAAGTGTTTTTTTGATTTATTTATTATATAAATAAATTAATAATATATTATAAATATTAACACAAACATTAAAAAAAAATTACAGTAATAAATATACCAATTTAACATTTTTAAAATTTAGAAATAAGAAATAACAATTATAACTTACTATTTGAATTTATTTCCCACGGTTTTCCATTGAAGTCTATGAGCGTCTTTGTCCTTTATTTATTTTGGCAGCCTCAGAATATACAACCCGCGGAACAAGAAAAGAAGGTAAAGAAAGTGAAGTAAGAGGAAGTTTTGAAAGGAAAAGACAAAAGAGTCAAGGTAAGGAACATATTTAGTAATTTTACATTTATTAAATTACAATATTGGAGTTTAAAAAACTTAATTATAAATAATGACAGCAAACAATTATTTATTTCACAATTTTATTTGATTTACAAAACATGAAAAAAAAAACATATTTTTCATAAATTTTTCAAAGTAAGTTTTAATTTTATAACAAGATATAAATATTTTATTTACATATATTAACATTTATTTACAGTTGAATTTAAAAAAGTAGTCCGCCATAAATAGAGAAGCACGCGATGACGTCAGGACGTGTGCGTCGACGTAATACGCCATTTTGCAGAGCATCGGAGGAGGAAGCAGCAGGAAACTGATCTGCGTCCAGGTAGGAAATATTTTCAGTTGATTTTATAGATTAAACCTTTTAAAGGGATACATATATAGTAAGGAAAGAATAAGGGGAGGTTGCTGGAAAACTAATAGATGTTTTAAAAGTTGTTAAACATGTCCACATTAATGTCATTAATACATGCCTATGTCGGGTCGCTTAAAGTAAGTTAGTTATTTTAAAAAAGTATGTAACTCTTTCTAAATAAAAAGTTACGGTTCAGACAGTTCATTTGTTTATTTCCGAAGATAAATATGTACTGTCGATCTTCATTTCTTTGTACAAAAATTGTGCGTACTTTTATATTTTGTAAATCTAAAATTGAAATACAAATGATGATTCAGCTGCAATGTGCATTAAGGAATATGGATTTATTTGTATTTTATACATCGGATGGCGTTTGGGTGATTGGTTTTGACGGAATTTAAATTGGTTATTTTCGGTAATTTGAAAAATGCCGTACCGATAATGATAAATGGTTCAAATAATATGGAACAGTAAATTTGTCATCATTGGTTTATTTTGGTTGAAATGAAGATTTGTTTTAAATAATGGAAAAAACCCGACTTGTTTATTTGAAAAAAAATTTTAAAAAAAGACTTTGTATGCCAATTGAATTTTTATAATTACTATAATTTTTAGCAAAGCAGGAAAGTAAGTAAATTCATTGTTTTAAAAAGAAAGAATGTTAGAAAGATTTTCCAGGTAGTCTATAGCCACACACAACGAAAACTGTTGTAGAATTGCCAATAGTCTCTCAGACATTTCCCTTGTTTTGACTGTTACTCGTGGGTTTAGACTACCTGCGAGTGTTTGTGCTATTCTCATTTCTTGGAAACTTTGCTCCTTCTTCTTCCCCACCCTAAAACCCCTAATTTCCCTGCATCCCGTGCCAGATTTTATTGTACTTTTCATTTTAAAAAAAAAAAAATCGCGTTGTAATGGTATGCGTTGTAATATACTTCGTTGTAACAGCACTTTTCAGTATTTTAATAGGTTTTGCGTTGTAACAGAATTCGTTGTAAAGTAATGCGTTGTAGTAGTACTAGCGTTGTAAAAAATGCGATGTAAAGGTATGCGTTGTAATAGCATGCGTTGTAACGTCATACATCCGCTGGGAGTGAAAGGCACACACCCCTCCTGTCTCTGGGCACTGCTGGGAGTGATTGGCACACAACCCTCCTGTCTCTGGGCACTGCTGGGAGTGATAGGCACACACCCCTCCTGTGTCTGGGCACTGCTGGGAGGACTCTGCACACACCCCTCCTGTCTCTGGGCACTGCTGGGAGTGATAGGCACACACCCCTCCTGTGTCTGGGCACTGCTGGGAGGACTCTGCACACACCCCTCCTGTCTCTGGGCACTGCTGGGAGTGATAGGCACACACCCCTCCTGTGTCTGGGCACTGCTGGGAGGACTCTGCACACACCCCTCCTGTCTCTGGGCACTGCTGGGAGTGATAGGCACACACCCCTCCTGTCTCTGGGCACTGCTGGGAGTGATAGGCACACACCCCTCCTGTGTCTGGGCACTGCTGGGAGGACTCTGCACACACCCCTCCTGTCTCTGGGCACTGCTGGGAGTGATAGGCACACACCCCTCCTGTGTCTGGGCACTGCTGGGAGGACTCTGCACACACCCCTCCTATTTAACAATATGTACGCTTAGAACACACACGTGTGTGGGTTTGCTCCATGCATACGAGGTGGGGGTACGTGTCGTACATACACGGTTGGGGTGGGGGTACGCTCCATGCATACGCGGGTGAGGGTACGGGTCGTACATACACGGTTGGGGTGGGGGTACGCTCCATACGTCCGCGGGTGAGGGTACGGGTCGTACTTACACTGTTGGGGTGGGGGGTATGTTCCATACGTCCGCGGGTGAGGGTACGGGTCGTACTTACACTGTTGGGGTGGGGGGTACGCTCCATACGTACGCGGGTGGGGTACGGTTCGTACTTACACTGTTGGGGTGGGGGGTACGCTCCATGCATACGGAGTGGGGGTACGGTCCGTACGTACACTATTGGGGTGGGGGGTACGCTCCATGCATACGGGGTGGGGTACGGTCCGTACGTACACTATTGGCATGGGGGGTATGCTCCATACGTCCGCGGGTGAGGGTACGGGTTGTACTTACACGGTTGGGGTGGGGGTACGCACCATACGTATGTGGGTGAGGGTACGGGTCGTACTTACACTGTTGGGGTGGGGGGTACGCTCCATACGTCCACGGGTGAGGGTACGGGTCGTACTTACACTGTTGGGGTGGGGGGTACGCTCCATACGTACGCGGGTGGGGTACGGTTCGTACTTACACTGTTGGGGTGGGGGGTATGCTCCATGCATACGGGGTGGGGGTACGGTCCGTACATACACTATTGGGGTGGGGGGTACGCTCCATGCATACGGGGTGGGGGTACGGTCCGTACGTACACTATTGGCATGGGGGGTACGTTCCATACGTCCGCGGGTGAGGGTACGGGTCGTACTTACACTGTTGGGGTGGGGGTACGCACCATACGTACGCGGGTGAGGGTACGGGTCGTACTTACACTGTTGGGGTGGGGTACGCACCATACGTCCGCGGGTGAGGGTACGGGTCGTACTTACACTGTTGGGGTGGGGGGTACGCTCCATACGTCCGCGGGTGGGGTTACGGGTCGTACTTACACTGTTGGGGTGGGGGGTACGCTCCATACGTCCGCGGGTGAGGGTACGGGTCGTACTTACACTGTTGGGTGGGGGTACGCTCCATACGTCCGCGGGTGAGAGTATGGGTCATACTTACACTGTTGGGGTGGGGGGTACGCTCCATACGTACACGGGTGGGGGTACAGTCCGTACATATGCGTCCCCACGCTATGTGATGCTTGTGCGGGCCGTACCCAGGCCTTTGCCACGTGGGTACAGCCGTCCCGCCATTGTTGGGATGACGTAGGTGTGGGCGGGGTACGACTCGTACCCACGCTCTTAAGGCGTGGGTACGGAACGTACCTGTATTGTTGTGTTGCCGGTTTGCGTCGTCAGGCACTTCCGTTGTGGCGGACGCTGGCTTTGCTGGACACGCCCCCACCCCCTCGTAGTGACCAGGGCCTGGGGGTCAGGTATGTCCAGGGCATGTGTGCTGTGTGACTTTGGTGGGGGTTTTGTGGCCTGCCCCTGGTCCTGCCCCCCCCCTTTCCCCCCTCCCTTTGTTGTTCTGACCTTCTGCGGCGTCTGCGTCCGAACCTGTAGAGGAGGTCGACTGCTATGAAGGCCGGGATGACACGTAGGTTCGGGTCCATGTCTCTCCGTCGCGTACAGGTACTCCTTGTTCACGTCGTCCTGATTTCCCGGCAGTTTTTGGCAGCCGGAAAATATTCACCGTGCGGGATGACGTCGGTGCGAATCGTAATTCCTGGTTCGTGAATGGCAGGCTGCGTGCGTCCCGACGTCACGTCGGCGCTTTCCCGGATCGCATTTGTATGTTTATTTTCGTCGGTCGGGGTTTTGTACGAATCGTACGGAAATGGAGTTTCCGTGCGATTCGTAATTCCATGTTTGTAAGTTTTGACGACCGGGTACGCGTCGGACGGAGAATATGCTCCGTCCGACGGTTCGTACCCGGTTTTTACAGGATCGTGATCGGCACCATAGAAGGAGGAAAATGCCATTGTTGATTGTTTTTCTGCAAGAAGATGTCCCTTACAGCACAAAAACAATCAGCCCTGCAATGCAGGCATCCTTGCACCATGGTGCAAGGGTGCCTGCATTGGCGCTAGGCAGCTAATTGTGTGCCAGTGCAGAGGAAAGCACAGGGATGTGTGCATTCCTACACTTTCTTAATGACGCAGCTCGGCACAGCAAGATGGCTTGCAGCCTGCGCAGCATAATTTTCTAGTAATTATGCCCTTTAGTTTTCTCCTGTATTGTACTTGTGTTATTTTAGCTTCTTTCTGAAAGGAAGGGGGGGTGGCGGCTTCACTTCTCATATAAATTTTCGTGATCAATTGTGGATTTTCCTTTGCGCAGCTTCTATGCACTTTGTGAAGTTGCACACTTTTATGTTTTTTTTTAAAGAGAATTTAACTTTTATCAATTTTTTTAATTGTATCGACAAACCGTTTCCCATTTTTTCCTTCTTAAAAGTGTCCTCTAGCAGCAGTCATTTTCTGCCACTGGTGAACTAGTTGTTTTTGATTTAGTCACAAGTGCAGGAGCAAGAATTTAACACATCTCTCGCACGTATGTGCAGTATGTGCATTCAGCAGGGCCACCTGCAGCACGCCAAAGGCAATCTCATCTGTGCCCATCCATGCCCAGATAGTGCCCAGATATGCTGCCAGGTTTCTGGTCCATTTTCAGTTCAGAGGCCGCAGAACAGCTGCACCTGCTTGTTAAACCTGAATTTTCCCTTTTATTGTCTTGACTCTGGCACTAAAGAGAAACTTAAAGGGGCAGATTTACAAGCCCCTTGCAACACTTTTACGCCGCCATTGCGTCACTTCTGTGACACAGCAGTGGTGTAAACCATGCGCCTAGTTGCGCCTTATTTACAACGTGACGCATCTAGGGAGATGCATCACATTGTAAAGCCCTGCGCCACATGAAACCTGCGTTAGGTTTTCTGTGGGCGTTCCTGCGCAGGGTGGGCGTTCTGTCCCAGGAACACCTCGTAAAAGTGACGCAGTGAAATCTACAAGATTTCACTGAGTCACTTTTCCGTCCATGCTGCGTCAAAACCCTGCACTTGCTTGAAGCAGGCGTACGGTGTGACGCAGTATGTTAGGCATAGGGGCCCTCGTGCATTGATGGAGCTGCATCGTGCTTGCGACACGACTCCAGCAATGCGCTGCCCTTATGCCATCAGATGCGACACACATCGCCCTATCCTTGCGCCACAGTGCGCCGCATTGTAAATGCGATGCATTTGCGGTGGCGCAGGGAGGGAATTGCATGTCGCATCTTTTCTGGCGCATTCCTGCTGACTTGCAGGGATGTGCCAGAACTCGTAAATCTGCCCCAAAGTGTGTAACTTCTATATTGATAATCCAACATTCAGTCCCTCTTTCCCCTTCCTCGTTGTTTTCCTTCTGTGTCAGTCTATTATCAGGCCTCCTTATTTTTTTTTTTGTGTTGAAATTTTTTATTGAATTTTATCATGAAATACAGAGTAACACAGACATACTAAAACAATGAATTATTGATAATATTAAATACATATGTTGATGATAAATATGAATCATATTATATATAAATATTAAAATGAATAAATCAGTGAGTAGATATATGGTATAAAGAACATGAATAAGAACTGGATATTATACATATTATAATATATAAAATATGAATGAATCTAAATATAAAAGAGAATGACTTCGTACAAGAAAATTAAAATATTTAGATCAGAGCACAAAAATTAAAAAAGGAGGAGAAAATTGATATGAAAAGTGGAAGAAAGAAGAAAAGAAGAGAAAAGAGATAAACTGTAAAGAAGATAATTAAAGAACAGTGAGAGATAATAGAGCCAGAGGAAGGGAGGGAGGAGAAGGAGGACGGGAGTGGGGGAAATAAACTGATGAAGGATAAAGGAAATGGAAAAAGAAAAGAAATACACAAAATATAAGATAATGAATTAGTTAATTCAAGTGCTTGCATTAGGAGAGAGAGTGGAGTTGGCATCAGTGTTAAGTTCAATTTTTAAAAAAGAAGACCAGGTCTGAAGAAATACATCAACTTGATCTTGAAGGTTATAAATGGTGCGCTCATGTAGGGCTGTTTGCATCATTGCCACCAGCCATTCTTCCTGAGAGGGTGGAGAAGGAGACCTCCAATGACGCAAAATACAGATTTTAGCTGTAGCCAATGCAGTGTGTAGAAGACGTATTTGTGATTTAGAAAGTTTTGGAAAGTGTCGAAAATCATGTAGAAGGATTGTGGCAGGTGTAAATGGTAAGGATAATGGCATTGTGGAATGTGAAGTCTTGCCAACAAAGGACCAAAAGGACCTTGTTGCTGGGCAATCGCAAATTATATGAACTATGTCACAACCAGAAGTGGAACATCTCCAGCAATTAGTGTGTGAAAGCAATCCAGCTTTATGTAACTTAGTTGGAGACCAGTGCCATTCATGAAGGATTTTAAATATACAAAATTTAAGCCTTGCTTCACGAACGCCTTTATGTAATCCCTCCAGTATCTTGTCCCATTCAGAAGCCGTAAATGAAATAGATAAACAAGATTGCCATTTATTTTGGAGAGCATACGAGAGAGATTGTGAAAATAAAGGAGACATAAAGGTTTTATAAAGACCAGAGGTCACCCCTCTAAACTTTCCCCACAGATTTAGGTAAGATAGTATTGGGGACACCTGCAACACCCAAGGGGAGATCCCAAGTGTTTCCTGAGACATTGTTGAAGTTGAGAGTATCTAGAGGAGTGTTGTATAGGAAGATTAAATTCCTCGCATAATTGAGAAAATGATTTAAAATTTCCATCATGAAGAAGTTGATCTGGGGAGTAAATACCAGCTGCTTGCCATAACGGCCAGGATAAAGTGAGACCATTGATACGGATAGCTGAATTGTTCCAAAGAGGAGCCTTAACATGAATACGCGCGTTTGAGCCTAGTATACGATGCCCCCTTTGCCAAGATTTGTGCATGACTGATAAGATCAGATTCTTGGGATCAGAAGAACTAGTGCCACTACCATATAAAAGAGAAAGATCTGAGTTCTTGGATAAAAGATGACGCTCAATGGAAACCCATTGTGGGACATCTTTAGTTCCTGGCAAAAAATAAGAAAATTGGGAGATGTGTAGAGCAAGGGAATAGTGTTCAATGGATGGAAGACCCATACCTCCTCATAACTGATGGGCTTTTAATTTTTTTATAGCAAGACGTGGTTTAGCTGAGCCCCATATAAAAATCTTAATCTTAGAAATTATTAATCTAAGGGTAGCTAAATGAATCTGGAGGGGAAGCATACCTAAAACATAGATGAAACGAGGAAGGGTGACCATTTTGATAGCTTGTACTCTACCCCAAATTGATAATCCCAGAGCTTTCCACTTATCAAAATCCCTCTGCATTTGAGAAAGTAAAGGAGCTAAGTTATCTGCAACCATATCTTCCAAACCTTTGTTGACCTAAATTCCTAGATATTTAAGATGTGAGGACTGCCAATGAAAAGGGAATCCATGAATCACTGCCCTTGTAGTGCCATTAGAAATGGGTAACGCTTCACTTTTGTACCAATTTATTTTGTAACCCGAAAAGGAGGAGAAATCATTAATAATTTGAAGAAGGGATGGAAGAGATCGAGGAAGATTAGTAAGAGTAAGAAGAATATAATCTGCATATAAATAGATTTTAGAATGTCCAATTGGGAGAGGCACACCTATAATATCATCAGATTGACGGATAGCAGCAGCAAGGGGTTCCATAGTTATAAGAAAAAGAAGGGGGGACAACGGGCAACCCTGACGTGTTCCCCTCCGTATTGGAAATGCATTGGACAAAAATTTAAATCTACTTTGACTGTATACAGAGACATTAGGAATTCAAAAATGTCTGCAACGAAACCGTAACCATGGAGACAAGTGATTAAACCACCCAGGAAACAATGGAAAGGTACAGTAATGCATCAAATGAAATAAGACTCCAACACTTGGGGGAGCACAGAAAATGGTTTGGAATCTGCAAATACCAGTACTAGAGTGACATGAACTTCTAGTTTGTATCGTCATGATCTAATGCTGCCACTTACAGTAGTTTGATACAGCACAACTACACCCAGTACTAGGAGCATCAGTGCACTCAATGAGCTTCTGAATTATAGTGGTATTAAAGATTAATGAAAAAATAGTGGCCATGATATACAGAAACAAAACAGTGCTGCTCATCTAAAGACTGACATATTCAAGGTTAGTTAAAAAAACAAAGAAAGTATATTTATAGCACTGCAGAGCAAAGAGAACAATACGTACCACAAAGGAAGACTAATGATTATGAGGCCTAATTAAAGCTTAAGTTAGCACGCCTAAAGATTAACTGTCTAGTTTGGTTAGATGATGGCATGCTCAAATAGGTGTATAGAGTAGAATCACGGGAGAGGAGGTGAAGAACAGCCAATAACATGCGGCTCTAAAGGTTTTGTTGGCATCTTTCGGTTCAAAAACTGTTGTTGCCTCATTGGTATTTTGGTGGAGCATAAATGAACAAACAACAGAACATAGGCGCCCTTCCGAGGTTCTCCTTAAATAAATATAATACAGTAAAGTTATCTGAAATGGGATTTTAAGTGTTAATTTGAGAAGTAATAGAAAAACAACATCTGAATATCTCAACCAGTCACAGGTTATACTACGAGACAATATTGTTCATACTAATACTATAGCTAACGAGCAGAAATGTAAATATAGAATAATAAAAATAAAAATAAATATTCAGCATCTGTGACACTTCAAATGTGGAGCTTCTCTCTTTGCCCAGCTAAGACTAGCGTTACGATATTGTGTTGATACCCAGACTTCCAGCTAAACAGAGCACATGGTCATGTCATCATACAATAGTAAAGCTGCCGCCCTATTGGCTCATGGAACACGCGCGCACTGACAAATGAAAAGGTTTGCGGTGCATGCTAGGCATACAAACAAGCCTACAGTACGAGCACCGGTCCGCGGTGACAGGCTGGCGCAAGTACCCACCTGGTCCCTGATTAAGTTAGGTTCTTTAGATACACAAATTGACCCTGTCAGGCGCAGATACCTTATTGGTGACTCTCTGAGTATTACCTTTTGTTTATAACAATTCATTTTTTATTTTGTTCTACCGCACCTACAGTATAGGAAGGAAGTTGATTATAGAGATATATACAACTCTTTGATGAAATAGTATGACGGAACCACACATGGTTAGTTATTCTGAAGAGGAAAATCAACAGATTAAAACAGATCCCCTCTTTATTAGGGGGAGATACCACAGGAGATAGGATTGTCAACTCGGATAAAGGAGAAAGATTGATCCAGTTAAGGAAGAAAAATACAAGGACACATTAACATGCACAGGTGTTACTTGAATATCTTAAGACTAATACCATACCGGTAGGGCTGCAGGTTAAGAATGTCCCGGTGATTTTTATAAATGATAAACCTTATCTAGTTGATTTTAGTGGAGTTGGGACAAGTGCTCGAGAGATTGGATTGTGCTTTCTATTAACACCGCACTACGAATCAGTGAAGAGGAATTAAAAGAAATAAAGAGGTTGGAGGAAGAAATCGAGAGTGACTCAACGATTATAGATGCTAAGGCATTACTGGAAAGTATTAATAAAACTCTTTCCAATTTTAAAACACATACAGTGAATCTGAAAACATCTAAATTGAGTAGGGACATTAAAAACTTTAAACAAGATCAAGTATATCCATACCTTAAAGAAGACTTCTTTAAGAATAATAATCAAAGTTCCCTCAATTTGCCATATAAAGGTAGATCACAAACTAGGTTTCTGACTTTCTCAGACTCATCTTCAGATTCCGATCAAGGAGCGGGCGCTTATTATCAGCCATACCACCCCTTCTATCAATATCCAAACTTACCCCCGCCTTTTTTAGACAGAGGTACTCGCAGGGGCAGAGGATTCAGAGGGGGATGGAGAACGCCAACTCACCAACCGCCACAAGAACAGAACTTCTTTCGAACGCGCCCACGAGTGTACAGGCGGTAGGCTCTGATGTACATATTACCAACCATTCTAATGATGTATTAATGCCTACATGCAATTTGTCCAAACACTCCCTCACTCAGTGGGAAATGAGAGTTTTACAAAAGGGTTTATCCTTTGTTCCATTGGTGGTACAAGATCCAGTTGACACCAAAACCAAAGTATTACAATTCTTGAGTAAGATCAGACTGAGAGCTTTTTCGCTCATCAAAATTAGACACAAGAGTATAATGTGAGTGGTCTGAATAAAAAAATCATCCTTCTGCCCAGATAGTGAGATGATTGCAGATGAGATTATATTTTTTGAAAATCAAATCTTGAGGGAAATAGACAAATTAAACAGTAAACATCTGTCATTTAAGTCTAATTTCACTAAACAAGAACATTCAGCCTTGAAAAGTTTAACAGATAACCCCTTAACGGTAAGAAAACCTGCCGACAAGGGAGGGGGAATTGTTGTATGGGACATTGAAGACTATGACAAAGGGGTGGTTAAACAATTGAATAACCCCATGCATTATTGTAAGATTTGTGATAACCCGACACCGACCTTGAAAGCAAAAATTTTGTATTTGACAACTAAAGCTTTAGAGTGTGGTTACTTATCTAAAGAAGAATGTGAATATTTAAATTTTACAACACAAAAAGTACCATTGATATATGTACTGCCAAAAGTGCACAAAAATGCTTTGAACCCACCGGGGCGCCCTTCATGCGGATTGATACTTGAACCTCTTGCCAAGTATATAGACACATTCTTGAAACCATTTGTGAGCACTACACGGGAGTATGTAAGAGATACCATGGACCTCATCTTTAAAATTGAACACCTGGCGTTCGATGGAGACCAACAATTGTTGGTCTCCTTTGATATAGAGAGCCTATATACCAACATCCCCCAAACGAGGCCCTAATGATAATGGAAATGGTTTTGGAACAAAGAGCTAGACCCCATCAGATTCCGACTGAGTTTATACTAGAGTTAACTAAAATTTGTTTGAAAAATAATTTTTTCTCATTGAAGAATGAGTTGTTCTTACAAATAAAGGGCGTGGCCATGGGCTGTTGCTTCTTCCCAGAAATAGCGAACCTAGTAATGGACTAATTTGAGCGACAATACATCTTCACTGAAGCAGCACCGTTCTATAACTATACATATAAGTGGGTGCACTTCATTGACGACATATTTCTTATCTGGAATGGAAGTACAGAAGAACTAGACAGATTCCATACATGGTTGAATGGTTGCACCCCAGATTTGAAGTTTACGAAATGTGTGAATAATGCTCGTATTAATTTTTTAGACGTTTGGATCTTTGACAGCAAGGGGAGGTTGGAGGTAAGCCTTTACTCGAAACCCACTGATAGGAATACCCTCCTAGATTTTACATCAGGGCACCCGAGAAGTTTAAAGGAAAACTTGCCTTATGGCAATTTCTAAGAATATGTTGCAACTGTTCAAACAAGGATGACTATTTTGAGAATGCAGAAAAACTACAGGATAAGTTGTGTGCTAGAGGATATCCCAAAAAACTGGTGCGAACGGCTCTTAAAAGAGCCTGGTATACAACGAGGGACAGTTTGTTAAAACCCAAAGTAAAAGAGAAGACAGAACTAATGACATGCATCCTGACATTCAACCCGAAAGCTAATAAGTTCAAACAGATTATTTGAAAAACTGGAGGTTGATTGATCATTTGAATATACCAAAACCTCTTTTCGCCTTTAGAAAAGGTAAAAATTTGAAACAACATCCAGTAAGAGCTGTAATGGAACCGATGGCTAAAAAAGATACAAGAAGTTTACTTGGCCTTCCTGTAGTGATAGGGCACTATCGTTGTAATAATTGTGTCGCTTGTACATGTACAAGTGACTCTAAAGCTTTGATGATTAACAACATGGAGCATGTGATGCAAGCCTTCTCAAACTGTAACACCAAAAATGTGGTGTATGCATTGACATGTCCATGCGGGAAGACGTATATTGGACAGACAACGCAAATGGTTAAAATGCGGATTTTACAATATAAATCTCGCATTAGATGTAAAACCCAGGGAGCCCCCCTTGTTCTACATTATATTGAGTATAGCCATAGTGAGAATGATATGGTTTGGACAGTCTTGGCGGTAATTAAGGCATGTAACAAAGGAGAACTGAAAATGAGGTTGAACCGCATAGATGCGCACCTCATAGAAAGATTTCAAACAGCGACAGAGGGGCTTAACGACTGTGATGAATTATGGGCCTTGACTTAGTTAAGACGCAGCTGCAGTGAAAGGCATTGTTACCAGCTTGATATTTGGGACATTTGAACAAAGTTGAATAAAATGTCCATACTGGGATGCTAGATTGTGTCTGGACAAGGAGTTATTATGATTACTTTCAGGAAACAGATTTGTGAAATGGAGAGAATATTGATAGAGAGTAAGTTCAATAATGACATCTAGAATGTAAGCCCTCCATTTGAACATACAGTGCACAGGATAACTATTTTTGCGACACTAGATGCAGGTAAGTTACCTGCACGTACTCGTAGGAGTCGTGTGACCCTTACAGAGATGTTGAACAAGTTAGTAACCAATGATGGAAGTCTGCTGGTGGAATTTCAGGCATGTGCCAGTAGGAGTAGTGTGACCCTCACAGAGATGTCTAATAAGTCAGTAATGAATAATGGTAGTCTGTTGGTGGAGTTCCTGACAGAGCAGCATTGCTATTCTTAATGTGGTTACCGTTTTTAGCGTCATGTAGTAAAGGATTTGAGATGATGGATGCATCCGCATTGTTGTGTGTCTATAATATTTTTGACACCTAGATATAGGAGGTGGAAGGTTTTTATTTTTTGCACATTTCCTTATATATATTTTTTATGCAATTTTGAATGAGCATTTAGATTTGATAGTTGTAGTTAGCATTTTATTAA
This sequence comes from Triturus cristatus, assembly GCF_964204655.1. NCBI lineage: Eukaryota > Metazoa > Chordata > Amphibia > Caudata > Salamandridae > Triturus > Triturus cristatus. The sequence goes on along the minus strand of NC_140590.1, from coordinate 1,444,932,697 downwards.
CCTTTACTTTTACTGAGCCGTTATTGACTCATTTTCGAGTCTTGCTTTATTTAAGAGAATGCCTGTTAGTCGCGCGTATCGTAGAGACTAGTCTTTCCTTTATGCCTACTTTTGGGAGCGTATGATGCGATCACGCGCACACGCCTTTAACGCGTACCAGAAGAATAGCAGTATGCGTGTAATGAAGCGGAAGCAGGAAGGACCGGATGAATGTACGGCGAGCCTGTAAGACAGGTATTTAGAGTTAGGACCCCTTGATGAATCTAAAGCCTTGCATTGGAGAGTATATATTTGAGTGAGCGTTATACAAATATTTTTTCCATATTTTTTTCATTTTGGAACTAAGGTGCTGATACGGCGAGCGATGAGAAGAGAGCCGGGGTCCCCCTTGGTGATTCAGGCTTACAGTAGTAAAGGTAATAGAAGCTGTGTCACGAGCTGCGGGAAAGAAATGCCAAAGAGGGTATTGTGAGTAGATCTTGATGCTTGATATCTGATCACTGTAGGTGCTTAGAGGATATTCATACCCAAAAGAAAATAATAAGTTGTTGTTATTCTCTATTAGCCTGGATAAGAAGTCAGGTATTTATCCTTTATGATATCTAGGTACTCTTTATTGTCACTGGGTGCTGTTGGGCACACATTAATATTTTACACTTTTATAGTGGTGTCTGCAATAAGTGCACCTTACTTTTTTCACCCTCTAGGAATTAGAATTCTTTCTCTATTTTTGCCACTATTTTTTCAATATTTTGTATGTTTCTCTTCCTCCCGAGCACTGTATGGGCAAATAAGGGATAGAGTGAGATCGGTAGAACATATGGTGATTCATGTGATTTTAACTATTGTTGTAGATAGAGTGTACCCCTGTCCTGAGGAAGCCAAAAAGAAATTGGGGGCTGAAACGCGACCGCATCGACAGACAGATAAAGGAGGAGTCCAACCATTTTTTGAATGAAACATTAGTTACTTTGCGCACACAATTGATTGAGATAGAGGAGTGATACCTCTGGCGCTAAGAGGACTACCTCTAAATGTAACACTTAGATGTAGAAGTGTACATGGTAATGAAGTAGTTAGGGGAATGTATATGTTGCGTATATGATTTATATTGTATATATGTATTTTATTGTAATTTATGTTTGATCAGTTTTTTATGTTTGGTGTTTAATTCAATGTGAATATACATGTTGTCTTGAGTCTCGCCGATAGATATTTGTACCTGACAAATAATTTTTGAATAATTGTGTCAACATAAATATTAAATTGCCAAGGTAATTGTGGTTCCTTGTGCAAAAAATAAATGAGAGATTGATCCCTCTATACCGTTTGCTTTATATATTATAGATGTTCAATGCCCAGGTATAGGAGGGTCATTTGGGCATACCCCTTGGTGTCCTTCTCCCAGCGCAGCTAGAGGCAGGCGGCGGCGTCCTGTTGCGAGTCCCCGGTGCACCTGGGCAGCAGCTGGTTTGAGTGGACATCCTCGCCGCGGTCTCCCATGGTGATAGCCGCCCAGTTGCAGCTCCTCTTGTGCACGGCGTTAGCTAAAACCTCGGGCTACAAAAGCTGCGCCATGGAAGATTCGGGTGATTGGGGTGATGGAGCGCTGGGCATTGGTGTCTCTGTGCTCTGCATCCCACGCAGCTTCCAATAGCCTCTGTCTCTCTCTCCCTTGGGCACCGTTCGTTCCAGAAAGAACGCGGTGGAGGAGAGGGGCAGGAAAGAGCCCACCCTCTCTGTTAAACATAAATAAGACCCTCACACCGCCGCGCAACGTCACACTGACAGCTGCGTGCACGGGCTGCCTTTTCCAACACCTGCGTGCGCTCACTCCCGTTACCCTATTGACAGTCGCTGGAGGTGGCGCGAGGACAGAACAAGCTGTTGCCTTGAAAGACAACGTGCGAGCGCGGACAGGGGATGTGCATACGCGTGCACAACTCCTGTCCCCTGCACGCGTGCACATGTCCTGTCCCCCTTCGCCCACCAAACCGACAACAATAAGTCTCGCCAAGGCGAGCAGCGCATGCGCTGGGTCGCTAGGCAAGACCTAAAAACCAGTGGTGGGAAAAGAGCAACGCACACAACATGCATCTGTGCTCAGGCCCATCCTGAACCGTCGCTCACAGGAGAGATAGAGATGATGGATACATTTTAAATGAATATGGTGGAGTCGATAATTGGGGGAGAGTGCACGTGCTTGGGCAGAGCAGAAATGCCACTGTTCATCTGTAAGGGGAGGCGTTATGTCAGTGTCCCATGTATTACGGCTCATCGGAGTGCATATTGGCGCGTGTTCTGCATCGCAGCATAGAGCTACGTTATGAGCCTGCATGGAGAAGGGGTAGTCAAAGACACTTCAAGCACTTGAAATGTAGGCAGTGCATCTGGGAATGAGGTGTATATCGCTAGGGTTGCAGCGCATAGTTGATCATTTGTAAAAGTGTCTAATAGGTTGATATCTCTACCTTGTAGAGCTTGCTGAGGTAAGAGAAAAGTGCCATCTGGGTATATCACAACTATCAGCGTAAGTTGCAGTTTGCGCAGTCTGGAGCGTGATCTAGGATCATCAGTGATGTAGAAGGTAGGGTGACCAATTAGCGGCACAGATGGAGCGAAGAGATGCTCAGTGCGGGCCGAGATTCCGATAACTTGCTTCGAATGAATGCAAGCGACGAGACTTCGTGATCTTCAAAGAACAAAAGTCCAAGCTCCCTAATTTCTTTCTATAGCCGTGCATGGTCGCCGCGTAATGCGCAGAGAACGCCTGCTTGCTTAGAAATACATGCTCCTCTAATGGTGACCTTTGAGGCCTCCCATAACGAGGAACATAAGATCTCAGCTTTGTCATTATGGTAAAAATATAGCACTACTGCTATCCTAGTATCTTCCCGGGACACCTGATCATGCAGGACTCCAGTTGGGTGCCTCCACATAAACGTGCGAGAGGACCTGTTGGGTAGCAGAAGCTCCAGTAAGACCAGAGCACGATCAGAGAGCATCCTCTGTAGATGAGAGATCTAGGTCATCCAAGCCAGCACTTCCCACGATGCCAGCCAGTACTCTATGCGTGACCACGAAGAGTTGGCTATTGTAATGGAAGTGCCTTCCTTAGTACTAGCATGGCGACAGCACCCGAGATCGGTCACATCAAATTTACTCTTAATCAGTTGCAGCTGTGCTGCTGCATGGGGATGAGGGTGCCTAGAGTCACCAGATCTATCCATCTCAGGGTTAAGTATTACATTGAAATCACCCTTCTACAAAGTCGCTTTGGGACATAGTGTCCCAGCCAGGCACCATTTCTCAGCAAAAGACTGGGGGTCATCTATGTTAGGGCCATAAACGAAAAAAAGTTGGACAGGATGATCGTGCAGGATACCGGCAAGGAGGACAAATCGGGCCTGCATGTCACATATGACCCAACTCATGCATCAATGTAGCCCCTTCCTGTTAGAGATCACAACTCCATGGCCTTCATTAGAGTAATATGCTATGTGCCTTTCCCCAACCCATGCAGATCGCAAACACGCATGTGTCCCCTCTGTGAGGTGTAATTCTTGAAGACAGTAAATGTCAATGGAGTGTATCTATAAGTATGCAAAGACCTGGCGTGCCTTGCGATGGTCATGAAGCCCCTGTATATTCCATGTCACAGCTTTAATCGACCACATGAGGAAGGATGACCGAGGTAAAGAAGCAGTTGCCGCCTTTCCGCAATGTGAGCAGAATTTTCATGACTCAGACTCGCTGAGGCATGCAGCATCTTGCTCATGATCTCCCCTGGGTGACCCACCTTCCTTCAAAGGAATGGTCTTGGCATATTTGGCAGCTTTTTTTGGGTCGGTGAAAATTAGAGTTTTTCCAGCGTAGAGGATTTGCAATTTGACAGGGTATAGGGGTGAGTTTGAAGCATCAGTGCACTGAAAGGTTCAAACTGCAAGAAGTCCCTGCTCACGGCCTACACGAACATAGTGAAATCCGGCACCATGAAGAACTCAATTCCCTTGTAGTTCAGAGGTCGCCGCTCTCTCGCAAGAAGCAGGGCAGTGTCTCTGTAATTTAACAATCGGGCAATGATGGGACAACGCGATGTACCAGGCAGTGGCCTAGGACCAAGTAATTTATGGCCCTCTCAACCATGAGCATGGGCAAGAGGTTCATTCCAAAGAGTGTTCGTAGCTGGAGGACTATAAAGTCCTCCATTCTTACCATCTCAGTCAACTTCAGCACTCCAATAATTCTTAGATTGTTAAATATAATTCTTAGACTGGATCGAGTCTCCAGATCTTCATTTTTATTCCGAATTACTTCAAGTACTTTTTCCATTCACAGGAGATTTTCCTCCATATGCGGTGTGTTCATCTTCGGCTTAAGATGTGGGGGGTTCCAGTTGATCAAAGTGATCATCATCGATTTTTGTGGCGATAAACTCTGCTTTAAATCTAAAAACTTGGAGCGGCATTTAGAATCTGGGGATGTGCCATCCACACCGAGTGTTTCCTCCTGTGCGTTCTCAGAGGATGCTCCATCACCCGTGTCTGGCATCGATTGTCGAAAGAGAGTTTGGACTGGATAGCATCGCCATTTCCCATCCCTATGAATAGTGCACCCTGAATAGGGAGGTGTCCATCCCTCCACTTGAACATGAACAGAGAGACACAGTTGCAGTGTTGTCAGAAGGGCAGTGAATGCCTTGAGGTACAAGGCGCAGTGAAAGACAGGACAGCGCTCACACAACAGCACTTGGGTGGACCAAGGCATCGCCTTAGCTGTTTCCTACTTGCATCGATTTACTTTGAAAGTCCAGGGCAGTATTTGGACCCCACCACACCCTGAGTAGTTACAGGGGGCATGAGCAGGTCAAGGATGAGCCTATTGTGCAGTAGGATGGCGTGCCTTTGCCCTAGTGATGTGCCTCAGATTGTCGCTGTGCAGCTCCAAGTGAGTCGGGCACGCAGCCTGATCACTCCACACACTGCCACACCCCAGTTATCGGGGCATGAGCAGATCAACAAGCGTTGCACAGCAGCATCTGGAGCAGTCAAGTGATTGGAATAAACTCACACCGTCACGCAGGTATATCTATCAGAAATGTGGTTTGAGTAGTATACGAAGCAATGCTTCTCAATCAATATGGGGGCACAAGGGATGGTCCGTGCACCTCTATTATACCTCCCACCAATTCACAACAGTTGCCGCATTCATCATGTAGTAGGGGCCACACTCACCCCCTAGGGCCTTTCACATCCAGATATCATGGGCTCCACCAGGGGAAGCTCCCCCACTTCAGAGTTTGCCGTGCGTTCTACAATGCTGGACACAGTACCCCGACAGCAGCACTCAGATCAGGCATGGCCGTCAACACACAGCAGTCCGCCCCGGCCGCAATACACATGCCGTCACTTACCGGTGATTCTGCAGGGATGCAGCAGAAGGAGCCACGGTGGTGCATCAGCAGAAATAGACATACATCAGGGGCCGTGTCTTCTGAATGGTTTCATGGGCCGAGACGAGGTGGTGTGTCAACCTGTGTCTCCGACCCCCTCGCCAATATGGAGGTCACAGTCTGGGCCCGCAGGGAGGTGCTAAGCGTCTGGTCATCCGCTCGCCCTCAGTGCAAGCCCATCCAGCCTGCCACTCACATTGGTCCTCTAAACAGGTGACAGCCATCCAAGCCGAGTCCAAAACTCGGGCGCCACAAAAGTAGAGTCAGAGAGGCCACCAGAGTCCGTGGCTGTAGGAGCGGCCCAGACTTGAGCCACACCAGGGCTGGCGCTAGGCATGGGCAGTATGGGCAGCTGCTCTTAAACCACCAGCATGGGGCCCCGCACTAGTGCAACACACCACCAAACCTCTTGTGCCCCTGCCGATCCCATTGGAAAAAGGTGTCTATTTGCAATTGGGCTAACAGGAGGGGACCCCCTTCCTGGGCCTCTCAGGGATGGTGTGGGGAGGCCTAGGGCAGGGGGACACTTAAGTGTGTGCCAGTCACAAGGAGGGCCAATTGCAGGTGTGTCTTGAAATTAGGCCTCCTGCCTGGCTGCCCATTGAGAGACACTGCGGGACACCTATTGTCAACACTTTACAGTCTGCACTGTTTTGACTCCCAGCCCCCAAGCTCTTCTCACACCTTCAGCCGATATGAGCTGTGAAAGAGGTGCTTGTAGGTGGCAGAGAAGGGAGCTGCGGCCCAGGTGGAGTCTGCACAAAGCAGCTTCTGGAGCCCTGAAGGTGTCACTTATGTAAATTAGAGGGGCCTCGCACATCCCCCTTTGTCCGGGGGCCCAAAAATCCTAGAACCGGCCCTGAGCCACACCATGCGGCAATTCCAACGTCACATCCTGGGATCCGCTCTAATCGAGAGGGCAATAGGTGGAAGCAGACCATCACTAGGGGAATGTAGGATATAGGCAACCGGGGGTACACAATGCCCCAGTAAACCTGGATAAATTACAGATTATCACCTCCGGCCGGCAGAGCCTCAGATGAGTGCAGTTATCTTGCGGCCGGGCTCTCTGGCGCCCCTTTTGCATGAAAGATTAATAAATATGCCCCTACTCTCATATTGAAACATGGTTGTCAGATGACATGTTTAAAATCCTTAATCATATAAGCCCCTCCCCTAATTAGCCTCTCCAAAGTTCACATCTCTCTAGAAAGAAAGGTAGTGGTCTTGGTTTTTCATGTTAGAAATAAGCTCTAAGGAATAACAGTAGATTCTTGTTCTCTCGCGTTAGAGGCTCTTTTTAAGGGAAAAGATTAGACAGTCAGACAAGGAGATAAACCACTTTTAGTGCTTAAGAAATAGGGGCACTTTCAACGGTGGAATCAGAACAGTTTGGAGCGAAAACTGGCCACTTAAAGCTGTTTTACGTGGTATTAAAAGTAGAAGGGGCCCTGATCGGAGGAGGCACCTTCACACCACCAAGAAGTGCTCCAGCCAAAGTAAAGATTAAGGACATTGTTATTTTATTTTACCGATTACAAAGAGCGCTATTAAAAGTTGAGACGAGAGTGAAGAGGGAGATAATGGTAAGATATAACAGTGCTTGTCCAAAGTACATCGAGGAGGTTGGATCCATGCCAGGGTCTCAGCATATCTAGATTAAATAAACCTGCGTACAGTGACTCTAAATGGAACTCATTTAAGTAGCCGGCGGTTATCCTGAAAATTTGGCATGGATCCGATCCTTTTGGATCTACATCAGACACCTTTGATATAAACAATTTGCCATTAAGCCAAGATTGTAGTCAAGATTGTTTTATGTGGAAACTGTTTTCACGTTCACGCACCCTTGTTAAGAATCTAGGAGAGATTGGTGGATAGCGATACGGGGCAGAATTGAGGATAGCCAGCCAAGCCAGAACGATGGATAGCAAGCCGGGGTAGAATGGTGGATAGTAAGCCGGGGTGGAATGGTGGATAGCAAGCAAGGGCAGAAGGGTGGGTATCAAACCAGGGCAGAAGGGTGGGTATCAAACTAGGGCAGAGAGGTGGATAGCAAGTCAAGTGAGAATGGTGGATAGCAAGCTAATGCAACATGGTGAATAGCAAGCAAGGACAGAAGGGTGGGTAGCAAACCAGGGCAGAGAGGTGGCTAGCAAGTCAAGTGAGAATGATGGCTATTAAGGCAAGGCAAATTAGTAGAAAGGATCTGAGGGCAGAATGGTGGCTAGCAAGCCAAGGCAGATTGGGGATACCAAACCTAAGGTGGCTAGAAAGCAGAGGCAGAATGGTGGTCACCAAACCAAGTCAGAATGGCGGATACCAAGCTAAAAACAAAATAATGCATAGCAGCCAAAGCAGAACAGTGCATAGCAAGCACAAACACATTTTGTTGTTACCCTTATTTACCTAATGGGCACAATTGTAAAGGTATCACCAGTTAGTTATTTCAAGGAAAACATATGAAACTCTTATCTCTTAGTAGGGGAAATCCCTAGAGGCCCTTTGGACATGCCTGCTCTATGAAATAGATAAACCTTGCACAGGGGTGAGTGGGGTACTTACACACTTTAAATTGTGAGCAATGCTTAAAGCTGCCCCAGACCTTAATGGCAAGTTGTGCCATTATCTCATGTACCAGTTTGCCTCTCTACGAGCTCCCATGTTCATATTCAATTTACTTGCTAAGGGGCATATCAGCGACAACCGGCGATAATTATCGCTAAGCGCACTTAGCGCTAGGATAATTGTCGCCAGCTAGCGTGGATTTTTATCGCTGAGATAGCGTGCTATTAGCAACGCTTATCTCAAAAGCGATAAAAATCCTCACGCTAACTGCCTAACATAAGATTATCGCTGGAAACCCCGCGATAATCTCACGCAATGTGTCGTTAGCTTGATGATAGGGCAAGGCAAATTTAGCCATGATATCCACCTTCCATAGGATATCATGGCTAAGTCAGTCCTGAAGCAGGCGTAAGGAAAGTAGCAATAACAGGGGTTATCGATACTTTTCTTGCCGCTATGCTTCGTAGCGTGGGACTTGATGATAGGAGAAATGTCGCTGAGCGACATTTCTCCTGTCATATCAGGAACGCCCACTTTGCATCTCATTAGAGATGCAAAGCTGGGCATTAAGAATTCCTACGCTGATGCAAGTTTTCACGCGTTAGCGTAAGCTTGCTAATTAGGCTATAAAATTATTGCCGCTTTTCGGCCGAAAACGGCCGCAAAAGCGGCGATAATTCTATCGCCTCGCCTTGCTGATATGCCCCTAAGTAAATTGTGATCAAGTCGCATTTGACACAGTGCCTGTAACCCTGGGTATTTTTTTAAGTCTGGCTTAGCTGACTTGGTGGGCCCATGTTTTATTTTTTTTAAAAAGAGACAATCCTAACAAGAATGCATGGATGGCTGGATGGATGGATCGACAGGTTTTCAGCCCGCCCTCTTTATCCACTGGTATGCTCAAGTGTCAATCACATTTTGCTGCTCTCCACCATAGTATGCAGCATGTGGAGAAAGATCAGGCCACTTCATCCATTGGCTGACTGTTACAGCCAATGAAATGTGCGCAGCAGCCCCAAGAGGAGTGCGCTTCAGAGCAAGGGATGGTGTGATTCGCCTGCTGGGAAAATCTTTTCTTTTCACATATGTTCGTAAGATTATTTTCACTTATTGCGCAAAACTAAAATTGCACCAAGTCCAAACCAGTTGTCTTTCCCCATGCGTTCTCAGACTGTGATCAGATCAGGGCTGACTTGGGCCTTGGCAGATGTATACATGTAGGTGTGCTTTCGGGAACACGCTCTCTGGATCTTAGCTAAGTGGATTAAAGCGTCTACTGCTAAGATTGGTGATCACAGATTTGAATTGGAGTAGATCCATTAGCCTCGGACTGAGGGCAACAACAATCATCATTCAGAATATGCCAAAAGCGCCAAGAAACCCCACAAGGTGAATGCTGTGTGTAGAGATATCCCTGTTGGGTTATCTCTTGCAGTGTTCCACTTGCCAATAAAGTTATCCCTTCCAGTGTTGTTCCACTTGCCGATAAAGTTTTCTTTCTAACATCCAACACGTGCGGGCCCCGTACTGTGTCTGGAGGGTCCCCGAAAGCCCGCCCTTCACTAAAGGAAGCGTGTAAGCAAACGGCATGCCTAAGGGTCGGTCCAAAGAGAGAGCGTTTAAAAAGTCGGGCGTCTTTGAACTGATTAATAGCACTCACACCTTTCCTGCCAAGCGCTGACCTTTCTTCTAATCATATGAAAGCGCCCCTATGGGTACTCGCAGCCCGCGGGGACCTTCGCCATCATTAGCCCTCTGACTGGGAGCTAAGTGGAGCTCAGTGGCCACAAAGTGCCTTTTAACGGGGGCAAGTGGGTTCGCGCGCTGCTTTATTGTTAATCTCCCTGGTGAGGCTCGGAGAGCAGGGCGTGTTTACAGAGGTAAACAGCGCTTACCACGAATCCTCTTCAACCCATGTAATTACAACGCGACAAGGACCACGTTGTAATAACGCATACCATGACCTGGCTCTTTTCCCTCGCTTCATGTCTCTTCTCATCTCTCCTTCACCACCCACGTATTTTGCTTTCCTTATCCTTCTCCATTTTCACACTCTTCTGTTTTCCTTCCACTTTGTTCTTTCTTTTCCTTTTGTTGATTACTTCACCACCCTTCTCAAACCCGCCTCTGTTTTTGTCTACTGATTGTGACTTTTTCGACATTTTTTTTTCATTATCTTAGCCTACTCTCTTTCCTGTGACTTCGTCTGCCCACATCCGTGTCTCGTTTTCCTTCTACCTGCATTTTTTGGGTCATCTGGTTTTATTCCTTCTTCTATCTCTTTATCTGCTCCTCATTGCCTCTTCTATTAATCTTTCTTTTTACAATCCACTCAGTCTTTCCTACAATGTAATTTTCTCTTGTCTCTCTGTCTTCCCACTTCTCTTTGTTTCCTCCCAGAGTCCGTCTACTCACACATATTTTTCTCATTCTTCTCTCACACATTATTCTCACATACCTCTCAGGGTATTCTCTCCCATCTTGTGTTTAATTTCTCTCCCTCGGAGATCTCCATTTAGCCAGACTAGTAAAATACAGCCAGAAATCCATAATAAATATGAATGAAGACAATATACTTTCAATGAATTTGAGGTGAGAATATTTGCATATTTGGGGGAATATTTATAAAAAAAGAAACACAGCGCAGCAACTCACCTTACTGCTCTGGGCTGCATACAGGGAAAAGGCAGATAAGTGCTGTATTATCCCAAGATGGTGCATTCCTGTCCTTTCCGCAGCGCTGGTGCACAATGGACTTCCTAGCGCCAATGCAGGCACCCTTGCACAATGATAATGCAAACACAAGGAGATGATGGACGGAGTGCTGAAACTTTTCAGACACTCACCCCCAGACGCAGATCTGGGTTCAATCCATCATCATTCTTTAGCTCACTTCACCACCTCAGTTCAGACCCAGCTATATGCCTAGAGTCACCAGATCTATCCATCTCAGGGTTAAGTATTACATTGAAATCACCCTTCTACAAAGTCGCTTTGGGACATAGTGTCCCAGCCAGGCACCATTTCTCAGCAAAAGACTGGGGGTCATCTATGTTAGGGCCATAAACGAAAAAAAGTTGGACAGGATGATCGTGCAGGATACCGGCAAGGAGGACAAATCGGGCCTGCATGTCACATATGACCCAACTCATGCATCAATGTAGCCCCTTCCTGTTAGAGATCACAACTCCATGGCCTTCATTAGAGTAATATGCTATGTGCCTTTCCCCAACCCATGCAGATCGCAAACACGCATGTGTCCCCTCTGTGAGGTGTAATTCTTGAAGACAGTAAATGTCAATGGAGTGTATCTATAAGTATGCAAAGACCTGGCGTGCCTTGCGATGGTCATGAAGCCCCTGTATATTCCATGTCACAGCTTTAATCGACCACATGAGGAAGGATGACCGAGGTAAAGAAGCAGTTGCCGCCTTTCCGCAATGTGAGCAGAATTTTCATGACTCAGACTCGCTGAGGCATGCAGCATCTTGCTCATGATCTCCCCTGGGTGACCCACCTTCCTTCAAAGGAATGGTCTTGGCATATTTGGCAGCTTTTTTTGGGTCGGTGAAAATTAGAGTTTTTCCAGCGTAGAGGATTTGCAATTTGACAGGGTATAGGGGTGAGTTTGAAGCATCAGTGCACTGAAAGGTTCAAACTGCAAGAAGTCCCTGCTCACGGCCTACACGAACATAGTGAAATCCGGCACCATGAAGAACTCAATTCCCTTGTAGTTCAGAGGTCGCCGCTCTCTCGCAAGAAGCAGGGCAGTGTCTCTGTAATTTAACAATCGGGCAATGATGGGACAACGCGATGTACCAGGCAGTGGCCTAGGACCAAGTAATTTATGGCCCTCTCAACCATGAGCATGGGCAAGAGGTTCATTCCAAAGAGTGTTCGTAGCTGGAGGACTATAAAGTCCTCCATTCTTACCATCTCAGTCAACTTCAGCACTCCAATAATTCTTAGATTGTTAAATATAATTCTTAGACTGGATCGAGTCTCCAGATCTTCATTTTTATTCCGAATTACTTCAAGTACTTTTTCCATTCACAGGAGATTTTCCTCCATATGCGGTGTGTTCATCTTCGGCTTAAGATGTGGGGGGTTCCAGTTGATCAAAGTGATCATCATCGATTTTTGTGGCGATAAACTCTGCTTTAAATCTAAAAACTTGGAGCGGCATTTAGAATCTGGGGATGTGCCATCCACACCGAGTGTTTCCTCCTGTGCGTTCTCAGAGGATGCTCCATCACCCGTGTCTGGCATCGATTGTCGAAAGAGAGTTTGGACTGGATAGCATCGCCATTTCCCATCCCTATGAATAGTGCACCCTGAATAGGGAGGTGTCCATCCCTCCACTTGAACATGAACAGAGAGACACAGTTGCAGTGTTGTCAGAAGGGCAGTGAATGCCTTGAGGTACAAGGCGCAGTGAAAGACAGGACAGCGCTCACACAACAGCACTTGGGTGGACCAAGGCATCGCCTTAGCTGTTTCCTACTTGCATCGATTTACTTTGAAAGTCCAGGGCAGTATTTGGACCCCACCACACCCTGAGTAGTTACAGGGGGCATGAGCAGGTCAAGGATGAGCCTATTGTGCAGTAGGATGGCGTGCCTTTGCCCTAGTGATGTGCCTCAGATTGTCGCTGTGCAGCTCCAAGTGAGTCGGGCACGCAGCCTGATCACTCCACACACTGCCACACCCCAGTTATCGGGGCATGAGCAGATCAACAAGCGTTGCACAGCAGCATCTGGAGCAGTCAAGTGATTGGAATAAACTCACACCGTCACGCAGGTATATCTATCAGAAATGTGGTTTGAGTAGTATACGAAGCAATGCTTCTCAATCAATATGGGGGCACAAGGGATGGTCCGTGCACCTCTATTATACCTCCCACCAATTCACAACAGTTGCCGCATTCATCATGTAGTAGGGGCCACACTCACCCCCTAGGGCCTTTCACATCCAGATATCATGGGCTCCACCAGGGGAAGCTCCCCCACTTCAGAGTTTGCCGTGCGTTCTACAATGCTGGACACAGTACCCCGACAGCAGCACTCAGATCAGGCATGGCCGTCAACACACAGCAGTCCGCCCCGGCCGCAATACACATGCCGTCACTTACCGGTGATTCTGCAGGGATGCAGCAGAAGGAGCCACGGTGGTGCATCAGCAGAAATAGACATACATCAGGGGCCGTGTCTTCTGAATGGTTTCATGGGCCGAGACGAGGTGGTGTGTCAACCTGTGTCTCCGACCCCCTCGCCAATATGGAGGTCACAGTCTGGGCCCGCAGGGAGGTGCTAAGCGTCTGGTCATCCGCTCGCCCTCAGTGCAAGCCCATCCAGCCTGCCACTCACATTGGTCCTCTAAACAGGTGACAGCCATCCAAGCCGAGTCCAAAACTCGGGCGCCACAAAAGTAGAGTCAGAGAGGCCACCAGAGTCCGTGGCTGTAGGAGCGGCCCAGACTTGAGCCACACCAGGGCTGGCGCTAGGCATGGGCAGTATGGGCAGCTGCTCTTAAACCACCAGCATGGGGCCCCGCACTAGTGCAACACACCACCAAACCTCTTGTGCCCCTGCCGATCCCATTGGAGAAAGGTGTCTATTTGCAATTGGGCTAACAGGAGGGGACCCCCTTCCTGGGCCTCTCAGGGATGGTGTGGGGAGGCCTAGGGCAGGGGGACACTTAATTGTGTGCCAGTCACAAGGAGGGCCAATTGCAGGTGTGTCTTGAAATTAGGCCTCCTGCCTGGCTGCCCATTGAGAGACACTGCGGGACACCTATTGTCAACACTTTACAGTCTGCACTGTTTTGACTCCCAGCCCCCAAGCTCTTCTCACACCTTCAGCCGATATGAGCTGTGAAAGAGGTGCTTGTAGGTGGCAGAGAAGGGAGCTGCGGCCCAGGTGGAGTCTGCACAAAGCAGCTTCTGGAGCCCTGAAGGTGTCACTTATGTAAATTAGAGGGGCCTCGCACATCCCCCTTTGTCCGGGGGCCCAAAAATCCTAGAACCGGCCCTGAGCCACACCATGCGGCAATTCCAACGTCACATCCTGGGATCCGCTCTAATCGAGAGGGCAATAGGTGGAAGCAGACCATCACTAGGGGAATGTAGGATATAGGCAACCGGGGGTACACAATGCCCCAGTAAACCTGGATAAATTACAGATTATCACCTCCGGCCGGCAGAGCCTCAGATGAGTGCAGTTATCTTGCGGCCGGGCTCTCTGGCGCCCCTTTTGCATGAAAGATTAATAAATATGCCCCTACTCTCATATTGAAACATGGTTGTCAGATGACATGTTTAAAATCCTTAATCATATAAGCCCCTCCCCTAATTAGCCTCTCCAAAGTTCACATCTCTCTAGAAAGAAAGGTAGTGGTCTTGGTTTTTCATGTTAGAAATAAGCTCTAAGGAATAACAGTAGATTCTTGTTCTCTCGCGTTAGAGGCTCTTTTTAAGGGAAAAGATTAGACAGTCAGACAAGGAGATAAACCACTTTTAGTGCTTAAGAAATAGGGGCACTTTCAACGGTGGAATCAGAACAGTTTGGAGCGAAAACTGGCCACTTAAAGCTGTTTTACGTGGTATTAAAAGTAGAAGGGGCCCTGATCGGAGGAGGCACCTTCACACCACCAAGAAGTGCTCCAGCCAAAGTAAAGATTAAGGACATTGTTATTTTATTTTACCGATTACAAAGAGCGCTATTAAAAGTTGAGACGAGAGTGAAGAGGGAGATAATGGTAAGATATAACAGTGCTTGTCCAAAGTACATCGAGGAGGTTGGATCCATGCCAGGGTCTCAGCATATCTAGATTAAATAAACCTGCGTACAGTGACTCTAAATGGAACTCATTTAAGTAGCCGGCGGTTATCCTGAAAATTTGGCATGGATCCGATCCTTTTGGATCTACATCAGACACCTTTGATATAAACAATTTGCCATTAAGCCAAGATTGTAGTCAAGATTGTTTTATGTGGAAACTGTTTTCACGTTCACGCACCCTTGTTAAGAATCTAGGAGAGATTGGTGGATAGCGATACGGGGCAGAATTGAGGATAGCCAGCCAAGCCAGAACGATGGATAGCAAGCCGGGGTAGAATGGTGGATAGTAAGCCGGGGTGGAATGGTGGATAGCAAGCAAGGGCAGAAGGGTGGGTATCAAACCAGGGCAGAAGGGTGGGTATCAAACTAGGGCAGAGAGGTGGATAGCAAGTCAAGTGAGAATGGTGGATAGCAAGCCAATGCAACATGGAGAATAGCAAGCAAGGACAGAAGAGTGGGTAGCAAACCAGGGCAGAGAGGTGGCTAGCAAGTCAAGTGAGAATGATGGCTATTAAGGCAAGGCAAATTAGTAGAAAGGATCTGAGGGCAGAATGGTGGCTAGCAAGCCAAGGCAGATTGGGGATACCAAACCTAAGGTGGCTAGAAAGCAGAGGCAGAATGGTGGTCACCAAACCAAGTCAGAATGGCGGATACCAAGCTAAAAACAAAATAATGCATAGCAGCCAAAGCAGAACAGTGCATAGCAAGCACAAACACATTTTGTTGTTACCCTTATTTACCTAATGGGCACAATTGTAAAGGTATCACCAGTTAGTTATTTCAAGGAAAACATATGAAACTCTTATCTCTTAGTAGGGGAAATCCCTAGAGGCCCTTTGGACATGCCTGCTCTATGAAATAGATAAACCTTGCACAGGGGTGAGTGGGGTACTTACACACTTTAAATTGTGAGCAATGCTTAAAGCTGCCCCAGACCTTAATGGCAAGTTGTGCCATTATCTCATGTACCAGTTTGCCTCTCTACGAGCTCCCATGTTCATATTCAATTTACTTGCTAAGGGGCATATCAGCGACAACCGGCGATAATTATCGCTAAGCGCACTTAGCGCTAGGATAATTGTCGCCAGCTAGCGTGGATTTTTATCGCTGAGATAGCGTGCTATTAGCAACGCTTATCTCAAAAGCGATAAAAATCCTCACGCTAACTGCCTAACATAAGATTATCGCTGGAAACCCCGCGATAATCTCACGCAATGTGTCGTTAGCTTGATGATAGGGCAAGGCAAATTTAGCCATGATATCCACCTTCCATAGGATATCATGGCTAAGTCAGTCCTGAAGCAGGCGTAAGGAAAGTAGCAATAACAGGGGTTATCGATACTTTTCTTGCCGCTATGCTTCGTAGCGTGGGACTTGATGATAGGAGAAATGTCGCTGAGCGACATTTCTCCTGTCATATCAGGAACGCCCACTTTGCATCTCATTAGAGATGCAAAGCTGGGCATTAAGAATTCCTACGCTGATGCAAGTTTTCACGCGTTAGCGTAAGCTTGCTAATTAGGCTATAAAATTATTGCCGCTTTTCGGCCGAAAACGGCCGCAAAAGCGGCGATAATTCTATCGCCTCGCCTTGCTGATATGCCCCTAAGTAAATTGTGATCAAGTCGCATTTGACACAGTGCCTGTAACCCTGGGTATTTTTTTAAGTCTGGCTTAGCTGACTTGGTGGGCCCATGTTTTATTTTTTTTAAAAAGAGACAATCCTAACAAGAATGCATGGATGGCTGGATGGATGGATCGACAGGTTTTCAGCCCGCCCTCTTTATCCACTGGTATGCTCAAGTGTCAATCACATTTTGCTGCTCTCCACCATAGTATGCAGCATGTGGAGAAAGATCAGGCCACTTCATCCATTGGCTGACTGTTACAGCCAATGAAATGTGCGCAGCAGCCCCAAGAGGAGTGCGCTTCAGAGCAAGGGATGGTGTGATTCGCCTGCTGGGAAAATCTTTTCTTTTCACATATGTTCGTAAGATTATTTTCACTTATTGCGCAAAACTAAAATTGCACCAAGTCCAAACCAGTTGTCTTTCCCCATGCGTTCTCAGACTGTGATCAGATCAGGGCTGACTTGGGCCTTGGCAGATGTATACATGTAGGTGTGCTTTCGGGAACACGCTCTCTGGATCTTAGCTAAGTGGATTAAAGCGTCTACTGCTAAGATTGGTGATCACAGATTTGAATTGGAGTAGATCCATTAGCCTCGGACTGAGGGCAACAACAATCATCATTCAGAATATGCCAAAAGCGCCAAGAAACCCCACAAGGTGAATGCTGTGTGTAGAGATATCCCTGTTGGGTTATCTCTTGCAGTGTTCCACTTGCCAATAAAGTTATCCCTTCCAGTGTTGTTCCACTTGCCGATAAAGTTTTCTTTCTAACATCCAACACGTGCGGGCCCCGTACTGTGTCTGGAGGGTCCCCGAAAGCCCGCCCTTCACTAAAGGAAGCGTGTAAGCAAACGGCATGCCTAAGGGTCGGTCCAAAGAGAGAGCGTTTAAAAAGTCGGGCGTCTTTGAACTGATTAATAGCACTCACACCTTTCCTGCCAAGCGCTGACCTTTCTTCTAATCATATGAAAGCGCCCCTATGGGTACTCGCAGCCCGCGGGGACCTTCGCCATCATTAGCCCTCTGACTGGGAGCTAAGTGGAGCTCAGTGGCCACAAAGTGCCTTTTAACGGGGGCAAGTGGGTTCGCGCGCTGCTTTATTGTTAATCTCCCTGGTGAGGCTCGGAGAGCAGGGCGTGTTTACAGAGGTAAACAGCGCTTACCACGAATCCTCTTCAACCCATGTAATTACAACGCGACAAGGACCACGTTGTAATAACGCATACCATGACCTGGCTCTTTTCCCTCGCTTCATGTCTCTTCTCATCTCTCCTTCACCACCCACGTATTTTGCTTTCCTTATCCTTCTCCATTTTCACACTCTTCTGTTTTCCTTCCACTTTGTTCTTTCTTTTCCTTTTGTTGATTACTTCACCACCCTTCTCAAACCCGCCTCTGTTTTTGTCTACTGATTGTGACTTTTTCGACATTTTTTTTTCATTATCTTAGCCTACTCTCTTTCCTGTGACTTCGTCTGCCCACATCCGTGTCTCGTTTTCCTTCTACCTGCATTTTTTGGGTCATCTGGTTTTATTCCTTCTTCTATCTCTTTATCTGCTCCTCATTGCCTCTTCTATTAATCTTTCTTTTTACAATCCACTCAGTCTTTCCTACAATGTAATTTTCTCTTGTCTCTCTGTCTTCCCACTTCTCTTTGTTTCCTCCCAGAGTCCGTCTACTCACACATATTTTTCTCATTCTTCTCTCACACATTATTCTCACATACCTCTCAGGGTATTCTCTCCCATCTTGTGTTTAATTTCTCTCCCTCGGAGATCTCCATTTAGCCAGACTAGTAAAATACAGCCAGAAATCCATAATAAATATGAATGAAGACAATATACTTTCAATGAATTTGAGGTGAGAATATTTGCATATTTGGGGGAATATTTATAAAAAAAGAAACACAGCGCAGCAACTCACCTTACTGCTCTGGGCTGTATACAGGGAAAAGGCAGATAAGTGCTGTATTATCCCAAGATGGTGCATTCCTGTCCTTTCCGCAGCGCTGGTGCACAATGGACTTCCTAGCGCCAATGCAGGCACCCTTGCACAATGATAATGCAAACACAAGGAGATGATGGACGGAGTGCTGAAACTTTTCAGACACTCACCCCCAGACGCAGATCTGGGTTCAATCCATCATCATTCTTTAGCTCACTTCACCACCTCAGTTCAGACCCAGCTATATGCAAATCAGTCTTGACCCAGTGCCTCCTGGGAACAGTCCAGCCCAAACTGCCAAGCCAGGTCTTCCCTGAACCGGAAACAAACATCCTGGGACCGGTTTCTGGGTAACACCCTTCTTCAGCCAGACTAGCTTGAATCCAGTGGCAAAGTGAGCAAGGGACACACGTCTGGGTATACCCTGCCAACTTAGGGTGAACAAAGCAAATACAAGGAGATGATGCACAGAGTACACATCATCGGCGTAGAGTGCGAGGCGGTCAGCCAGGCCATGCACCCAGTCAAACCCGGACACCTGAGCATCCATCCTAACCCAGGCAGCCAGGGGTTCCATAGCCAAAGCAAAGAGATATGGGGATAATGGACACCCCTGCCTGGTGCCCCGCCCAATGGAGAATGCAGAAGAAGCGAAGCCCGCCACTCGCACCGATGCCGTCAAATCAGTATAGAACAGGGTGAGGTAGGACAGGAAACGCGGTCAGAAATTCAGCCGCCGCAAGAGCGCAAATAGACAGACCCAGCTCAGGGAGTCAAACGTCCTGTCCATATCCGCCAAGAGAAGCGCCACCCGTTCCCCCAGACCCTGAATAGTCGAAACTGCCACATGCGCCTGCCGAATATTATGTCGGGTTGCACGCTGGGGCATGAATCCAGCCTGGTCTGGATGAACCAGTAAAGCTATATGAGGGCGAAGACGGTTTGCCAAAGCCTTGGCCAATATCTTGGCCTCCATGTTCAGGAGAGAGACAGGGCGGTATGAGGCAAGATGTTCCGTAGGTCTGCCGGGCTTGTGAAAAACTACTATCTCCGCGTGTCGCCAATCACTGGGCAAACGCCCCCGATCCCTGGCCTCCTCCACCACCCTGCGATAGTGTGGCCCCAGCTGCAAGAAATATTTCTTAAAGAATTCGCATGGAATACCATTAGGACCTGGGGCCTTGCCAGAATTAAGATCACCCAGGGCTGTCCCCAGCTCCTCCTCAGTAAGCGGGCCCTCTAGTTCCTCCCGAACTGTATCTGAGAGTGCCCTCAGAGGGAGATCATCCAAAAAACGATCAATGATCTCCGCCGGAAGGCACTCCGCAGGAGCATACAGCTGAGCATAATATTCTGCAAAGCTACTCACGATAGCCGGCGCACCCGACACCGGGAGCCCATCCGACCCCACCACCCCGGGGAGGAGCTGAGGGTGGAGCGAACCCTGACACAATCGGTGCAGCATTTTACCAGATTTGTCACCCCACTGATAAATCCTACTACGAATAGCAAGCCAGGCCTGACGAGCCTCATCTAGAAGGATACGAGAGTAATCCTGCTGTGCTAGCAGCAGCCGATGGCGAGCAGGCCGCCCACCCTCCTCCCTGCCACGTACCTCCAACTCCAGAATAACTGCCTCCGCTCGAACCAGGGCCTTCCTACGCTGTCTTCGGGCCACGGCAAAGAACGAGATGTCCACCCCCCGAATAGTGGGCTTCAGATCCTCCCATAGAGTCTCTGCCCTCGAGACCGAGCCCACGTTAATAGCCAGGTATTGATCTGGGGCATCTCCCATTTGTTCCCTGTAGTCCTCCTTCTGAAGATTCCAGACCGAGAGACGCCAGCGGAATGGGCCACTGGCCCCCCGCTCATATAGTAAGCGCCACTGGGGAGTGACCCGAGAGTCCGTGCGGGAGTATTTCGTCTGCCACCACTCTGCTATTAAGTAATTTAATCTAATTTTAATTCGTTATTAATTAATTCATAATTATTTAATTGATCATTAATTATGTTAATAGTGTAAGTTAATATTTTTTAAGTTTTATGAGGGGGTTGTGTGATTTATGGGTGTGCAGGGTTGGAAGTTATTTAATGGTAATTCTTTGTTTGTTACTTAATATGAATTATTTTATCGATAATTAATTTAGTTGATTATGTTAGTATTTTATTTTATTTTAGGTGTGGGTTATGGGGTTTATAGGGGTATAAGGTGTGAACTAGAACAATTGTAAGTTAGAAATATTTCTAATATTTTATTTAATAATTTTTGTATTTTATAATTAATTATGTTCTTTGGGTAATTAATTTATTATCACATTTTCGGAGTATGGTGTACATTTTGTGGGGGCATATTGTAGAAACTTAAATAAATGTAATGTAATAATTAATATTTTTTAATTAAATAAATAATATTTATTGTTAATACATATTTAGTCTAATATTGAAATATATTTGTGTTTTAATTTTAGTGTTAGGTTCTTGTTGTAAGTTTTGTAGGGGTATATGGTGGGAGGAAATAATAAATTATTTTATGAATTGAATGTATCCATAAATAGTGTTTGGGAAAAAATATGTAATATGTAAAATAATATTGATTTAAGTTTGTAATATTGGTTGTAATATTTTTATATGTTTTTATTTTTCTAAAATGTTTAAGTTTTTATTGTTTGTTATAATTTGATATGTAATAAAATATTTATTTTTTATATTTTTATTTTGTTTTTAAAATTAGTTTATGTATTTGTAGAAATTGTGTTTGTTCGTAATGTAGTGCGGACTGTAGTGGGAATTATATATTTTTTTCTATTTTAAAATCCAACACTTTTTCAACTGTTGCAGTTACTGGAGTGGTAATAGTACATATTACCCCTCCGCAATCCAACACTTTCTCTACTGTTGAAGTGACTGGAGTGGGAATAGTACATTTTACCCCTCCACAATCCAACACTTTCCCTACTTTTGCACTGACTGGAGTGTTAATAGTACATTTTACCCCTCCACAAATCCAACATTTCCCTGCGGTTTCACTGACTGGAGTGGGAATAGTAAGTTTGAACCCTCTGCAATCCAACACTTTCCCTACTGTTGTGCACTGACTGGAGTGGGAATAGTACATTTTACCCCTCTGCAATCCAAACTTTCCCAACTGTTTCACTAACTGGAGTGTGAATAGTTTTACCCCTACAAATTCCAACACTTTCCCTACTGTTGCACTGACTGGAGTGGGAATATAAAATACTTTTTTTGTGAATTATATTTTTTATTGCGTCATTAATTGTAGTGAGAATAGTAATTTGTAGTTTTGTGTAATGCTATATTTTATGTAATGTTATGTTTATTGTAGTTAGAGTAATAAATCTTATGTTTCTGTTATGTAACAAATGTTGTTATTGTTGTGTTGTTTTAGTTGGGAGTACTTATGTATATTTTTTATTTTGTAATATTTTATTATATTGTTGTAATTTATATAATTCTGTATTTTGTTTATAATCATATTTATTATTTTTTATGATTTGAGTGTGTATATAATTTTTAATTAAATTGTAAAAAATGTCTGTTGTTTAATTTTTATTTTAAATTAGATTGTTTCCTTTTTTAATATTTTATGTTTTTGGTATATTTTAAAATGCAAACATATATTTTTGATAATATTATATTAATGATGCTTTTTCAAATGATATTATTATTAAAAATATTAATTTATTCATAATTTGTATATCTATGTATGCTTACAATATATATAAATATATAAATATATGTGTGTTTAAATTTTTTTAAGTAATTTTCTTTGTCATATTTGGTAAAATATAGATTGTAATATATTTTATTTTTTTATAAATTAATGTTAGTATTAAATATGGGACTGATTCCTGGGCGCGGCCTGACCCGCCCACGAACGGCACCGGGTGGTGGACTGGTGCGCTGCTTAGGAGAAACCCCTATTTGAGGCCAGGGGCTGTCCAACCAAGTACCAAAGGGTGTGAGCCAATGGGCTGACCAAATGGGTTAACCGGGCCGAGAAGAGGGACGCTTGTTCTCGCCACACCATCCCCCCTTGTTGATCATTTTAAATACTTGTCCACTGTGCTCACCGTGTTAATTCATGTCTGATGCTTTATATTGTCAAAAGTGCGAACTTGCACACTGTGCTGTCAGTGCTACTTTGTCTTTGTTCTACAAAATCAATAAAGTTGATTGTAAAAAAAATATGGGACTGATTACGATGGCAGACAGACTTCAGTCCGCCCACCTTCGTACTGGGGATTGGGACCGCCCGACATGCTGTTGGCGGTCCCATAGTATTCAACACATTGCGTCTGCCACCACGGCGGTCACAATGCCTATATTTTACATTGCACTGTGTGCTGCTGGCTGCAGCACCCACCATAATTTAAAAACGGGACATGTTACATATCCCTGCTCTACATGGCAGGCACCACCCAACATCCACAACCAAGGGCCAGAGGAGAAGGAGGGTCCCTTTCCGCTAGCCTTTCCATGGCGGGTGACCCCCATGAAACAGCTGGCGGAAAGGGACATCGTAAGGCCTACGACTGTGCCTGGTAGGCACTGCCAGCGTTGTAGGGACTACAAGCCCCTCCGCTACACCGGCGGGCACAAGAAGCCCGTTGGATGCGCGGCAGTCGGTCTTTACAAGCGCTGCATGTCCTCCCGCCATCATAATATGGTGGGCTGTTAAGTTGGTTAAGATGGCAGGTATACTGCCACCGACAGCCTGTTGGTGGCGGTCTCCCCGCCATTGTAATCAGCCCCAATATGATTATTTTAATATTTTAAATAAAATATATTTTAAAATCGATATTTAATACAACTATATAATTGTAAACAATATTTTTCTTTCTTCAATATTTTTGTACTTACCTTTTTAAGTATAGGCAGTCGATTTTTTGTATCCTATATCATTTTTTACATCATTATTTAGTTGGTCGATATTCTGCAAGTGAACCAAATATTTCTCCTAGTTAAGTGTCCCCTGGTATGCATATCATTTTGGCATATTTCCAGGTCTGCCAGTAATGGTAAATCTGGGAATGCGTCAAAATCCACAGGAGTTGCATGGTCCCACCCACGCAACACCCATGGAATGTCTCCCTGTGGCAGAGTAATGCAATGCATTGCAGCAATGCCTTACTCCTGATTTATCAAGCCACTCAGGGCCCTGCAAAGTAGCCTTGCATGGCTTGATAGATCGCATTTTGGGTTTGCGTCATGCATGTACCATTCTGCGTGGAGCGACCGCGAATCAAACCTCTTCCTAAAAATCCCAGTGGTGTGCATCGTACAAAATATGATGGATTTTACTTGTTTTTTTAATGTTATTCGTAAGACTTCTATTGAAGAAGCTGCAAACTCAGTTGTCTCCTGCCGGGTTCCTGCTATTGTCTCTTTATGACATGTTAAGTGTATTCATTTGGTGCAGTGTCTGAAAAGCTTCTTGGCAGTGTTGCAAAACAACATAACTTTTCATCAACAGCCACAAAGATATCAAGGTTCAAATTTTGAACTGGAAGAAAAGGGGAAAAAGAGCCTTGTAGTTTAAAAAGCCTATATTTTATACCTTTCATAAACCAAATAAGTCCCAAGGAGAGGATGTGCAGGCTTCACCATTTTCTGCCACCACTGAAAAATCCATTTCCTCATAGGTGATAGTTCTCATTCTGGGCACCCTAAATTGATCAACAGATCATAAAGCCAATGTGGCACATGTCATTTGAACTGTGACTTTGAGCAATGGCATGTCCTTATAAACAGTCCTACTCTGAATGAAAAACCAGAAGCGTTCTAAGTACCCGTTTGATATGGTCTCTCCTCGATTGACCTAGACTCTGCCTGGCAATGGCACTCTAGGCTAGCTTTTAAAGTGTGTTTTCTTTTACTTGGGTAGTAGAACAGATGGTGCTAAATGCTCATAGATATTGGCATTAAAAACATAAGCATGGGTAAGGCTTGATTTATACAAGTGAGTGAAGAGCGAGAATGTATTCATGCTTTCAATACACACACAATTATGGGCCAATTCCGATCCGGGTCGGAAGGGCACCGAACGCGATCCGGCCGTAAAAACCACGAGCCGTACGCGTGTTTCCCCGCCCGACTTGTACAGCTGTACGAGCGGGCAAGTACGATGCGAGCTACGTGAAATTCACCGAACGAGTCGTTTCCGGGTCCGAACCGCTCCATACGTCTCGGTCGGAAGCTAACCGTGGCGTGCAATGGATGCGATTTACGAATGAGCCAGAACGATGCACGCGTCGGACAGCCTGTCCGAGCTGGAGTGTCTGGCTCGCAAAACGTCCGGGTGGTTGCCTTTGGGGGTCCGCGTCGGACCCCCTGTCACCCGCAGCCCTACGACTCAGACACGTGGGGAGACCCAAGGGTCCCCCCAACACAGGCATGTACGGTGCGGATGGCACCAATGCGTACCCACTGTAGGGGGCACCCTTGCACAAGACGAACCCATTCAGTCAATGGGAGCCCATGTACGCGTCGTACGACCGGCTCCCATTGACTGCTATGGGAGTCCGACCGAACCGAGTCTGGCAGCATACGGCCGCATCGTACTCGCTCGGTCGGACTGCAGGACTCCGGCTCGGTCGGAAAACACTCCGGATCCGGCTCGGTCGGAGTGCTTTCGGACCCGGATCGGAATCGGCCCCTTAGTGTTAGTACAAATTTTTAAAGCAATACAACAAATGTAATAATTTCTAACCAAAAGATCTGCTGCAAGATCCGTTCCCGGCCACCAGAAGTGGTTCCTAAAAAAACTCTTAAGTGCTGAAATGCCCATGTGACACTTATGAGACAGATCTAACAAATTACCATTGCTTGAGGGGGTATACTAGTTATTGTGAAAAACAAAAACTCCAGGCACACTCAACTCCGATTTTACCTGTGAAAATGAATGTAATGTAACTTTCAGCCCTATGACTCCAAGAAATCCCTTACATATGTACTTTTTAGGTTGCAGCCTACCAGACAGCATAACTGTCTAGTTTGCTAAAAACATCGTGGGAACATTCAGAATGTTGACAAGGACATTTGTATTCTGGACATTTGTTAGACATGTTCAACACAGCATGCTGATCTAAAATATCTACTTTTTATGTGTCCAGCCGTCTCTACTTTTTGGTCACAAAATTTGGAAACAAATAAACTCCATCTTTAATTAAAATGTGATTTACTCATTTCTAATGTATTTTTGGGAAGTGTATTCGATGATTAGGCAGATGCTACATTGAATGTATCAGTGATTTAGTGATTTATTGCAATGATTAGCAGCTCATAAACAATTTACAATACAACTCTAATTCAAATCAAATCAAATCAAATCAAAGCATGCTTTATTCGATTTTAAACATAAAAATCATAAAAGCAGACATTTAAAAAGAGAATACATCATCAACTATTATATTTTAAAATTCATCATTCCACAGCTTTTGCAGGTAAAAGCCTATAAAATGGTAATATACATGTAAACATTCAGTGACTTCCTAAATGATCTATCTCATACTAATTTTTTCCAGCCCCAATTCAGTTGATAAGACCTTTCCTAATCCTTAATGCACTCTTCAAAAAGCCCACCATAGAACCAATACAGAAGCAATTATCCAACATCTGTAAATACATAAAGGCAGGGCGACATTGCCTCCAACCTCCCTGTTTTAAAAGTGGTATTAACCATCTATGCCTCTTGTTAGTATAGAACTTGCAAAATAAAACCACGTGCATCGTGCTTTGTGATGAGACATTGTCACAGGGGCATAAACATAGTTCCCTTGACCAGTCATTAATGGCTAGATAAGTAATTAAATGGTGGAAAGTCCCAAACCTAAATCTTGTCAGGAGGTATCTGTCATATCCACCCAAAACATACAACAGATAAGGTTGAATATTGCACGTAATATTAATTAGTTGATGTTTAACCACCATGGGTTTATTCATCTCAAGAATCAACCTATTTCCTACTAGGTGGGTCATGCAGATTTTTTTGAACTCCTTCCGATTGATAAGGTTCATACTGTCAGGCGAGATAAAATACTCAGGGTGACCAATGTCCTGCATAAAATTTTCAACGTATTTCAACCATGAAATTTTACGGACATTGTCTAATCTCTTTGCGTCCTTTATTATTTCCCTATTAAGGCACGTGCTGTCTGCGGTCCAAATTCTATGCCATAGCAATACCGGCTGGGCTTTAATTAAGTTGGAAATGTATGCAACTCCTAACTCAGAGTGACAATTAAAAACCGGTGTACTAGTTGGAACGGCTAGGATGAACCGCAAAAAGACGTTTTCCATACGTTGAATTGATGTACAATCTTGAAATCCCCAAATACCTGCCCCGTAGACTGCTACGCTCACACACTTTGCCTGGTAAATCTTCAGTAAAATTTCTGGTGGTCTTTTCCCTAGCTTTTTAGAAAAATTTAAAAGAGCTGCAATGGACTTCATAAAAAGTAAGGACCTAGCCTTAACTGCTGGAGCCCATGAGCCTGTTCTATCAAAAAGGACGCCCAAATAGCTAAAAGAAGTAATAGATGCCACCTTGTTCCCCCCTGCCTGAAAACTTCTATTCTTGTTTTTTGCTCTCCCGCATGACATCACAAAGCCTTTCTTGGCGTTCAATTTTAAACCAAGCCTATCCATAAATGTGTAAAAAGAGAGAGCCCTTTGTAGCCCAACCTGGGTGCAGGCCATGAGCACTGCATCGTCGGCATAGAGGAGAGATGCTATCGGGCGAGTATTTACAAATGACGGGTCCCTAGTATATAGCACCAACTCCTGTTCCAGGGCATTGGTGTATAAAAGAACAGGAGTGGTGCTAGGACGCAGCCCTGCCTTATGCCACGTTCTATGTTAAATGAGGCGGTACACTCACTCTCTATGCCACAACGAACCTTTGCGGTAGCTCCAGCGTATAGCTGTCTTAAAAACTGAATTAAAACAGGGTCGACTTTCAGTTTGTTAAGAAAGCCCCACAGCTTATCATGAACTACGCAATCAAAGGCAGCTGTGAGGTCTACGAAGGCCAGATAAAATTTCCCTGCTTTGGCCTGGGTATATTTGCCAATTAAAATGTTTAAATTCAGAATCTGCTCATTGGTTCCTAAGCCAGCTCTAAAACCATATTGGGTATCACTTAAAATACCATTTTCCTCAGTCCATCCCTGTAATCGATCAAGAACAATCCTGCCCGCTATCTTCATTAAAGAATCCAACAAGGATATTGGACGGTAGCAGGCAGGATTCTCCCGGTCGCCCTTTTTAAAAATATGGACTATAATTGATTCGGCCCTAGTGTTAATAAATCCTTTTTTGCAGCATGCTTGTAAAACCCTAGTTAAAATGGGGCCCCAGATCTCGAGGTTTGACTTATAGAGATAAATTGGTACCCCATCAGGGCCTGCAGCCTTACCACTCTTACTTGCCTTGAGTGCAACAATAACTTCCTGAAGCGGATATGAAATTTAATAGGTGTAAAAAACTGGTCTGCGCTCCCTGTTTCTAGCCTCTGGGATACTTCCTCAGTAGACTTTTGTTTTGAATCGACTTCAGAGAAGTAGTCTATCCAGGTCTGTTCCGCTATAGCTGACTCAATCAATGGGACATCTGTTTTGTTGATAAGAAATAGGGCGTTAACTACCGACCAGAATTTCGAACTTTCTTTGCTTTCGGCTGCATCACTGAGATCCTTCCAGGCCTTATTTTTCAACTCAGTTATCCTATTTTTCCTTGCTGCATGATACAGCTTTCTACAGGCCCTAATCTCATTCTTATCTCTCGCCTCTCTATGTAAAGCATTCTTTAAGTTAGAGTAGCTTTTAGTGCAGTTTTTGTCAAACCAGCCCTTCCCAGTGTTACGCATGCCTTTATGTTCCATAGTCAATGTGTTTCTAACAGTCTCAGTAATGCTATTAAAAGCAATTAAAACTTCTTCGTGTGTTGGACTGTCGCTTAGACATTTTTGGATTGAATCTATAGCCTTTACTATTATCTCATTACTTGGCTTCGTAGGGTCCCGGCTTCCCCAGCGGATGGCATAACCATTTCTTCTGCCCAGTTCAATATTCTGAACCCATGCTATTTTGTTACAAGATCTCCTTGGTACGTAACTTGGAACTGCTATATTTACGCTAATAGCCAAATGATCACTCATGACGTTTTGATGGATATCGTAGGCTTTCACATAACTAGCATAACGATTTGGGATGGTGATGCAATCAATGGTTGATTAAGTACCTCTACCTATAAAAGTATGCCCAAACTCCACAGTGGGTATACACAGACGGTTCGAAAAACCCGGGTCATGTATAAACATGACTTCATTAAACAGCTCGCCTTTTAGGGTATGCTGGAAGTGGATCGGCAGGTCATCCTTATCTGTGGTTAAGCCACACTTCCCTAATTCCGCCACCGGGCACATGCTGGTATTAAAATCCCCGCCCCATATGGCGATGATCTCGAGGTCATCCTTAAATTCTAAGGTGCTAATTTCTGCTGAGCTTCTCCAATATAGGTCCCAACTGGCCTAATTCCATATTGTTATAGAAGTTAACCAGAAGAATTGCATTACTGCGTGCAGTATGCATTAAAATCGTTTGGTAATAAATTTCTGAACTAATCATCTCACTCTTATATACGCCCAGCAAATTTGAGATGGAAACGCATAGCCCTCCTTTTGGTCTGCCGCTAGGTGATTGAATTGCGGGTGTATGGTATGTCTTATACCCATTAATATGTATATTGTCAATAGTCCAGGTCTCTTGGAGACACAGGACGTCAAAGTTGTTACTTAAAGTTAACCAAACTGGGTCGTTCACCTTATTCTTTAAACCTGCCACATTCCAAAAAAGGATTCTGCATGGCCTTAGCTCGTTGTCGGTTAGGGTCATGTGGTCATCCCCTGAGACATAGACACTTCTTAGGGTACGGTCCCCTTCAGATTAATACACCTTGATTTTCAGCGATAGGGATATACTTGTCTACAACTGGTCCCTGTCCATCAAATGTCAATCATTCTCATCTAGAGTAGTTAGGGGATCAAATCTATTTGAGATGGCTAGTTTATAGGATGAGGCCTCTCGTGTCCAACCCTGCGTGCCATAGTTTTCTGGGGTATTTATAGTCTGCGGTTGATAAAAAAAAACCAGGGGCGGACTTGGATGCTGGTATTAGGTGTGTTTAATTTGTACAATCTCGATAGGATTTCCCTGACTAAAGCCGGTGATCCTAGCGAGAGAACTATGCATTCTTCTTCGTACAATTTACTGCTATGACCTACCCAGTCAACCCTCCTCATCATCTTAAATTCCCTAAAAAGAGCATTTGTTAAACGTGTCCTGTTACCCAGCCAGTTTATTGTCTTATTTCTTAACGCTGGCCATGTTTCCATTGTAGCTGATGGGAGCTGGGGGACATTAGTTAAAATAATAGTGTATGGTGTTGCTGCTGAGGGGAGGCTAAGTGTTTGTACTCTATGCCTCTCCCCAGGAGCATTATTGGCCATTTTACCAGTGCTATCACCACCCTTCTGTTTTATTATCTTCCCTATGCAAGTCTCTAGGTCTATTTACCTTTACGTCTTGCGTAGGGCTTTTACATAGAGGTGTAGATGCATTTTGGCAGGGGACCCTACACTCACCCCACTTATTTGTTTCTAGGGTTTTCTTGTCTGTCAAGGTTGTCATTTTTGGGACAGACCTGTCTATTTGCCCATCTCTACCCAAAGGTTTCTGGTTTACTGCGCCATTATTTTGAGCAGTGTTTTGTTGTACCCCTAAAATTCTTTCCAGGCCAATTTCAATTTTTTCCAATCTCGTCGCAAGAGTATTAATAGATAGCGACACAAACTCCTTTAAATCTTTTATAGCTATACGCAAATCCATCACTATGCTTGAGGACTCGATACCAGTTTTTCCCCCCCTCGAGGCGCTCGTTGTGGCCATGTCCTTTTTTATTTTGTTCCTAATACCCTGCGTTTTCCCGTGAACCTTTTTTAGGTAGGTCTTTAATGGTCTAGATGTATGAGCAGGGATCGGATGGATTGTGACTACTTCTCCATCAGTGCTGTGAACTACCGTTGCTTTGGGCGGGTTACAGGGTTTTTTCTGAGATGGTGATTGGACGTTTTCTACTGGCCCATCTAAAATATCACCAGGAATTTCCTGGACGCACCCGTTATTCAGCTGTACATGGGTAGCATTTTCCGGTATCACTTTCCCTCCTACCTATACATCTCTTACGTTACAAATCACATCATTGTCCGTAGTTTGTTGTTGAGGGAGCGGTGGGGTTATAGTTTCATTATTAATTGTTTCCTCTACGGAAATAATCTGCCTTTCTATATCACCAACAGCCCCTGTTAAATAGTTCAGCAGCGTCACATTCATCTTCCTGTGTTTACTCGGTGCTTTTGATATGTGGCTCGCGGCCTGCTTTCTTTTCCCTATTTTGGTCCGCCGCTGGTAGACCTTCAATACTTGTAGGGCTTATACAGTTATGCCTTGAGAATATGTGTGTCACCTTAAAAGTAGGTATAAAACACAAACTATATACTTGCTAAGTCGCTAAGCACCCACACATGAAAGCTCCTTAAATGTACAAGGCCAGTTGATGGAATATTAAGAACAATAATTACAAACTGTTAAGAACTATTAAGAATTTAAAAAAGAGAAAAGCAATGGAGCTATAAAAAGAATCAAGTATGCGGATACATAAAGGTGCAAAGTGCAAAGTCCAAATTCGTTGGCAGCATAGAGTCATTTAGAGTGCAAACTGGAGTTGAATTACATGCTTCAATGTGCTTCAAATATGTAAAAGATTTGGGTGGCTACAAATTAGCAGTGCTCAAAGAACATAGTCACAGTACCTTGCTCGTTAAACCCAAGATGATACAGGGGCTTGAAAGTTAGAGTGGTAGCCCAGCCCGGCCTCCTCCGGCCTCTGACGGGCGCAGACGGGCCCGTCCTTGGCCCGGGCTTCACCCGGGCAGCGCCCGGGAACGCCCGTGCGCGTCCTGCGCTACGGAAGGGGCGCACTGGCTAAGAGGGTCTCTGGCGCCCTCTAGTGACGTACTGGCCCTGCGCCACGCAAGGCCCTCTGGGTCCTGTAGTCCGCCTGTGGTCCGCCACGTGGCCGTTCCCCTCACGGCGGTGCGATGCTATGCAGCGCGGCAACACTGGAAACCCCGGAGAGAGCAGGTAGAAGCTATGCAGAGGGTGAAAGATGGCTGTTCCCCTCACGGCGAGCAATGCATGGTTCAGCGCGACCCGCGCTACGGGAGGGGCGCACTGGCTAAGAGGGTCTCTGGTGCCCTCTAGTGACGTCCTCGCCCTGCACCAAGCAAGGCCCTCTGGGTCCTGTAGTCCGCCTGTAGTCCGCCGCATGGCTGTTCCCCTCACGGCGGTGCGATGCTATGCAGCGCGGCAACACTGGAGACCCCGGAGAGAGCAAGTAGAAGCTACACAGAGGGTGAAAGATGTCCGTTCCCCTCACGGCGAGCAATGCAAGGTTCAGCGCGTCCCACGCTACGGGAGGGGCGCACTGGCTAAGAGGGTCTCTGGCGCCACTAGTGACGTCCTCGCCGAGCGCCACGAAAGGCCCTCTGGGTCCTGTAGTCCGCCTGTAGTCCGCCGCGTGGCTGTTCCCCTCACGGCGGTGCGATGCTATGCAGCGCGGCAACACTGGAGACCCCGGAGAGAGCAGGTAGAAGCTATACAGAGGGTGAAAGATGGCCGTTCCCCTCACAGCGAGCAATGCACGGTTCAGCGCGTCCCCCATTGAATGTATAAAATGTTGACTTGTGATTAGCAATTGCTTTTCAGCAAATAACATGGAATTGGAAAACATCTACTCAACTATCATTTACAGCATGGTGGTGCGCAGTTTGCCATAATAATAGACTGGACACAGCTTATATGCACCCTATATAACTAGTCTTAAGGCAAAAAGACTTATAGAGAACCCAGTTACCCACTTTCTTGACAAATATGCTAAAGTATTGTTTGCTCCTCCACCTAGTGTACAAGAAGTTCTTCAACCTCCATAACTTCCCACTTCTGGCAATATCATTTTTCTTATAATGTACATTACTCTGTAAACATTGTTACTTCTTCTATGTATTTTTTATCAGACTTCATTTCGTATTAACCGTGTACACACCCCTCCCTCTTTTTCCCCTTCCCATTATACAATTGTACTGATTTTTATATTCAAATATTTCTTCTACTTAAAGTGTTGAAAATTCTTAGATTGTAACTTATACTTTTAAAACTTAAAAAGAATGTTGACCTAGGAATGCATTCTGCCCGATGCTTACCATCGGCTTTGTGGTTTGTAACTCAGATTTTCTGGCTTTCTATTTGCTGTCTTTATTTGCTTTAGGCTTTCTAGCTCGAGTTCGTCCCTTCAGTTGCCCAAACCTTGTTTACTGTATTCTTCCACAAACTCGCTTTGTGAAAACAGGCCTTTAAATCTTGTTTTTATCTTGTCACATTTGCTGTGCATTCAAAGACAGAGGGCATATGTCAGCCTTTGTCTTCCAGAGAGCTTGGTGTTTATTTTCTTTCTCTGACTTCAAAGTGAGAGGATTTATGTGACTATCAGTCTGGCTAGTGGGGTTTGCTTGAGTAAGGTTGCACAGATGTTTTTTTCTAGCACACAACAAAATTGAAATGTCTGTAATGAACTGTGCTGACAATCAAATCAATACATTGGGTGATGACGTTTCCACACATTATCGTTTATGCACTGTATACTTTTATCAGTAAAAGTGTATGTGAGTGCAAATGTAATGGTAATTTCAACTGAAGCTGTGTTGTCTGTAATGGCAGTATGCTACCATACCATGCATACTCCACGTTACCCCACTCCATTCTACTATCCACCACTCCAAGCCATTGCACTCTGCTCTGCACCACTCTACACTATTTTGATATCTTTCTTTTTTTTGTTTAAGAGCTTGGTTAATCCAAAACGGAGTGTCCCCGCACTAGGAAGTCAAACTGCCAGGTCTTCAAAGGGAGAAGTTAATCGGTTGCTTTGAAAAGCCAGATTTTAATTTTTTTTTCTCGAAAGGTCAGTTCTGGACTTTCCTGCCTCAGGTCAAGTGAAAGAGAGTTCAACATTTTGGGGGCCAAGAGGATGAAGGAGCAGCCACCCACCTGGCTCTTTTCACCCTCTGCACAACTGCTAGCCTTGTTGCAGTAGATCTAAGACACCTGTTAGGTTGTAGGGCTTTTCCGGTGTATGAAGGTAGCAAGGGCCTCTACTGTTTAGACTTTTATGGCAGAAACAACAGGATTTGAAGGATACTCTTTTATTAATCGAGAACCAGAGCAGGTTAATAAGTGCTGGTATCAGAGATGAGCGTCTAGAGATATTCAGCAGCAGACGAGCTGCAGCGTTTTGTACTCGTTGGAGCATCTTCAGTGTGTCTTGGGTGGCACCTAGGTGGAGTATGTTACAGTAATCTAGTCTGAAAACCATGAGTGCGCAGATTATTATCTTCCTGGCTGCTTCTGAAAGTAGACCTATGATCTTACATAGGGGCATATTATCAAGCCAGGCGATAAAATTATCGCTGCTTTAGCGGCAGAAAACTGCCGCTAAAGCGGAGATAATGGGCTTGATAGTATGCTCTCTTGAATTCCAATTGAAGCCCAGGTTAGACGTCCTTCACATCTAACATGGGCTTCAATTAGAATTCCATAGAGCAGATTATCAAGCCCATTATCGCCGTTTTAGCGGCAGTTTTCTGCCGCTAAAGCGGCGATAATGTTATCGCCTGGCTTGATAATATGCCCCATAGTATTTTCAGAAAGCCAAAACATTCACCTGCAAGTTTGAATATCTGGTTGTCAAAGGTGAGATTGCTGTTAAACCAGATTCCAAGATTCTTTATTTTTGGTTTTGGAGTTGATTCTGGAACCAAAACATCCGGCCACCATGCTGTGGACCAGATAGATGGCTGTTTCCTCACAATGAGAACCTCAGTTTTAACTGCCTTTAGTTTGAGGCAATTCTGGTCCATCCATTCTGCTAGGCTAACCAGACAGGTTCAAAAACCAGGCGCGAAGGTTTCATCGTTCTGTGTCAAGGTGATGTTAAGTTGAATGTCATCGGCTATTTTTATACCATCACGCTCAACCACATCAGCAAGGGGACACATACACAAGTTAAAAAGTGTCAGGCTCAACATTGAGCCTTGTGGGACCCCCTGTTTAAGTGTGACAACCTCCAACGAGCATGACTGTTGGACCACCTGATAAGTGTGATTCTGAAGAAAACTGATTAGGCACCTTAAGGCAAGGCCTGCTACACCATATGACCACAACCGTTTAACTAAAATGTTGTGGGTCATGGTGTCAAAGGCTGCACTTAAATCCAGCATAATCAATGCTGCAGTTTTACCTTAATCCGCAATTGCAGGGATCCCGAGGCGAGCAACAATTCCCAACACTACACCAATCCACTCCACACTGCATCACTGCACTCTTCTGTGCATCACTCCACTCTAAGTCTCTCTACTCTTCACCACTCCACTCTTCTCTATGCCAAAGCAATCTACCCCACAGAGGAAGATGTGTGGCGCAGCAGCCAGGGTGCCGGACTACCGGGTTCACGGTTCGATCCCCGGCTCCAGCGGCAGGTTAGCCCAGCACCATGTGTCTCTGGGCAATAGCTTGCTTAATCTTCCCGACGGCCCCCAGCGCCGGGACACCTCTGTCGGAGGTAGCTGTGCATTTTACAAATGCTGGCATTTACTCTACTATGCATCACTGCGCTCTTCGCCACTGAACTCTATGCCACCCTACTCCACAACACTGCACTCTATGCCAATGCACTATACACCTTTACTAAAAACAAATGCACGCCATGCTAATCTGCGCTGCACTAAATCACTCTACACCACTATACTCTATGCCACTTCACTCTATGCCACTCTATTCTACTCTGCATCACTGCACTTTATGCCAATCTATTCTACTCTGGAACCCTGTACTCCATGCCACTGGAGTCTACGCCACTCTACTCTGCACCACAGCACTCTACACCAATACACTCCACACATCTCTACTGTACACCACTGCACTCTTTGACAATATAGTCTGCAATACTGCACTCCCTGCAACTCTACTTTATGCCACTCTACGCATATGAACTCTATGCCACTGATCTTTATGCCACTGAATTCTAAGCCACTGAACTCTAAGCCACTGCACTCTATGCCAATGCACTCTACTCCACTTTACTCAAAACAAATGCACTCCATGCTAATGTACTCTGCACTGAATCACTCTATGCCACTATACTCTATGCCACTACACTCTATGCCCCTCTATTCTACTCTGTGTCACTGCACTCTATGCCACTCTATTCTTCTCTGCAACCCTGTACTCTAGGCCACTGTACTCTACGCCACTCTACTCTGTGCCACTGCACTCTACGCCACTCTACTCTGCACCACTGCACTCCATGCCAATGCACTCCACGCCTCTCTACTGTACACCACTGCACTCTTTGACAATATTGTCTGCAACACTAATCTCTCTGCTACTCTACTTTATGCCACTCTATGTTGCTGAGCTCTAACCCACTGAACTCTATGCTACTGAATTCTAAGCTAGTGAACTCTAAGCCACTGCACTCAATGCCACTCCACTCTAAGCCACATCCTTCTACTTTGCACCAATGCACTCTGTGACTCTCTACTCTATCCCACTGCACTCTATGCCACGTCATTCCTCTCTGAAATAATCTACTCTGCTACTGGAATCTATGCCACTCTATTGCACTTTGCGCCACTCCACTCCACACCATGCCACTGCACTCTATGCCACTGCACTCTCCAATGCACTCTACACCACTTTACCCAAAACCAATACTCCACCACTGTACTGTAGGCCAATCTACTCTGCGCCACTGCACTGTATCCCACTATACTCTACTGTATGCCACTGCACTCTATGCCACTCACCTCTACACCATTGCACTCCACGTCACTTTACTCTGTATCACTGTACGCCTCTGCACTCTGCACCAATGCACTCTGTGCCACTGTACTCTACACAACTGCACTCTTCAACACTCTACTCTATAGCACTCCACTCTGCCACCCTCCCCTACACCACTCTACTCTACACCACTTTACTCTATACCATTGCACTCTACTCTGCACCACTCTATGCCCCTCTTTTGCACTCTACGCCATTAGAATCTACTGCGCACCATTGCACTCTAACAATCCACTCTACACCACTTCACTCTATGCCTCTCTACTCTGCAGCACT
This sequence comes from Triturus cristatus, assembly GCF_964204655.1. Taxonomy (NCBI): domain Eukaryota; kingdom Metazoa; phylum Chordata; class Amphibia; order Caudata; family Salamandridae; genus Triturus; species Triturus cristatus. Next base: position 1,444,895,952 of record NC_140590.1, on the reverse strand, counting down.
GTACTCTATGCCAGTGCACTCTCCCCACTCTACTATGTATCACTGCACTCTTTGCCACTGCACTCTACATCACTCCATACCACTGCACTCAGCAACACTGCACTCCACACTAGTGCACTCTACACTACTACTCTGTACCACTTCACTTCACTCCACCCTACACCACTCCACTCTATGCCACTTCACTCTACTCTGAAACAATCTATTCTTCACCACTGGACTTAATGTCACTGCACCATATGCCACTGTACTCTACTCTGCACCATTCCACTCTACGCCATTGAAATCAACGCTGCACCACTCTACTCAACACTACTCTACTTTACGCCACTGCCTTTATACGACTGCTCTATTCCATTGCACTCTATTCTCACCACTACACTCTACCCTGCACTATTCCACTTCACTTCACTCTACTCTGAAACAATCTACTCTATACCACAGCACTCTATGCCACTGCACTCTATGTCACTGCACTCTACGCTGCGTCAGTCTGCCAAACTGCACTCTTTGCTATGCCACTCTACTCTAAAACACTGCACTCTATGCCAGTTCACTCTACACCACTTTACTCAAAAACAATGCACACTATGCCACTGTACCTATGCCAACTACTTTGCACATCCGCACTTTACACCACTATACTTTCTGTTCTATGTCACTGCACTCTATGCCACTCTATTCTACACTGCACTCTGCATCACTGCTCTCTGCACAACTCTACCGCAATGAATTCAATAACCCTGCAATCTGCGACCCTGCACTCTGGTCCTCTACTCTGTATGACTGTACTCCATCCCACTAAACTCTATGCCACCACACTCTACTCTGAACCACTCAACTCTACGCCACTCTACTGCACTCTACACCACTGCACTCTACGTCACAGCAGTCTATGCCGGTCTACTCTACACTTCTGCCCTCTACCGTGCACCACTCTACTATATTCATTCCGAACCTTGCTCCTGTGGAGGCTGCACTATGTGCAGCGATAGACCTATGGACATTTCTTCTAGATTGATACACACCTGAGTTTACTAGAATTTATTATGACCTATGGTCGAGATTTACACCGTATGCAAGCTCTTCGTATGTTTCCGGGACCTGATAGGTTCACCACGAGCTCTGAGAGGACTGGTGCCTGTCAACAGACGCGCCCGAGGTAGATGTCTCACCTAGTCGTTTGACATTCTTGCAGAGCTCCCCAGAATTCTATATATAAACTTTGTTGCTGGTTTGGTCCCCCCCCCCTACATTCCACTGTCTACTATTGGAATATACCATCTGAGCACCCTGATGAAGGTTTAATCCCCACCCTGGGGAGTCACCGAAACTCGTGTCGGCTCATAACAGTACAGTACAGGGGCATTAGAAGGTCAACAACATATTTAGAAACCTATTCCAAATGATGACAAATATGAAGATTATATCACTCCATAGCGGCATTTTTTAAGCATTAATTGGCTGTATGTACTGGAAAACATATGTCTACAGCTGTTCCTATTATATAATATTATTTGGATGACTTCCTCTTGTACTGCTCTGTCATATATCATTGAGTTTTGTACCAATATTGTAGACACGCAAAATGATAGTATGGAGAGAGTGAGTGATGAGAAATGAGTATGTATGGCATAAGTGGACTGGGTTATGAGTAGGGATGGTTGATTAGGTATGAATGGTGTTTCGAGCGGGGGATGAGAATTATCTTTATTTTTGTGCTGATTCTTGCTTATATTATTGACCTAATATGTACTTTGGATTATGTTCTATTTATTGAAATGACATTATATTAAGTGTTTACATTGTATATTAAATATATATTATTGTGCAATTTTCGTATAGTGGTCTATTGCCTGTATTTTCTGTTTGGTTTGGTCAGTACGCTGGAATTTATTCCCCCATTAAAGAGTGAGATATTCCACATTTTAGACATTAGTGGCAGGGGGATTTTTTGTTGTTGTTTTTTCACCACTCTACTATATGCCACTTTATTCTACAACACTTGACTTTGGTCTACGCCATTCTATTCCACTCTACACCACTCCACTCTATGCCATTTCCCTCTACACCACTGCAATCTACTCTGCCCCGCTTTACTCTATGGCACTGCACTCTTCGCTACTCTAAGGGGCATATTCTCAAGGAGCTATCGCCGAGTTATCAGCACTTTATCGCAGCCAAAGTCGCAATAAATTTACCGCTCCATTCACAAGCTGGTGCTAACAGCCCATATCACCAGTTTTCCGGTGACAGCATCCTCAAAAAACATCACCACGGATGACCCCGGCAACTATCGCTAATGAGATGCAGAGTAGGCGTTCCCAAGCAAAAAGTCACAACAACACCACTCTACAACATTCTCAACAACCAGCCAGTTTGGCGATAAGATCCCAAAACAGTCGATAAGGCGCGTTAGCAGCAGGAAACTAACACCTGCTCTGACCTGGTGTAAAGTCGGACGACAACCGGCAGCAGCCAAGGGAGCACAGCCCATGGCCAAACATGAAGAACAACAGATGCCCCCAAGCAACTGAACATGCAGCCCGGAGCCCCAATAGGGCAATTACACCCCCCGCCACCCCTCCACCCCCCTCCCTTTGTACAAAGAGAATGCACATCCACTCCACGAAACCATGAACCAAACAAATCGCCGGAAGTCGCACAATCACAACACCCAACATATAGGTGTGGCCAGAAAAATGGAAATCATACATTCATTTCATATAATCCAAATAAAAGGTTTATTACAGAATAAACAAAAAACAACAATCTTGAAGAGGCACGGCGGGTCTTCTCTGGGCATTCTGTAAGTCACAGTGTGCAAGACAAAAATCTAGATAAGAAGGTGTATCATGCGTCCATCAATGGACAGAGAGAGAGTGAAAGAGAGAGAGAGAGTGGGGGAGAGGGGTAGAGAGAAAGAGAGGGAGAGAGGGAGAGAAAGAGAGAAGGAGAGAGAAAGAGAGGGAGAGAGAGAAAGAGAGGGATAGAGCAAGAGAAAGAAAGAGAGGGAGAGAGAAAGAGAGGGACCTGCCTGGATGGCGCATCATATCAGGCTGCACACCCGCTCGGCACTTAAGGTGCCCCTACCTCAGTGCACCAAAAGACACCGTCCCGTGGCGGTGTGCCTGTGCCTGCCGCAGTGTATCCGGTGCCCCCAACTCTGTGCCTTGCAAGACATGGACCCTTTATGATTGAGTCCCGTGGTGCAGACACCATCATGTCACCCCCGGCACCGGGCAATGTGCTGTGCCCAGGCCCCAGGCCCTCAGGCAGAAATGATAACCACGAGGAGACACAAAGTTGCAGAGTGAAAATGGCATCTAGTACGTGCGCCAGGCCCTTTTTATTGGCAGGGTCACATGTCCTGTGACACCTGTGCTGGATGGGTGTGGTGTGGGTGTAAACCAGCCATGAGGGATTGGCTGTGGCATGCTGACAACTAGACCTGTGAGCAGCAGATCCCTACAGGATAGACCTGGGACATGTAGCTTTGTCGCCCCGCCCCTGTGAGCGTAAGCGGAGTGGTCTGGCCTGGCATATGCCAGTCCAACGTAAGGGTGTGAACAATGACCCCCGGGCTCTGGGCGTGGTTCCGGTCTGGGCAGGACAAGGAAGTAACTAGTGCGTGTGTCTCCGTTCTAGTGTCGGCGCCACCCGGTACGCATTCGGCAATGTGTCACCCTGTGATCCAAGTCCCACAACATGAGCAACATGGACGTAAGGGGAAATCATTGATCCTACATGCATCCATACCTCCACACATGCAAGATCATAGACATGACACATCGGTGTGAAAATTAATGTTTAATGCACATTCAGTGAAGTGTTGCAGCTTGAGCAGTACAGGGTCCTGAAAACCCCACTTTACACTGTTAGCCCGTGGAGGGCCAGCAAGAGTCCCTCAGGGAATGACATGTACATCGGAAGAGAAAGAATCCAGTCCGCAGTCTGATAGCTGTGTCATTGGTGACCAAACAGAATATGGCAGTCCGATATGATTTTAGCAGCTAAAACAAAGGACCACAAGGGATTTTGGAATCTTATAGCCAGCGGAAACACAACAGGGAAAAGTAACCTGGACCTCCATTTAGACCCCGGCACCTGGGTCAATCATTTTACAAACCTTTATGCTGAGACTACCAATGAAATATCAAATACACACTGCAGTGACACGCAAACTACACCCATGTCCATCACACGGGCAAATAACCATATCCTTCAGTTTAGTATGACAGAAACATTGATAGCTATAGACGCGGTCAAATCTGGAAAAGCACCAGGACCAGACAGAATCCCAGGTGACTTATTAAAATACGATAAAACAGTATGGGGTCCTTACGTTAATCTTTTATGCAATGCTGTGGCCGCTGGAGCGCCACTACCAGAAACTTGGAAAGGCGCCGAAATAATCCCAATTTTTAAAAAGGGCAAAAGGCATGAGCCAGCAAGTTATCACCCCACAAGTCTAATTGATACCCTTCAAAAGACTTATGCAAGGCAGCTTTTATTTAGATTAAATGACTGGATAGACAGTAATAGTATTTTAACGCAATACCAGGCCGGGTTTAGATCAAGAATCAGCACGGTAGACCAGGTCTTCAGATTGCTTTGTTTGGGCTGGAAATATACTGTTTTAAAGAAAGGCAATTTATATATAGCATTTTTGATCTAAAGGCGGCGTTCAACTTGATCCCTCGAAATTTGCTCTGGGAATCATTAAAAATACAAGGCATACCGGAGGATCTATTGATCCAAATAATGCGACTTCATGAAGACAACTTTACTAAAGTCAGGTGGGGACCAAGAGGAGAACTAACAGACGCAATCCCCATAAAGAGGGGTGTCAGGCAGGGTTGTGTGCTGGCACCCACCCTCTTTTCACTATTTATCAACGATGCCCCTAAATTTCTATTAGGCTGCAGCCATGATTCCCCTAAGTTATGTGGGGTTCCGGTTCCGGCTCTATTCGCCGATGATACTATTCTAGTCTCACAAACTCCAAAAGGTCTCCAAAACTTGTTAAACAGCTTTAGCGATTACTGCTCTACAAAAGGTTTAAATACAAACAAAACAAAATAAATGGCGGTAAACCCCCATAAATCATTTAAGAGGAACATAACCCTTTTAGAGCAGAAGCTAGAGTGTGTTTCGAATTTTAGTTATCTAGGAATCACACTAGAAACAAAATTGGCGTGGTCCTCACAATTGCAGAAAAGCAGGTCAATTTTGACCCAGAATTCTGCCCCGATTCTAAAAAACACATAAAGGGAGTATTCTTAAGCTGTGCCTCCGGCTCTAGAAGTTTATAAATACAGGGCCCAATCGGCTGCCCGATATGGAGCCGAATTATGGGGGGTCCTGTACAAGAAAACGTTTGCGAGGGAGGAAAACAAGCTTCTTAGAAGGTTACTATCCCTGCCTGTAATGACTCCAATGATTCCACTCACTATTGATTTAAATTTAAAGCGCCTAGAGTAGACCATCAGGTAATTTTAGGACCACTGCTATTTTGGGTGCGTTTGTGGACCACCCCTGAGTTAACAAGCTATAGAGAAGGACTAGAGGCGATCTTAGGTTTTGAGCTATCAGTAACCTTGCCATGGGTTAGACATGTAAGAACATGGCTTGGCAAATTGGGCCTGAAACACTTCTGGGAAACACCTCTTTCAATGGCTCCATTTATGAAAAAGGCGCTGAAAAGCATGCTTTGGACATATATGCAAAACAACGCTGGTCAAAGTTCTGGAAACGGAAGGTTGACACACCTATTTATTTCAATAAAACCCTCTCCATCCTACGAGCTATTTTTGGATGAAGTTCAGCCCCAATTGGCTAAGTCCTTGTACATGAAACTTAGGTATTCAGGCGAATACTGCCAAATGGGGCAGCACAATAAGAGAATCAAAGGACGACAGCTGTCCGCTATGTGAGCTTAACTCACTAGACAATGATTCCCATATACTCTTCGTCTGTTCAGCATATGGAAGCCCCAGGAGCAAATGGATTAAGCCACTATGTCGGAACCTGGGAATTAGATCATGCTCTGATGCGACTAGAAATTTAAAATATGATACCTCACAGATAATTGTTTTTAGTGTCAGTAGATTCTTATTTGAAGTCAATTTAATATGTATAAAGAAAGGTCTAAAATTGTAATATAGTATTTGCCACAATGTTGCAATAAATTGAATATGTTTACATAGTGGCTGGCTGTAAATTTAATAATCTGCATATTTTTGTGGCACCTTTGAGCATTTGTATTCCAATCAATGGTGAGACCCTGTGATTCTATCTGTGAGCAAAGATCTACATATTTTGCAGAGCAATTGTAGTAATGTTTTAATAAACCTCAGACATTTATATAGTGATTAGCCGCAATGGTTAGACCTGTTAATTCCGGCGAAATCTTATAGCACTTGCACTTTAATTATTGAAGAGACCTCTCCTCCCATTACATGCACAACCAAACCCAGGCTGGATTATATTCAATCAATCTCACTTTTAAAACAAAAAACTACTATCGGCTCTTTTATATTTTATATCTGGAATTGTTTTTATTGATAATTATGTATTGGAATTATTGTTGTATTGGCCCTGTATATGATATTCCCAGACAGAATTTAAGAAATGTTATTGTTTTAACAGCATTGTATTCTCTTTTCTTTTTTCTTTTTGTTTTTCATGAATGTTATTAACTTTGTTGTGGATCCTTATGGTTTTAACAACCGAATAAAGATTATTGATTGATTGAATATGGCAGTCCATGTTGAGGTCCAAGGTGAGTGTTGCAGAGTGCATCGGGGGACAGTGGAAGGTGATGATGCAGAGGGCAGAACCAAGCAGAAACAGGCCATATGGCGGAGATGAATGCTACCGCTTCCTTCTGACCACAAGGGCAGATTCATCCGCATCTTAATCCTCTGCTGTTTCATGTGCCTCACATGTGGGTGGTGGTGTTCTGTCTCCAGCACTGTGTGGCACTGACACCTCAGGAGCTGGAGGAGGAATGTCCGCCGCACTGTGTGGCACTGACACCTCAGGGGCCGGGGATGTGGATGGAGTGGTAGCAGCAGCATGCATCAGCGCCAGGCCTTGTGGCAGCAATGCCATGAGGAGGGTCTTTATGGCATTGAGTGACCCAGCTACCTCTCGCTCGTGTGCAGCCATGGCAGCCGATCTTTCCGCCTGCATCCGCTCCATGTTCTCCATGAGCCTCTGCATGAGTCCCAACACCCGGGCGAGCTCGCTGGAGACACTAGGACTAGACAGTCGTTCTTGTCGCAGAGTCAGGACTCTGGCGATGTCAGCCATGGCTCGTTGGAGGGGATGGAGCGGACTGTCGGTGTCCATTGGGGACTGTGAGTGGTCCCTGATGGGACTTAGACACCCACGTATGGCGTCTAGTTTGTCTGCCATGTGGTCAAAACGCCACCTGCACCTGTTCAACCAGCTTCTCCTAGCACCCCAACACATGGCGTTGGAAGGACATTTGTTCATCGTGGGGGTCCTGGGAGGCAGCCGTGTTGGTGGGTGCTGCCTGCTGTGTGTTCTGTGCAGGGTTTGGGTTCTCCTCGTAGCAGCTGGGCTGCCCTGCTCCTCTAAGATGGCTGCAGAGGCTCTCCATGAGCTGTTGGAGGGCGTCAAAGGTGTCGTGGTCCTCTTCGTCATCTGAGAAGAGAGGTTGGGACTGCTCCGCAGGAGGTGTTGAATTTCCCTCTGCAATGTGAAGGGGAGATGCAGTTTAACATTGTGTTCACATGTATGTTGTTGCATTGTACATGTTTACATTCAGACTGCATGACAGTGTACATTGTGACTGTTTGTGGGGAGCTGCCTATATGATGCGAGACAGTGGACATTCCGACAACATCACAGATGTGTGTTTGTACTTGTACATTGTCAACTCACATTTCCATGCTATGCCACATGTGATTGGCAAGTTTCTGCACACAAGCAGCACCAGTTGTGTCCTCTGTTCTGTTGTGGATGTGTTGCGGATTGTGCCACATCGTTGTCAATGTTGATGTGCTCTGCAAGTGATGTGTGTGTGCTGCATGTTGGGGGAGTCACCCCTTCAGCTCTAATTTGGCTGCCCCTTATCCCTTACATGCGGTGTGCCGCTCACCTCTGTGCTTATACAGTGCTGAGATGTTGCATACTTGGATGCATTGGTCTCTTGGTGGGAGTTTGGGATCTGGGGCATGGTTTGTCCGCAGATGTGATATGCTTACTTGTGCATTTGTACCATTGTGCCCATCTCCCCCCATCCCCCCAGTCCCTGGTCGTTACTCACCCTGGTGCTGTTGTGTCCGGTCATATTGAGCAGTGTCCGGGCCCCAACTCCTGCCACCATCTCCCCACGGATGACTGTGGACACCATTTCATCCATCTCGTCCAGCTCCTCCTGTGGCGCTGGGGTCCCACCTCCAGTCAGCATTGCTGCCTTCCAGTTGTTTGCGAGTTTCTGCTTGGTTTTGTGCTTGACATCATTCCAGCACCTCTTGATCTCTTCCATTGTTCTCTTCAGCACTCCGACTGCATTGACCTTGTCCACGATGGTCTGCCAGATTCCATTTTTAGTTGCCAGTGACACAGTGGAGGTGATAAACAGTAGTTGATGGTGTTCTATCATCTCTGTTATCAGGATACTGTTTTCCTGCGGAGTGAACCTTTTCTTCCTACTCTTCTCCCTGCCCTTCTCTGACCCCGAGGTCCCATGCTGGTCCTCCGGGGGGCTTGTGGGGTTCTGGTTATCCTCTGCACTTGCTCCGGCTGCCTCCATTGTGCTTCGCTGTTGTTTGGCTTTGTATGTGTTTTTTTCCCCAACTTTTATAGTGCATTTTCCCGCATGTCGCGTGGGGATTGCAGGGCTGTGGCTGGTTTTCGCTGATTTTTGTATCGCGATTTGCGTCATCACCGCTTTTTTGCGTTGGTGTTTCGCATTTTTGCGGCGTCACATTGATTTTAACGCGTTCATTTGACGCATTGTGGTGGGTTAATCGCATGATGCCTCCGTGTTGTGAATACCACGTTAACACTGAGTTATTTTCCCGCGGTATGAAGAGTTGCGTTAAGCTACTTTTGGGGTAGTTATTACATGTTCTTGAGAATATCCCCCTATGTCACTACACCAAAGCACTCTACACCACTTTACTCAAAACCAATGCGCTCTATGCAACTGCACTCTACGCCACTGTACTTTACGTCACTTCACTCTAGGGCACTCTACTCCACTATATGATGCTCTACTCCATTAAATTCTGCTCCACTGACACTCTACTCCACTCTATGCCAATCTATGGTACTCCACTCTACAGCACTCTACTCCACTTTATGACATTCTATCTAACTACTCCACTCTACGATATTTATGCAGCTCCCTCTATGCCACTCCATTCCACTTTACTCCACTCTGTTCTTTGACATACTACTCCACTCTACTCCACTCCACTCCACTCCACTCTATGCCACTCTACTCTACAACACTCTACGTCTCTTTACGCAACACCGTCTATACCACTCCACTCTAATACACAGCACTCCATGCCACTCTATGCCACTCCACTCTAAGACCCCCTACTCAACTCTAACACTGTGCTCCACTCTACGCCACTCAACTCTACGTCCTTCCCCTCTTCAATACTCTACTCCCTTCACGACATTCCACAACACTATATGTTACTCCATGACGCTCCACTTCACTCCTCTCCACACCACTCAACTCTACTGCACCCCACTCCATAACACTCCACTCTAATCTACTCCACTTTATGACACTCCACTCTCTGCCACTCTCCTTTACCCTAATTACTTTAAGCCATGCTGAACAGCAGCCACTCTGGTGTATAACATTGCTAAAATATATTGGCAAAGCCAATAGCTCTTGCAAAGGCAAGACCTATTGTCTTTGCCAATGTTTGTTTAGTAATGTCAATTCTTTGTCCTTGGAATCCTCTTACAACCATTACTGCTCATTAAACCTCCCACCTTGTATCACAGACACAGCCTCCACATAAGCAACCACATAAATGTCATCATTATTAATCTTATCTGAATCACATGAAGTCTGGATAAGAAGTCTGCTGGTTGTTTAGTTTCCTGGAAAAAAGTTTACATCAAGGAGTACTCTTGACATTTTGAACTTAGTCTTGCAATCTGAACAATGGCATTTAAACTCTCACCCAGTGATAAAATTAGTAGCAATGGTTTGAGATCTGTGTTTAATGACAATCTTTTTCCACAAAGGCAATGTCTTAAATAGTTGGTTCCCCAAACCCAAGCTAGAAGCTCTCATTTGATAATTGAATATTTAATTTCAGTGTTGCTTAATGTCTTGGAAACATATGCTACCGTCCAAGTGTTGCTTATCAATTCCCTTGTAGGGGACAGCTCCTAGTCCATATTAGGGGTGGGCAGTAAACTCCACTCCGCCTGCAGAGCTCGTGGAGTTTTGCCCACTTGGAGCTTAGAGTTCCGTGGCAATGTTTACCAGTACCCACCTCTAGCTCTGACCATGAAAGACAAATTCAGCTCATCGTTCTGGATGAGCCTATGACAAGCAATGTTGGTTCATCTCTTACAGATGAGCCTCGTCCTCAACAGTCCCAGAAAACAGATCTTCATCTTTCGAGACAAATGATTCCGGTCTGTCACATTTAATTAAAACACAGGGGCAGATTTATGACGTCTGGCGCATCTCTGCTAATCAGCAGAGATGCTCCAGAAGAGTTGCGACGCATCTGCCCACCCGTGCGCCACCATTGATGCGCCGCATTTACAATGCGGCGCACCGTGGCACTCGGATGGGCAGATGCGTGACACATCTCCTGTCAGAAAGGCGGCGCATTGCTGGAGTTGCGTCGCAAGCGCGACGCAGCTCCAGCAAGGCTCAGGGGTGCCCTATCATTACAATGCTGCGTCAATCCTTACGCCTGCTTCAAGCAGGCGCAGGGTTTTGACGCAGCATGGGCTCAAAAGTGAAGGAGGGAAATCTTGTAGATTTCACTCAGCCACTTTTAGGAGGCGTTCCTGCGACGGAACGCCCCCCCTGCACATGTACGCCTACTGCTGGCACAGGGCTTTACAACGTGACGCATCTCCCAGATGCGTCACGTTGTAAATACCCCGCAGCAAGGCGCAGGATTTGCGCCGCCGCTGCGTCACAAAAGTGACGCAACGGCGGCGTAAATGAGGCGCAAGGGGCTCATAAATCTGCCCCACAGTCCTTTAGCAATGCTTCTCAGCCCTGGGTGGAGCATAGTTCCAGAGAGACTTAATCGTGCTGAGAGATTTCACTTTGCAAGTGGCAGCAAGGAGCACCCTGTGAATGGGGCAGGTTTGTGGTAGCACAACAGCTGGGTCTTGTTGTCAGCATCTGAAAGAAGAACAGCAACCAAAAAAACCCTATTGTATGCACAATCAAATGTAAGGGTGTTAGAAAATAATTTTGACTCACACGAAACCCTGAATTCCTCAGCTGGACAGCAAGATTGCACCAAGGGTACCTCAAGATGGCCACCATAGAGTAAGAAACAGACTTGCACTGGTTATTATCCTTTCGTTCCCAGTAGAATGTTAAGCGTGCACTACCTTTGAAGCAGGACACTTCACTGAGGAATTTCCATAGAAAACACCTCCTGGCCAAATGCTCTCAGTCCGGTGATTAGGTAGTTGATTTAAATAGACGCAGCGTCCCGGGCCCTCTCACCCCTACTTGTGTAATGTTTCAAGGCGGAGTCATTGAGGAAAGAGGCAGTGTCTCTACTACGCGTCTGTTCCCAAGGAAACACCATCTCAGACAATTATAAAACATTGGGGCATATTAGCAAGGACATGCGGTATTTTCCGCAAAACGCGCTTAGCGCGTTTTTTTTATTGCCGGATATTATCGCAGAGATAACACGCTATTAGCAACGTTTATCCTTAATGCGATAAAATTTCCAGCGATAGCGGCTAAATGCGTGAATATCACTGGAAATCCAGCGATATTCACGCATTAACGCCAATGGGGACATAACCTGACAATCCACCTCCCATTGATTAGACAGTTAAGTAATGTTTTGAGCAGGTGTTAGATTCTGGCGATAATCGCGCTTAGCGCAACATTTTTTATCGCACAGTCTGCGTTGCTAACAGGCGATAGCTGTGTTAGCGGCTGCTTTCAGTCGCTAACAGTTTGGGGACTCCCGCTTTGCATGTCATTAGCGATAAATATCGCTGACATGCAAAGCGGGCCCCAAACTAGTCGCTTTCACCTGAAACCTGTTGCTAACTGCTGTTAGCGACAGCTTGCTAATAGGGCGATAAAAAAATCGCCGCTTTAGCGGCAAAAAGTGCAGCTAAAGCGGCGACGAAGCCCAGGGTAATATGCCCCACTGTTTTTGGTCGGCTACAAAAGAGAAGCGGTAGGAAAACACTCCATTCTATCTCGCTGAAGGAGAGGGTTCACTTTTAGAGACTGGTGTCTTCGAACACCTGGTTTCAAATTAAGAGAGAAGGATAAACAAACAGTTCAGCACCCTCGATGATAAAACAAACGACTCGGAGTTCTAATGAAGTTTTGAAAAAAGCCATTCAATAAATACAGAAACTCACCTGACAAGCAACTTACCAGAGAATGTGTTTTTTGTCTTCAAAGAATTCCTAAAAAAAAAGATCCTTGGTCAAGCAAGTATTCCTAAAAAGAGAAACAGTACCAGGAGTTAATTGTGTATAAATATGTATATTTTTAAAGCAATTTCCACCTCAGTCACCTATAGTCATAAATTAGCTTTTATTACAGAAGACGTAAGAATTTACCTGAGAAAAGCAGTAGAAGAAGAAGTAAGAGTGTGTTTGAGAGGCTGAATTAAGGAAGAGTTCTAACATTTTCTACACCCCTTTTTCCGAAGAGAAGCTAAAGCCATTGTCTTATGGGGTATGTCGAGTTGACACTATTTAATATAAATTAGGCCCACATATGTTTAAAGAATAACACAAGTATAGGAAGTTAGAGTAATATGCTGTTAAAATGTTCTATTGCAGTTTGAATCATTCAACAACAAAATTGCAATCCAGAAGAAAAGGTTAATACCAGACGAGAGAGAGAGGAACCCAGAGATCCAGACAAGACAGTCTTTTCTTATCTCTCCCCATCCCCCTTTCCCCCCTTGGAGCACTCTTGAGTCTTGACCTCCAGTTATTCTACTTGGGGGTGGAAGAGAGGGATTGGGATTTAGTCATCATTCTGCTCCTGTGCAGTCAGGTTCGTAAACAGTGTTCAGACTGGCATTACGAAGCAGCTTACCTGGCTGAAGGACGCTCCGCTGCGCACTCTGCATCACCCGGGGGCCCGAAAACGCTGTGATCTTCATCTGGGTCGCCATTGACCATGCTGGACGCCGTGTAGGGGACTACAGCCCCCAGAGTCCCTAGCGGCATTTCCCGCTTCCGCTTCCCTGCGCGCCCGGAGGCGCTTAAAACTGTGAGGCTCCCTCGGTGGAGCGGTTGCATTACGAAGCAGCTTACCTGGCTGAAGGACGCTCCGCTGCGCACTCTGCATCACCCGGGGGCCCGAAAACGCTGTGATCTTCATCTGGGTCGCCATTGACCGTGCTGGACGCCGTGTAGGGGACTACAGCCCCCAGAGTCCCTAGCGGCATTTCCCGCTTCCGCTTCCCTGCGCGCCCGGAGGCGCTTAAAACTGTGAGGCTTCCTCCGCGTCGCGGGACGCGCGCGGGCGGCGCCGGGCTAAGCCCGGGCAAAGGGCGGGCCCTCTGTGGCCCTCAGAGGCCTGAGGAGACTGGACTGGGCCAGAGACGCTGGTTCCGTTCATATGTGGTACACAAAGCACTGGGGGTGATATTGAGTTGGCTGCCAAGATGTAGCTATTGTTTTAAAGTTTTGAAATATATGAGAAATATTAACGGACATAACGTTATATCAATTCAGTAAGCTTTTGACGGGGGTGTGACGATTTACAATATGTCTAGATCTAAACCCTCTTTGGGGCCACGCACTATGGATAATTATTTGGTCCAGAAGGTTAGTAAGATAAACTCGGAAAGGCGACAGTCGCTTGGGAAAAGTAGTACTCTGCATTTAGAGAGCCCTGTAAGAGGTTTATCAACCCCTAGCATGGAGGATGCGAACAATCACTCTGACACTATTATCCCGGAAGTGGTAGAGTTAATAGAGATGGGACATCTCGAGCCCGCACAAACTACCCCCAATGAGTTAAGAACAGATGACTGCCCTGATATGGTGGAACAATGTCTACCGACCCCAAAAGTACGGGCAGTTAGAACATGTAGGAAATTTCCTATCAAAAAGGGGACACTGCGTAATGGGCGGAAACGAGCAGTCTCACCAGATAAAGACGCGGAAACTAATGTATCGAGTAAACTTAATAAGGTGGGGGCTGAGGATAATATTGTAACTAACATAGAGGAGATTATTGGTATCAAGATTAGAGGCATTATAGATCCACTGGTTTTAAAAATAGAGGAATTAACAAAAGAAGTTGTTAGATTGGGTGGTTTGCTAAGTAAGGCCTTAGACAAACCAGGAGAGGTGTCTGCTGCTACTACTGTTACAATTGCTGTAACTGACACTACTAGCAACCAATATAAGAGTCATGCACAGGGAGACCCTGCTAAGAAAGCCACAGGGAATAAAGGGAATGATAGTGTTAACTCCGTAACACCCCAAATGAGCACGCACTTAACTAGCAAGGCCTTGCCTGCTATAGATAATACAAATAGGTGGGAGGAAATTAACATTAAGGGCGCTGTTAATCTCCCACCTGAGTGTGCTCCTTATGTGGTGGTACTTACAAATGTGCCACCGCTAGATAGCAGGGGTCATCAAGAAACCCATGATTCCTTAAAAAACAAATGCCTGTCGTGGCTAAATAGACAATGTGGCTTCCCATTGAATTTCTCTGATAATATTTTGACTACCAGGAGAGTCAACTGGATCGGGAGCGATAGGAAAAAATCAAAGGGGGACTGTGTAATTATTAATTTTAAATACCCACAGCATGTTACCACCGTTCTACTAAGAGCGGCATCTCTCCCAATCTTAGATGGCAATGTATGTGCCCGAGCACTAGGTTACTTTTATAATCACCTTAATGTTAACCGGAGGGACAATACTAGAATTTCTACTTATCCGCTCACTTGCAAACCTTATTTTGATATCCCTACACAGAATAGATTTCTTGCACTTAGTACTCTGGACTCTAACGATTGACGCACAAAAGAGACGGAGATATGTTCAGGAAGGGAAGAGAGTCCCGATAGGGATGATTGCAGAGACGATTGTATATCTGTAATAACAACCTTGGTCCCTGGATTTGTGCCTAATCAGAATGAGGCTGAGATCATTCAAGAGGGTAGTATGAATACATGTGAAATGGGCCAAACCAATGAGGCTGGCATTACGGAGGGAAACGACCGAGGTTCCACTAGTGGGATTACCACCAGAACAGGTATATTTTCCAGGATGGTGTGCTGGAACGTAGCTGGTCTGAAATCTAAAAGCAGAGACCCTGGTTGGCATTCCTTTATTAATAGGTACGATATCTTATGTTTTCAGGAAACCTGGTGCAAGGATAATATTGATTTTGAGGGGTTTGTTTCATATAACCTACCAGCATATGGAGAGGGTCCGGGAAGAGCTAAGGGGGGTTTACTCACCCTTGTATCGGTCCACCGCCAGATGCTGGTGATAAAGTATGTGCCGGTGGGTGATCTAATACAGATGATCTGGATCCGCGAAGGCAAAAGTCGTAACATCCTTCTGATCAATTACTATAACAACATTTTTGATAGCACCAGGGGCAGAATCATAACCGAATTGGCCAATGCTATTGATAACCTAAGTTTGGACTCCAATGTAGTATTTGATATTATCTGGTGTGGGGATTTCAATGCCTCATTATGTGAATTATTATCCACAAAGGCCTGTGGGGTTACAAATAATGCCGGATGGGAGGTCCCACACTTTGGTCATGATATGTATGGGGAAAATGTGAATACATTAATGGGGTGCCTTGACCTGGAAATTTTGGATTGCTGCAGGGATAGTAATGGTTCACCTATCCCCACATTTAGGAATTGGCGCTCCAAGTCTGTAATTGATCATGTGTTGGTATCCTCTAGTATTGCCGATTGTTTTGCCCCACTGGAAATGGAAATAATGGACACTAGTGATCACAATTGTATTATTGTGCCCATGACTTTGTGGGAGGAGAATGATAGAGAGATAGGGACCACGGTTGGAAATATCGAAGCGCACCGGGCTAATGGGGTAAGGCTGAGGTGGATAGGTGCAAAAGCATTAGAACTGACTGAATATATTATTATGAAGAATTTAGCAGACATTGTTTTTATTTTAGAAAATAGATTAGATCATGAGCGGGTCTTATCTAGTTTTATAGGAATCAACAATGCCATGAACGCAAAGTTCACAAGTGGTAGCAGGGGTGGTAAAAAACCTGGCTTTGTCTGGTTTGACAAAACCTGTTCTGCTGCCCTGACCGATCTTAAACAGGCCCTAGCAACAAGACCTAGGGATAAAAAATTAGTAACTACTCTGAGGCTAGAATATAAAAATGCTATTAAAGCAAGGAAGACGGTTCTACAGCTTCAGGCATGGGACTCTCTTAACCAAGCGGCAGAACTCTCTAATTCTGTATTATTTTGGGCAACAGTCAACTCCCCATTCCTTAAGGAGACAAATATACCTGAGTTAACAGCAAATGTCTCCTGCGAAGGCTGGATTACCCATTTCTCAAGTATTTTCGATTCAGATAAAAATAGTAATGTCGGGTCAGACAGCTGGCCTATTATACCACTCGATATTACTGTGGAAGAAGTGGAAATGGGGATTAGGGCAAGCAAGGGAGGAAAGGCCCAAGGACCGGATGGGGTTCCAAGTGATGTATATAAGGATGCGCCAGAAGTATGGGGTCCTTTGTTGGCTGTTGTTTTTAACGCCGCGGTTTGTACAGACCCTCCGTCAACGTGGGAGGAGTCTATAATTGTACTAATATGTAAGAAAGGATCCAGGTCCGATGCAAAAAATTACCGACCAGTTTCATTATTGGATGCTTCGGTAAAAGTTATGAGTAGGATTATGCTGGTTAGATTGGAGGAATGGGTAGAACAAGATTGTATTTTGGCAGATAGCCAATATGGTTTTAGGAAAGGTAGGGGTACGCTCGATCAATGCATTAATTTAGAATTATTGATCGGGAAATATAGTGAAGCCAAATCTGGCCATATATATATGTGCTTTGCTGATTTAAGCAGCGCTTTCGACATGGTCGACCACTCTATTTTGTGGTCGACCCTGTTGAAAATAGGGGCGCCAAAGGGCATAATTTATTTTCTTGCCAGGATGTATGAGAGATTAAAAACATGTGTACGTTTTGGTAGGAAGGGAGAATGTACCCGGAACTTTAGTGTAAAACGAGGTATAAGGCAGGGTTGTGTTTTAGCTCCTCTTTTATTTATTTTATTTATAAATAGTATTGATGCAATTTTAAAAGAAGTACCCGCAGATGCTCCCATGATTAACGGTGTCCCAGTACCGGTGTTACTATACGCCGACGATGCTGTATTGTTGTCAAGAACTCCGATAGGGTTACAACGATTAATGGATAGTTTTGCTTCCTTTATCGACGACAAAAAACTAGTTATTAACAAAAGCAAAACGTATACTATGATCTGTGGCCCAAAGAAATTTAAACATGTAGCGAAAGGGTTTTTTATTGACAAGTTAAAAGTACAGCAGGTGGACAAATTCTGTTATTTAGGTATAACTTTTTCTGATGATAAAAAGTGGACACATGAATTTAATAATATACGCAATAAAATGGCTAGAAATGCACATGGAATTTTTAGATTTGCCCAGAAAATTGGGGATCGTAGGACCAGAGATATGACAAAAATTTATCAGGCTAGATGTGTTTCAATTGCATTATATGGGGCAGGAATCTGGGGTTACAGTTGCGTACATGAATTGCAACTGGAACAGAATTCTTTCCTTAAAAAAGTTTTGTGTTTACCCACTTCGGCCTCTAATGCGTTATGTCACCAAGAATTAACTGTGAACTATCTATCCGACCTTTTGTCACTTAGACCTCTGATGGTTTGGCGGTCTATTTGGCTGAATGAGGAAAAGTCCTTTACTAGGTCTATTATCCAGGATTGTATGCGTTTAGATAAAGCTATAGCAATACCCTGGATTAAATACATTATTATGTGTTTCTCGGATATTTTTAACCTGAATATTGTAACTGATCCGAACGCTGTTTTATTGATCCCCAAGGTCGAGTTAAAAAGGGTCTTTCTAGCTTTTGTTGAGAGGAAAAGAACAGTTATTGCTGGTACTTTGTCCACTGTTATGTTTTATAACAGATATTTGTCCATGGATGGATTTCCTGTCTATTTAACCCTTGTCACCAGGCCGACACATAAATTTGTGCTGACCAGATTGAGATTTGGAACAGTGCATCATCTGGTGGCCCATCCTGTAATGAGAAAATACCCCGTAGGTCCTTGTAGATGTGACGGGATTTCCAAGCAGAGCACAATGCACTTTATATTATTCTGCAAGCTGTACTCTAATATCCGTATTGTCTTGCTTAAACTCATGTTTGTTAAATACGGTACACGTACGGTTGAGCACGCAATGAAATTGATTTTTAATTTACAATCTGCTGACATTTGTTTTTATACTGCTACTTTTTTAAACAAATGCATCAATTTGAGGAAAGGTATGTGTTTTTAGACGTAGTTATGTAATTTTAAAGGTGTAAATTATTGTTTTAACTAATCATAGTGTTTAGTGATGTGTGATTAAGTCTGCTATAAGTTGTTCATATTTTGTATTTGTGATTGTGATTGTGTATGCTTTTATGGACATTAATTTGTACCGAATAAAGCTGAATTGAATTGAATTTAATTGACACTTGTACGGTAAAGAGTGATGCTACCCATCTTCTCCTCCCATGGAGGCAGGGCAAGGGATCTACTTCAAACCACACCATACGTCTAAGGCAAAAAATGCATAATTGCAAACAGCTCTAAAAGAAATCACAGCATCTGGCAATTTGACCTTGGGTTTCGATCAGCTGTATTTTGCAGGTCAGGCGATCCCTTTGTCCTAGCAAAAAATGATGACACGCTATGTGCATCAAAAACTTGTGGACTATCATAGCAAGCATGTTGAGGTAAAGAATGAACATTACTCAAAATGGCACTGAATTCATTCGGAATAGTACTTCCTGTTTAGGCGAGGCAGTAGCAATGGAATGATGCATCCTCATCCTACTACTATTCATGGCTAACGTAAGCAACTGAACGAATCACTTCAGAATCTTCACAATGTTTCTTCTGGTGGAGCATCTGGGTGGTTTCTTCCGGGGCGGGGGAGCCAACAGATTTTACAACCAATCGCCTTATTGATGTGTCAGTTACAGCTGCTCAGACCCAGCAACTAGCGCCTTATTGCCCAATAATCAGATTAATTGAACTATTGCTTCTTGTTGCCTTCACTTATTAGATTTGGTTGGAGTCCTTCAGAAACTGAAGTCAGACTGAATTGAAGGCAAATCAGACTAGAGGTAATTTTTTTTTATCCTCTAGGAAATATGAGGAGAGACAATTGTTCTAGAAGCTCCTTGCAGGATTTGAGAAGTTTGACACTTAAAAATGCTTGTTGTTGCCCTGTGGTCCACATTCTGGTTATCCCTGCCCAAATTTTGTGACCTTTTTTCTGTGCAGAGCATTTGTAGTCATGTGAGTCTCTAAAGTCCCCTGAGGTTGCCTTGACATTGTTTAGTGTTGTCTATTTATACCCCTTTGTCTCCAAGGCTGAAGCCCAGACCTTTTTTCATTGTTTGTGTCTTGTTGCTTTAGCTGGACTTGGCCGAGATTTAGTTTTTTTATTTATGTTGCATTGGAGAAGCCGGTTAACACTGGGTTTGGCTGAACTCCGCAGAATCTCGTGGATTTTTTTATTTAACTCTGCAGAATTCCACTGAGTAAATCTTTGCAAGCTCCTTCCACCCCTAATCCATATGCACTAGCACCAACTAAAATGATGCAATGCTTCCTAATGGGAAAAAGTTTCAGGGTAGGCGTGTTGATGATTTTAACTTTAATATTTTCACAGTCTTGTCCTGATCTGTGCTCCATTTAAATTCAACACACGTCAGTGTGTTTCGTCTGTGTATTGGTTCTTTTTTCAGGGGTGAAATGTCTTACAATTCACATTGTATTCGCAGAATCCTGTAAAAAACATGAACTGTTTTCTAATGCCAGGAGCTAGTGCATATCTGATAGTATATACCAGTCAAATCTTTGGAACAGCTCCCTTTTCTGAGATTGTGTGACACATATTGTACACTTCTGTTTAAAAAAGTTGCATTTTTCAACTGATAAAACAAAGCATTGTTTGAAAACTTCTTTAAGGGTATAGACATGTTCATCGGTATTCTTGGTGAAGACAAGGCTGTCATCCTGGAAACACCTTACTCAATCTTCCATATATTTAAAGATGTGAAGCATGATCCATTGGAGAACGGATGCCACTGAAGTGAGACGAAACTGCATTTGTTTGTACCTGTATGCTCCAAAAGGTTTAATAAAGACTGTGAGAGGACGTGAATCTTTTGTCTTGCCACTTGGTGATAGGCACTGCGTAAATCTACAGTTAAAATTGTGGTAATTCCTTCAAGAAGAGACACATGGGGCCATATGTAGGTAGGGACACATTTACCACTTCATAACTACCGAATTTTACCGATTCGGTATTTATGAAGTGGTAAATGATATGTAGGTAATTGGTCGGTAAATATTACCGATTCGGAATAATTCGGTAATTACCGAATCGGTATTTACCGATTCGGTAATGAGGCATACCTTCCCATTGATGGGAAGGTATGCCTCATTACCGAATCGGTAAATACCGATTCGGTAATGGGGGGAACACATGCAAGGGTGGCAGGGTGTCACATTGACACCCTGTTGCACCCCTGAAACGGCCATGTGTGCACATGTGGCACACATACATGCCCGAAGGGCATGTATGTCTGCCACATTGCACACTTGTAGGCGCTATGAAATGCATTTCACCATCCATACTTTATTTACCACCAACTATTAGTTGGTGGTAAATACCGACTCCAAACATCACCCACACACTCCCCCTACATCTCATTTCTGTATTCGGAATTTACCGAATCGGTAAAATTACCGATTCGGTAATTTTACCGATTCGGTAAATTCCGAATACAGAAATTGTCCCCCTACATACCAAAAGCCAAAATACCGGTCGGTAACGGTATAATTACCGAAAATCGGCCGTTACCGACCGGTATTTGGCTACCTACATGAGGCCCTTGATCATTTATTTCATAATGGGTTGCAATCAAAAATGATACTCTTATTAAGTGCTCTGAAGTCAACACACATCCTGAGATCACCATTACACGTTTTAATTAAAACTACCAGTCAAATCCAGTCAGATGTTTCTATTTCTTCAATTATATTATCAAGTTAAATTCTATCAAACAAATGTTGTAAGTCCTTTCTGACACTAAAAGGAACTCCTCTCTCTTAATTTTTGCCTGGGGAGTGTAGCTGATGCTGTATGTTGCTGTGTTCAAAATCTCTGAGCTTCCCTACTCTAGCATTGAATGATCTGGGAATTAACATTTTCATAAACACTAGAACAGGTTCTGCTGCAGATGGGTTCAGAGTAATTTATGAATGTTTCTAATCTGTCCAAACCAACGTATAAGCTTCTTTAGTGGCAACATAGATCTTAATTCTTGCTGACCTCTCCTTGAAAACAGTGCCTGCAAAAAGTAACCTAAACAATGATCCTACTTCCATCAAAAGTTATCACTGTAATATCTGGTAAATTTAAACATTTCACAAATAAAAACATTTTGACCACAAAACATGGCTTAGAAATTATAGTGAAAGGCGAACCTCAGAGTTCCCTATCTAGCATACAGATAATGCAAATAGGAGATTTCAGTAAGTCATTAGGTTTTAAAACATCATCAAATAGCACCATTAGGATCATGATTTTTGTCTCTTAATTTCATCATATTTTCTTTCTGCATAGCATGGCAAATTCTCAGAAATTTGTGCAATCCTTTTCTTTACTAATCTTTTGAATGTCCCTACAGACCTTAGCAAAATGATCTTTTCTTTCGCAGAAACTATCAAATACACTGCATTTTTATATGATGCTAAATTTGAGGGATTTCCACATCTGTAGCAATATTGTTTTGAATTTTGACGATCATCCTTTATAGTGTTCATGTTTACTTTGTTGTTTTAGTCACTAAACAAATTTTCTTTTCTTTCCCTCAATGGTGCTCATCATTTACCTTTTTGACCTAGCTCATGAATTGCTCTACTCCTTTTGTGGTTGTAATTACACCCCCCATGGTAAGATACCTAAAGACCCTCAAATGCTCTTGTATAAGTTTATTGTTTGTATTTACCTTAAGTTGGTCACAAATCATATCATGACTATTGTTTCCAAAGTTACGTGTGTTTGATAGATTTCTTATAGCAGTTAAGAAGTCAATAAAGTACTTTCCTTCTTTCTGTCTCTCAGTCCAAAAATTATATTTTTCAAGAGTTCTCCTAATTGTTCATTTAAATTGTGTTTCTAATATTATCAGCATTTCTTCGAAATTATCATAATTATCTTTACGCTCTGAGAGTGATCGACAAATTTCCTGACCTTTCGTCTGAAATTTTGGTCCACATTTACTGAAGTTTCAATCAATCAATCAATCAGGATATTTGTAAAGCGCGCTACTCACCCGGAGGGTCTCAAGGCGCTAGGGGAAGGGGGGTCCGCTACTGCTCGAACAGCCAGGTCTTGAGATGCTTCCTGAAGGAGAGGTGGTCTTGGGTAAGACGGAGGTGGATGGGGAGGGAGTTCCATGTCTTGGCTGCCAGGTAGGAGAAGGATCTTCCTCACATGGTGGCTCTTCGAATGCGTGGAACGGCGGCGAGGGCGTGGCTGGACGATCGTAGCTGGCGGGTGGGAGTGTAGAAGGTCAGGCAGTTGTTGAGGTACCTGGGGCCCAGGTCGTGGAGGGCTTTGTGTGCGTGGGTGAGGAGTCGGAACGTGATTCTCTTGCTGACGGGGAGCCAGCGCAGGTCTTTCAGGTGTCCGGAGATGTGGCTGTGTCGGGGTATGTCCAGGATGAGTCGTGCGGAGGCGTTCTGGATCCGTTGGAGTCTTTTCTGTAGTTTGGCTGTGGTTCCGGTGTAGAGGGTGTTACCGTAGTCCATACGGCTGGTGACGAGTGCCTGCGTGACCGTCTTCCTGGTTTTGGTGGGGATCCATCGGAAGATCTTTCGGAGCATGCGTAGGATGTTGAAGCATGATGATGAGACGGTGTTGACTTGTCTGGTCATCGAGAGGGAGGAGTCCAGGATGAAGCCCAGGTTGCGAGCGTGGTCCGTTGGTTTGGGTGCGCTGCCCAGGGCAGGGGGCCAGCAGGAGTCGTCCCAGGCAGAGGGAGAAGGTCCAAGGATGAGGACTTCCGTCTTGTCGGAGTTCAGTTTCAGGTGGCTGTTCATCATCCATTCGGCTACGTCTTTCATCCCTTCGTGTAGGTTGGTTCTGGCGGTGGCTGGGTCGTTGGTGAGGGAGAGGATCAGCTGGGTGTCGTCAGCGTAGGAGATGATGTTGAGGTTTTGTTGGCGTGCGATGGCTGCGAGGGGGCTCATGTAGACGTTGAAGAGGGTGGGGCTGAGTGATGATCCTTGTGGTACGCCGCAGATGACTTCGGTGGCCTTGGATCTGAACGGGGGGAGGCGGACTCTCTGGGTTCTTCCGTCGAGGAATGAGATGATCCACTCTAGGGCCTTCACTTGGATTCCGATGTTGCTGAGGCACTGCACTAGGGTGCGGTGGCAGACAGTGTCGAACGCTGCGGAGAGGTCTAGGAGGATGAGGGCCGCTGTTTCCCTGTTGTCGAGCAGGGCTCGGATGTCGTCAGTGGCTGTGATGAGAGCGGTCTCGGTGCTGTGGTTGGCTCGGAAGCCGGACTGCGAGTGGTCGAGGGATCCGTTCGTCTCGAGGAAGGCGGCAAGCTGTCTGTTGACGGTCTTCTCGATGACTTTGGCAGGAAACAGGAGGAGCGAGATGGGGCGGTAGTTCTTGAGGTCGGTGGGGTCTGCTGATGGTTTCTTCAGGAGGGCGCTGAGTTCGGCATGCTTCCAGCTCTCCGGGAAGGTGGCGGTGTTGAGGGAGCAGTTGATGATGTCCCGGAGTTGGGGTGCGATGACGGAGTCGGCCTTGTTGAAGACGTGGTGGGGCATGGGTCGGTTGGTGATCCGGAGAGGATGGTGTTCATCGTGTGGATGGTGTCTTCGGTGCTGACCGGGGTCCAGGCGCGGAGGGTGGTGGGGGGTGGCGTTGGTTCGGCGGTTGGGTGCGTGGTCTGTGCGCCAAAGCTGTTGTGTATGTCGGCTATCTTGCGGTGAAAGAACGAGGCGAGTGAGTCGCAGAGGTCTTGTGAAGGAGTGATGTTGTTGTTTCCGGCGCTGGGGTTGGAGAGCTCTTTGACGATGCTGAAGAGTTCCTTGCTGTTGTGTGCATTGTTGTCTAGTCATTCCTTGAATGCTGTCCTCTTGGTGGTGTGGATCAGCTGGTGGTGTTTGCGGGAGGCGTGCTTGAGGGCGTTCATGTTGTCTGTAGTCGGGTTTTTTCGCCAGGCTTTCTCGAGAGTGCGGCAGTTCTTCTTGGAGTTCTTGAGGTCGTCGTTGAACCAGGGGGCTGTCTTGCTTTTGGGCCTGTTGGGATGGTTTTTCAGAGGTGCAAGGTCATTAGCGCAGTTGGTGATCCACTGTGTGAGGTTGATGGCTGCTTGGTTGGGGTTCGTTGAGTTGGCGGGAGGGTTCTGGCTCAGTGCTGTGGAGAGCTGGTCGGTGGTGATCTTGTTCCAGCTCCTGCGGGGGACCTGTTGCTGGTGGTGGTGAGTCGTGGTTCTTCTGAAGCTGAAGTGGACGTAGCTGTGGCACTTGTGCAACTTAACCAATGCAATTTAGCCTGTCACACCACGGTCAGACGGACGATACTTTGGGCATGACTTCATATGATACCGGCATGGATAGAAGGCAATAATCCTTAGAAAATCCAGAAGACATTGGTGCGATTGGAATATCGACGCATATTTATACAGATCACTAAACTTGTTTGGTGATTTACATGAGCTGTTCCCAACTTGGATTTATATTATTAACAAGAGGTCACGAGATTCTTGGCTTTCAAGATTTCACATTCGTAGATTGCTTTGCTGATCTTCGTGATTTGATTCACAACCCTAATGAAGTCCATATATTGTTTATAATCTATAAATGTACTATATTTGATTCTATGCTCCTTTTCATTATTTTTTTACACAACATGCAGTGATTCAATTTTCTTTCTTCTTTTCGACTCGCAATTATCCACATTTTCTGTTACAATGTTTCTGAAAAACTTGTAATATCGGAAGCATATATTTCAGATTTGTGTTCTAGATATTCTATCTTCAAATACTCAATACAATCTTAAAAGGTTAATATCAGATTGACAACCAACCAATGAGTATCAGATTTGAATAGATGCCATTTACATACTGGCATGAAGTCAGTGTGTTTTATGGCATGTTCAGCTCCTGTCTATGGCCTCTTCTCTAGGATACTCTCAAATGGATTTTAAAATCCCAATTTGTTCGAAATTATGCATTCATATACTTTGCCTAGCAATTGTCTAATTGCAGTATTATTAACAAAAATCAAATGAAAAACATTAAGGACAAGGGAATTAGACTACTCTTGAATACTCATTCTTATTTTTTGTCAAAAATACATTTAGAAAGGGTAATTTGATACCATTATTTAAACACTAGAACCAGATTTATGAGCCGACTGATCCAACCCTTTAACCTATCAAAGCCTCAAATACAACCAACAATGATTTTAAATATGATATATTCAAAATAGCCAGAGAAATGATGTGTGTTACATGAGAAATTGTTTATTTTAGGACAACGTAACGGTGATGAGTATACACATTTTAAAGTTCTAAATTCTGTATTCTTAGTAATGTTTTTTTTTTACAAACGTGCATAAGAATTCTGTCACATAGGGAGCTATGGGCCCGATTTACAATGGAAACTTACACTTTTGTGTAAGTTTACTACTTTTCTGTATCCACAAAGGTAAACTTAGACCAAAAGTCTAACTTGGTCTAAGTTTACCTTTGTGAATACCCAAAAGTAGTAAACTTACATAAAAGTGTAAGTTTACCTCTGTGAATTGGGCCCTATAAGTCTAACTGAAAGGATATAGGAGACTATAGACACAGATCACCACACTAGTGGTCTCAATAACATACATTAAGGGCCAAGCAAATTTCTTGAATAAGATTTACAATTTACTATGGCAAAATGAGACTACTTGCAAGTGTTAATGGATAGGAAGAGTCCGCATACTTGAAACAGTAACAACAAGGATTTAGAAAATATACCTAATTTTCTTAGTACTAAAGCTGAAAACCTTTTTGGCCATAATCAAATGCTGCTCAAAATTGCATATTTCATGATGTATCCTAACTATTACATATGAGATGGATATTAAGATTCCAAAAAGAAGAAATGTTGAAAAGTGTTCACTTAAGAAATGACAGAATCGGTTATGGTTATACGTCATGTGTTTAGGTAATGAAATACTTTGGATAAAGCCAGGCTGCAGAAAAAAGAATGCTTTGGGTAGGATTCTGGTTTGATTAGTTATGCTATCTTGGGTGCTCCAAGAAATCCCCACTATAAAGAAAAGTTTGAAAACTGTCATTTCAAATGAAGATGTATTATTGAGCATGGTAAAAGGAGCTGATAATACGAATTAACATGTTTTAGTAGAAAAAAGCACTTTTCTATGAAAAAAAAATAGAAAATATATACAATTGCAAAATGCACAAAATTGAAATATAATTTAAAAAAGACAGAAAAGTGATTACGTTTGAAATGTTAAAAAAAATGCTATAAAGAAACATAGCTTAATAAATATGTTATCTGCTATTTTTTGTGACAAAATAGTGCATTAGATATATGACAAAGTGATGTTGTGTAAGTGATTACTATGTTTGATGGAGGTATGAATGTTTTGAATCTTGATTGTATTAATACTGTGGATCATTGTTTTCAAAGCTGGTAGATTGCAGATGTCTAGCTGACCTAAATAGGTGTTAACAGGTAATATTTCTTAAATGTGTTGTACAAAGGAATCATATGGAGATAGAATATCATGCATATGACCTTAGGATGTAGGTTAGAATTGAATTTGAGCAAGGGACGGTTTGTAATTTTGTATGAGTCAGTAATAAAATAGAGACAAATATGTAATCAATGGTTATGGTAAACATGCTTACATGATTTGAAGCAATCTAAATTAAAATCTCATAAATCAAATTTGCATGGATGAATTCTCAGGAAGTAAAAAGTAAGTGCTACATAGAGTCGGTAGCACTTAAAGCACTTATTCACAGTGGTATGAGGGGCCACTTAAGTTGCTATGGACCAAACCCACCTCAGGAAAAACAACCCTGTGTCTGAGAGACATCTGATCCTGATATGGAATGCATATTCCAAGTTCTCCCCTACAGATTAAGTCTACCTTGGTGAAGGCTTCTCTTTCACTTAGATATTCCTTGTCAACTGTCCAGGGGTCACCATTGGCAGTTACTGTCT
Organism: Triturus cristatus; assembly: GCF_964204655.1. Lineage (NCBI taxonomy): Eukaryota > Metazoa > Chordata > Amphibia > Caudata > Salamandridae > Triturus > Triturus cristatus. Next base: position 1,444,868,183 of record NC_140590.1, on the reverse strand, counting down.
TTTTTGCCAGTTCCAAACTTCTCCCCCAAAAAACTCAGGAAGATAAATGAATGTGTGTTTCTAAGGATATACTCAAAGGGGATAGGATGAAGGGAAGAGAATGGATGCTCCAGACTGGACTCGACTGGAGCCGGAGTATGGGTGTCACAGCCACGAAGGTATAATGGATATTTTGTGACGGCCTTACAGGGGAGAGCACGATAACTACTACATACTGAATACAGTAAAACATACCCGACCATATGATTAATTCTCAACTGAAAATCCTCTGCACATCAATATATATAGAAAACACTGTTTGGTTCTTGTCTTACCTGTTCCAACAAAGCAGAAGGCTATGTTATGCCCATGGGTGACCAGGATAGAACCCTCAAACACAGGAGAAGCAGAAATGAGCAATGCAGTACAAAAAGGAAAAGGTGAAAAATAGCACAAACTCCAACTAACATGAGGGTACCAAAGAGAAACCAAGGCAAGAGTAATTGAGCACAGCAGAGTGTGAATTATTATAAGTGGGACCCTTAGAATGTGCAAAAAAGTTAATCAAGAAGTTCCTGGTTTATTCTGCATTTATAGCCGTGAATCCTTTCCTTGGTTACATTTTACTTGATCTGTTTCCTGAGCTTCACCCATAACCTGTGCCCCAGCCTTCAGAGTACCATTCTCTGGTGCTTCCACTCCCCTGCTGCTCTTCTAAGCTTCCAACCACAGGGCTCTCATGGTAATTCACTTATACTTGGAAGTCTCGGGCCCTGACATGACTGAGATTGAATCCTGTCGCCAAGTGGATCATCTCACATCTTGCTTCTGTTATGATGACTTCAGGGTGGTTTAAGAAAGATATGTGGTGGAATAGGGTAGACGAGCAAAACATATGCTGGGGCCTAGAAGATGATATTCAATGTCAGGGAAATTTAGTTTGGGGCTGTTTCTTTTCATCCACTTTTCTCATCTTTTCAGAACAAGGGAATGCATGGGGCAATCAGTGCACATTAATTATTTTCCTAAATAGCTCTAAGGCAGCGTTTCCAAGCTGTGGGTCACGGCTCACCGGAGTGTAGCGAAAGTCCTGATCGATATGTAATATTTAAAATGATTAGCCCTGTGTATGCACCAGTGCATGGATAATGAACTCTGGGGCATATTAACAAGGGCAGTATCGCCACTTTAGCGGCACTTTTTGCTGCTAAAGCGGCGATATTTTTATTGCCTTATATACAAGGTGGTGCTAACATGCATTAGTGCATGTTAGCACCCGTTTTCCCGACGCCGTCACTGGGCGTACCCCTGACGGACTACCTTGTAAAATATTGCTAAATGTACATCGCAATATTTACAAGGAATCCCACGCGGGTTTCGCCAAAAACTAACGTCTGCTAAAATGCTAATTTACCTATGCCTAACAATGAGGGTGGATTATGCTGATACGACCACAGGGCCGTATCAGCAAGGTTATCGCCGTTTTCCATGGAACATCGCTGGAAAACCAGCGATGTTCCATGGAAAACACCGCTATCGCTGGAAAATTATCGCCATTGCGCTATGCGTTGTTAATACAGTGATAGCATGGCTATAATTGCCAACGATAGCCGGCAATAGGAAAGTGCGCGCTAAGAGCAGCCAGCGATAATTATCGCTGCCGCTTGATAATATGGCCCTATGTCCTTAACTCCAATTTAAAATAAATCCCGTGCAACTATTCCCAAGCAACACTCCGGATGAACCTTCCGGTCTCTGTTGCTGCTGCTTTTAACTCCACAAAGTCATTTCAACAGAAAATGTACTTACTATATATGATCATACACAACCATTCCATTTGTGTTTCACTTTCACACATAACTATGCTCAAAAGTCACTGGCAGCAACACCAAGATTTCATGGACGCCTTGTGATTTTAGTGGACACAGTCCACAGGTCAGCATCCCATTCTGAAAAACGCTCCAGCTCCAGACTCAGGTGCAGTTCGCTGTCTGTTGCTTTATGGGCAGATCAATATCTTGGCCACAGTCTGATATTGTATCGAGTGGTCAAGGTTATGAGGTTTACAAACAATTGCTGTAATTACCTTTAAAAATCGCCCTGTCGCATATCCATTAAAGCTAGATGGGACGCAAAAGTTTGTTTGTAAAAAGTTTGGGAAGTACTGCTCGAAGGGATTTGGGAATGGAATGACTCTGAACTTGCAGCAGGAGGGTGGCGCCTTGGTTGACCTTGGAGTGACCAGATCAGCTTTTACCTGGTTCCCACTCAGGTTCTGACTTCTGCTCAAATATGGGTGCATAAAATCCAATCAAGTCTACCATGCAAGAGACTGCCTGCACCTGAGGTTTTATCTGCGAATGGAGAGACAGGTTAGGAGGAGGACTCCAGCACTGAACTGGCCCGTCTGGCCTAGACAATAAACAGAAGACACATTGGGGGTGGTAAAGGGAACCTGCAGTTGATGGAAAAGGGACAGTCTGGACTGAGAGTGACTTTTAACCAGTGAGAGACTCACAAAGAGTGGTAGGGGAAGAGGTACGGTGAGAGCGGATATTAAGGACCTCTTTATGGATCCAGTTTTTTCAACCCCAGTTGAGGTACAAATAAGAGTTTGCACCCTAATAGGGGTTCTGAGTTTTGCAGTAAATGGTGCACTGCATTCGAAAGGTATTTATCGGGTGTGGATCGCACATAAGGAGACCTAAGCAGGTTCTGGAATGCTGAAATGTGTAGAGTAATTGGAAGCTAGATTTGCATGGTCGCATCTATGATCTCTTTCTGTGTATTCACCGTTCTCATTACATGGTCAAGCCTCCCTTTCTTTCGTTATCTCTCTCTCGTTTTGTTCTTGTGGTCCATGAACTGTTTACCTTGCTCTTTCCTTCATTTTTTTCTACCTGTCCAGGTTCTTCTTACCCCACCACGGTCCAACTTTTCCTCTCCTCCCCACTGCTCAAGCCCTCCTTTTTTTCCCCCTTTCAGATCAAACACTCTATTGTACCCTCCAACTGTACTGACTCTTTCCAGAGTATTCTCTGTTACACACTCTCTTCTCGGATATCATCACTGACTCACTTGTCCATTCTCTATCTTGTCTCTCCCTCATCTTTCCTGTTTCTCTCTCTCCATCTTCCCCTCTCGCCCGTTGCCTCATCCTCCCTCTTTCCTCTCTCTTCCTTTTTCCTCTGGGCTGTTCACCCATACATTTTCTTCCCTTTCTCCCACTCTTTCTTCAACTCCATCCCTATCACCCACTCTCCCACTTTATCTGGTGCCCTTCCCCACGGGCCCCTTTCTCTCCATCTCTGTCTCTATGGATCTATGTATTCATTCTCTCTCTCTCTCTCTCTCTCTTGCACCCTCCAAACCTTTGTCTTTCTTGATGGCCTTACATCTATCGTCTCTTTTTCTTCCTCTTTCGACCCCCACAGCTCTTAATAGAGCTGTTCTCTCCCTTTCTTGCCTTGTATTCCGCCTCTTCTTCATCTTTCCCTGCCGCTTCTCTCCCCTTCCTTCTCTTTTTACAGCTCTCCTCTATTCTTGCTCTCACTGTGGTTTTTGCCTCCTCATTTTGTTCCTCCAGCAATTCCCTTATCTTTACTCAGTATACAACTCCTTGCTCCTTCTACAGCTCAGCTCTCCTTGATCTTATTACAGCTTTCATCTCCTTCAAGTTTATACATCTTCCTTATCCTCGCCTCTCTTTCATCAATCAATCAATCAATCAGGGTTTATAAGGCATGGCTACTCACCCGTGAGGGTCTCAGGGGTGAAGTTAGGGGGGCTGCTGATCCATCTGAGCACTGTGGTTTAGTCGAAGAGCCAGGTCTTGAGGTCCTTCCAGAATTGGGTCAACGACAGGGATTGTCTGAGGTGGAGAGGCAGGGTGTTCCAGGTCTTGGCGGCGAGATATGAGACAGATCTTCCTCTGGTTCTAGTCTTGTGGATCTGATGGACGATGGTTAGAGACTGCTGGGCAGAGCATAGGCATCTGGTGGGTACGTGGAAAGAGAGGTGGTGGTTCAGGTATGCTGGTCCTGCATCATGGAGGGCTTTGTAGGCATGCGTGAGGAGCTTGAAAGAAATTATTTTGTTGACTGGGAGCCAGTTGAGTTCTCAGAGGTGTTTGGTGATATGGCTGCAGTGGGGATGTCGAGAACCAGTCTGGCTATAGCATTATGGACGTTCTGTAGTTTCCTGAGGAGTTTCTGGGTGATGCTGGTGTAGAGTGCGTTGCCGTAATCGAGTCTGCTGCTGATGAGTGCATGAGTGAGTGTTTTTCTGGATTTGGTTGGGATCCATCCGAATTTCATGATAGCATGACTAGGATACCGCCTTGATCTGACGGTTCACTCTGAGCGAGGAGTCCAGTATGATGCCAAGGTTTCATGCCTGGGCATGGGGTGGACTGGGTTTCCAATATGGAGAGTCACCAGGATTCATCCCAAGCTGAAGGTGTAGGTCCCAGGATGAGGACTTCGTCTTGTCCGAGTTGAGTTTGAGACAACTATTTTACATCCAGGTGGCAACGGCCTTCATCCCACTGTGGAAGTTGTTTCTGGCGGTTGTGGGTTCGTTGGTGAGGGAGAGGATCAGTTGGGTGTTGTCAGCGTGGGAGACAATGTTGAGTATGTAGTCCTTGACAATGGCTGCGAGAAGGGCCAGTTAGACGTTGAACAGGGTGGGGTTCAGGGAGGAGCCCTGGGGTACTTCGCAGCTGATCTCCGTGGGTTCGGAGAAGAACGGGGATTGTCTGACTCACTGTGTTTGACCGGTGAGTATGGAGTGGATCCAGTCCAGGGCCTTGTTGTGGATGCCTCGATGACCTTGGCTGGGAATGGCAGCAGGGAGATGGGCTGAAGTTCTTGATGTCTGTCGGGTCAGCGGATGGTTTCTTAAGCAGAGAGTTGATCTTGGCGTGTTTCCAGTCAGCGGAGAAAGTGACGGTCTCGATGGAGCAGTTGATGGTGTCAGCGAAGCTCGGGGTGATGGCAGTGGCTGCTCTATGGAAGATGTGGTGCAGGCATGTGTCCGAGGGGGCTCCAGAGTGGATGTGTTTCATGTTCTTGAGAGTGTTGTTTGTGGTGAGCGGGGTACAGTTGAGCAGGATCTATTGGGTGTGACGTGGTTAGGTGCGGTCGTGTGAGGCTTGGTGGGAAGTCTTGGGTATTGAAGCTCTCATAGATCTGTCTGATCTTGTGGTGGAAGAAGGTGCCACGTTTGTCGCAGATGTTTTGAGAGGGTGGTATGTCTGTGGTTTCACTGTTGGGCCTGGCAAACCCCTTTACGATGGCAAAGAGTTTTTTGCTGTTGTTTGCATTGACGTTTATTCTGTCCTGAAGGGCCATTTTCTTTGTGATTCTGATGAGGTGGAGGGTGGTGATTGTGGTTTTGAAGGTTGTGTGGGTTATTGGGGTTTTGTTGTGCCTCCATATCTTCTCTAGTCATCTGCAAATGTGTCTGGACTTGTGGAAGGCAGGAGTGAACCAGCTGGCTTTCTTAGGGTGTTGCTTGCTGGATGCCTTCTTGAGGGGTGCCAGAGTGTCGGAGCAATTGGAGATCCAATGGTGGAGGTTGCACCCAGCGGTATTGGCGTCGGCAGATGTCGGCAGTGTGGTAGTGCTGAGGGGGGAGGGAGCTGCTCTTAGGTGACCTTGTTCCAACTAAGGCTATGGTAGGGTGAGGGCTTAGTGTACGGTGGGTTTGGTGAAGGCGAAGTGCACGGAGTGGTGGTCGGTCCAGAAGAATTTGTGGTGTGACTGCAGGTGACATTTCTGCTGGCAGAAAAGGTGGGTCTAGCGTGTCTCCTGCTGCGTGGGTTGGAGCGGTGACTAGCTGCTTGAGTCCTACGTTGGTGAGGTTCTCCAGAAGGGATGCAGTGTTCTGGTCATTGGGGTTGTCCACGTTAAAGTTGAGGTTGCCGAGTAGGAAGTAATCAGTGGATGCTAGAGCCTGGGGGGTGATGAAGTCAACGATGGCTTCAGTGAAGGACGTGCGGGCCCGTTGCTCTGTAGACGAGGGTGCCATGGAGGGTTGTGTTGGGGTTGGTCTGTATCTGGAAGTGAAGTTGTTCCATTGTTGTTGTTGGGCCATCCGAGTGGGTGGTCAGGCGGAGGGTGTTTTTGTGGATGATGGCGATGCCTCCTCCTGGTCGGTTGGGGCGGTCCTTGCAGGTGATTTTGTATGCGTCGGGGTTGGCGGTGGCGATGTCCAGACCAGAGATGGGGTTCTTCCTTGTTTCCGGGAGGAGCTCTTCTCTCCTTTTCTGGCTCTTCCTACAACTCACCTCTCTTATGTCCTGCAGTTTCCCTCTTCTTTTTGCTCTTCTTCAGGAGGACCCTCCTTACTCAGCTCTCCTCTCTCCATTACTGTTCTTCTCACAGCTCATTTTCTTTTACCGACTCTCTTCTGTCTGTCCCTTCCTACTCTTTCCATAGTCCCTCTCTCCCCTCCCTCCAATTTTTCACACTGTCCTCGCTGTTCTTTCTGCAGCTCTCCTGTGCCTTTCTTCAGCTCTCTTTTCCCTTTCAACACCTCTCACATTTTCTTTTGTTCCCCCTGCACCATCCTCCCCCATTCTTTTAGGTCCAAATATTTTCTCCCTCACTCCCCCATCCATCCCCGTACATTTCTTTCCCTCTAGTCCCACATCTCTATTCTCTCTTCTCCTCTCCTTTATTCGCCATCAGCTCCCCACCCCTCCAGCTCCTGTGACTCTCCTTTTCTTCTCCTCCCTTTGTGGGTCCGACTCACACTCTCCGTTTCTTCTTCTTCCCCTTTCA